>NC_083710.1:66271428-66942857 GCF_033118175.1 Dama dama
CTCCAGTACTAAGTTTATTCTCTAGAAATTAAATAGCGTATAGTTTCCTTCCTACAGATTATGTTTCTCACTTTACACAATTAGATTCTTGCAACAACAATCTCAGAGTTCATTTCCTTGATTCCAGCATCTCTTTACTCTCCTCTATCCTGTGATCCATGGCCAAAGGAGTATCTCCTAATTTTTAAAAAATCATTATTTTATGCAATGTTCTTCTTTTTCCTACCTTTTAAATATTACTCTTGAACCAACAAATATAGCCTAGAAAACCAGAAAGAGATAGTTAATCCTAAATAATGGAATTACCATCAACCATGGTTATATCCCTAGTTTGTCAGTCCAAAGAGAAACACTGTCTCTTTGAGTATCAACTCTGCCTTCCATCACCCAGATTTCTTCTCTGAAGGCTTGTCTTGCCCTCAGTATTTGACACAGCCATTTATGGCCAACTTTAGAAAAGAGGAAAGCCTCCAGTTGGAATATGTCCTTAGTAACTTCAAGAAGATGTACAACATAAATCTAATTTCAAAGACAAGAAACCAAGTTACTATAGCAATTGAGTTGTTTTACTGGTAATATGTTAATACCTTTGACCCCGTGTTAGTTTCCCAGGGCTGTCATAGCAAATGACCAAAGACCAGGTGGCTTGAAACAGAAATTTATTTTCTCCAGTTATGCAGGCTAGATATCTGAAATCAAGGTGTCATCAGACCCCTGCTTCCTCTTAAGAGTATTTGGGTATTTCCTTACTTCTTCCAGCTTCTGGTAACCTGGGAGCTTCTTGGCTATAGATGCCTCTCTCCAGTTTCTTTCTCTGTCTTCACATGATGTTTTCCTTGTATGCGTGTGAGCAACTTTCCCTCTTCTTAATACCAGTCATGCTAAATTAGCTCCCCCTCTCCAAAACGATCTCATTAAAATTTCAATTACATCTGCAAAGACCCTGTTTCCAAATAAGTTCAAATTTACAGGTGCCAGTTTTCAGATTTTAACATATCTGTTTTCAAAGGACATGATTCAATTCATAACAGATTCCAATTTGGGGGAAAACTGCTTAAAGGAAACATCCTCTGTAGTCTTTGGTGATAAATGATTCTGGATGAGTTACAAAATGCAACCACTGGAATAAAGTTGCTCTGGGTTGGATAAAAGGTCATTTTAAAATCATTCAAATCCTGCCTATCCTTTTTGCTTAATCACATAGCCATGTGTGTTCATAACATGCTTTCAGAGGAGTTTTCAGGAATGGACCATAATACTTTGGGAGTGGCTACTGCAGGTAGATAAGACAGACAGACAGAACCACAGGGCTTCCCTGGTTGCTCAGTGGTAAGGAATCCACCTGCCAGAGCAAGAGATGCTGGTTCGATCCCTAGGTTGTGAAGATTCCCTGGAGAAGGAAATGGAAACCCACTCCAGTATTCTTGCCTGGGAAATCCCATGGACAGAGGAGCCTGGTGGGCTACAGTCCATGGGGTCACAAAAGAGTCAGACACAACTTAGCAACTATACAACAACAACAATATAATCACAACTAAAGAAGAATAATGAAAACTTCCAGTATAACTGAAAAAAGTAAAATAATGAGCTGTCTTGAAAGCATCATATCTGGAGAAAAATCTGAGGAATCAATGAGTGAAAGAAGAGAAGTCGTTTGGTAACTGTTTTTGGATACATTGAGCCTGTGTGTGTATGTGTATGATTTGGAAAGGGATTAGAATGACTTTGCTCATCTTTAGGAGGCAGAAATAGCACAGAATGGTCAAGGTTATGAGGAAACAAATTTAAGTTCAGTGTAAAGAATGATGCATTTTATGATAGTCAGGTTCAAAATCAGATACATGTGACAGTAATCTTATTAGAAGGAGACTTCAGAGGTGGATAATCCCTTCCATTAAGTTCAAAAAATTTAATAAGCACAGGCTATGTGACAGGGTGTGAGGATGTGACCAACACCAAACCTGAGGATATGAGTTTTGCTTGGATGTGTGGGTGGATTGGGCTGGACATATTTCTCTGAAGGGTCCTCTCTTCTCTAGGATTATGACTTTGATATGCTACTAAACCTTCAAGAACAGGTTTACCATGTTATTGAATTTTCATGTACATGAAACAAACATAGACTGTTTGATCATAAAATAATATAATACAGTAGAGAGAAATTGCCATTGTATATGAAACTGTTTTCTAACCAGATATGTTTGCTCTCTGCTGAGGATCAAGGATATGCTTTTTTTCTTTTTTTTTTCCCTATCATAGCCTTCATTGAGAGTGTACTGATGCAGATACAGTATTAGAAGCTATAAAATGTGCTGTATCCCCAGCCTGAAAGGAAGAATACATACTAACACATTGGATAATAGGAGATGGACTAATTATTTTTAACTTAATTAACAGAAATCCTTGTATAGTTAATGTTGGTATCAATTTAACCCTGAAAAGCAAATATGTAAATAGAAGAGCACAATAATCAGAAAGCTAAATTGTTTGCTATAAATATAGGTATTTTACATTTCCTCTTGGCTCATCAGAAATGACTGGAGAACATAAACTATCTCAATGGAATTAATGCAGGTTCTCTACTGCCATTAGTATTTTCAAGTATTATTCTGTTCTCTGCAAACTGAATCATCAGGCATTAAAATGGAAAAACAGTGCTCTTTTAAGATGCAATTATCAACTGTAGCACATTAACAGTTTCAAGCTTCAGATTCATAATTAAAGACCAGGTCTTTAACTAAAGACCAATTAAAGACCAAGAGAATTACCTAAGGCTTCCAAAACCATCTGCCAATCTGGCTTTATTGTTAAAGGATATGAATAAATACACACTTTATTTCATTTTGAACTTGATGGAAACAGCTCAATTGATTTAACTTCCAGATAGAATAATGAATAAAAAAGTGAAAACATGCTGAAAACAAGTATCTGAAAAGACAGTTATATCATCACTACAGACTTAGTGACATTTAAAAGGTGGTAGTGGAATATTACAGACTATTATATGGCCATACGTTTGAAAACTTAGATATATTGGCCAAGTACTTTGAAATATACAAACATTAAATCTACTCAAGAAATGATAACCTGAACAATGCTATAACTTTTAATGAAACCCCAAGTATAGTTGAAAACATTCAGTCAAAAAAAAACTTCAGACCTAAGGGCTTTACTAAGTTATACCAAAATTTAAGAAATGATACCAATATTATACAAACCATAAAAAATATATGTATAAATAAAGACACAAACCACCAAATTGTTGACAAACTGGATCCAACAATATAAGAAAATGAAAATACAGCAATGCCAATGAAGTTTATCCAAAAAATATAAGCATGGTTTAATGTTCAAAAACCCTTCAGTGTAATTTAACATAGAAAGTAATTTAAGACAGTAGAGGTTACTTGACATTTAACAAAATTGAACATTTACTCATGCTAGAAAACCTCTCAGTGAATAGAAATGGATGGAAATTTCCTGAAATCGATTAGGAGAACATTAGAAACACTGCAGCTAATAGTCCTCTTAGTAGTAAAAGAATGGATGTTTTCCCTGTAACATTATGACCAAGTCAAAGATATTCACGGTTACCACTCTTACTGAACATCTTATTGGAATGCCTTGCCAGTGCAATAATGTAAGAAAAGCAAATAAAACATATAACAGGCAAAAATACTGGAAATGATTAAAGTATTCCCATTTTCATATGACATGATTACTTATGTAGAAAATCTCAGGCACAGCTGAAAATAATGTAAACAGAAACAACTCTCAAAGAAGACAGAAAAATATTATCATACACAATTTAGCAAAAAACTTTTTAAATATAATTGTCAGAATTACAAGTATGGTTTTACAAATCCTAATTTAGAGTGTGAGAAAGTTACATGTCTCTATTGATACTTGTTAGGGAACTAGTTTAAAAAGAGTAATGATTTAGAAAATTTGATCAATAACATTCACAGGTATCTTACCTAATGGATAAATAAAAAATTTTACACTTATCCATCAGAAATACCCACCCCTGGGTATTAATCTGAAGAAAAAGGAAACAATAATTTCAAAAGATATTTATAACACTATATTAATAGCAGCTTTTATTGATCCTAAAATTTCAATTCAGTGGATATGTTTATAACACTGATCAAAGTCATTTGCTCAAGTGCCTTTGGCTGCCTTCAACCATAATGTTACTCATTCAATTTGTTTACTAGGTTGATTGTAAAAAAAAATTTAACCTGTTTCTGTGTCTGAGCATAGAGCAGAGCCTGCCTAACTCAGAGATTTATTTAAATCTGATTAATTATTTAGAGAACTCAGTTGGAATTTTCAGCTATGCATTTTTATATTTATTTTACACTCATCTTTTGGGGGTAGCATTTAGGTTGTTTTTAATTACTCTCTATGGTAACACTAAATATCATTGCCATTTTATGCATGCTTTCCTTCTATTTTTTTTCCTTAAAAAGTTTCCTTAGCAAAGAAGTAGAATTGAGTCCAATTGTGTGAGTATTTTTAATATCCATGGTACATAGTGCCAAATTGCTTTCCAAAAAAAGCTGTGCTAATTTCCATTACCAGTACGGAGGTGATTATGCTTCCTTTTCTGTCCCCTTATCTCAATCTGAAGTGATTTATGTGGTCAAACAACTCCAATCCATGCTCTAAGATTCACACTAAGTGTAAGAAAACTTTTACATGATGCTATAGTTTCAATCCTAATTTACAGATGGCTTGAACTACACAGGTCAAATATAACTATAGTATCCAGAGAAACTAAGAATGAAGTTAGATATAGAGAATTATTTTTTTATTATTTAAATTGCAGCATGGCAGGATGAGTTCATATGAAACTCCTTGCCTATTCCAAGCAGCTAAATAAAAATGTAATAACAACAATAAAGTTAAATTCAATCTTGAGCTTGAAATAAAGAACAATTTCCATTTTGCAAAAACTACTAATTAGCTACCACCATAACTTTAGATAGAGAAAGGGAGAAGTAAGAATTTTTCTTGGAAATGGGACTGTGTTCTGGATTCCCCAGAAACAGAGCTGGAGTCAGGGATTCATGTGCAAATATTTATTCAGGAAAGTTCTTAATGAAAATCCTATGAAAGAACAAATAAAGCAGGTTAGGAAAGGGAAAGCCCTGATACAAACCACGATTCTAGCACATAAAGCATAGCAGAATAATCTACCCCATAGCAGAGAATAAGGATTTATGCTTTTGCAGTCTGGCTTCAGTGGGTCATCTATTGCAGCCCACGATGTAGGTAGATAAATTTTCAGATTGAATGGCTCTCCTTAGCCAGAGGCAATTTCTGGAAAAGAGGCAGGTATCAGGTATCAGCATACTGGGGAATTGATATCCTGGTGTGCTAAAGGGAATCTGTGCAGGGCACCTGAGTTTCTACTATAAGAAACAAAAGTTGGAGCTGTCATTTTGAAAAGCATGTGGTCTCAGAAAAGAAAACTAAAATATTCTACTTATTGACTCAAATAAAACAATGCAGCTTGTCTCTCCCTGTGATTGATTGGAAAATAGGGAAAAGTCTTCTATGCTATATATAAATCTCAAGCTTCCTCCAGGCATGAATGTGAACTACATTTTTTAACTCCTCACATGTTAAAGTAAGTACCAAATCCAAAAATTAATATAATGACTGTCCTGTTTCAGTAATTTTGTTAGAAATCCTAATAGGAATAAGTGCAGTGTTTTCTCTTAATTTCCTAGCACTCCAAATGTCTGCATGATGAATGGTAGGACATTAAAAATGAACCTACAATAAAAGATAAAATCCACATCAAGCAGCATGTCCCATGAGATAGGTCAGTAGGAACCACATTCAGGATGGATAATATCCAAAGGATAAAATAATAAAACAACCTAAAGCATAGTGCACTACAGTAATATTTTAAATAATTGAAGAGATAAAAGAAACTCCATACTGTTTTCTATGGAGGTAAATTGGTAAATGGCTGCACCAATTTACATTCCCACCAACAGTGTATGGTTCTATTTTCTCTACATCCTTGTCAACACTTGTTGTTTCTTGTCTTTTTAGTAAGAGCCATTCTAAGAGGTATAAGGTGGTGTCTCATTGGAGAGAGTATCCTGGATTAGCCAGGTGGGCCCAATGTTAGTAATCACAAGCATCCCTCTAAATTAAAGAGGGAGGGCTGAAAGCTGGAAACAGGTCAGAGTGATGCAATTGCTGGTTTTAGAGTTGGTGGGCTTCAGTTTCATCCATCTCATTAGAACTGATTCAAATGAATTCTTTTTAACGGCTGAGTAATATTCCCTGGTGTATATATACCACAACTTCCTTATCCATTCATCTGCTGATGGGCATCTAGGTTGCTTCCATGTCCTGGCTATTGTAAACAGTACTGCGATGAACATTGGGGTGCACGTGTCTCTTTCAGATCTGGTTTCCTCAGTGTGTATGCCCAGAAGTGGGATTGCTGGGTCATATGGCAGTTCTATTTCCAGTTTTTTAAGGAATCTCCACACTGTTCTCCATAGCGGCTGTACTAGTTTGCATTCCCACCAACAGTGTAAGAGGGTTCCCTTTTCTCCACACCCTCTCCAGCATTTATTGCTTGTAGACTTTTGGATAGCAGCCATCCTGACTGGCGTGTAATGGTACCTCATTGTGGTTTTGATTTGCGTTTCTCTGATAGTGAGTGATGTTGAGCATCTTTTCATGTGCTTGTTAGCCATCTGTATGTCTTCTTTGGAGAAATGTCTGTTTAGATCTTTGGCCCATTTTTTGATTGGGTCATTTATTTTTCTGGAATTGAGCTTCAGGAGTTGCTTGTATATTTTTGAGATTAATCCTTTGTCTGTTGCTTTGTTTGCTATTATTTTCTCCCAGTCTGAGGGCTGTCTTTTCACCTTGCTTATAGTTTCCTTTGTTGTGCAAAAGCTTTTAAGTTTCATTAGGTCCCATTTGTTTATTTTTGCTTTTATTTCCAATATTCTGGGAGGTGGGTCATAGAGGATCTTGCTTTGATTTATATCAGTTCTAATGAGATGGATGAAACTGGTGCCCATCATACAGAGTGAAGTAAGCCAGAAAGATAAACACCAATACAGTATACTAATGCATATATATGGAATTTAGAAAGATAGTAATGATAACCCTATATGCAAAGCAGAAAAAGAGACACAGATGTACAGAACAGAATTTTGGACTCTGTGGGAGAAGGCGAGGGTGGGATGTTTCGAGAAAACAGCATCGAAACATGTATATTATCTAGGGTGAATCAGATCATCAGCCCAGGTTGGATGCATGAGACAAGTGCTCGGGCCTGGTGCACTGGGAAGACCCAGAGGGATCGGGTGGAGAGGGAGGTGGGAGGGGGGATTGGGATGGGGAATACATGTAAATCCATGGCTGATTCATGTCAATGTATGACATAAACCACTACAATATTGTAAAGTAATTAGCCTCCAACTAATAAAAATAAATGGAAATAAATAAATTAATAAATAAAGTGGTGGGAACCCCACAGGCCAAGAAATGCAGTTGGCCTCGGAAAGCTGAAAGATGGAAGAGGTTCTCTCATAGAGCTTCTGGAAGGAACATAGCCCTGCCAACACCTTGATTTTAGCCCAGGGAGACCCATTTTGGATTTTGATCTCTGGAACTGTAAGAAAATAAGTTTAATGTGTTATAACTACTAATTTTCAGAAAACTCATTATAGCAATGGTTGGAAACTACTTCACTAATCCTTAGGCCTGCCATGGGCAATAGTGTAACTCTGCAGCTGGCTAAAGCTCATGGGGTTTCCTGTTTGCCCACAGAGCTGTTTTCATAATGTGCTATACTGACTGCTTGTAGCCTCCTAAGTAAACACAGGCTGCAGGAGGGCTTAGCCTGAGGCCAGAAGAACATCTTTGGCTTTGATAAGAAGCCACAGCTTTCCAGATCTTTAGAGGGTATTTGGGCTTTTAGAAACCTCTTCCAGCTTCCAGAGGTTGACTTAATTGGTTGAGGTGTGACTTGGCATGAAGACACTTAAAGTGCTTCAGATAATATTAATGTGCAGACTAAATTGAAACCTTTCTTAGAGGAGAAATATAACAGCCCATAGATCTTTTAGGAAAGATAAGTAGAAAAATATTTTGCCACTTGTTGCTAGGCTGCCAAGATGGTATCTGTTACCCAACACTAGGGAGTTCTAGCTATAAACCATTAGTTTGAGACCTACAGAGAAGACAAAATCAGCTACCCCTCAACTTTAGACCTTAAAGCCAGAGAAGCAATCTGTGGTGAACTATGGATTACACGGCAGGAGAATGGAGTCTGAAAGTGAAAACGGTGAGTAATTTTGAGGTTGAATGTGATACCTATACACTCACATATAAAAGCTGCATTTCCTGTGTCTTGAACAAATGTAACTAAAAATGTATGGAAACCTGGAGCAAAAACTGGGTGTTGAGAACAAAAACAGGCTACTGAGCATGCCCCCTGCATTCAACACCACCAAAGGTATAGACAAGCCACCTAGCCACTCCTCTGACCTGACCCCTGGACACACCCCTCTACTCACCCCACAGAAGGAACAAGTTCACCCCCCATCACCAAGCCAGTGAGCAAGGGAACTCGCTACTTATTCTTGCTTCCTCTGCTACAGCAGGGGCCCTAGTGAAGCCTTGCCTGAATTTCTTGTCTGGCCTTTCTTGTCTGGCCTCTAGACAATTTCTTCTTGGAAGGCTAAGAACCCTGGTCGGTATCACTTCAGCCAAAATGTGTTCTTGACTGTGCGTACCCCTTTCTCCAAAATCACATACATGCTGATCTCATCCCAGTCTCTTTGGGGCAGTTCCTCAGAATTACTGAGAGGCTTTCTTCCTGAATATAGTTCTCATTTTGCCCCAAATAAAACACTACTCTTCACATTTTGCATTTATTTTCAGTCAACAAAGCTCATTAAATAAAAAGCTTGCTGCTACCAAAAAAAAAAAAAAGGAGAGGAAAAGATTGCCTTGGGGAGCTGAAATATTGAACCACACTGGTCTGAGAAACCAATTTCAGAAGTAGCAGCAACATCATCTCAGGAATCCATACAGAGGTGACTTTTATTTCCAGTTGAAGTCATTCCAGTTAATTCTTCCAGGCATTTGAATCGATGGACAATAGCAGCCAGGTTTTAAGAAACTAAACCTGTGGTTTTCAAATATGTTTACCTACTAAAATCATCCAAGGAGCTGCCCAGGTGCTAAACCAATCCAACTAAATAGGAATCTCTGTATTTAGAACCTGGGGTTCGTTTTTTAAGTACCTCAGGTGACTTTCCAGTGGTCTTAACCTTACTAGTTCTAATCCAAGATATTGTGAAGGCTGTTTGACTAGACAGGACACTTTCTGAGCACCAGAAGCAAAACCTTAAATGACAGAAACAAGATGTTTTGGATAGCATAGATGGAGAAAGAGTAACCTCAAGTCCTGGGGGCTGGGGGCTCCCATCTATGAATCTATAAACATTCCAAGAAGGAAATAGTTTAAAATGCCATTTAGTGAAAGAAAAGAGAGTTGATGTGGGTATATTGCTTATCATATCTCGATCTCCTCACCCCCAAAATAATGATATTGAGTTATGCCAAGGTACTTTCTTACAAAGAATCTCCTTTTTGAGTTAATTCTGCATACCTAGACTGAGAGGCATCCCAACAAGATTAGAAACAAGCTGACTTTCTCTCTTCTGCTGAATGCGGCCATGTCTTTGGGACAGTGTGTGGAGAAGGAAATGGCAACCCACTCCAGTGTTCTTGCCTGGAGAATCTTGTGGACGGAGGAGCCTGGTGGGCTGCTGTCCATAGGGTCACACAGAGTTGGATACGACTGAAGCGACTTAGCATTGTAGAAGGAAATGGCAACCCACTCCAGTGTTCTTGCCTGGAGAATCCCAGGGACAGAGGAGCCTGGTGGGCTGCGGTCTGTGGTGTCACACAGAGTTGGACATGACTGAAGCGACTTAGCAGCAGCAGCAGCTGGATGTTAGGGAAACATAATTTAACCTGAGATAGCACCTTTAGGAATTTGACTTTTCTAAGTTAGATGAAAATGGGGTCAGTTCATCATTTGGACTCTCTAAAAAGAGGCCATCTGGTGTCACTTTAGCTGTTTTACTGGATATATAACCAAGAGTGAAATTGCTGGGTCATATGGTAGTTCTATATTTTAGTTTTTTTAAGGAATCTCCATACTGTTTTACACAGTGGTTGTACCAATTCGCATTCTCACCAACAATGTAGGAGGATTTTTCCCCACTCACTCCAGCATTTATTCTTTGCAGACTTTTGATGATAACCATTAGCAAGGGGTTAATGTCCAAAATGTACAAAGAGCACATACCACGCAACATCAAAAAAGTGATCCAATCAAAAAATGAATGAAGACCTTAATAGACATTTCTCCAAAAGTGACTTATTTCAGTAATAAATTTAGAAGGCAGAAGCAAGGGGCTTCCCAGGTAGCTCAGTGGTAAAGAATTTGCTGCATATACAGGAGACGTGGGATTGATTCTTGATTTGGGAAGATCCCCTGGAGGAGGAAATGGCAAGCTGCTCCAGAATTTTTGCCTGAAAAATCCCACGGACAGAGGAGGCTGGCGGGCTACAGTTCATGGGGTCACAAAGAATCGGACTGACTGAGCACACATACACACATTCATTTCATCTAGGATTCTTCTTTAGCCCACTATCTTCCTTTCTATCGGTCGAGGATCAGGTTCTTTTCCATGTGAAGAGGCATGTTACAGTCACAGCCACATTAGAACTAGATAGTTGAGTCTCTGATTCTGAAATTCAGTCATTCTTTCACAGATTGCTAAATTTTCTGTCCCATTCTTGAGTATTCATGGTATGTTGGCCTCCTCATACCACTCTTCTGGCGTTATTTCTTCCAAACATGGGTAAAGTTGTCACTGAGTTTCCCTTAACAATTCAACATGGGCTTCCCTGGTGGCTCAGTGGTAAAGAATCCACCAGCCAATGCAGGAGACAGGAGTTTGTCCCTCATCCAGGGAAATTCCACATGTCACAGAGTGACTAAGCCCATGTGCTGCAACTACTGAGCCTGTGCTCTTGAGTCCAGGGACCGTGATTTTTGAGCTCATGCAACTACTGAAGCCAGCACATCCTGGAGCCCGAGCCGCCACAAGAGAAGCCACCACAATGAGAGAGAGCTGCGCACCGCAGTGAAGAGTAACCCCACTCTCTGCAACCAGAGGAAAGCTCACAGCAACAAGGACCCAGCACAGCCAATAAAAACAAGACAAAACAAAACAACTTCAACATGATTCACTGAAAATTACTTATTAGAGAAGCAATGACTTATTGATTGCTGTCTTCACCCTGACTTTTAAGTTCTATAACTCCAAGGAGCAACATGATTTCAGTTAAGTAGAACTCATTATTAGAACAAATATTTCCATACAAATGAATGCAAGCATAATTTGAATTGTGAATATAGTCTATTTCTAGAATTTCATCAAAATACTGATCAATATGTGAAAAATCAAATTGGTTGAATGTAATTCTCATTTACAATTGAAATAAAATATTATGAAACCCTTATAGCTCTAAAAGACAGTTGGTGATAATCTACAAGGCAACTTGTAAATGCATTTCTTTTGTTGTGAACTGTCTATAAATACATTTTGCCACTTTATATTGATATCTTTTGGTATTCAAGAGTTTGTATATCAGGAATATGAGTCTTTGCAATTCAAGACTGAATAATTTTTCTACTTAGACTGATCGGTCAGGAAGTTTAGATTCCTAATTAACTGTCGCTCAGAGGGACCATGATCAACTCGCCACAACCGGACAGCAGTGTGATCAGTTTTGTGTGATTACTGCTGCACCCCCTGGCCCACTATGGTAACCATGACTACCATGCCTCTGGCTGCTGAGTGTCACCCCTTGGCCTCTACAGTACTAGGATCCCATTACCAAGATTGAATTCTGGAAGACTTTAAAAGCTGACATTTCCAGTAGTCATCCTTGGCCTGGGAGGGTAGTCACACATGAGAGATTTAAGCATGCTGATGTTCTCATTTCTAATGTATTGTTCAGGATCTTGATGGAGAGAGTGTCTGCCGGGGTCCAGCCTCGGCTGGATCCAGGGGGTACCCTCAGGATGAACGGCGTCGGCGAGAGAAGACACATGAGACCAGCCTTGATGGGGCCAAGTCTGCGAGGGAGAGAGAGAGAGAGAGAGAGAGAGAGAGAGAGAGACAGTGACCAGACAGGGGGTGCAGCAGAGTCTGGCAAATCTTTATCTTTTTTTTTTACCGTAGCTTTTATATTCTAAGTTAGTACATTTTTAAGGGGAAGATAGTTTAATATTACATCGGCTCATCCTTCATGAAACCAGGGTGTTTTCTGCATACTTCTTTGTGAGAATCTTGCACATTATCTTCTGGCCTTGGGGCCTATTGACATTTTATGACCTAGGTGAATGCAAAGCTGTTTTCCGTAATCTATTCTTTAATGAGCACAAAGGTCAGTCCTTTTGCAGAAGTTATCAGTTAAATTTATCTAAAAGGTTTACCACACAAAGACTCTGCAGCTCCGGTGAGGCAGCCCCTGTTTAGCATTCCTGGTTAAAAGTAACAATTCTAAACTCTTATTTTTCTAAATCTTTAACTATAACCGCTTTTAGAATAATATTTTTATGTTCTCTAATAGGGCTTCCTCACCCCCGAAGGGCTCTGTGCCTATTAGGGCCTTTATGTGATCAGGTTCTTTATGCTGTTCATGATTAAGGTGTTGTGAGCAGTCATGGGCATTAGTACGCATTTGCCAAGCAGGCTAGAATGCCAGCAAAGGGGTCTAAATTGAAACACTCCTTTCATCCTGGATAATCTTATAGGATACCACTGTCTGGCGGACATATTAATTAAAGTTCTAAGTTGATTCTGTTTGGAAAGAGATCGGGGAAGGCCTTCTACCCGTGTCACAGAAACGAGGCAGTAGTCTAATATAGCAAGCATCAGAAAGACAGAGATCATTTTTAAGGTGAGCGCCAGGGCAGCTTTTTGAAATCCCTGAAGTCCTGATCTGCCTTGCTTGTCAGGTCTCCTCCTCACGACATTGTCATGGGTGGGATCTTGTGTGCTGGCTCCTGGCAAGTGTCCTCTCAGTGTTATAGGAAACATAATTATTTAAGCATATCTTTAGTAAATCAAGTTTGATAGTTCTGTTTTCCTGAGATTTTTGATTCCTAACTCTACATTTTACTACCTCCTGTTACCTTCAACTTCTAAGATAGTTCACTATTGAGAAGAGGTTTCAGTGACGCAAGCACTTTAGAAACCACTTCTGGGTACTTGAGCTAAAGTTGAGTCCAGAATTCTATTTTGTGTGCCAGTAGGCCTGGGCCAAATGCTGCTATACATTATGACCCTTCTTTAATCTAGTTCCCATAAAATCCATTCCCACACTCATCTTCCACAACAGTTTCTGCTGATCTGTAATAGCAAAAACTCCTAGATCAGAATATCCTCCTAGATATTGAATATCCTCCTAGATAATGAATATCTTCCTAGATCAGATGTGTACCTCAAAACAGCTTGATCTCTGAGTTTAGCTAAGCACCTTAAAAAGGAAGAGGATCTCATGTGGGTATTTAACCATGAGCATCAACTAAGCCAAGAAGCCATCATCCAGTACTCTGGCAAAGGGGTGGCCAACTTCCTTGGAAGGGGAGAGTTTGTTTCTATAGGCAGTGATAGCTTATCCTTGTTTGAGGGTTCAGAGTACCCAAATTCATTGGAATATGCCTCGATTGCCTGCTTCCAAATCATATGAGTCCACTGTTTCCTCAATAACATATTAATGCTAAAGTAGACTGGCAAAGCTGCGGCTGTGTTGCAATTCAGCCACCTGAAAAATAACCTTATTTTGTTTTTTAAAAAAATGTTGAACCTTAGTCATATGAAATAAAACTTTTTTTTTCAATCATAGACGTTCTTGAGTTTCCTACTTGTGAATGGAACTAGGAATTTAAAGCCCAGATATTGTCATTTGTTCAAGTTCTACTATAGAAGGCCCACACCAGACAGTAGTCTTGAATGTTTCATGCCCATTATACTATTTCAGTAGTTGCTTAGCCTCCCAAATCATTTTTTTATGCATTTGTGCTCAGGCAACATTGAGTGATCATTTAATTACTGATTGCTACTACAAACCACGAGCCCCCCAGTGACCTATCTTGTACTGGCTGTGAGGTCATGATTAACTTCAAATTTAATCAAATCCGCAAAATGACTTCCAGTGTTCATTTCTGCATTTCTTTTTTCCTAGACACAGGGCTGTTACTAAAAATCAGTTTAGGAGAATAGAAGCTACTGTGTATAGTCTATATATTTGCTATATTCTAGATATTTGAATATATAGATCAGGGGTTTAAACAGCCATTAGGAAAGCAAAAGTCAATAATGATTCCTTATTCTGAAGCATCAATGAAGATGGTCCCTCAGGCTTATCAGGAAACTGCAATAAATCTCAGTGTCTGGATATATTTCACTGGTTCTTTCAATCAGAAACAGTAAAACAGTGGTTTTCAGAAACTCAGTAGTTAATCTACTGTTTTTCTTCAATTTTTATATTGGAGTATGGAATCGATTGGGGCTTCCCTGGTGGCTCAAATGTAAAGAATCTGCCTACAATGCAGGAGACCCAGGCTCAATCCCTGGGGTTAACTTCAGGTGTCCAGCAGAGATTCAGTTATACATATACACATATCTTTTCTTTTTCAAATTACTTTCTCATTTAGGTTATTGCAGAATATGGAGCAGAGTTCCCTGTGCTATACAATAAAATGCAGTGGTCATGTACTTTTTCTATAAGAGGATGAAGAGTAAACATATTTTGCTTTTCAAGCCATGTGGTCTGTCTCAGGTATTCTACTCTATGATGGTATCACTAAAATGGCCATTTACAGTACATAAAAGGACACGGTTGGTTTTCAATAAAACTTTCTTTATAAAACAGAAGGGTAGATATGACTTGAGAACCGTAGCCTGACCCCTGTAGTTGAGGAAAATTTGTATTTGGACACTTGGGTATTGGAGAAGAGGGCTAAGGGATAGTTCCTATTGCTTCCTAGAAGTCAAGAAAAAGGAATATTAACGGCCTTTAGAATATCTGTTAATTAGAAGATTTAATGTATTTTGAAGGTTAATACTTCATTACAGTCTTCATGGAATTTGTCATGTTAATCCTTAAAAACATGTAGAATTACTCTCATCACCAGTAGATTTGAAATATGTAAAATACTACTGACATGATTTTTTATAAAGATCTTCAGTAAAATTGAGCTTACAGTAATCAACCTTCAAATAAATAAATTGTCAGTGAATTTTAAACTTAGATAGTAAATATAACTTTTCTGATAAAAATGTGGTGTGCTTAAAATTTCAGAAAATCTGAGAGAAGTAAATTTTATGCCCTATAGATTGTCTCAAGCATCATTTTTTTTTTTTTATTTTTATTAGTTGGAGGCTAATTACTTTACAATATTGTAGTGGTTTTTGCCATACATTGAACAAATTGCTTCCCTGATGGCTCAGTGGGTAAAGGATTCTCCTGCAATGCAGGAGACACAGGAGATACAGGTTTGATCCCTGGGTTGGGAAGGTCCCCTAGAGAAGGAAATGGCAACCCACTCAAGTATTCCTGCCAGGAAAATCCCATGGACAGAGGAGCCTGACAGCCTATGGTTCATGGGGTCACAAAGAGTGGGACATGACTGAATGCCTAAGGACAGGGATATTTGTAATAGCTGTACCACAGTATTCCTTTGAAATTTAACAGTTTTCTGGAAAATATGGAAGATAAGATCATATTTTTAGTCTTGTTTCAGCATCTACCCAGCTTCATAAAAATAGGTATGTCTCTTAAACTTTTTCTTGACTAGCAATTTTTCGTAAATACTGGGAAAGCGCTTTTTAAAATGCCTTATGTCTTACACCTGACAATATGTGTTGATTTACTGAATGAAACAGAAAGGAGCCATTAGCTATTTTGAGAAGAACTAGGAAGATTTATCTTAAATTGTTATTGGTTGAAACATTACGTCAAGTGGACATTTTTCAAAGTAGTATTAAAATTTAGACTGACAACAGAACTAATTCTGTTTTTGTGGTGTGTGTGGCTCTAAAATTCCAAAATGCTCCAATAAAGTGGTAAAAAATAAGTAAAAATATTTGGAAACATTTGAGTCACTCATTTTTGTCATGGTTTATTTGAATATGTAATAGGCACTATCTTAGCTAGTTAATTGGAAAGGATGCAAACAGGAACACTGACCATTCTAAGAGAATTCTCCATTATCAGTACTTTGTTTTCTTTACATCCATAAAATGGATCTAAACTTAGCAAAATAACAGGAAATAACTTTCAGACCTGGAAATTTAATAAGGCAAGCTATTCTAAAATTCTTATCATTATAAGTTATCTTTTACAAGAAAATCATGGAAAGTGGTAAAAGAGTAAGTGAAAGTCATTCAGTCATGTCTGACTCTTTGCAACCCCATGAACTGTAGTCCATGGAATTCTCCAGGCCAGAATACTGGAGTGGGTAGCCATTCCCTTCTCCAGAAAGGAGCAAAATAAACCTCAATACCAGGTTAATGCATTGATGTTCATCAGCAAAGATTCATGCTGGTGCCAAGTCAGGGACTGACTAGAGTAAGATCTTACTAGCTGTCTGAACTGAGTTTTGGGTCCACCTCCTGCTCTGAAAAGAAAGAAAAAGCTGGCTTATTTTATATACTGCAAGTTTCCATAAGGAAACTGGCTTATTTTAAAATTTTCACAGTGTGTACTACTTTTCTTTGTTCTAACTTATCGACTTTATTATGTTATATTTTGAAGGACTCAAATATCAAGAGGTCTTTCATAAAACCTTGAAGAATGTGTATTTGCAAAAAACAGCATGTATCAGAAATCATGTAAGGTCTTTCTCTTTGACCTAGTATTTCTATGATAAAATATTTTAATAAATATATACAAAACACTAACAAAATGTATATAATAAAAATTGTTTAAATATCTAAGGATATTTTCAAGTCATTAAACTGTATGAACCACAAATGATAAGCAGACATTAAATCTAATTTCTAAACAAGTTTAGAAAACAACAGCATTGCTCTCTAAATGTTACCTAAACATTAACAACTTTCTCATGATACTTTAAGTAGAATCGTAAGAAAATAGTATATTTAGCATAAATATTCACAACACTAATTATCTGATAATATAGACATTTTGTTTTACTTTGTAAATACCTTTATACTCTGTTTTAGTAAAGAAAGTCTGGAGCAGCTTCTGATGCTTTTGTACCTGGTGGTAATGATGGATAGGCAATTACAGAAACCATGGATTGATCAGAGAGGGTTCAGATGCCAGGGTTGAAGATCAAGACAGCCCCAACATGGGAAGTTAGCAGGACAAACAGAAGCGCCAGTGATGGTGAAGTCTAAAAGGGGTAGTAGAAAAAGATGACTGATATAATTAATAGGCTTAAATAATTATTGTCACTTGCAGAAGTATTGACTGTAGCTTGTTACAAAGGGGCTTGCATTTTGGCTTTAATACATATTCAGGCTTCAAGCTTAAAGACTCAGTGACAAAACACATCAAAGTGAACACAAGTGGATCAGAGTAGAAAAGGAGCAGATGATAGCAAAGGTTTTTGGTATCCCTGTGTCCCTTCCACTCAGCCCACTTCTAGTATCTGTACCAGATATTCAAGCTCAGATCCACCAGCCTCTTCGCTTGCCAGCCAACTTTATACT
Organism: Dama dama; assembly: GCF_033118175.1. Taxonomy (NCBI): domain Eukaryota; kingdom Metazoa; phylum Chordata; class Mammalia; order Artiodactyla; family Cervidae; genus Dama; species Dama dama. Next base: position 66,289,251 of record NC_083710.1, read on the forward strand.
TTCTAGCCTCGGACTTACACCTAAGCATTAAATGTCTGCTGGATCCTGATTCTGAGGCAAATGAAGCCTGCAAGGGTAGTACTTAACACTGTTGAAGTCAAAATTTGATCTACCAGAGAAGGGATCTGGCAGACCCTCCACCTGACTGTGTTACAGATATTTCTGGAAGACGTCCTGTATACTTCTCAGGGGTCGTGAGTAGAACTGGTCCCTATCTCCCACAGCAGTAGCCTTGAAACAAAACTTTTTTTGTTTGCTTTGCTTTTCCTTCTCTCTCTCCCCATACTCTTGGATCACTTCCCAAATATACTACCTAAACCTGCATTTTCAGGCTTTTTTCGGGAGGAGAGACCCAAACTAAGCCACTGTCATTTTCATTTTATGTGGTAGTAATTCTAACGCTAGATAAGGATATTTTAATAAAGTTTGGTCTTTGCCCTATTAACTAGAGATGAAAATTCTAAATGAAATATTGATAAAGTACATTAAAATTATGACAATTATTATCCTGGATTAACCCAGGGAAGGTTATAGGAAAGAGCCAAAGTGTTTTTAACAGTGATAGTCTCCCCCACACAGAAGATCCAGTAGATTTGACACAAATATTTCAAATAAGTCAGTTCAGGAAGCTTTCTAGATAAAGATTAAATTATATAATTGATGGATTTTATAAACCATTAATATAAAATATAAAATACCACTCAGTGGTTACTTTATGGATACTTTAAGATATCCTTTAATCTTAAATAGGTAATAGATATCCTTGTACCCAAGATACAAGCTCTTTAAGGAACATTTAAAACTCTTTCTTATAAGAGACCTAAGAGAATAAAGGAATGTCACTATTACATGGTATTAAGTTTAAGATGCTATTTTTTTCTACTTTAACTATAAATTATATATAAATAATATAATATATATAAATTGTATAAATATTATATATAATATATAAGTATATATAATATATATAAATTATATAAATAAAATATATAAAGTTTATATATGAATATATAAACATTTATATAAATATATATAAACAATATATTTAAATTCAAATTGTATTTGAAATTTTAGCAAGTACTTTTTAGAAACCTTGTTAAACTGCATCTAAATTTTATAACACAAACAGAAAAGAATATGTCCTCCAAATATGACATGCTATTTGCACCTGTGGAATAAAAATGGTGACATGTAAATACAGAAGAAACTAACAGTGGAGCTAAAAAAAATAATCCTAGTACAGATGTATATGCATGGGTATTGTTATATGGGAGGAGTAGCATTGTTAATCATTGTGGGCCAAGAACAGATTAGTGGATAATGATGAGAAATTTGGCTCCATCTTTGGAGACGGAAATGGAACCCCACTCCAGTACTGTTGCCTGGAAAATCCCATGGACGGAGGAGCCTGGTAGGCTGCAGTCCAAGGGGTCGCGAAGAGTCAGACACAACTGAGCGACTTCACTTCGCTTTATGGAGGAAAGGTCTGAAAAGTTCTAAAATGAACTCACAACCTACAGATAACAGCTGAAACCACAAATAGGACAATATACATAAACAAACAGATGAGAAGTATCTTCTAAAACAATCTGTAAAAAGTACGTATTATAAAGGGCTTCCTTGTGGCCCAGCGAGGTACAGAACCTGCCTGCAATGCAGGAGACATTGATTCCATCCCTGGGTTCGGAAGTTCTGCTGGAGAAGGAATTGGCAACCCACTCCAGTATCCTTGCCTGGGAAATCCCGTGACAGAGGAGTCCGGTGGGCTACAGCCCGAGGTGTCGCAAAGAGTCAGATATGACTTAGTGACTGAGCACACACACAAGCACATATTATAAAAGCAAATAATTGATTACAGGAAATGTGATTACAAGAAAGTTCTATTTTCAATCCAGCATGTTTTGAAATTTAAAGTGAGAATGAAAAAGCATTCAGTATCTGAAAGTAGTAAGAATTCAATATTTAAAACATATCAGGGTATCCTGGAGTCAATAAGAAAAGAAGAATAAATCAGAAAAACAGGTAACAGGTCTGAAAAATTGATTCACAGTCAAATCCTAAATGGATCAGAAAAATATAAAACAATACTGAATTTCACAAGTAGTAGGAAAAACGGAAATTAAAACCAGCTTCATGTCTATTTTGCAATGTTTAGAAAGCTCTATAGAATCTTGCCAAGGGTATGGACAAATAAGAACCCTCATACTGTTATATTCAATAAAATATTCATTTCAGCTTTTATAATGATCTTTATCATTACTATGCAATAAGATAAAAAGAGTCTAATATTTATTGAGTCAGAAACCACTGCAAGCATTTGATATTTTATCTCTTTTAATTAGCTCAACAATCTTTTGAAAGAAACCGTTAGTCACATTATATAACCAAGGTTTACAGAAGAAAGGGCTTCAAGATCACACAGCTGGTAAAGGGCAGAAATGATACTCAAACCCGAGGTTATGTTATAATTGACATGGTATGATGTAAAGCTCTAGGCTGTTGCCTGAAAGCTCTAGGCTGTTACCTGTCCTGATATCTTTATTTCCTGCTTCTGGGCTTAGAGTTTAATGTGATCATCACAGAGATACCTCTTCTAAGAATTTCCTGTTACAGTAAGTGACTATTTTGTAATCTCCACAATGACAAATGATGTAGCTAAATTACCCGCTGCTACATATTTCTCTTCACACTTAGCACTGTGAGTGGTGAAAATAAGGTACTTATTACTATTGGGTAGAATTATAAGTGAGTGTTGCCAAAATAACACACACCCAGAATTGCTACTACCACTGCCATCACAACCACTACCACCACCCACTACTACTGCCTACATATATACATGCACCATCAGAAAAATGACTAGATAAAATACTCCCAAATACTATCACTGTAACTCTTTAATGTTCTACATTATAGCTCTCATCCTTTCATAGTGGGTTTGAATTTTGTCCAACTATAGAAAAGATGGTCTTTCTGAATTCTGATCTTCACAAAGCTTTCTATATTGGCTATGATACACATGACAAATGATACTTATTCTGTAGAATTTGTAGTATGCGTGTGTGAGTTGGTTCAGCCTTTGCAAAAACACTTTGTCCATTTAGAAAGGCTGGTGATATGTGGTTATCAACATTCACAGTAGGTTATGTAATTTGTTAGCTTGACATTTTATCCCTACTGTGGTCTGTCGGTAGTTTGTTTATAACATCTATTTAACCAGAAAGCAGATATTGACCTAGCTGATTAAAATCAAAGACTAAATCTGGATTAATAAAGTAGCCTAATTTATCAGTGGGGTGGGTACTAACTAGAGAATACTGAATTCCTCCTGGGTAGCCTTTTAGAGATTTGAGTTTTCTTCTTTCACTATGTGATTGAGCTAATGATGGGGAAATTTTTTTAAATTGGGAAATCTATTCTTATTGCCATTCTTCCCATCAAAGTTAAGAACTCTAATTTTTGTTACTTTGCCTCTCTGTATTAAAAGACAGAACTCCACTTGATAAGCAGTAACCAAGTCTCTAAGGTGATTAGAGATTGAGTCTAATGAGGGCCAGGGTCACAGAGTAAAGCCACATACATGCCAATTAGCTTTATGCATTGAAATATATTATCCCATGACTCCCCCTTGGGTTTCTACCTAGGCCAAAATGTGTACGATAGATTTGGAGAGTGCAATGACTCAGCAGAAACTTTCTATCATTAGCTGAAACAGGGGGCATTTCAAGTTCATGTCCTCTTCCATATTGGTTAACTTGATCTTTTTTTAAGTAAATGGAGTATTTGGAGAAGTCATATGGTCTACTTGTGAGTTGACAATAGCATACAATGGGAAATGTAAGAGCAGACACGCTTGAAAAATTCAGTGCAATTGTGTATTATTTTTCTCCCCACTTTGTAATCTCAGTAAGTGTACACTGCTTACAGTATAATCTCACTGCTTTGATAAATTTGTATATATAATTTGTTATATAACACATGCTTATGCTACAAAATTCAAAATTTTCTGAAGGGTATACATGAAAACTATTTCAACATTTCTCCCTTTTCCCTCAGACACATATTTCCCTCTGTACTTTAACAGCTAACAGATTCATGTTTATTCTTCTAGAGAAGCTTATTGTTTGAAGAAAAAAAAAGTTTACTATAAGTTGTCTTCTCTTCCTTATTGAAAATGGCTTTATTGTTCGAATCCATTCCTGTGATAGCTTTGGGAAACTACTACCTTCCCCAAATCATTGTCAAATAATTAATCTTCATAAAGCTTAACTCATGTAATGCTGAATCAAAATCAGTGTTCCTAAGGAATTTCTCATTAATTCTTTTTTTTAGTCCTCAAGTCCTCATTTAGCACTTACCCTGCATCCAGTACCACATGCACTTGAATTTTGTAGTAATCTGTGTACTGCAGGTTAGTCTAATAACTTCCCCTAATGGTCAAATCTCATATAAGTAAAGCCATATAGTACAGAGCCAATTGAGTTTTTATAAGATTGTAAACAACGTTCAGTTTTTTCAGTTGTTCATCATATATCATAGTTTTAATGCCCTTTTCATTACTCTGCTTCAACTATGTAAAGAAATAGTTGACACTTACAGATACTAATATAAAAAGTATTCAAAATATTTGATCAGCACAAAATAAAACTAATTTATCATCTCACTTGTACCCAGATGCTCTACATTAGAGTTATCCAGTTAACTACATATTCTTCTCATTAAAAATGTCTTTATTGAATACTAGCCATCAACTTTTGGGAATTAATATAAGGGGACACACTGAGTCATCAGACTTGTTCAAATTGTACATTGAACAAAGATGTTCAGCCAAGAGGATAGTCATGACTGCTTATCCCTACTCTACTTTTCAGTCTTGTATCCTGCTGTATAGCTGGGTCCATTTGAGGAGGAAGAAGTTTCTTTGAAATGAGCAATCATCCACAATGTTATAACCCAAAGGAGCATTTTAATTCTAAAATGGGGCAACATAATTTTTCAGTTGCTGTCTTCAAAAGGTGGAGTCTATTTCCCTAACCTTAAATCTTCATTGGTCTTGTATATTGCTTTGACCAATTTAGGATGTGACAGAAATGCCATGTTTTGAGTTATAGAATTGGCCCTCGTAGGTTTTGTGTGCTTTTCACTTAGCCCTCTTGAATCACTACTCTTAAGACACCAATGAAGAAAGCTGTCTAGGCTATTGGAGAAAGAGAGGCTACAGGAAAGATGAAGCAAGGGGCCGTCGACCACATGCATGTGTACTCAGGTGTGTCTGACTCTTTGCAACCCTATGGACTGTAGCACTTCAGGCTTCTACTAGACAAGGGCGAGAGATCATCTGGAACTTTCAACCTCAGCTGGTGTGCCAGTAAACGATTTCTCAAAAGGAAATCCAGGTAAACCAGCTGAGGAATTTCCCAGCCAACCCACAGAACCAGGGGAAAATATAAATCGGTATTGTTTTAAGCCATAAGCTTTTGAGTGGTTTGTATAACAGCAATAATTGATACTGTGTATTTTAAATCTTTTCATCAAGTCCAAGATCCAAGGACAGAAGTAATTTTCCTAATTCTCAGAAAGGCACTATAGATGCTAGCATGGATATTATAACTCTGAACAATGTCCAAAGAAATGAAACATATTCAGAGAGTATTAGTAACAGCTAAAAGCATCAAAAGGAATAGTTCTTGAGTGACTGAGTCTTCCAAATAGATTTTACAAGGACAATCATCTTATCTCTATGTGAAAAATCACCCTAATTATATGCCTGCCAAATGGGAGGAGGTTATAAAATTACCAACTCATTAACAGGAATACTTTGGGGGAGGGGTACATGCTAAAGGCATTGAATAACAGAAATGCTGCTAAAATTCATATCAAACATCTACACTTGGATCTGTACAAAACCATTTTGGATTTTTGTGATTTGGCTTCTGCCCAACATTCTTTTAATTCAAAGAGAGTCGTTTGCTATTATGCTTGTGTAATTTAAAAAGAGTAGTATGCTATACTGCTACAAGTCTACAATGAAAATCATCTTTTGTATGGCCAAGAAAATTCCACAGTATTTTGGAATGTAAATAGCATGAACATGTTCAATAGGAAACATAAACTTCGTTCAGAGCAGTGACTTAACTATTAACCTGTACGGCTCGTATGTGTGAAAGCAATATATCAGTTAGATCTCTTATCTACTTATTTGGTTTTAATATGATAAAATATAATATTTTATTTTGCAAAATATTAATATCTCTAAATACAAAAAGTTAAATAGCTTATTAGTAAGTTACAGATTTTGTGCTTATGAAAGATGTGTATGATTTGATATTTTGATATTTGTAAATAAGCTGTGTGGCTTTTGAAAATATTTAAATTATTATATTCTGAAAAGTGAAACCAAACAAAGGAAGTACAAATAAAATCAAATAAATGAAAATAAGAGACAAAAGGAAATACAAATTTCCAAAATCCAATACAAATTTTCGGAATACAAAATCCAAAGTGGTTGTGAAATGTTAATTGTTAACTTGATGAGTAACATTGTTTAGAAACTTTCAATTTTGTTAAAATAAAATATGTTTTACTGTATCATTCTGATTGAATTTCCATCCCCAAATGAATTAGGAACGTTGATTTATTATTTTGGTTGACAACATATAAATGTGAAATGAAAGGCTCTTGATATATTTAGTTTCCTTTTTCAAAATAAAAATAAACTAATCACATATGTATGAGAAGATTAAAGACATGTAAGAAGCTTCCTGGAAGCTCAATATAATGGCAAACCAGACTAACATTCTCAGAGAAGTATCTAGTCTGATTTGAGGAAAGAAAGATATAGACAGCTATTATCAATAGTACTGAATTACCAAAATAAAGGGTCCTTACCTACTTTGGATTTTAGTCTTTTATGTTCACTTTGGATGAAAATAATGCTGAGAACCACATCTTTTAAATGTGATTTAAAGCCATCCCAATTACAGCATGAAAGTCCCATGCCCCTCATAAAGGGTTTTCCATGCTAGGTTTAGAATGAAGGTGGGGTCAGAATATAACCAACAAAATATAAATTTGGCTTGTTCCTTTTGATACAGTCAAAATGTCACTACCTAAACATAGCTGTGTGGTCGTTTTGTGTTGGTTTTCCTGGCTGTGGCATGTTTTACCACACAGGAATGTTTTACAGTTCTTTATTTGATATATTACTGACACATGGCATTGTGTTAGTTTCAGGTTGCAGGTACTGGACAGTTGTATATACTGCCAAGTGAATGCTGTAGTAAGTCTAGTTACCATCTACCACCACATACAGTTAAATACCTTTTTCTTACAAGAATTAAAAAATTTATGATATTAGTAATTTATTATACAAGACAGTGTTAAAGATACTCATACAGTACATCTTCAGGATTTATTTATAACTGTAAGATTTTACTTATTTTTCTGCCACATTCAACTCCCCAACCCCCAACTCTAGCCCCAACAGCCACCAATCCATTCTCTGTATCTATAAGTCCCCCCCTTTTTTTTTCAATGAAGTTATACATGTAAGTGAGATCTTAGAGTATTTATCTTTCTGATTTATTTCACCTAGCTCCATGCCCTCAAGGTATATTCATATCGTAAATGGTAGGATTTCCTTCTTTAATTGCCGAATAATAGTCCATTACTACTCCATTGGTAAAGAATCCACCTGCCAATGAAGGAGATGCAGGTTTGATCTCTGGGTCAGGAAGATCCCCTGGAGAAGGAAATGGCAACTCACTTCAGTATTCTACTCTGGGAAATCCCATAGAAAGAAGAACCTGGTGGGCTACAGTCCATGTAGTTGCAAAAGAATTGAACACCACTTAATGACTAAGTAACAATGACAATATTCCATTGTACATAAACCATATTCATACGTTCATCCATCACAGGCCACTTAGGTTGCTTTCACGTCTTGGCTATTATAAGTAAAGCTACAATAAATGAAAGAGTGACTTGTACAAGAGACAGGGACCAAGACCATCCCCAAGAAAAAGAAATGCGAAAAAGCAAAATGGCGGTCTGAAGAGGCCTTACAAATAGTTGCTAAAATAAGAGAAGCAAAAAGCAAAGGAAAAAAGGAAAGATATACCCATCTGAATGCAGAGTTCCAAAGAATAACAAGGAGAGATAAGACAGCCTTGATCAGTGATCAGTGCAAAGAAATAGAGGAAAACGATAGAATGGGAAAGACTAGAGATCTCTTCAAGAAAATTAGAGATACCAAGGGAACATTTCATGTAAAGATGGGCTCAATAAAGGACAGAAATGGTATGGACCTAACAGAAGCAGAAGGTATTAAGAAGACTTGGAAAAGAATACACAGAACTGTACGAAAAAGATCTTCACAACCCAGATAATCAGGATGGTGTAATCACTTACCTAAAGCCAGACATCCTGGAATGTGAAGTCAAGTGGGCCTTAGGAAGCATCACTACAAACAAAGCTAGTGGAGGTGATGGAATTCCGGTTGAGCTATTTCAAATCCTAAAAGATGATGCAGTGAAAGTGCTGCACTCAATATGCCAGCAAATTTGGAAAACTCAGCAGTGGCCACAGGACTGGAAAAGGTCAGTTTTCATTCCAACCCCAAAGAAAGGCAATGCCAAAGAATGCCCAAAGTACCACACAGTTGCACTCATCTCACATGCTAGTAAAGTAATGCTCTAAATTCTCCAAGCCAGGCTTCAGCAATACGTGAACCATGAACTTCCAGATGTTCAAGCTGGTTTTTGAAAAGGAAAAGGAACCAGAGGTTAAATTGTCAACATCTGCTGGATCATCAAAAAAGCAAGAGAGTTCCAGAAAAACATCTATTTCTGCTTTATTGACTATGCCAAAGCCTTTGACTGTGTGGATCACAACAAACTGTAGAAAATTTTAAAAGAGATGGGAATGCCAGACCACCTGACCTGCCTCTTGAGAAACCTGTATGCAGGTCAGGAAGCAACAGTTAGAACTGGACATGGAACAACAGACTGGTTCCAAATAGGAAAAGGAGTATGTCAAGTTATATATTGTCTCCCTGCTTATTTAACTAGTATGCAGAGTACATCGTGAGAAATGCTGGGCTGGATGAAGCACAAGCTGGAATCAAGATTGCCAGGAGAAATATCAATAACCACAGATAACCCCACCCTTATGGCAGAAAGTGAAGAACTAAAGAGCCTCTTGAGGAAAGGGAAAGAGGAGAGTGAAGAAGTTGGTTTGAAGCTCAACATTCAGAAAACTAATATCATGGCATCTGGTCCCATCACATCATGGCAAATAGGTGGGGAAACAGTGGAAGACTATTTTTTGGGCTCCAAAATCACTGCAGATGGTGATTGCAGCCATGAAATTAAAAGATGCTTACTCCTTGGAAGGAAAGTTATGACCAACATTGACAGCATATTAAAAAGCAGAGACATTACTTTGCCAACAAAGGTCTGTCTAGTCAAGGCTATGGTTTATGCAGTAGTCATATAAGGATGTGAGAGTTGGACTATAAAGAAAACTGAGCACCGAAGAATTGATGCTTTTAAACTGTGTTGTTGGAAAAGACTCTTGAGAGTCCCTTGGACTGCAAGGAGATCCAACCAGTCCATCCTAAAGGAGATCAGTCCTGGGTGTTCATTGGAAGGACTGATGTTGAAGCTGAAACTCCAATACTTTGACCACTTGATACGAAGAGCTGACTCATTTGAAAAGACCCTCATGCTGGAAGGGATTGAAAGTAGGAGGAGAAGGGGACGACAGAGGATGAGATGGATGGATGGCATCACTGACTCAATGGACATGGGTTTGTCTGAAATCCGGGAATTGGTGATGGACAGGGAAGCCTGGTGTGCTGCAGTCCATGGGGTTGCAAAGAGTCGGACATGACTGAAGGACTGAACTAAACTGAAATAAAATGAGTGTAGATAACTTTTCCATTTAAGTACTTTTGTTTCCTCCAGAAAAATACCCAGAAGTGGATAAATGAACCTTGGGTAGTTTGTTTATTTTTTTCCTTTTTTTTTTTAGTGAAACCTCCATTCAGTTTCCCCCAGTGGCTGTACCAACTTACATTCCCATCAACAGTGCACAAGAGTTCCCTTTTCTTCGTATCCCCGCCAATGTTTATTTGTTGTCATTTTGATAATAGCTATTCTGACATGTGTAAACAATGTCTCATTATGGTTTTGATTTTTGATACCCTGATTAGTGATGTTGAGCACCTCTCCATGTACCTGTTGGCCATCTGTATGATTTTTTTGTAGTGATATACTTTGATTCTTTTATCTTTTGTGTGTCTACTATAGGGTTTGTTTTGTATTTGATGTCACTCTTACACATAAAACAACTTGTGTTTATAATAGTGAATTTTAGGTTGATACCTTACATTTGAATACATTCTAAAGCTCTACATTTTTACCACTCTCTCCTTCAATTGTTTTTGATGTCACCATTTACATTTTACATATACAATTTACATTGTATATACATGTTGTATATATGCTAACAAATTATTACACCAATAGTTACTTTTACTACTTTTGTCTTTTAACCTTCATGCTTTGTAAGTTATTGCCAAAACCTTTTTTCAACATTATATTATTCTATATTTTACTACATGTACATTTACCAGTGAAACTTGTTTTGTCACTAAGTAGCACCCTTCCTTTTCACGTTAAGTTTCCTTAACATTTATTAAAAGGCTGGTCTAGTGGTGATAAACTCCTTTAGCTTTTCTACTTGTCTGGAAAGCTCTTTACCTCTCACTCAATTTGGTAGGATAACTTTACCAGTTAGAGTATTCTTGGTTGGCAGTTTCTTTCAGCATTTTGAATATATCATTATTCTCCCTTCCTACCTACAAATTTCCTACTGAAAAATCTGACAAACTCCTTGGGGTTCCTTTCTACATGACAAACTGTTTTTCTCTTGCTACTTTTAAGATTCTCTTTAATTTTGGCACTTTAATTATAATGAGTTTTGGTGTGATTCTCTTTGGATTTCTCTTATCTAGAAATTTCTATGTGTCCTGGATTTTCATTTCTTTCTTTCCAAGGTTACATAAGTTTTCAGATATGATTTCCTAAAATAGCTTTCCTGCCTCTCTTTCTTCTCTCTTTGGTGTCCTGATAATGTGAATATTGGTTTTCTTGATGTTGCCGCATACATTCCTTATGCTGTCTTCACTTAATTTTTTTTCTTTTTACTATTCTTGTTGGATATTTCCACTGCCCTATCTTTGAGTTCATTGACTTCTCTATTCTGCTGTATCTAGTCTATTGTTCAACCCCTCTGTTGTATATTTCAGTTTAGTTACTATGTTTTTCAGTTCTGGAATTTCTATTTGGCATCGTCTTATATCCTTGAAATTCTCACTTTGTTTATCTGTTCTTCTCCTGGGTTTGGTTCATGTCTATGACTATCGTTTTGAACTCTTTTTTAGTTATTGATAAATATCTCCATTAAGGTCTTTTTCTTAGGTTTTATATCTTGTTCCTTTATTTGGAGCATACTCCTCTGTTTCTTCAATTTGCTTCACTCTCTGTGTCAGTTTATATGAATTAGGTAAAATAGCAACCACTCCCTGTCTTGAAAGAGTGGCCGCAGGTAGCAGATGAAGCTTATTGTTTAACCCTTCCCTAGCTCTTGACGATCTCAGAAACCTTTCTGATTACCCAAGCAGGCTACATTATAGTAGCTGAATGTGTTCCCAGGCCTGTCACTGTCCTAAAAGGGAGGATCTTAGTCTAGATTCAGGCGGATTAGAAATCAGACACTCAGGCAGCAGATCTTAAAGTATGCAAACCTCTTTCAGGGGAAGACTGGGAGATGATATTTCTATCTGTCTCTGCCCTGAATCCTGGTGTGATAGTTGAGAGCTATTTGTTTGCTACCATCTTATTGAACTTGAACACATATTCAACTTATATGAATATGCTCGCAGACCCAGGCTACCAAGGGGTGTGTCTTCTGAGTGACAGCCACAAAGCCAAGGCGCCTGATGTGTCCACATGCTCCTTTCTCAGAGGTCAACTTGCAGCAGAGCAGTGGGAGAAAGTGAATATGGCACACACCAGTCTCTCCAGTCTCCGGAGAGGGCTGTCGTCTGTCCTTAGCTACATGTTTACCAAGGAGCCTGCCCTTCAGGCCACAGCTGTGAATTAAACAGTTCTCTTTAACAGACTGGGCTATACTTCATTCTCCTGTCTCTATGCTGTGCCTTTGGGTTGGTAGTTAAGAATTCTTTCTCCATTTACTACAGTCTATAAGGACTGTAAGTCCCACTAGCCACAGAACCAGGCAATCAAAGAGTGTCTATGAGATAGCAGCTATAAAAACCAGGCACCAGATGCGTACCTTGTCAGGAGATAACTGGTGACTTGGAGAAGGCTGTGATTATGAGGGTGTCTGTGGTTATAATGGCTGTGATCATAATGCCTGCCCTCTGTGGAGGATTCCAGTAGTCATCTGGATGTGTTTTAATTTATTAGATGACTGCTGCTTGGGCCAAAGCTTTAAGAAAAACAAGATAGCATCTTTCACCAAACAACTGGGTGCTTTTCAGTTGAATGCACTTAAATGCAAGATTTTTCTTGTTTGACTATTTATAACAGTTGCTCAGTTAGTTTTGGGGTTTCTTTCAGAGGAAATTATTCCATAGTAGCTGTAGGCTTCGTGTGTCTGTGAGAAGAAGTGACTTCAGAATGACTTAAGAGATGACTTCCTATGTCACTATCTTGAATATCTTGAACTGGAATCATCTCTGGTAAAAGTCAGTGATATGGTGTCACTACAGTGATCAACTCTCACTTAATACAAGCAAAAGCGTCCTGATTGCCATTGGACTAGTGAGTCATCTAGTGGCATTGCTCCATTTGATCCATACAATAAGGGAAAAGAATTACTGTGCTTAGATTTCCCAGAAACTATGAACCTGAGGAAAAGTTTTATGTGCTTCAGATTTATTACTCAGTGTGATTGCAGAAAGCAAGCATGCAAAAGGGGGACTGAGGCCAGGTAGGAGGGGAAGCAAATCTGATGTAATGTTATTTAACTGGCTGCTGTTGGATATCAAGCATGACTGCTTGGTGTCACCAGATTGTTCTATGAGAAGAGAAACTATCCTGAGAAGTAGCTGTTTATCCGGAGAAGGAAGAAAGGAAAATCTAATTTCCTTGCACTTTCTAGTTGGAAGTGCAGGCAATTCTTGCTATCTCTCAATACTTCAGTAACTCTAGGGTAGGAAGCAAGGGTGCATAATTGAGACATAAAGAAAAGCACTGTTAGGCTCTGCTTGAAGTCACTGGCTGGTATAAGTGCAGTGTTAGTGATTGCAGAAGCTACTACTTCAACTACAAACAAAGTTCCTGGAAAGAGATCACTTCTGATTAATTGGTACATACCATTTCAAGTACTTTATATCATTTGAAACTACTCTAATCACACACTGAGAATGAGAAAACTGAGCCTCAGGGTTTCCCAGGACAACTAAGAAGTAACAGAGCTGAGATTTATATCCAGGTCTGTCTGATTCTAATGTATTAATACATGCCCTCTTGCCTTCTGCATAATAGGCATTTATCAACTTGCAAATCCTATGTGCATGTATTGCTGATTTCTGGTCTGGTTTATAAATATGTCCTACAGACTGGTTGTTCTAACTAATATGTATCTGATGTATCATTACTTATTCTCTGATTATTTATATTTTCCCCAAAAAATCATCTCCCTATTATTAATATTTACCATTTGAATGTATAATAAAATCTTCCATACAATGACTGATCCAGGAATCTAAGGTCTATATGTTGCTCTTTCCTTATCTTCTGAAGCATAACCAATGACGTATAGAAATTGCTAATAATTAAAGCACTTACTACATATTTGGGACTGCCCTAAATTATTTGCATTGATCAACTTTGAGGTTTACAGCAGAATTATTAGGCACTGTTTTTCTCCTGTTGTTCAGGTAAAGAAACAAGACAACTTGTCTGTCCTCTCATAGCTAGAAAATAGTAAAGCCAGATAAAAACACAGCCACTAAGATTTCATCTCTTAGAGACTAATCACTATGTTAACTTGAAAAATCTTTTGATTCTGTAAGTCTTTCTTGAATCCATCCTTTTTAATCCATGCCACTGTCAGCAATGGAATCCAAGTCAACATCTTCCTTTTATCTTATCTTCCATTTGATCTTTTATCCTCTTAACTAATGCCCCTTTACCCAGTATTCTTCCTTACCAGTCTACTCTCTACATCACAACCAACATTGTTTAAGAAGTAAATATGATTTTATCTCTTCCTACAGAAAACCTGTTCAAAAATTGTCCAATATCCTTCAAATAAGATGGAATTGCATCTTATTTGCTAAGTCCACAGTGGACTTAGCATACTGGGCCTGGCTCCTGCAGACCTCTCCATCATCATCTGTCCAGAATCTAAATATTCAATCTAAATGATATGCTGTGTGCTCAGTTGCTTCCGCCACGTCCGGCTCTTTGCAACCCCATGGACCGTATCCCGCCAGGCTCCTCTGACAATGGGACTTTCCTGGCAAGAATACTGGAGTGAGTTGGCTGCCGTTTCCTTCTCCAGGGGATCTTCCCAACCCAGGAATTGAACCCAAGTCTCCTACATTTCTTGCATTGCAGACAGATTCTTTACTGCTAAGCCAACAGGGATAGCACTGTGCAAATACTTTCTATTCCTCAAAGTTGCTGCTCTCTTTCATGACAGTGCTATGCCCTTCATGTGCAACTCTCTGTCCTATCTCCAACACTTTCATGTAGGAATTTTTCTGGAGACTCTTCAGTTTCTATAACCCCATCATTATTAGTAACTCGAACTTTATTACTTGTGTCAGTATTTCCCAGTCGACTCGAAGCCTTCTGGGGGCAGGGGCCATGTCTACCTTGTTTGAAACCCCTCATTGTTAGCACAACACCAACTACAGGAATGTCTACTGCCCCCCACACACATAATACATGAAAGCATCCATGAATACATGCACATGCAACCACATACATGCTCAAACACATGGGTGCTTACACCATCCAGTAAATTTATATTCTTCGAGGGCATGGTTTTGTTGTAGATAAAACACTCAACTAGAAGATAAAGAGAGACAAACCTTAATTGGGTATTAGCAGTTAATGGGACATTTCCTCAAACTGACATGAGAAAATCAACTTAATAAAGGTTGCTCCCAAATTTCAAAGACTGTGTTCAACATCTTGTAGCCTGAAGATTGATTCTCTATCTTTATTCAAGATCCCTCAGGATCTTCTAATTGCAAGCACAGCATTGGGTTTTTCTCCACCTCTTGTAAGTTCCTCTGTATTGATATGTACTATAGTAAATATGTCTTACTGAATTTCTTTATGATACTTTTTAAAGAAAGCTTTAAAGTAATTTTTCTTAAAGGGCTGTGTTTACTTAATTTTAAACATTAATATCTTTGATGCCTAATCCAGTAGAAATTTTAAAATCCAACTTTTTCATTTAATATTAAAGTACAATTTTTTCTTCTAATAGCATAAATGGAACTGTTTACAGCTTACTAAAGAAAGGCTTCCCAGATAGCTCAGTTGGTAAAGAATCTGCTTGCAATACAGGAGACCTTGGTTCAATTCCCAGGTTGGGAAGATCCACTGGAGAAGGGATAGGCTACCCACTCCAGTATTCCTGGGCTTCCCTTGTGGCTCAGCTGATAAAGAATCCACCTGCAATGCAGGAGACCTGGGTTTGATCCCTGGGTTGGGGAGATCCCCTGGAGAAGGGAAAGGCTACCCACTCCAGTATTCTGGCTTGAAGAATGCTTTTATCCTAGCCTATGGTGAAAAAAAGAAAAGAAAGTATAAAGATAAGTGAAATAAAGCATTTTTCACATTAAAAGTGAGAACACTTTGAAGTAAACAAAATTGTCTCAATATCATCACTAAATACTGTAATGGGATTCCATTGGGATGAATTCTAGATATTGTAATCAGAGCATAAATCTAGATGCTTTAAATAATTAAAAGTCAATATTTTAAAAGTCTATTTCAATATAGGTAATTTTAAGAAAGCAACTTCTTCTTAGTCTACATAGAGAATAGCAAATTCATTCCACAAAACTTTTGTTTGTGTTTAGGCATTCAGTATAGCATGCTGTAATTTCTTGGTAAAAATACATCTCTTAAAACAGTGATTTTTTTTTTTTTTAATTTTGCCATGTATAATTTAGTGTGTATCTTAACACTATCACTAGTTCAAGTTTTAAGAAATGGCAATCTTTCTAAGTACTCCTAGAAAATAATTCAGAGTATTTAAATATGAGGAGGAAATGTTATTTTTAACTCTGAAAATAAGGTCTCTAGTTGTTACAGAGAAACACAAATAGCTTTTTATTGAAGCTATTAAAATATTTTATAAAATTGTTTTCCCTGATTTTCCTCTTACCATGTTCTGAAATGACTATAATGACTTTGTAGGCTTCCTTGTCACAAATCTTGTCTCCCTCAAATCTAGTCACCACTTGTCCTATCTAAAATGCAATCTGACCACATCACTTCACATATTATAGCTGTTCATAATTCCCATGTGGTTACAAAAATGGTCCAACTTTTTAATATGGCATGAAAGGTCTTGAGGAATGCCTTACCTTCTTCCAGGATAGCCTGTCAGGAACTCTATACAACCTTGGTGAAAGTGGAATAGCCCAGCACTGATGAACAGTGGGACTCTGTTTCACCCAGAGTCATGGCCAAATTTTTTGGTTTAGCTATTGGTCACAGGAAGACTACAGCGTCTCTAGCCATCACATTCTTTCATGACACCATCTTAGAGAAGAAGATATGGTTTATCTTTGTGTTTGTCTCCTTATCCAAGGAAAACCTTTCACGGAAGCCATGTTCTCCATCCTCCCAGCAGAACTGCCCTTTGGTTTCATTGGCTATAGGACAGGATCATATACCTTACTGGCACTAGTGGTAAAAAATCTGCCTGCCAAAAGAGGAGACTTGGGTTTGATCCCTGGGTCGGGAGGATCCCCTGCAGTAGGAAATGGCAACCCATTCAGTATTCTTGACTGGGAAATTCCATTCAAAGAGAAGCCTGGTGGGCTACAGTCCATGGGGCTGCAGAATCAGACACAACTGAGTGACGAGAACAGCTGGTTACCAGAAGTAATCAGTTTAAGCTCTAGTGCTTTAATCAGTTTTGACTAATTGTAATTCATTCCCTGGCACACTAGAGAAAACTACCTCTCCTGAATATATTGCCACCTGAACAAACTTGAGGTTGAATTTATTTGGCAATAATGGAGCAATGGATATGTAGTGTGCAAATAATTATTTCCCAATCCTCTTCTCAAAAGTTTTAAAAGTTTGGCAACAATTTCACATGTCCTGAGCTTCCCTGGTGGCTCTGATGGTAAAGAGTCTGCTTACAAAGCAGGAGACCCAGATCTGATTCCTGGGTCAGGAAGTTCCCCTGGAGAAGGAAATGTCAACCCACTCCAGTGTTCTTTCTTGGATAATCCCAAGGATGGAAGAGCCTGCCAGACTACAGTCCATGGGGTCACAGAGTCAGACACAACTAAGCGACTTCACTTACTTACTTACTTATTTACTTCACATATCCTAGGAACTCTCTTTTTACTGAGTTTCTTTCTCATCTTCCATTCCTTTCACTATGCAGTTTTGAACAAGCTTGTCTAAAGTACAAACTCTTTCTAGTGAACCAGAAAAGGGAATATTATAAGTCTAGTGTTTTATCCTCCTAGTCACATTTAGAGCCTTAAAACCCTGAATTTCTTTTAGGTTACTGTCCAAACCATACCTTTATCATGTCAGGCTTTGACTCTTGATTCTACTTTTCTCTCCATCTCACTTCTACTGCTACTTTGGCAGCTGCCAGATCATCTCTAACAAACCCTCTCTAACTTCACTTGTATTTGGTCTCTCTATTCCTTGCATCCAAAATATACTGGATGTATTTTTGTCATCATTGTCAAAATGTCCCTTATAAAATTAGAAATTACAGGTACTTTCCATGTATTTTTGAAATTAATGCATGGATTTTTACTTATTCAAATGCGCTTTAACTCAAACTCTTGATTTTTCAAAATAACCAAAGATATCTGTTACTTATTGCTGCAAGAATTTTAAGTTGATATGTAATATATAAACACAAACAATATAGAACCAGTACTTGCTTATACTAATGACTTTTATTCATGTATCTCACCCATTAAGAACATTAATTAAATTCATTACTTTTATGGTAGCTCTACTAGGCTATTACAACTTTAACACTATACATAAGTTGCTTCAAGCATCTACTTATTAATGGTTATTACTAGAATTTCTTACCAGATATGCCACAATTTATCCTTTTGTTATTTCATTTTCCAGGTAGGCATCTTATATCTTTTTCTGACTATAATAATTACCATAAATATAGTAATATTGATAAATATAGGAAAACATTATACTGTATAATAAATAACATGAGTATGTGTTCAGGTATATTGTCAGTACATTATACAATACATACAATATACACTACAAATATATATCATCCATATTTTGAAGATGAGAACTGAGACAACTTACCAAAGTCATACAAGTTAGTGGTTCAATCAAGAGTGACACCAAGGCATTCTGTATCTAGAGGACAGTAAACGCCTCAAGAATTAATAAGTTGTATATTCAATTCTAGAGAAATAGTGAGAAATAAAGTATGATTCACCCCAGAATAAAGCAAGAATGGAAAATTTAGGAAATAAGAGACATTTCTCACTTGACATTTGATGGTGCTTAAAAGGCAATTTATTAATGTTACCTCCAAATCCATACACTTTCAGTGATGCCATATTACCTGAGGTTAAAATCCAAATTGTTATAGGGCATTCAAAACAATGAATAATGTGACCTTATCCAACTTTCTCAGAATTACCTTTAGTTGTCTTTGTTAAAGTAATCTTGTAGCTGTGGCTCAGAAGGTAAAGAATCTGCCTGCAATGTGGGAGACCCAGGTTCGATCCCTGGTTGGGAAGATCTCTGGAGAAGGGAATGGCTACCCACTCCAGTACTCTTGCCTGGGAAATCCTATGGACAGAGAGACCTGGCAGTCTACAGTCCATGTGGTTGACTGAACAAATAACACTTTCACTCCTACTTGTTAACTGCTATAGTGATAGTATTTCTACCTAAACCATTTAATTGATGATTAATACAATTGTCATATTTCTTTTTCAGAATTAATTTCTATTTATTAACTTTTCACTTTTACTTATTAGCTCAGTTCAGTTCAGTAACTCAGTCATGTCTAACTCTTTGTGACCTCATGGACTGCAGCACGCCAGGCTTCCCTGTCCATAACCAACTTCTGGAGTTTGCTCAAACTCATGTCCCTTGAGTCGGTGATGCCATTCAATCATCTCATCCTCTGTTTCCCCCTTCTCCTCCTGCCCTCAATCTTTCCCAGCATCAGGGTCTTTTCCAATGAGTCAGTTCTTTGCATCAGGTAGCCAAAGTATCAGAGTTTCAGCTTCAGCATCGGTCCTTCCAATGAATATTCAGGACTGATTTCCTTTAGGATTGACTGGTAAAGCAATTATATAATCCTTGGGTTCAGAGAATATTGAGTGATTGTGAAAATTGAAGATTACTAACAAAATTACATTGACAGCATTTTGCTTATTTTACATCATTCAGTTATGCTTTAAAATTATACCAAATTTTAAAGGTGTTTGAAGTTTATTGGACACTTGCCTTTTGTTACAGATTGTACGATTTGACTTTGTATGTTATTTAATCCAAACCTCCTCCCCATGAATTTACTGTTAGAAGCTAGTACTCTGGAAGAGGGACTGTGAAAGGACAGGAAATCAATTGAGTGGGTACATATGTGAATGATGAATAACCTGTTCATAAATCAGTATCATTTATCAGATCAAGTCCACATACCGAGTAGGATCATTTTGTAGAACTAATAAAGTATAAATCAATGTATGATGTGAAATATGATGAAGTTTGAAGAATACAGGTCAGTAGAATATTTATCGTCCTCACTACCATTATATATTTAAATTAAAAATTTTAAGCAATATGTATTTTATGTCAATATTATAGGTACTCTAAGTACTATACAAGTATTGTCATTTAATACTCTCAAAAGTCATAATAAATACTATTTCCTCAATTTTAGAAACACATGAAAAAAAATGGACACAAAGTCTAAGACAACTAAATTGCTTAAGGTTAAAAAGCTACAAGGTGGTAAAGACAAGAATTATAATATTAAATGAGTCTTTTTATAGATACTCAGAAGAGTTTGATACCATCCTATACTGCCCTTTTATCAGATTAGATTATGGCCTATAAAGATAGGCATAACAGAAAAAAACTGGCAAAAAGTCTGCATGACTTACCTGTGTGCTATATTTTACACTCTATCAGTTTAACCAAGAGGCACAGTCTACTGTTCATCTTACTACCAAACAGTGCTTCTAAAGTTTAGCAATGAGTAATAAAAAAACTGAAGACACCATAGGCTAGGATGTATACATAAAATCGTCTGTGCAAGATTATAAGTGAGAGTATACGTATACCTATATAATTTATTAGATTTAGCCAGATTCAGCTGGAGAAGGCAATGGCACCCCACTCCAGTACTCTGGCCTGGAAACTCCCATGGACAGAGGAGCCTGGCGGGCTGCAGTCCATGGGGTCGCGAAGAGTCGGACACGACTGAGCGACTTCACTTTCACTGTTCACTTTCATGCACTGGAGAAGGAAATGGCAACCCACTCCGGTGTTCTTGCCTGGAGAATCCCAGGGACGGGGGAGCCTGGTGGGCTGCTGTTTATGGGGTCACACAGAGTCGGACACGACTGAAGCGACTTAGCAGCAGCAGCAGCAGCCAGATTTAGCATGTCAATTCACACACTAGAATGTAGCCAGTATGTAGGAAGATATTTCATGGTTTTATTCCATATTATAGCTGCATTGTTTACGTAAGTGCTTGGAACATGGTAGATATGCAGAAAGTGTTAATTTACTGAATGAGTGTATCTTTTTTTTTCTGCCACATCCCATAGAATCCGACAATAGAATGATGGAAAGCGTTATCCTATATTGTTTTAAACAGTGCATTTCACACAGTACTGCTTTGATTTACCCTCAATTAAATCAAAGAAAATATGACAGACAAAGCATATTTAGTAGTATAGATTATTAAAATGAAGAGAACAAAGGCTAAGAGTCTATATAAAAAAGTCTTAGATTCGTGAAGGCCAAATTTAGAGAATATGCAAGTATTTTTCATTTTCAAGAGGTGAATAAGATAAAGTAGAAAATTTATTTCATCTGTGAGTGGTCATTGATCAAGTAATGCCTAGAACATAGATACTATCAATTGAGTCTTTTTTCAATATTTATGGACTCCTTAATAATTAAAGCACATTTGTCCTGCAGGCCTGTGAGGCTGTCGTGCTACCTGACCTACCAAGAACCAATACAAATGCTACTCTGCATTGACTGCTATCTTCAAGCACTCAGTCACGCTGTATCGATTTGTCCATGTAATCTCATTCGATCTCCAAAACAGGAAAAAAAAAAAAAATCACTGGAACGTATCATTAGTCTCTCTTTACAAATAAGGCAATTGGAGTTTAGAAATCCAAGTCTGACTCCAGAGCCCAGGTTCTAAGCCAGTGCTTCTCAAGCTACTTATTTTTAAGTTTTATTGGGATATAATTGATGTACAGCACCATAAATTTGAGGTGTATAGTAGAATGATTTGATTTACATGTACTGCGAAATGATTACCATAATAAATAAACATCCACCTTCTCATAGGTACAAAAAAAGAAAAGTGTATTTGCTTGTGACAGGAACTCTTTGGACTTTCAACTTTCAAGTACAACATATAGCAGTGTTAACTGTAGTCGCCATGTTGTATATTATATCCTAAGTATTTATCTACCTTTTACGTTCTTAAATTTCAACATTTCCCCCTCTCTACTCCCTTCTGATCTTTTACTGTGAATTTGCTTTAAAAAAAAATATTTTATCAAACTGCATTTATCATTGTCTGACTTTGTTCATTTAGCACAATACCTTCACGGTCCATCCGTGTGGTTGCAAATGAAAGTATTTCTATTTTTTATGTCTGAAATATATGCATATATTGGAAAACTTTTCAGTCATATAGATATGTATACATAAAATCTTACACATTTATCCATTCATCTATGAGTGGGCATTTAAATTGTTTCCATGTCTTAGCTATTGTAAATAATGCTGCTGTGAACATGGGGGTGAAGATATCTTTCTGAGTTAGTGTTTTTATTTCCTTTGGATATATTCTCAGAAGTGGAATTGTTGTATCATATGGTAGTTCTGTGCTTTGATCATTATAGCTTTATAATAGAGTTTGAAATCAGAAATTTGATGCCTTCCACTTTGGTTTTTTTGGACATTGCTTTGGCTATTCAAAACCTTTTGTGGCCCCATATAAATTCTAAGATTGTTTTTTCTACTTCTGTTTCTAAAAAGTCATTGGAATCTTGATAGGGATTGTATGGAATCTATAGATGCATTTGGGTAGTATGGACATTTTACAAACATTCTTCCAGCCCACAGATACCTGGTACCTTTTTATTTATGTCTTCAATTTCTTTCAGTATCTTGTAGTTTTCAACACACAGATCATTCTCCTCTTGGTTAAATTTATCTCTAAATATTTTTTTTATTATTTTGATGCTATTGTAAATGAGATCACTTTATTTCTTTTTCCAATCGGTCATTAGTATATGGAAGCGCTGTTGATCTTTGTATGTTAATTTTGTATCCTGAAATCTTGGTGAATTTATTAATTATATCTAATAGGTTATCTTGTGTTCTTGGGATCTTCTATATATAATGTCATCAGCACACAGAGTTTATTCAACTTCTTTTCCAATTTTGAAGCCTTTTAATTCTCTTGCCTGATTGTTCTGGCTAGGACTTCCAATCCTATACTGAACAGCAGTATTGAGAGTATCTTGTTCTTGTCTTAGAGGTAAAGGTTTAAGTCTTTTGCTATTGAGTTTGATGTTTGTGCTTCTTAAGCTTTAATTCATGTACAAGTCACCTCAATGTTTTAGAAAACCAAGGTCAGGGATGGTGTCTCAAACTCTGAATTTTGTCAGTCTCCTAAGACAATGCTGCTACTAATCATGGACCATAATTCTAGGAGTAAGGCGCTATATCACTATGTCATCCAAGAATTTTATGATAGGTGCATGAGTATGTATTCCATAATACTTATTTATAATAAATGCAATTGAAATATGAGTATTTCAAGTAAACCAAATTAAAGTAGTATCAAGCAGACTGTCATCATAACCAGTTTGAGTTATATAGCAGAATACGTCTATGCCATATCATTAGCAGTAATGTCAAGGTCGTAAACTACATGCATATACCATTCTTTCAGTGTCAGAAACAATGCATGAAAGCTCTAGATATCTTTACATAGGAAATTTTGGTCTCTTTAAGCATTTCCAAAGCTTGACTTACTTGTTTGCTATCAATAAATTAATGCAATATTATACAGATCATGAATAACAGCAAATAATTTTAAAATATTTTGTGAAGCTTTTGCCCCCATTGAACATTTTCCTAATGAATTTAGGTACATACCTCTCATGACAATGACAAATTTTATCAATGTGTAAAAGAGAACTGTTTCTGAGCTAAGAAAACAAGTATGTCAACAACTTGGGTAACTGGAGAAGCATTGTTTTACCAACTCGAATTTGGTAAGTAAAACGTAGATTCTTGTCTTCCAAGACTAGAAATAAACAAAAATAAAATCCCCAAGATATTTTCTTATAAATTCAAAAATAAATAAGTGATTATGAAATGGAGTTAGCGTCATAACAGTGAAGAAATAATAAAGCATCATGCTAATCTACAGTTCAAACAATGCATGTTGGTTCTTGTTTTATAAAGAACATTTTGCTTTTGTTTGGTTGCTAAGTCATGTCTGACTCTTTTGTGACCCCATGGACTGTAGCCTGCTAGGCTCCTCCATCCAAAAGATTACCCAGGCAAGAATACTGAAATGGGTTGTCATTTCCTTCTCCAGGAGATCTTCCTGACCCAGGGATCAAACCCACATCCCCTGCATTGGCAGATGGGTTCTTTATCACTGAGTCACCAGGGGAGCCCACATTTTGCTTTTCTTCTTGAAAATATCTTGTTTATATTGAAATATCACATTTTAACCTTATTCTTACTAAGTAGGTTTTTATACAATAAATCTGTGTATATACTCCTATTACAACTCAGAATACTGCTTGTCATTAGAATAAACATTTTTCTGGAGAATGTACATTCTGTATGTATGTCTGTATCCTCAAGTTAAAATTAATATTAAATGTTAAAACAGCAAGTTCACATTATGTTAAATGGTGGATGTATTTTCTCTATTTGGACATCACAAACTATATTTTTAATCTAAAGTCACTTTTTTCAACAAATATTTTATGACTATTGAATTATGCTACAGGATGATCTTTATTTAAGGTGTTTAAAATTCAAAGCAAACAAATGTATGAGTAATATCCATAAAAAATATGAGATGGTGAGGCCATTCATTTGACTATAAAGAATTTTAAAGACTTAATATCCTCTTTAAAAAAAAAGCCAAAAGAAATAATTAGAAAGCTTTTTAATATCTGCTAAGACTGAAGTGACTGAGCACAAGCCAGACAACAAACCAGAAGTGTAGGTGGAAGAGGTGAAGTGGGGAGTCTACTTAATGCATATTTCCCACAGATAAAATGAGCCCAGAACCTCTGAATCACTTGCATAATGTTCAAGCATAAATTCTTTTTTAATAATTCTGAATAGCAGACCAGTATTCATAAGTGTATATCAAATGACTCTTGTTTCCAGGCACTGTTCTAGAGATGTTAGACCGTTAAAAGTAGATCATGCAGGTTACAATTAGACAGATAAAGCTTTTCTCGGCAATTTTAACTGATTTAATGTCTTATTTTATTGCTAAAATAAAAACAATGATAGCAATCTGAAAGGGATCACTGAAAACTCAAGTTGTTGTAACACCTCTATAAGAAATGGTAAACAAGTAAACATGTTCAGTATTTATTTGAAACATTTATGGTTAGTAAACAACAACAACAACAAAAAATATGGACTTTGGCCAATGGTCCTAATCTTTTGCTCAGGGTGCGCTGACCAGAGCTCATTAGGCTTATAGGAGGGACACCGAAAGATGCTATTCTCAATCCCATGAATTTTGAATGTTGGCAAATGGACCACAAAACCTAATAGAGAATTTCAAGAATTCTGTATTTTCCTACTTTGTAGTTTATAGATTGGAAGTTATGAAACTGTCATTTGATCCTGTTTGAGTTAAAATAAGTGGCAGTTTCTTTGGATGACTCTTAAGTTGAATCCCTTGTCTATTCCCTGAGGCCTTTGAAACCTCTGAGGAGATATAGCTATTCATGATCTAAAGCACCTCTCCAAGAAGGAGACCACATTAGATAAACAAGAGAGCAGACGAGATTCCAGAATGGAGATTAGACGTATAGCCAAAAGGATCACATTCTGAAAGTCTCTCAGTCAGACTTCAAATCATTCCCAAATACTCAGAACCCAGTTCTTATGTTCACACTGTGTGTAGACTGCATGCAACGTTCCATTTGCAAATTCTATAAAGTCTGATTGACAGATATGCTGGTTGGAGAGGAGCAGAGCAAGGGAGGGTGCAAAAGAGGATGTTTCCAGTCCACTCAGTGAACCAGTTTCTGAATAAACTGCTGCATGACATCTCTGGGGAGTTCACAGAAGGTGGTCAATTCTACACTGAGCTGATACTTAATTCCTTTCTGTTTAAGAATTTAGAAAATAAAACTTGTTTGTATCCTCATATCACTTCATAAATAGCTGAATTTGCCTCTCTTCCTTTCTCTCTTTCTATACCCACACATTTATATGTATAGTATATTTAGTCACGAGATAGTAAGGAATGTTGAGGTAACTTCTAATTTAAAGATTTTAATACCAGATTTTTACATGATTCATATCATGTATGTTTAAAGGTGATACTGCATCAAGAAGACTTATAATTGCCCACCGAATGTTAGTTGCTCAGTCATGTCCGACTCTTTGTGACCCCATGGACTGTAGCCCTCCAGGCGTCTCTGTCCATGGAATTCTCCAGGTAAGAATACTGGTGTGGGTAGCCATTCCCTTCTCCAAGGGATATTCCCAACCCAGGGATCGAACCTGGATCTCCTGCATTGCAGGCAGACTGTTTACCACCTGAGCTACTAGGGAAGCCCACCATGTATTAGAGCAAAGTTTAGGCAATTATAAGATGCCAGTGATTCTCTGCAATGTGTTTTTCCTGATGTTAAGGGATGAATGGGGTCTTCTGTCACATAGTAGTCAAGATGCAGAGGAGACTGAGTCTAGCACCAGTCAGCCGACTGGGAGTAAACTCTAGAGGAAGGACTTAATCATTATTGGAAAGAATCCTTTTTTTTCTTTAAAGGATAGAGGGCAGTGATGACAACATCAGAATCAAGCAATAAGATTGAAGACTATTACCAAGAAAAGGATTTTAAATAAATAGAAATGGTTCTTAAGACTAAAACTAGAACAGAAACACAAGTCCACATGGGGGCTGTTTGATACCAAACCCAATACCATTCACCATATGCCCCCTCAAGCAGCCCCTAAACTGCTGCAGTCTTTCTCCTTCAGCAATCCATTGTGATACCTCTTCTGCGCTTCCCAGAAAGTAGAATCAGTGAAATGCTCTCCAATCTGGAGGACTGATTGATATCACATCCACCTTTAGCATATAGAAGGACAAGGCCTAGCCAGAGTTTATAGGAAAGCAGAGAATTAAAAATATCAGAAGGACACTAAAGTTGATATTCTTCACACATCTTATAACAAATCCATTGAGCACCCAGTGTACGGCCAGAGACTAAAACAGGCACCAGGAAAACTTATCCAGACTCATTTCACATGACCTGAGACCTCATGCAGTACACTCCAGCAGCAATGCCCTTGTCTGTTCTTGTAACACAACATGTCCTGAGCATCCACGTGTCCCCTCTTCCAGGAATTGCTCACAAGAGTGACTTCATCTTACTCAATTCTCTTCATTATTTTGGCATTAGCTTAATTGATGCTTCTCCAGAGATATCTTTGACATCCATCCCAAACCTATTATAATCTCTCATCACACTCTTTCCTAACTTTTATAGCTCATAAAAGTTTTGGATCTATTTTGTGTGTGTGTGATTATATCTTATTGTCTACATTTCCAATAAATTGAAAGTCAGTAGTTCTCAATCTCGACTGCACATGAAATTGGAGCCTTTTAAAAAAGTATCAGTGTCAAAGACCTCACTCTTAGAGATTCAAATTTAACTTGGGATGTAGTCTAGGCCTGACACATATTTAAGAGCTTCCCAGATGCTTCTGATATGTGGTAGATAAAGCTGAGAATCTGATGTACAGCCTTTAAGACAAGTATCTATAAGGGGACAAGAGCTGTCTCTCTTTGGTTTACCACCACACCCACTATGTCCAACAGAGTACCTGCTGCATATCAGAATCCTGAATGAAGTCAAGGTCCTAAGGTTGAGTAGCTCAAATCACATCCAGAATGAACATGTTTTCCAGTTATGACTAAATGGCTCTTCTTGAATATTTGTCATAAAAGAAGGGTAGGAAGGCACTTCCAGAGGCAAGCAAGATATTATTTGCATGATCTGAGGAGGTTCAAAATACAGGTACAAAGGCTTTAAATATTCAACCTCTGATGATAATGCTGCTTGGTCTTTAGCAAAATTTTTACCTTTTTTGCGACTTACTTCATCTGAAAAATGACAATAACAATGCTACCTACCTTATGGGGCTGTGAACATTTAATGAGTATATAGGAAGTGCTAAGTAAGTGTCAACTGTTATCTGTGTCACTATCACTAGCTGAGTAGTTTATTCTGAAAATACATATTAACCCTAAGGGGATGACATATTAGAAGGGAAGTTACTCATCTACCTCTATCACTCCAAAACGTGAGTTCTGTGTGTCAACATGATGAAAATAACATTCTGAGCACTGACCCCATCTGATGAGGTCACAATTGTAAATCAGAGACCATTAGAATGAAGTCTAGCCACACAGTTCTTAGAAGCACGGAGAATTTCCTCCAAAGAGAACCCTAGATTTTTCCTTTCCCTTTGTTTTGTTTTCTTATGACACGGATATTTTTCTCCAAGATGTAAATTATCTGAGTAAATACCTATCTGTGTGAAAATTACTTAGAAAGAAAATAACTGTATGGTGAATTAAAGGAATTGGAATTAAAGGAAGTAAGAAAGGCTTGAAAAGAGATAAGTTAAACTTTTAAAGCATCAGAAATTAAAAATTCAAATTCTCTGGGATAATACTGAGAGAATTTGTAAATGCCAAAACTCTAAAGGCCATTTGTGTGCTGTCTTTCGGTTAATATTCATCTCCTTTCAAATGTTTGCTACCAAGGACTGCCAATTTAAAAAACAGATGTAAATAGTTCAGCGATGGTGTCCTTCATTTTCCTCGTAGAAAAAGCTAGCTGGAAAAGCTATACAGCAGCTTGAAACTTATTAAACATATGCTCTGCTTCTATAGATGACTTTTGTTCAAATTCATTCTCCCAATGCTAAAGAGAGTATAACCAAGTCCAGAAGTGTTGATGGTGATTATTTTTCTTTTTTTTTTTTTTTTTCTATTGAGCTTGTGTGTGAGAGTGGACCTCATATGGTCCATAACTGCTGCTGCTTTTATTTACTAACAAGGGAAATTGGTTAAAGGAAATCAACCTTGAATATTCATTGGAAGGGCTGATACTGAAGCTGAAGCTCCAATTCTTTGGCCACATGATGCGAAGAGCTGACTCATTGGAAAAGACCCCGATGCTGAGAAAGATTGAAGGCAGGAGGAGAAGGGGATGAGAGTGGATGAGATGGTTGGATGGTATCACCAACTCCATGGACATGAGTTTGAGCAAGCTGTGGGAGATGGTGAAGGACAGGGAAGCTGGGCATGCTGCAGGCCATGGGGTCACAATGAGTCAGAAACAACTGAATGACTGAACAACAACAAAAAGACTACCTTTTTTCAATCCTGTAATTTTTAAACACCATTTTTGCTGCAATAAATGGCTGCTTTTCCTCAGAACTGAATAATGTTAAGTCACAGTGATGTCTGGTCTTCAGAGTGTGTTCATTCTAATTTAGGAGTACAATTAGAAATGCTGCTGGGGAAGGTCATCTTTCAGAAATAATGATGCTAAATCTCTTCTGCTGGAAAGATCTTAAAGCCAGAAACTTTTTTCCTCTATACAGACCTGAGCAGAAAGTCTCCACCATCATTGAGAATACATGAACACTGACATGAGAAAAGTTTCAAAGCTGTTGGCATCACACATTTCATGTATTTCTTTATCAGTGTGAGACATAAAAGTAATTCAGGTTAAATGTTTAATTCTTAGAGTTTAACAAAATTCTAAAAATAAGATAAAACCTTAGTGTTAGACATATAGTTGGATGTTATATAAAGTGCCTTACATGTCCTAGAATTAAAATTAATAGGAAGACAACGTTTAGCCCAGTCAGAGCTTTTAAAGGATGGGTATCATTACCTGAGCTTCCCTGGTGGCACAGAGAGTAAAAAAAATCTGTCTGCAATGCAGGAGCCCTGGGTTCGATCACTGGCTGGGAAGATCCCCTGGAGAAGGGAATGGCAACCTACTTCAGTATTCTTGCCTGGAGAATTCCATGGAGAGAGGAACCGGGCAGGCTACAGTCCATGGGGTCACAAAGAGTCAGACACGACTCAGCCACTAACACTTTCACTTTCATCACCAACACAGACAATGTATGAGCCACACTTTTATATCTTTGTCCTCATCTATTGCAATCTTTCTCCTCAAAACTATATGTTAAATACTATATAGTCAGTGTTATTATCTGAACCTGTTAAGTAATGGACTTTTTGTTGCATCAAAAAAAATTGGTCAAAATATTGCTAAAGATTTACTTTACATCCTGTTTTGTATTTGGAATAAAGAAAAGGTTTTCTTGGTACACTCACAACCTAAGGATTAATTTAATCCAGGTTCTCTTGTACTTCTTCACAGAACTGTCACAGAGTACTCCTTCCCCTGACTTCACAGTCAATAGAAGGTTTTTACATACAACATACTAGCTGATCTACAGCAACATATGCTATTTGGGGTTTGGTTTGTCTCACTATCTTCCCTTGTGGCTCAGATGGTAAAGAGTCTGCCTGCAATGCAGGAGGCCTGGGTTCAATTCCTGGGTCAGAAAGATCCCCTGGAGAAGGAAACGGCAACCCACTCCAGTATTCCTGCCTGGGAAACCCCATAGACAGAGGAGCCTGGTGGACTACAGTCCATGGGGCTGCAAAGAGTCTGACATGACTGAGAAACCAACACAACACACCTTATAAACAGTTGGTAGCTGATTAGTTTGATTTAAAAGGAGAGCTTCTGTTTCTGCTAGTTTAGCAACTAGTAACTTCCGTTAGCTATCTAAATATTGATTCTCTCAGCAGGAGAATTTATCAAAACAGCTGTGGTCTGATAACTGTACAACATCATAGAACTGCAACACTGCAACTTTGAAAGGCAAGTTAAAGGACTTTAGCCTGTGTGTTAGCTGCTCTCCTTTGCATATTGTTGCATATTAACATTTCTTTATCCTTCTAACAAACACCCAGTGGCTTTTATAAAATGCCATTTAATACCATTCCACGCTTATTGTAAATTCTATCTTTGTTAAAAAAGAATCAATTCCAGTTTTGGAAATGCTGCATTTTATCATTATTTATTCAGGATACAAAATCCTCTAATAATTGCCTGAAGGAAATCATCATTTTAGGCTTAATCTGAGTGAGTGAACTCGGTGTGTAGTTTTGGAAATGAGAATGGCCCAAGGACTTTTCATCTGTACTTCAAGGCATGCAAGAATAATAACAATTTAGAAGTTGCAGTCCTGAACTGGAGACCAAGAGAGAGGACCACATAATGTTTTTCACTTCATAACTGACTGGAGTGGGTCAAAGGACAAAGCCTATTTAGAAGCACAGTAATGGTATAGATTTAGAATGACACAGGGCCTGACATGTCTTGGAAACCCAATGAATGGATGCAAGAAGGTAGGGGTCTGGTTTTCTCTTAGTCACTCAGAGTTTCCTGAGAGAAGTACTCCTTTAAAGTTCTCTGGGGCAGTCTACATGACTGGCAAACTGAACTTTCTAAAGCCAAATTTGGGACAAAGAGTTCAGAGAAAAGAATAGCATGTTTATTGCCTGGAGTCTGTTGGAGACCTAAATTATAGATTTTGAATATAAAAACTCTCTTGCCTTCAAATAAGAAACTGGTGTTTTTGAAGCTCCAAACTTTGAAATGAAAATAGAAAGGTATTCTTTTAGCTTGAATTAGAAAGAATTGAAAGATAATGGGAAATTTACCAATGATAATACGAACTATGAAAGTGAGAACAGTGACAGTCTTAAACTTCTTATAGCAGATAGTCATTATTTGGCATCAGTTACTCTTTTCCTATTTTCAGAATTTTACAAGCTGTCACTCCTCCATTTTTTTCAAAAAATATCTTATGTACATTCTGCTTAAAATGCTGGGTGACAACAGATATATCATGAGGTTTATTTTGACTTTCATTTCTGTATTTGATCTATAATAACCTCAGGAAAATGGTAAGAATATGGCTTTTAAATTTTTAGGAGAAAATGTATCAACGCGTGTTTTGGGGATGGTGACCAGCTGACGCTTGTTATTATAGGTGACAACAAAAACGCCGATCTAAACTGCCAAAGCTAGCATGTAGGTTTTCATGCTTTTTTCTCCTTTGCTTTTTTTTTCCATTTATTTTTATTCGTTGGAGGCTAATTACAATATTGTAGTGGTTTTTGCCATACATTGACGTGAATCAGCCATGGATTTGCATGTGTTCCCCATCCCAATTCCCCCCTCCCGCCTCTTTCTCCATCCCATCCCTCTGGGTCTTCCCAGTGCACCAGCCCTGAGCACCCGTCTCATGCATCCAACCTGGGCTGGTGATCTGTTTCACCCTTGATAACGATAACCCTATATGCAAAACAGAAAAAGAGACACAGATGTACAGAACAGACTTTTAGACTCTGTGGGAGAAGGCGAGGGTGGGATGTTCAGAGAGAAAGCATTGAAACAAGTATACTATCTCCTTTGCTTTTAAGTGAAAACTTTAAAATGGGGGCTTTCTCCACCCTTCAGATATAGCTGGGCTTTGTGTGCAGAAGTTGTTCTGCGCTAGGATAAGTTTCCCTCAGGCTGGATGGCTGCTTTGAGAAACGAAAAAAAAAAAAAAGTGATGAGTACATTACTGTCTGTGTGTGTGTTTAATACAGCCCAGAAGGCAAGTTATTCTGTGACAGAATCTCTATGGCTATTATGCTCTGATATTGCCGCCCATAGATCTTCCTCAATCAGACCTTGATTACACGGCAGGCCCCTTCCTTTGGCGAAGGAAAAGAGGAATATAACAGTGAACAGAGCAACTGATTATGCCAGCTCTGCCTCTTGTCAGGGAAGACTAGGCATTACCCGCCCCTCCCCTGGGGCTAGGCCAAAAAATGACTGAATTATTATAATTAAGATTTTTTAATGTTTGAGTCATATTTATGGATTCATTCTCTAGGCATCAGTCTGTGACTGTCAAATGAAGCCATCTCCTTGAAAACAAAAATATCTTATTTCTTTCAACTAATATATTTGACTCAGTCAAACCCAGGAATTGAACCCGGGTTTCCCTGCATTGTAGGCAGACGTTTTACCGTTTGAGCCACCACGGAAGTGAGAGACCTAAGGCAAATAACCCAAACACTTCCCTGGTGGCTCAGCAGTAAAGAATCTGCCCGTAATTCAAAAGACACAGGTTCAATCCCTGGGTGGGGAAGGTCCCCTGGAGAAGGGAATGGCAACCCACTCCAGGATTCTTACCTGGAAAATTCCACGGATAGAGGAATCTGGCGGGTTACAGTCCATGGGGTCACAAAGAGTTGGACAAGACGGAGCAAGTCCCAGCACACCATACCTGGACTTCTGATCTACAGAATTATCATCCCATAAACGTGGGTTTTAAGTTGCTAACTGTGCGGCAGTGGAAAACTATTAATAATACATCACTTAATTGTAATCAACCTGCTTCTTATAAACATACATTCTCAGCAACTCAGAAGCTCCCCTGTATATTAATTCATTAAAATGAGCCAAAATGTTAAGTTGTGCCATGGCTGTGCCTGCTACTCTTGCGTTTCCTTTCTGATGCTTCCCACTTCCATGTAGCTTGCTTTACCCTCCAGCCATACATTTATCATTTCTAGAGACAGAGGAATGCCAATAATGATGAAAGCAAACTGTATCCTCTCATCTACTCACCCTCCTGTCAGTATCCCATGACAATGAGAAATGCATCTGAAGAGATAACATCTCCTGAAAGACCATCACGATAGACGTTGATGCTCACAGGTGCCTCAGTGAATGATTAAGTCTGTGGATACCATAAAGAATGTACAGCAGGGTACAGTATCAAGCTCCATGAGTAATTTTATGCTGTCAACTTATTCTGCCCATAATGTAAAATGGAATGATAGTAAAACCTCTGCAGTCAGAGATGGACTCTACTTCAACTCCTCTTCACAACATAAACACTATGTTTCCTGCCTTTGTGACACTTGTGTTACCAAAACCCTAAAAGTGCAACCCTCCTATTCTGCAGTTTGTACAACCTATCTCTAAACATATTATCACAGGACAAAACTTTCTCACGGACAGCAGAATAATATCCACATATGAATCTTTTCCTTTGCTAAATTTAAAACAGCTCCCTCTCATAAAACAACACAACCCAGCTAATTTTTTTAATAGGCTTCATACCTTATATCTCATTTCTAAACCTTTAATAGCAATAGCCACCCAGACATAGAAGCTCTGGATTAAGTGGCAAAACATGTAAAAGACATTGGATTTTATATAAATTAGATGTTATTTCAATCTTCACTAAACTGTCAAGCAAACAAATGTTCATGTACAAAGTTTCAAAGATAATTAAAAGAGAAAAGAAAGCCTTTAAAATAAACCTATCAACTTATTTTCCATAGGAAAATAAAAGGTTCTAATCCTTTCAAAATGAATAGCAACAAAATTAAATTCTATTCAGCTTGATCTAATTTTCGAAAAGGTAAAAGAAAATATTAGCTAGAAAAAAATGTTTTGCCAAGGCCCATGAGCTTCAGCTAAACTAAACACTACTTCTCTAGCATATTTCTAATTAAATATGCAATTAAAATGTTCACTGCACCTAAGGCCTCCCATCCTATTTAAATAGCTTCTTGTCCTACTTTAAAAAGAGAGTTATAACTTTTCAAGTGTTTTTTAAAATCCTTTAGATTTGCTATGTGATTTCTTGAACAAACTTATTCCTCACTAAATGTATGAAGTTAGACACATGAACAATTCTTTACCTATTTAATAAATTGACACCTTTAAGTAGTTGATAGTCAAAGGACACACACAAAAATCTGAAATGAGTGCCTTTAAGAAATAGTATGATTCACAGTTCTAATGAGATGGATGAAACTGGAGCCCATTATACAGAGTGAAGTAAGCCAGAAAGATAAAGAACATTACAGCATACTAACACATATATATGGAATTTAGAAAGATGGTAACGATAACCCTATATGCAAAACAGAAAAAGAGACACAGAAGTACAGAACAGACTTTTGAACTCTGTGGGAGAAGGTGAGGGTGGGATGTTTTGAAAGAACAGCATGAACATTATCTATAGTGAAACAGGTCACCAGCCCAGGTGGGATGCATGAGACAAGTGCTTGGGCCTGGTGCACTGGGAAGACCCAGAGGAATCGGGTGGAGAGGGAGGTGGGAGGGGGGATCGGGATGGGGAATACGTGTAAATCCATGGCTGATTCATGTCACTGTATGACAAAACCCACTGAAATGTTGTGAAGTAATTAGCCTCCAACTAATTAAAAAAAAAAAAAAAGTGAAGAAACACGAATGTAAGAAAATAAAAAAAAAAATAGTATGATTCAGATTCAGTTGCCTACATTTATATATAAAGGTACCAATGGAAAACTATAAAATTAATATTCCAACTAATTGTATATCAAGTATGTATTATCTAAAAGGTATGAAGCTTTACATATTTCTATTACTTCAAATAATGCCTCGCTGTACCATGCCTTTAATTCATGTATATACCTATTTTAGTCAGAACATCTCAGTTTGATAACTTTATCAAAGTATGGTTAATATGTATGGGAAAAGTTTATTTCAGTTTTTGAGTATTTTTTAAGATAATTTGAGATGAAGCACATTCAGCTTATAACAAAGGGCAGCTGATTGTTTAATTAGATCTCTAAGCTTTCCATTTTACCATATTCAATTGAAAAAGTAAATCAATGACTAAGGCTGCTGTTACTAAAGTTTCATGGTAAAATTTAATTATTTAATTATTGTTTAAATGTTTGTTTCTTTGACAGTGGTCGGGCTTTAAAAAAAAATCTGTGGTTGTTCCTAGAAGATACAAAGCTATTAACAGAATTCAGGTTCTCTCTTTAGAAGGCAACCCTGGTGATTATACTAGAAAAATGTAAGCTTGTGAATTTCAGATCATAAATAAGTGGTTGTTGTAGCTGTTCAGTCGCTAAGTCATGTCTGACTCTTTTGCAACCCCATGGACTGTAGCATGCTACGCTTCTCTGTCCTTCACTATCTCCTGGACTTTGCTCAAATTCATGTTCATTGAGTCAGTGATGCTATCTAACCATCTCACCCTCTGTCTTCCTCTTCTCCTCCTGCCTTCAATCTTTCCCAGCATGAGGGTCTCTTCCAATGAGGCGGCTCTTCATATCAGGTAGCCAAACTGTTGGAGCTTAAGGTTGAGCATCAGTCCTTCCAATGAATATTCAGTGTTGATTCCTTTAGGGTTGACTGGATCTCCTTGCTGCCCAAAGGACTCGCAAGAGTCTTCTCCAGCAGCACAATTCAAAAGCATCAATTATTCGGCCCTCAGCCTTCTTTATGGTCCACCTCTCACATCCATACATGACCACCGGAAAAAACATAGCTTTGACTATATGGACCTTTGTCAGCAAAGTGATGCCTTTGCTTTTTAATACACTGTCTAGGTTTGTCACAGCTTTCCTTCCAAAGAGTAAGCATTAATTTTGTGGCTGTGATGATTTTCGAGTCCAAGAAAATGAAATCTATCACTGCTTCCACTTTTCCCTTCTATTTGCCATGAAGTGATAGAACTGAATGCCATAATCTTAGTTTTCTGAATGTTGGAGTTAAGCCAGCTTTTTCACTCTCCTCTTTCACCCTCATCATGAGCCTCTTTAGTTCCTCTTCATTTCCTGCCATTAGAGTGGTATCATTTGCGTATCTGAGGTTGTTGATATTTCTCCCTGCAATCTTGATTCCAGCTTGTGATTCATCCAGCCTGGCATTTCAAATGATGTACTCTGCATATAAGTTAAATAAGCAGGGTGACAATATACAGCCTTGTCATATGTCTTTCCCAATTTGGAACCAGTCAGTTGTTCCAGATCCAGTTCTAACTGTTGCTTCTTGACTTGCATACAGCTTTCTCAGTCAGACAAGATGGTCTGGTATTCCTGTCTCTTCAAGAATTTTAAGTATGAAAAGGCAAAAATAAGTGGGAAATACTTAGAAAGCAAAGGTGCTTTTGTTTTTACTATTTGTCCCACAGCTAAACTGTATTTCCCTAATAGACCTCTGAATAATGTGTCTCTTTATTTTTTTAATGGCACTATTAATGTAACTCTGAGTTGAATCATAGAAGCTAGTATCAAGCAATGTTGAAATATATCTGAAGAGAAAATCAGATAGATAAGTAATGGTGGGAGTTTGTATTTTAATACTGTTTCTGCAGAGTAATCTCTATATTTACTAAAATTAGGCATATGAATGCCATGTGACCCAGCTGTCCCCCTCCCTGTATAACTACAGAGCTCAACTCTCATTAAGGACAAGAAGACCACATGTAAGGACATTAATTTCAGCAGCATTTATGGTAGGAACAGTCTGGGGACACAAATTGCCATGACTACAGATTGGATAAGATAGATACATATTTCAATATATTGAATAATTGGAAAGAATGTCCCAAATGTACATAAAGAAATATGACTATATCTTAAAACTATATTATTGAACAATGGAATAGAAAACAAGATTTATATCAAAACTTATATAAATCATACATATGACAACAGATCAGCTGATACATATGAATTTTCTCTGTTTGTGCTGTGTATGCTCAAAGAGTAATCTACTCTTTGCAACCCCAAGGACTGTAGCCTGCCAGGCTACTTTATCCATGGAATTTTCCAGGCAAGAATACTGGAGTGGGTTGCCATTTCCTTCACCAGGGGATCTTCCTGACCGAGGGGTCAAACCCACACCTCCTAGGTCTCCTGCATTGTCAGTCATATTTTACCACTGAGGCACATGGTAAGTCCTTGGATTTTCCTTAGAAACTTATCGTCAACTGTAGAGTCACAGATAACTTCACTTCCATGGAGATGCAATGTGGGGATGGGGATTTTTATTTCTTGCCTTATCACTTATAAATATTTTTATGTTTTACTAAGAAAAAATTAAATTCAGTAATAAGACCATATTGTGAAGATTAAATGGGAAAAAAAAAAAAAACAGTAGATGCCTATGAGGTAGAATGGAATAGGGTTGAGGTATTCAAGAAACATTTCATGGGTTGATGATCATAATGAATAATGTGACATGGACTGAAGGTTTTGATTAAATACTCTGCATCTGAGGCTCAAAATAAAATCTGATAAAATGCAAATACTCCTGAATACACATATTTACTCAAGAGAACAGCTGAATTTACTTTATGATCTATTTACATATAAACAATGATAGGCTCATTTAAAACTTTCTTATTTAATCTTTCCTCCCAGGTTTACTCAATAGCCTTTTAGTCTAGTTTTAATTATAGAACCTGAAAGTATTAAAATTTGGTCTGTAATTCATTCTGTTATTAATAAAATAAGACTTTTTCAAAGTTAGACTGTTTTCCATAGTTTGCCTTTATTTGCTTTTGCAGAATATGAAAGTGTTTAAGGTTTTGATTTTCTTGTTTCTGGAAACTCAAAGCTAGGTCTATTTAGAAAATAAATAGTGATTTATCAGTGACATGAATACATGCATGCTTAGTCGTACCCAACTCTTTGTGGCCCCATGAACTCTATCCCAACAGGCTCCTCTGTCCATGAAATTTTCCAGGCAAGAATACTGGAATGGGTTGCCATTTCCTACTCCAGGGGACCTTTCCAACCCAGGAATTGAACTCAGAGATATGAAAGAGTCATACCAAAAACAAAAGCCTGTAATTCTGTAGAGGCAGTGTTCTAATAAATACTGAAATATAAACAATTTAATGGCATTAAAATCAATAATCTCAGATTTTAAAATTTCATAATTTTTCTCTTATATAAAAATAACATTTTTGTCTCAGCCCCTGTAACAAATGTGATATTCTAACTTACTTGGACAGGTTATTCTAAAGGAAACATATGAAAATATTAAATATTCCATATTTTCCTATTTCCAGGGTTTAAAATTATTTTTTATAATTGTTATCATAATATATACAGTTGACCCTTGAAAAACACAGGTTTGAATGGTGCTGATCCACTTACACATGGATTTTTTTCAGTAATCTACTGCCCACCCTTCCTATCTGAAGGCTCCACATCCAGGAATTCAACCAACCTCAGATGCAAGCTTAATACATGACCCAAACTTGGTTGAATATGCTGGTGCAAACCAGCTGACTCTGACACTTGAATATACTGGTATTTTGGTGTCCGTGGCAGGTCCTAGAGCTTCTGCCCCGTGTGTACCAGGGAATGACTATATGAACACTGCTGTCTTATATATGTTGTTGGTTTTGTTTAGTCACTAAGTCATGTCTGACTCTTTGCAATCCCATGGACTGTAACCCACCAGGCTCCTCTACACATGAGATTTTCCAGGCAAGAATACTGGAGTGGCTTGCCATTTCCTTCTCCAGGGGATCTTCCCATTCCAGGGACTGAACCTGCATCTCCTGCATTTCCTGCATTGGCAGGCAGACTCGTTACCACTGAGCCACCAGGGAAGTCTCAGACATGGAATCAACAAGAAAAGTAGAAAAAATTATACTCTTAAAGGACACCTTATTTCCTAAGTATTAATATTTTCACTTTAAAAGGAACATTATAGAGTTAATCCAACTTCAGTCTAAAGCTAAAAGGAAAAAAAGGGTGTGCTTATAGACCCATATTGTATCTGGAGTTTTATTTTGACTTCAGTAGCACAAATCACTGCTGATGATCAAGTAAGAAATGGAGCCTAGAACTCAGCATTGATGTGCCTCTATAAGATATATTTAAGAAATGCTTGGAAAGTCTAATTGTGCGCCCACTCAGATTACTCAAGTTGGCAGGTTATCATCTGGGAAAGGCAGAATTCATAGCCAACAAATTTAAGAATGTGTCTAGCCCAGAACTAGGGAGATTCAAGAAGATGCAGCACTAAACTCGCCCTTGCCAGATATCTCCCAATGCCCGCTGCTGAAAGTCAGTTCCTTTAGCTAATCACAGTGAGATGTGACTTGCATAAGATGTTTGTGTGAAAGTGTGTATTTTTACCAAGGTTCTCTAAGGCTATTTCAGCTTCCTCAAAGGAATTACATATGGTATGAGGTGAATTTTGAAAAATGGATAGGAAAAATTGGCATGAAAAGATGGAAGTGGAGGCAAGTCAAGTCAAGGGAACAGCTTTAAGTTGACATGGAAGTTTTCAAATGTGACATGTGTTCAGAGATGCAGGGAATTTATTCAGGAGAGTACTGAGAGATAAGACTGGAAAGACGGCTTGTGGTTACTTCATGTATAATTTGAATTTAAACTTAAGTGTCTGGATTTGAATATTTATCAGCATTCCAAGATTATCATGTCCCATTGAGCATACCCCCATATGTGTATATTTATTCGTTATAAACATGCACTCATACATGAATACAAAATATGCATGTTTATAGTGAAACAAATCTAAAGTTTTAAAGGCTGTTATAAAAATACATAGAAATAGAAATTTAACACTAAGAACCCAAATGAATTGTTACACAACCTCCGAGAGTCAAATACTCTAACTCAAAGACCAAAGTTATAATAGGCCTCCCTGGTGGCTCAGATGGGAAAGAATCTGCCTGCAATGTGGGAGATCTGGGTTCAACCCTTGGGTTGGGAAGATCCTCTAGAGGAGGGCCTGGCAGCCCACTCCAGTATTCTTGCCTGGAGAATCCCCATAGACAAAGTAGGCTGGCAGGCAGCAGTCCATGGGGTCACAAAGAGTCAGACGCGACTGAACTGAACTGAACTGAAGCGTTATTTAACATGGAAGTGATAAAGTGATCTCAAATGTTGTCATCTTTACCCAACAATTGTCTTCTACTAGAAAAATTTTACAACAGTTTGATATAACATAATTACATAAATTCAGTAAGTTAAAGAAATATAAAGAAAATATGACACATAGACCTGAAACAAATATTCTCTAGGTGTACTCTGTAGCTCTGTATTTATCTTAGAAACTCTTATGAGGACAGTTCATTTTGTCCCAGTTATCTGATACAGGTTTGCATGTGGGTGCTAAGTCACTTTGGATGTGTCTGACTCTGTGTGACCCCGTGAACTATAATTCACCAGTCTCCTCAGTCCATGGGATTTTCCGGTCAAGAATACTGGAATGGGTTGGCATTTCTTCCTCCAAGGGATCTTCCCAACCCAGGGATCAAACCTGGGTCGCTGCACTGCAGATGGATTCTATACCATCTGAGTTAGCAGAGAAGCCAGAAACTGGTTGAGAGCAGTTAAACTCTCAAGCCATACTTTGTGTACCTGTGTAGAATCTCAGAGACTCTGATTGGAGGAGAGAGGGTTGAGAAAGATGAATCTGGTGGATGTTAGAAACTTTATTTCTACAGCAGCATGTCTCATCATCCAGACTGTACACTGAGCCTTCAAGAGAATTGCATCTGATAAAGTCCCCCTGCTTTCAAGATAAAAAGTGAAAAAACACTGGTTAAGTGTTTTACAATGCCAAAAGGAAGCAGGATTTCTTTCCAATTAAATAGAATTTCACACTCAGCTTTGCTACAGTTTCAGATCACTGTCAACTGGATAGCGTTGTACTGCTGGTTCTCAACAGAAATTTACATTTTTTTCAATTATGTTTCTTAGGCAAATAGCATTAAGACAAGGTTTACTCTGATAACAGGGTCTGGCAATGAAAGTGAAAGTGAAGTCACTCAGTCTATCCGACTCTTTGCGACCCGTGGACTGTAGTCCACCCGGCTCCTCCGTCCACGGGATTCTCCAGGCAAGATTACTGGAGTGGGTTGCCATTTCCTTCTCCAGGGGATCTTCCCGGCCCAGGGATCGAACCCAGGTCTCCCGCGTTGCAGGCAGACGCTTTACCCTCTGAGCTACCAGGGAATGGAGGTATACAAATTATTACACTGCAGTACTACTGTTGTCGTTCAGTTGCTCAGTCGTGTCCGAGTCTTTGCGACCCCTTGGACTGCAGCACGCCAGGCTTCCCTGTCCTTCACCATCTCCAGGAGCTTGCTCAAACTCACGTCCGGTGAGTTGGTGATAGCATCCAACTATCTCATACTCTGTTGTCCCCTTCTCCTCCTGCCTTCAGTCTTTCCCAGCATCAGGGTCTTTTCTAATGAGTTGGCTCTTCGCATCAGGTGGCCAAAGTACTGGAACCTCAGCTTCAGCATCAGTCCTTTCAGTGAATATTCAACATTGATTTCCTTTAGGATTGACTGGTTGGATCTCCTTGTAGTCCAAGGGACTCTTAAGAGTCTTCTCCAACACCACAGTTCAAAAGCATTAATCCTTCGATGGTCAGCCTTCTTTATGGTCCAGCTCTCACATCCATAAGTGACTACTGGAAAAACCATAGTTTGACTATACAGACCTT
This sequence comes from Dama dama, assembly GCF_033118175.1. NCBI lineage: Eukaryota > Metazoa > Chordata > Mammalia > Artiodactyla > Cervidae > Dama > Dama dama. The sequence continues at coordinate 66,331,450 of NC_083710.1, forward strand.
TGTTGGCAAAGTAATATCTCTGTTTTTTTAATATGCTTTCTAGGAATGAAATACTCATATTGTTTTCTCTGTCACACTAAATGAAAATAGAACAAGAAAGAATAAAATCTATTTTAGTGTAGAAGTCACTGCATATCTTCCATTGAAGGAAGCATATTAATCCAGTTACCTAAGATAAATAATTATTAGTGTTAATATGAAATTATACTTATATTCTTTGGCAAAAACATCACATTTTAGATTTTGATTCCTTTTAGTGAAAAGACATAATCATGACAGTATTCTTGATTATATCATATTAACTGATAAGATATATTCTTCCTTCTGAAATATTGAAATTTATAATCCTGTGAAGCTGAGTATATAATTGTGATGAAGATATAAATATTAACATCATAATTAATATAGTAACAATATCCCGTGACTGTTATAATAGTTAAGAAGTAACAATAGTTAATGATAATTAATTAATAATGAATAGTTCTTAAATTGGGAAAATGTGGATGATGAAAATCAAATATTAGGTACTTCCCTGGTGGTCCAGTGCTTAAGAATCTACCTAGCAATACAGGGACGTGGGTTCAATCTGTGGTTGGGATCCCACATGCTGCAGAACAACTAAACCTGTGCACCGCAACTTCTAAGTCCATGCTACTGAGCCAATAAGACATAACAAAAGATCCCGCATATTACAACTAATACTTGAGACAGCCACATAAATAAATGAATACATTTCTAAAAAAAATCAAATATCAGACTTTCTTGGAGGTAAAACTATTACATGTTACTTGGTTGCAGCTCACTAACTGCAGAGCAATTATTTCTGTGCCACTATTTTTATTTGATATTAGTGATTAAAAATGTGGAGCTTGAATTTCATAATATTTCATTTATAAATTATTAAAAATCACTAATAGAAAAGTAGTTTGAACTTCTCTCCCTGCTTTCCCCCCAGATTTAACATTTTCTATTAAGCAACAGTGATCACTTAATTCCTAAGTTCTGTGAAGAAATAAACTAAATAAATGCTTTCTTCCTCTCTCATTGTCAGGGTTATTGTCAAATTATCCCAGATAATTTTAAACATTTCTTAAACTTTAGTAATTTAGGATATCTACTTTGTAAGTGGAGATTTTACCCCCTGATATTATGTAAAGGTGATAAATAATAGGTTTTACAAAATAGCAGCTTGATGGAGCAATCTCTTAGGACACAAAGGGAAATATGCAATGACTTTTACTTTGACAATTTTTTGGTATATGGGGAGGGGACTTCTCTTTCTGTATTAACTGGGAAAGGGAATGTCTTTCTTTTATGCCAACCAAGTTCCCAAGTCAAGCTAGTCTGACAATTTTTACAGAGTGCATCCTGTTCATTTATCATTGTTTTATTTTTGGATATAAATTCCTGTTATGGATATAAAGAAAAAATTGGGGTCTTGGCAAAATTTTTCATTCCACAAAAAAAATCACACCTTAAATACTTTTGGTAAAATTTAATACATATTTATAATTCTTAATCAAATTTTATTTGATGTCCAATCACACTAATATAAGGTTTTACATACTCAGCACTGTAACTTTTGGGAGCAAATAGTTTGTTGGGAGAAGCAGACCTGTATATTCTGTATATTTAATAGTATCACTGGCATCTGTGGACTAGATGTCAGTAGCATATTCATACACATATGTGCATGCATGTACACACACACACACATACACACAGAGTAGCAAAATAAAATTGTGTCCAGATCTTGCCAAATGTCCCCTGGTGAGCAAAATTGCCCCTGGTTAAGAACCACTCCTCCAATACATATTTTATAAGAAATTACGCTTTAGGCTACAAGTAGTAAGTTCTATTTGTTTGGACCATTTTTGTACTTTCAAAATTCCATATTTCAGCAACAAAAGTTTATTCTTGGCAAAGATAGATAATTGACATAAATATGTGATATTTGGTAGGAAAATTAGGTAATTATTTTACTAATGGAAAATTATTAAATTCAGTGTAAAAATTAGATTTCAAACTATGCTACAATGGTAGTAAGTTTTCATGAATCAACACTATGAAGTTACATATGATTACAATAAGCTAAATTCATACACATGAACATTCCTTTAATATACATTCCAGAAGAATTACATACACCTAATAGCTGGAAAAACTAAGATTTTGAAATACTAGCCAAGATTTCTTAATAATAATTACTGTTTTGTTATCATGGGAAAAGGGAGTAAGTAGGAATGTAAATACAATTTAAACAAATATACAAAAGTTTAAGAGAAGGCAAAAGATGATGGAGGAAAAACTGGATTTTTCAGAGAGGCTGATCATCGTCACAGTTGTTTTTCCCAGAAGATAACCCTTTCTGATTAAGATTGTAGATCAGTGGGAACAGAAACTCCTAGAAGGAAGCTCAAATTAAGAGTTATCCTCTGGAAAAAAAGAAAATTCTTTCCTTGATGGTTTACTGTTGCCTTGACCCTTGTTAATGTTCCATACTACATTTAAAGTTTAAAAGATTAATAAGCTATTGCTGTCTTTTAAAACTGACACAGGTCCCCCCAAATTGGGAGAGCAGTATTATGAACAAGTGTGAAAACATAAAGTGACTGGTCTGGATGTAACAACCAGGGCAACATCCAGGGGCAGCAGCACCGTGAACCCCAGTGATGGTGGTACTTAGGGTAACACTAGAGAAATGGGGCTCACGTACAAGTGTAGAGACGTCAAGAAACATTCACAGGGAATACCTGAGAAATCAGCCCCCCCCACACACACAAAAAATCTGCCTAGTAGGTTTGTATGGTATTCAATAAATGATGACATAAAAGAGGTTTTAGAGTATAACTGACACTACTTTTAAGCACTTATGGTTAAAAGACAAGATTTTGTCTTTAGTAAAATCTGAGTGATTAATACAATATGGTTCTCAAGGTAATAAGCAACTGTCGTTCTTAGGTACATCTTTATTACAGGTGTTCCTTATATCCTTCTCTACATACATTGCAGAATTTGTAAAGCTCCCACTCACTAATAGAACACTGTTCTCAATGTACCAAGCAAGGAGCATTCTTTTTTGTTGTTGTTGTCATTAATATACCTTGTTGTATATGCATGTGGAGAACTGTATACAAACACTTATTTAGCATTCTTAGAAATATCTGTGTTATAAAAGGATGACTAGTGAAATGATACTTAGATACATATAAAAGATACATATACATTTTCTAGTGGTTATAAACATTCTTATGTGGTACATACATTTATATGGAGCCTGCTTCTCCCAACAGACAACACTTGGCTGTTGTCTTGCCAAATCTAACTGCTAAGTGACTTACAAGTGTGCAACTATCCCAGAGTTTGGTTGTTTGAATTAATTCTTTGACTTATAAAATATGCAAGAAGTATAACTCTTGGTTGGAATACCAGAGAAACATCTATTTAGAAGTCCAAAATTTTCTCCTATCGAAATTTATCCAAGCGTAGAAAGATCTTTCTCTGATATAACTTATTCCCTTGACAGATAAAAGTAACGCTGTGTCTTCTGAACAAGCTTCATTCATAAGTTCACCAAAAGATTCATTGTAAGTCATCCATTCAACGAATATTCACTAAATTCTGGCTATATGCCAGGCATTTTTCTAGGTACTGGAGATGTGTTAGCAAAGGAAATCAAATTTCTATTCCTTCATAACACTTATATTCCAGGGGGTGGGGGGGAGGGTACAACAAGAATACAAGCAATAAATAATACAGCAAATAATCACAATCTATCCTGTGCAATATGCATTGTGGCGTAATAAATGCAGTGAATAAATTTAGTATGTACTTTTAAAGTAGTAGCAAACCTGTTCCATACTGATGTGCTCATTTACATTTCAACCACTGTACCCCTTAGTAATTGTGTTAGAGTGCAACTAACAAAGATCTGCTGTAGTGTCTTAACCAGATGAGGGCTTCTTTTCTCGTACAAAAATGTGAGGCAGTCCAAGGGTTTTCTGTTCAGTGCTTTTGCTATGTATCCACAAGTCATTAAATTGTTTCCATATACATTCAGTTATTTGGAACATAGCTTTCATCTTGAAGGTAACAAGGTGAATATTGCTGTCTATTTCCATGCACTGTATTCCACAGGAGAGGAAAGGGGATTGCACAGAAGAAATGATGTCTTCCCCTTTAAGTCAGCTTCTTTTTTTTTTTTTTTAAGTATTTTATTTTTATTTATTTATTTTTTTATTATCTTTTTTTTTTTATTAGTTGGAGGCTAATTACTTCACAACATTTCAGTGGGTTTTGTCATACATTGACATGAATCAGCCATGGATTTACACGTATTCCCCATCCCGATCCCCCCTCCCACCTCCCTCTCCACCCGATTCCTCTGGGTCTTCCCAGTGCACCAGGCCGGAGCACTTGTCTCATGCATCCCACCTGGGCTGGTGATCTGTTTCACCATAGATAGTATACATGCTGTTCTTTTGAAATATCCCACCCTCACATTCTCCCACAGAGTTCAAAAGTCTGTTCTGTATTTCTGTGTCTCTTTTTCTGTTTTGCATTTAAGTCAGCTTCTTAAAGCCATTGCCTGCATCCCTGATCCTTCGATTTCTGCTTACATCAAATTGGTCATTCCCAGTTACAAATAAGGGTGTGAAATATGGTGTTTTAACCTGAATGCACTGTTGTCCTGAGGAAAATCAGGATTCTGATGGTAAGCCAGTAGTGAAAGTGTTAGTGGCTCAGTCGTGTCTGACTCTTTGCGAACCCCTGGACCTTAGCCTGCCAGGCTCCTCTGTCCATGAGATTTTCCAAGCAAGAACACTGGAGTGGATTGCCATTTCCTTTTCCAGGGGATCTTCCCAACCCAGGGATCAAACCCAGGTCTCCTGCATTGCAGGCAGACTCTTTACCATCTGAGTCACCAGGGAAGCCAGGAGGGATAATGAATATTTGACAAGTTCCCAGCAGTCCCAATCACAGACTCCTAGATGAGATTTCTCTAACACAGCAGGGATTTCTATAACATAAGAGAAATGTTAGAGATTTCTCTAACATTCCTTACTCATTTGGCAACCAGAACAACCTGCGGCATGCTAAGCATGCTCAGAAACTGGTAGGAGGACCCCTGAGTAAATGAATGGATGAAATCTTTCTAATCACTGGTATGGTTACTCCCCTCTTGTCTCTAACAAGGAACAATCCTAAGTTAAATAGTCCAAAGTATCATGCAGGGGCCCAGGCTGTATTGAGCCCACAAAGATAAATAAAGCAAAACTTTAGAAAAACTTTAAAATCTATCTTAAAAATAATATATATTCAGACTTGCCTACAATATTATATATATATGATTAAGCAAATTGTTCTGGGAACCTTTAAAACAAAGAGGGCCTGCAAAAGCCAGCTAATAAACTGAAAATGGCTTGTTTATTTAGAACCTGACATATGTGTTAAGTTTGTATTATATATTTCAATTTGAGTATAAAATGCTACTATCTGTACAAATTGTACATAATTTCAAAGAGATGCAAATGGCACCCTCAGAGAACCTAAATTCATAAGACCAAAGTATTTTCACATATGAGGCAAATATACAAATGCATTCTATAAGAAAGCTGTATTTTCTGTTTTTCTTAAGTGTGAATATCTTTAAAAAGTAGTGCTTCTCTGTAGACTTTTTATGTTAGAGCTCTAAGATCTATGTGAATCTTGAGCCTTTATTTTTTTGGATGTATCTCTCAGAAAAAGATAAATCAGAAATTAAACTCTTATTTGGTAATTATATGAGCTCTTACCTTCCACTAAAATGTGAAAGTTCTTATAATTAAGGCTTACTTTTAAAAAATAACCTTTAGGTTATGGAGCTGCCAAAAAAAGTAATATCTATATCTATATCTATCTCTCTCTATATATATACATACATGCACAGTCATGTCCAACTCTTTGCAACTCCATGGAATGTAGCCTACCAGGCTCCTCTGTCCATGCAATTTTCCAGGCAAAAATACTGATGTGGGTTGCCATTTCTTACTCCAGAGGATTTTCCTAACCCAGGGTCGAACCCATGATTCTTGTGTTTCATGAATTGGCAGGTGGATTCTTTACCACTTGGCCACCTAGGAAGCCTATCTATCTATCTATATATAGATAGATAGATACACACAGACATATACATACGTATGAAAAATGAAAGAGGCATCATGTATGGAAACTGAAGACATTTCTTTCCTGACTCTGTTTCCATGAAGTTGATGGAGAGATCATGGTTGAGTTTTGTTACAAGATGATAGAAAACACCATAAATCTTTTTAAACCTTAGGAAAATCAATGAAAATTCTCATAAGGTGGAAAATAATATGCAAAAAGTGAAAAGGAGTTATCATTTAAAGACTCAAGAAGTATGCAAAGAGAAACTCAGTAATAGTTGATAAATGATTATTCTTCAGCACCATATGATTTTTGATAAAGTGTGGAAAACTCCAGATTTCCTGTTGAAAAATTACCTGGATTTCAAGTTTTTAAAATTCTAGTCATGTACTTTCTTTTGTTAAGTCTCAGATTCAAACCTGGAAACATCAGGCATGATTGGGATTTGTTTTTTCCCACTGAATGAGATCTGATTTATACTTTATCCTTAAAAATGCATTACTCTGATCTGTAAAATAAGCATAGAAAACACATATGCATGATTATGCATTTGTGCATGAGTGTGCATGTGCCTGATGTACATATAGTTATTTACAGGTTGATAGAAACAACTTTCTCCAGGTCTAATCTTTTCCTACCTGACAATTACACTAAAGAAACTTCTTAACTAACCACACCATCTGTGGTTAAGACCGAAAAAAAAAACACACAAAAAAGCCAACAATCCATTTTTGTCTGTATAGCTTTCGCTCATTTAAAAATGAGGGAAAACACATAGTGCTATGAAAAATTTTCAATAAAATGCCCCATCAACTCTGATCCCAATGTGATACTTCATCATAGGGCTAAATAGTATATGAAATTCCAAATGTTTGCTTCACCTCAGTGTTGGAAAAAACTCCAGAATTGGTAGTGATGCACCAGGACCCTTCTTCTTTCCAAGATAATGTGGGGAAAAGGCGGGATGGAATCAGTTATTACTCATTTTAATTATAGTCTGTGACAATGTTAAGTATTTTGAGTTTCATGTAACACTGCACCTGGCCACAATATATATTTAGAAAAGTTTTGTGGAACGAATGACTAAATGTTATGCACCAAGTCTGAAAAGTGTAGAAAATTATCCCAGCCTTCTTAAATCTTATGAGACCGAAGAAAAATTTTTTCTCAGGAACTGCATAAAGAGTCAATGTCCCCAGGTTAATTTTAATAGTGAATTTAATAAGGTGGTGCTTTATCCCCCTTAATAGAAGCAGATGATACCTTGTCAGTTATCTGCATTCAGCCCAGCAGAAATAACATGGAGACTAAAAAGAGCAATCCCAGTGTGTAGCTTTCTCATCATCTAATTTGATCCAAGGGCAAAATTTGGATTACCTAAGGCAGGAACTTCTAAAATTTAGTATGCATAAGAGTTACATGAAGTGATTGTAAGAAGAGACATTTCCAAGGCTTTGATCCTAGAGTCCCTGATTTGATGGGTTAGAACGGAGCCCCTAATTTTTTAAAATAAATTATTTCTGTTAACACTTGATAAACACTGATATGTAGAAAGAGTAACCATATCCTTATTTCACAGATACCAGTTTTTGACAATAAATGTCAACCAGGGGCTTTGAGAACATACTCAACTGCAATAAACAAGAGTGCAGAGATTCCATTTTGCTGATTAAGAGTAAACATGCACATTTTAAATTTAAACAGAGTAGAAATTTGGATTGATAATTAAAAAAATATTTTGGAACTAACAAGGATATTTGAGTAAATAAGAACCTTGCATTATTTCAAGTTAAGAGTTTCATTAGAAAATATATCAAATATTCATTACTTTACAAATGCATGGATCATAAAAGTACCATGAGTCCATGCCATAAAATCTGGGCACAAGTTTAGTCCTTTGAAATTTTAGAAACAGGTGATTGTAATTGCTTAATATAACCGTGAAATAAAAAGATTCAGTAAAGACTCCACAAATCAAGGACAACCATATATCTGTGTATGTGTATACAACCATACATTAAGTAAACTGATTGATGCAATATATTATAATTTTAATAGCCATTTAACTTTTGGAGGACTATGTCCAAAAATTTTAGAACATTTTATTATGAACCACTGTTTCTATAAATAAAGACTAGAATCAACAATTGAGACCACTTTAAGTTTTAAAAATGGCAAAAGCATAAAACTATATATATATTTCTCTTTTGTCAACTTTGAAAATAGGAAAATATGCGTATACATATATGTATGCATTTTATAGGCACATGCATTTTATGTGTTTATAACAATATACAGATCAAAATAACTTAAAGTTATGAAATTCCTGAAGTCATGAGTTTAAAAAAACATATTTGTCCTCTCAGATTTGCTATTTGGCCTGCCAGAAGATAGTCGCTATTGACTCTGAAGCTCTTGAGAATATTAAGGTCTTTATAGGAATCATTTTCTGCCTGGTCTCCATTGACACCAAACAACTTAGATATTGGTGGTCTCTGAGGGTCAGAGTCTAGGGGAAGATCAATAAAAGGTGCAAACAACCTCATGTTGTTTTAAAAGAATTCACAAGGTGAGAGAAAATAGAATGTGCATCTCAACTGTTGACTTCTGTGCCTGGACTCATAGATTAAAAGAAGAAAAACCCAACTAACTTTTAACGTTTAAAATAAGGAAAGCATGAGGGATACATTAACCTGCATGCTTAAGAATAATTATGAGAAATTTTGATGCACTATCCTCTCAATTACCTCATCTTTTTTTTTTAATTAGTCTTATTTACTCCAGCTTTATTAAGGTATAAATATCAAATTAAAAATTATATATGTAAGGTATACAAGGTAGTGTTAAGTATACCTGTGCAGTGATGACCACAGTCAAGCAAATTAACATACACATCACCTTAAAGAGTTACTAATTTGAGGGTATGTGGTAAGAACACTTAAGATGGAGAAGGTGTGGGGAAAAAGGGAACCTTTGTACCCTGTTGGTGGAAATGTAAATTGATATAGCTATCACGGAAAACAGTATGAAGCATCCTCAAAAATTAAAAATAGAACTATCGTATGATCCATAAGTCTCACTGTTGGGTATATATTCAAAGGAAATGGAAATGGGATATGTGAGATATTTGTACTCCAATGTACATTACAGCATTATTCACAATAGCCAAGATATGGAAGTAATCTAAGTGCTCAAAGGTTAAAAGAATAAAGAAATACATATACATATATATACATGTACAAACACATACATATATATGTACATTTATACACATATATATGCACACATAGTGAAATATGTGTGTACATATTTCATTATTTTCATCCTTAAAGAAAATGCCATTTGTGATCATGTGAATGAATTTAGATGTATTACACGAGGTAAGATAAACCAGATGCAGATAAATAATGTGCAATATTACTAATAAATAGAATATAGCAAAGTTGACCTTAGAGGAGGGGCAGTATGGGAGTTGTGGGGGTCTGACAGAAATAGGGAGATGCTAGTCAAAGTGTGCAAGCTATCAATGAGATGAATAAGTTCTAGAGATCTAATGTACAAAGTGGGAACTATAGTTAATAATATATACTTGAAATTTTCCAAAAGAATAGATTTTAAGCATTCTCATCCACCTCTTGAACCACGGGATTATCTGGCAGCTCCAGGTAGAAAGCTGTGCACCAGATCATCTGCTGTGGATACAATTGGCTTTCAGCGCTTATAGTCATCCTTGTAAAGCAGCACTGTAGGTCTCAGGATGCTATCTCAAATGTAGCCAAATCCAAATTCGTAATCTTCCCCCATCCAAACTCAGTCCTTCTAAGACTTTCCCACTTTCAATGTAGGTTCTCCATCAAGTGATCATCAGTTTGGGGTCATAAAAGCCAGAGGATAAACAGTCATCAGAAATAAATGGAACCTGAAACAAAGCAACAGAAGAAAATTATCATTAATGTCCTTGAAGTAGAAAAATGTTTACATATGCAAAAATATAGTGTGAAAATAGACAAAATATTGTGGGAAAAAATCACTTAAATTGAAAATGTAATAGTAGCATGAAAAAATAATAGAAGGATTGTAAAAAAAAAAAAAAAAAGTAGATGCTTAGAAAACAGCATGCTAACAATGCTCAGAAAATTAAAAGATAAATAAATTGAAGAGACGAAATAACAAGACTGGAGGTCAATAAAGGAAGTTTGTATCAAGCTAATAAGAATTACTAAAAACATGTGAAACTATAGGACAGAAAATTAAGAAATAGTATAAAGTTTTTTCTGTACTTTCCTGGTGACAGATGGTAAAGTATCTGCCTGCAATGCAGGAGACCTGGATTTGATCTCTGGGTCAGGAAGATCCTTGGAGAAAGAAATGGCTACCCACTCCGCTATTCTTGCCTGGAGAATTCCACGGACAGAAGAACTTGGTGGGCTACAGTCCATGGGGTCACAAAGAGTGGGACATGACTGAGTGACTAAGCATGCACACATAAAGTTTTTTCTAGAACTTAAGGATAATCTATTCTACTTGGAAAGGACCCACTAGTCCCCAGTAAAACAAAGAAATTACCACACCAAAACATTACTATGAACATGGAACCAGAAAACAAACAAGGTCTCAAGTTGAAAGAAAAAGTTGCTATACAAAGAATTAAGAACCAGAAAAGCATGAATATTTCAAGGAGTAACAGAAGCTGGAAGTCTCTGGGAAGATGTTTACAAGAAAATTAAAAGAATTACCCAATCTCATTATTAATGAAAAATTTGGATGGATAAATATTTTCAGACTCACAAATTCACCCAAAGTACCTCCCAATTACTCACGCTATTACTTGAGGTGACCTACACCAAAATGTAGGCATGTGCCCAGAAAGAGAATTGAGATCTAAACCATGTGTAAGGCTAAAAGAATCTGCAGGATGAAAGCAGGGCAGGATGCCTATGGAACAATCTGTCCAGATTAGAATAGGAAGAAGGGACATCGAGGAAAAAATGACGTGTTTGACAGGATGGATATGTTCCATAGTTCTTTCAGAAATTGGGACAATTAGTGATGAATTATGGTGAAAGCTAAGCTGATGAATAAGAGGAGTTCAATAAAATGTCTCCTACTTAAAAATCTTCTTAGCTGTCACAAATGAAATAATATTGTGAGCTAACCATTATAAAAACAGAAGTATATGTGCATATAAAAGTGAAAGCATTGCTCAATCATGAATTCTCTAGGCAAGAATGCTGGAGTGGGTTGCCATTCCCTTCTGCAAAGGGTCTTCCTGACCCAGGGATTGAACCCAGGTCTTGTGTATTGCAGGCAGAGTCTTTACTGTCTGAGACACCAGAGAAACCCCTATATATCTCTACATATATATGGATATGTGTGTATATATATATGTATATACATATATATGTGTGTGTAGATATGTATACATACAAGTGCTGGAGAGGTAAGCATCCAAGCCTATAAAAAGCTACATCTTTGTAAGTAGTATAAGTATATTAAAGGGAAATATGGGGGAATGGTGTCATAGAAGGGTGTGGAACTAATCCCCTACACACGCATGCACACATACACACATGCACACACACACACATACAAAAACATTAAAAAAAAAAATCTACATGTGGAACAATCCTCAGTGAAAACTAACTGGAAACTGTGGAAAGACTCCTAAGCAAACAAGTCTATAAGCAAGATCCACAGGGAACTGGTCGGAAGGGAAGAGAAGTGATTGAGTTAAAATCTGTGCCCCTGGGCAGGAGACTCAAAAAAGGAGGATACATAGGTGAAAACCCATCCTGGGGAGTGAGTGGTGAAAGCCAAGTATTGGGTCCTATCCAGGAAGAGGAGCCCCTTGGCTAGTTAGAGACTTGCTGAGTGCAAGAGAAAGCCTAGACTCCACTCTGCCCATAAGGTTCATTGGTAGATGGAAGATTACTCCAGTAGCTGCTGGGTTTCCCACCACTGTCTTGGCACGTTCCACAGCCTGAGCTGAGCTGAACTCTCCAGCCCCACTTACTCCACATCACAGCTATGCACTGGACCTAGGGCTGCCTCAACAGAGGAGAGCGCTTTGCTGGTGAATACTGCAATGAGTTGGATATGAGGTGGCCCCAAGCAGGGTGGGAGTGGCAATCGTCGGTGAGTGGTCGGGCAGTGTGATGGCAGCAGCTTGAAGCTCCAACAGTGGCTGTTGTACAAAGTCTGTTGTCAGATATGAGGTGTGAGCCCACGTGGACCCCACCTGTCCTGTTTTATGGCTCCACAACAGAGTGGAGTTGGTGGAGGCTGGGGTACTGATAGACTGTGAGGGACAAAAGGGATATGACCCTGAGGTTGTGTCTGAGCAGGCCAAGGGCAATAGTTGCTGGGACCCACACAGGCAGCACATCGAAGGCAGCTTGGACCTCTGTCTGCAGCTGACTCACCATAGCACATGCTCCATCTTTAGCAAAGAGCCCACACAGCCCCCTCTGGCTTCAGCACTGCTCCTCTCTGCAGGCTAGGGTCCCAGTGCTGGAATGTCTGCACACATAAACAGAACAGAGTCAGCTGGCATCCAACCCTCAATCCTTCTGTCTCAGCAACTTGAGATTTGCCCTTGCCCGTGATAGGGCAATGATGGCCAACAAGTAAAGGGGAAGCCCTGCCTCACACCCAACTCCAGCCCTTGAGCCTAAATCTCCAGCCCCACATACTACCACAGTGGTGGCTCAAATGCAAAGATTCTGCCTGCAATGTGGGAGAACTGGGTTCAGTCCCTGGGTCTGTAAGATCCCCTGGAGAAGAAAGTGGAACCTACTCCAATATTCTTGCCTGGAGAATTTCATGGATAGAGAAGTCTGGTGGGCTACAGTCCATGGGGTCACAAAGAGTTGGATACGACTCAGTGACTAATACTTGCACACTTTCACCACGGTGATAGAGATCAGCAAACCTGAGGAAAGACATGGCTGGTGTCCACGTCAAATCTAGCTCTCCAACCTAAGGAACCCAGCACACACAATTCATAAATGGATGTTCACACATAAGGACACTCATTCAAGATTGCAGTAGGTAACTGTTTCACCTAAATTCATATAGAGAAAATTAAGCCCAGTGAGAGGGCAGAGGAACTAGTCTCAGTTGAAAGAGAGGAAAACACTGACAAAAGTAATGAAATAGATAAGCTATTTACAGAATTCAAAATATTAGTAATAAGTATAATTGAACTATGGAAAACAAATGAACAATAATTTTAACAAGGATCTAGAAAATATAAAATGAATTCAATCACTAAAAAGCACATTAGAAGGAATAAATAGCAGACTAAGTGATACAGACACATAAATCATCTGAAGGATAGAATAGTGGAAATCATCCGGTGAGAATCAGTCAGTTCAGTTGCTCAGTCATGTCCAACACTTTGTGAAACCATGGACTGCAGCATGCCAGGCCTCACTGTCCATCACCAACTCCCAGAGCTTACTCAAACTCATGTCCATGAAGTTGGTGATGCTATCCAACCATCTCATCTTCTGTCATCCCTTTCTCCTCCTGCCTTCAATCTTTCCCAGCATCAGGATATTTTCCATTGAGTCAGTTCTCTGCATCAGGTGGCCAAAGTATTGGAGTTTCAGCTTCAGCATCAGTCCTTCCAAAGAATATTCAGGACTTATTTCCTTTAGGTTTAACTGGTTTGATCTCCTTGCAGTCCAAGTGAGTCTCAAGAGTCTTCTCCAACACCACAGTTCAAAAGCATCAATTCTTTGGTGCTCACCTTTCTTTATAGTCCAACTCTCACATCCATACATGGCTACTGGAAAAACCATAGCTTTGACTACATGGACCTTTGTTGCCAAAGTAATGTCTCTGCTTTTTAATATGCTGTCTAGGTTGGTCATAGCTTTTCTTCCAAGGAGCAAGCCTCTTTTAATTTCATGGCTGCAATCACCATCTGCAGTGATTTTGGAGCCCAAGAAAATAAAGTCTCTCACTATTTCCATTGTTTCCCCATATATTTGCCATGAACTGGTGGGACCAGATGCCATGATCTTAGTTTTGTGAATGTTAAGCTTTAAGCCACTTTTTCACTCTCCTCTTTCACTTTCATCAAGAGGCTTGTTAGTGCTTCTTCACTTTCTGCCATAAAGATATTGTCATCTGCATATCTGAGGTTATTGATATTTCTCCCGGCAATCTTGATTCCAGCTTGTGCTTCCTCCAGCCCAGCGTTTCTCATGATGTACTCTGCATATCAGTCAAATAAACAGGGTGACAATATTCAGGCTTGATGTACTCCTTTCCCAATTTGGAACCAGTCTGTTGTTTCATATCCGGTTCTAATTGTTGCTTTTTGACTTGTATAGATTTTTCAGGAGATAAGCAAGGTGGTCTGGTATTCCTATCTCTTGAAGATTTTCCACAGTTTATTGTGATCCACACAGTCAAAGTTTTCTCCACAAACTTCAGGACAATTATACCAAAGACATTCTCACACTGTTAAGAAAGTTCTAGGACCCACAACAGATTTCCCAATCTGGGTATCTGGCAAAGGGTCTGAGAACTCCAGGGAATTTGACTTGGGAGGCCAGTGGGATTTGATTATAAAATTTACATGGGACTGGGGAAACAGACTCTTGGAGGGCACAAACAAAACCTTGTGCACACCAAAACCCAGGAGAAAGGTACAGTAACCCCACAAGAGACTGACCCAGACTTGCCTGTGAGTGTCTAGTGGTCTCCAGTGGAGACGTGGGTTGGTGGTGGCCGTAGGGTCAGGGACATTGAGTGCAGCAGTGCATGCATGGGACATTTTGAAGGAGATCACCATTATCTTCATTACATCCACCATAATTTGATCTCAGGCCAAACAACAGGGAGGGAACAGAGCCCTGCCCATCAGCAGAAAATTGGATTAAAGATTTACTGAGCATGGCCCCACCCATCAGAACAAGACCCAGTTTCCCCCTCAGTCAATCTCTCCCATCTGTAAGCTTCCATAAACCTCTTGTCCTTATCTGACAGAGGGCAGAGAGAATGAAGACCACAATCGCAGAAAACTAATCAAACTGATTACATGGACCAGAGCCTTGTCTAACTCAATAAAACTATGAGCCATGCCATGTAGGGTCACCCAAGACAGACGGGTCCTGGTGGAGCATTCTGACAAAATGTGGTCCACTGGAGAAGGAAATGGCAAACCACTTCAGTATTTTTGCCTTGAGAACCCCATGGGCTGTATGAAAAGGCAAAAAGATATGACCCTGAGAGATGAACTCCCCAGGTCGGTAGGTGCCCGATATGCTACTGGAAAAGAGTGGAGAAATAACTCCAGAAAGGATGAAGAGACAGAGCCAAAGCAAAAACAATGCCCAGTTGTGAATGTGACTGGTGATAGAAGTAAAGTTTGATGCTGTAAAAAGCAATATTGCATAGGAACCTGGAATGTTAGGTCCATGAATCAAGGTAAATTAGAAGTATTTAAACAGGAGATGGCAAGAGTAAACATCAACATTTTAGGAATCAGTGACCTAAAATTTACTGGAATGGGTGAATTTAATTCAAATGACTGTTATATCTACTACTGTGGGCCAGAATCCCATAGAAGAAATGGAGTAGCCCTTATAGTCAACAAGAGTCTGAAATGCAGTATTTGGGTTCAATCTCAAAAATAACAGAATGATCTCTGTTCGTTTCAAAGGCAAACCATTCAATATCACAATAATCCAAGTCTACGCCCCAACCAGTAACGCTGAAGAAGCTGAAGTTGAATGGTTCTATGAAGATCTACAAAAACTTCTAGAATGCACACCCAGTGGGAATAGCAACAAAACAAAACAAAACAAAAACAAAAACCTCTAAATGAAAACAGTTTAAGAGATCATTATTATCTTTGACAACATCAACCATAACAACACACATGTTAGAGGGGTTCCAGAAGGAAAAAAGGGAGAAGGGGATTGAAAATGTATCTGAAGAAATCATGGCTTAAAACTCCCCAGACCTGAAGGAGGAAACATATCCAGGTCCAGCGAAACAAAGAGGTTTCCCAATAAGATGAACCCAAAACAAGACCCACACCAAGACATAACATTAATCAGAATGGCAAAAGTTAGAGAATTCTAAAAGCAACAAGAGAAAAGCTCCTATACAAGGGAACCTCCATAAAGCTATCAGCTGGTTTTCCTGCTGAAACATTGCAGGCCAGAAGGGAGTGGCATGGTATATGCAAATTGCTGAAAGGAAAAAACCCGCAACCTGGGATTCTCTACCCAGAAAGACTATCATTTAGAATCAAAGGAGAGAGAGAAAACTCAGAGAAGCAAAAATGAGAAGAGTTTAATACCCATATGCATACATGCATGCGAAGTTGCTTCAGCTGTATCAGACTTTGTGCGACCTTATGGACTTCAGCCTGCCAGGCTCCTCTGCCCATGGGACTCTCCAGGCAAGAATACTGAAGTGGGTTACCATGCCCTCCTCCAGGGGATCTTCTTATCACAGGGATCAAGCCTATGTCTCTTATGTCTCCTGTACTGACAGGCAGGTTCTTTACCACTAGTGCCACCTCGGGAACCCGTTCAACACCTAACTTACCCTAAAAGAAATTTTGAAATGTATTCTGTAAGTGGAAAAGAAATAAAATATAGAAAAGGAAAAATCCCACTAGGAAAGGCAAATATATAGTACGGACTGATGGTCAACCACTTAAATAAGCTAGTATGAATATTAAAAGATAAAAAATTATAAAAGCAATTATAACTACAATAAACAATTATGATAAACATGAAGATGTGAAATATGACCTCAAAAACACAATGTAGCTCAGAGTCAAATTATCTAGATCTTCATCTTGTGTCCTCCACTTCCTTGCTCTGTCAACTAGGAAAGAAGTATTATTCTGTGCCTTGGTCTTCACTTGTATACTGTGGATACTATTTGCAATGGACAGTTATTTACTTATTTTGATTGCAAAAGTCTTTGCACTTAAAAAATTCCATTCATGACAGCAACTTAGATACCTGAATCAGATAAATCCAAAAGATAATTTCAATAATAAGCTTATTGTTTACATATGTCAACTGTTATTCCAGGAATCTCATTCTTATGATTCTATTCTAAGGAATAATTAGATGTCTCAAAATGTATATCACAAATTTTTCATCACAGTAGTACTTATGATGAAAATTAGGAATATTAAATTTCCAGTAATAAGCTATGATTTAACTACATCAAGATAAGTACAAAATGGGATTCCCAGGTTTCTCAGTGTTAAAGACTCTGCCTGCCAATGCAGGAGACATGGGTTCAATCCCCTGGAGAAGGAAATGGCTACCCACCCTAGTATTCTCACCTGGTGAATTCCATGAACAATGGAACCTGAACAGTCCATGGGGTCACAAAGAGTTGAACATGAATGAGTGATTAACTCTTTCACTTTTCATTAACAAAAATAACCCAGTACTTTAAATATATCCTAGTTAGAGTTAATGAACAGTAAAAGTTTATAATCCAGCCTCCTTTTGCAAATTCTGGATAAAGTCATTACACAGCAGAGCAAGTACTTGGTATAGATGGAGGGCAGCACATCCTGAAGGCATAAGACTGAGCTTTGTAACCATTTAAATTATTTTTAGACCAATCAATTTGATAGTATATCAACTTATTAAATTACAGTGATTTCTGGCAACAGTTTTTTAAAAGGTAAATTCATTAGTTAATTCAGGTAACACATTTATCCTGTTTCCTAAAACCTCATATCTTAAAATTACTAACCTGAAGTTACTGATAATTTTATCAATTTGCATAAATAAACCACCCTACCAAATTTCCCATACTTACTGAGTTTACAACATTTTTACATAGTTGGAAATAAATTGTTTGTCTGTGTATGTAAAGCCCACTTTGGTAATTCACTGGAGGGAGAAAGAAGTGTTCTCCTCACTGTGGCAGATATGTTTGTTCTTATTTCAAATCATCTAAATTCTAAAGCTTATTGTACACTACCAATCTTGTTTCTATGGTTACCATGGAAAATAAAAATGCACATTATTACACACAAATCCACTATTTAAAGAATGACCAAAAAGGTTAAGAAACCATACATGCATTTCCATTATTTTTAACCTAGGTCATCACAAGATTAGAGGGACAAAGGATAAAGTGAGAAGTGAAAGTCAAAAAGGAAAACTAAAAAAACAAAAAGAGAAATGTGCACAGACATCTTTGAACACAGTATTAAACTATTATACCCTCCAAGGACATAAAGCACACAGTGTGTATGTATGTGTGCCCATGTGTGCGTGAGTATACTTTAAAACCATGTAAATCGATAGGAAGGAGTAAGTTTGATAGAAAGACTGTGAGTTTTAAAGATGACCTTCTGCAGTATAAACCTGGGAAAAAAATAAATTTTGCTTCTCCAATCATTAAAATAAAGCTGAATTCTTATTTATCATTATTTCAAAGTTAAAAGATTATAAAACAGAACTTTTGAATGTATCATTAAGTGCTATAGAATAAAAAATACAATATTGTGAATTTGTATTTTAAAAATCAAGATGAAGTTACATGCTATTTAAAAATCAAGATGAAGTTACATGAAGTTACATTCAGTTCAGTTCAGTTCAGTCACTCAGTCATATCCGACTCTTTGTGACCCCACGGACTGCAGCACACCAGGCTTCCCTGTCTATCACCAATTCCCAGAGCTTACTCAAACTCATGTCCATCGAATCAGTGATGCCATCCAACAATCTCATTCTTTGTTGTCTCCTTCTCCTTCCACCTTCAATCTTTCCAAGCATCAGAGTCTTTTCAAATGAGTCAGTTCTTCACATCAGGTGCCAAAGTATTGGAGTTTCAGCTTCAGTATTAGTCCTTCCAATGAATATTCAGGACTGATTTCCTTTAGGATGCACTGGTTTGATCTCCTTGCAGTCCAAGTGACTCTCAAGAGTCTTCTTCAACACCACAGTTCAAAAACATCAGCTCTTCAGTGCTCAGCTTTCTTTATAGCCCAACTCTCACATCCATACATGACTACTGGAAAAACCATAGCTTTGACTACATGGACCTTTGTTGCCAAAGTAATGTCTCTGCTTTTTAATATGCTGTCTAGGTTGGTCATAGCTTTTCCTCCAAGGAGCAAGCCTCTTTTAATTTCATGGCTACAGTCACCATCTGCAGTGATTTTGCAACCCAAGAAAATAAAGTCTCTCACAGTTTCCATTGTTTCCCCATCTATTTGCCATGAAGTGGTGGGACTGGATGCCATGATCTTAGTTTTCTGAATGTTGAGCTTTAAGCCAACATTTTCACTCTCCTCTTTCACTTTCTTTTTTTTTTTTTTGTTTAATATTCTTTTTTTTTTAATTTTATTATTTTATTTTATTTTATTTTTGTCATACATTGATATGAATCAGCCATAGATTTACACGTATTCCCCATCCCGATCCTCTTTAGTTCTTCTTTACTGTCTGCCATAAGGGTGGTGTCATCTGCATATCTGAGGTTATTGTTATTTCTCCCAGCAATCTTGATTCCAGCTTGTGCTTCATCCAGCCTGGCATTTTGCATGATGTACTCTGCATATAAGTTAATTAAACAGGGTTACATTCTACATTAGATGTTAAAATGTGAGGGCAAGGAAAAATGCAGTCCAAGAGAAACAAAAAGAGATCAAAGGAGATAAGTTGTCACACTGAAGACACATGCCACAGAACTTTCAAAAACATTTTAAAATGTGTTACTAAAAACAGTACTTATATTGTCAAATGCTGGAGTGCATTGCCAGGAGATACCACATTCTGTTTTGATAAAAATATAAACCAAATATGAGCCAAATAGCCACTGCTTAATAAAACGGAGAAGAAACACTTCCTATGACCCTAAAATTCCCCCAAAAAGGGTTATGAAGGCAGCACTTCCATGGTAATGATGAATTGGAATGACACGATCTCAGGCAAGTGGCTGTTATAGAGAATTCTATAGCGATCAAAGGAAGCACAACTTGAAGGCATAAAACTGAACTCTATAACCATTCTAATTATTCTTAAACCAATCATCTATTGATAATGATAATTATTAAATTACAGTGATTTCTGGCAACAACTTTTAAAAAGATAATCCATTTAGTTAATTCAGGTAATGCATTTATCCTATTTCCTAAAACCTCATATTTTATAATTACTAACCTGAAGTTATTGAAAATTATGTCAGCTTGTATCAATAAATTACCCTACTCTTCAGCAGTTGATATATAGAGTTACATGTTTTGCCTTATAAAAATACCCTATGAGTCCAAATTAAAAAGAATTATTCTATGATATAATATCATTTATGTAGAATAAACAAAGGTACATACACCCATGGACAAACTTGTGGGAGGAATCTAAATGGGAAAAAGGCTGAGTGGGCAGAGGAGATAGATGGGAAAGGAAGGCTTTAAGTATGTTAATGATGACAAAGGAAATTAATTGAGTCAACAGTCAACTGTCTGTCCTAGAGTTAAAGAAAAAGAGCAATAATGATAGTATGTCACAGGTGCTTTTGAATTTTTGAAGCTCAATTATTGTAAAGAAGTATTTCAGTATCTAAGGATTGACAAAGCTTTCAAGCATACCTATAATGAAAAGGCTTAGCTGTTAGATCTTTTTAATTTTTTTTAGCAAATGTTTACTAGACTGGTAATATTATATCTGGTAAAATTATATCTTTTTACAAGCTAGGTGCATTCATTTTAAAATAGCTGTGTTTCTCCCTAAAAATAAAACTACAAAGTTTAGTAGCCATAGAACTTAAGGACATTGAATATCTTCAACCTGGTTGAGAACATATCAAAGGATCCTATATGATAAGATTCACTGTGTAATAAATATCTATATTTCTATCCATTTGCTGAAAAACTCCCTTTGCTTTCTAAGTAAAAAATAATATACCTGGAAGGAAATCATATTCTAGTCTGGAACATTTTTACTTGGGTACCAAACATGACAATGCTAAAATATGGAGGAGATTTGACAGTTTGTTTACATCAATGTAATAGTTCCTCAGCTTTTTATTAGTAGCTTCAAATTTCACTAAGACCAAAGAAAAATGAGTGTATATGGAAATATGAAAGTAGGTAATTACTGAAAAAACAGGAGCAAGTGCAATTCATGCCTCAGGGACCCAATTCCCTCATGAAAAACACCAGCTAGGAAGCAGATGTCTTTAGTATAGTGATTTTATACCATGATGAGGAGGACATAATGTAGTACGTTATGTAAGAGTTCACAATCTTAGGTTATTTTAGTTTGCTCTGAAAGAAAGAGATACAATTCTGAGATTTGAGGAGCAAGTTTAATATATCCAGGTGATGGGAGGGACAAATATATTCCTAGAAAAGGAAAAATGAAGTCATCTATAAATACACATAAAGACAGGCACAGTTCATTCTGTGAACTGCAATTCCTTCAGTATGGCAGGATATGTGAAATGAAGGAAATGAGATAAGCAGGGTCCAGATATTGAAGAGCTTTGGATCACTGAATAATTGGACTTTACACTGGAGGCAGTGAAAAGATATTTAAGCATGACACTGGGATGATTAAATGGTGAATCAGAAAATCAACTTTCTATATGGAAAATTAATAGGAAGGGACATTTATTAGGAGACAATGAGATCTATTAAAATAGGCATGCATATCCTGAGTAAAGAAAGAAAACAAGCATGGGAAAGCAAAACTGTACAGACAGTAAAAAGATAAGTGGCTGTCAGGGGTTGAGGAGGAGGGAAGGTTAAGTAGGTAAAGCATTGGGTGTTTTAGGGCTTGAAACTACTCAACATTACAATGGTGGATGCATGTCATTATATGCTTGTCAAAGCCCACTGAATTTAAAACACCAAGGATGAGCCTTCACGTAAGCTGTGAACTTTAGGTGATAATGATGTGCCAGTGTAGGTTCACCAGTGGTAACAAATGATGCCCTGTGGTCAGGATGTCAATAGTGGGGAAGATTGTGGGTGTCTTAGAGACAAGGGATGTAACAGAATGCTCTGTACTTTTCATTCATATAGCTGTGAGCACGTAAGTGCTCTAAAAATAAAAGGTTTTTTGGCTAAAAACTGCAGTAGAGATGTAAAGAAAGGACATATTTGAGAGCTTGTAAGAACTCGAAAGCAATAGAAATTGTTGAATAATCAAAAATGGGTGAACATAGGAGAAGTTAAAGTATCACTCAAGTTTCTCACACAAGTGTGAAGTAAGGCAGTACATTAACTGTAAAACTTTCAGTGGTAAATGGAAGTGAGGAAGAAAAGCATGCTAGGGGAAGAGGTTTGTGAGCAATGGTTATTTCTGATTGTACTGAGTCCTTGCAACTCATTAGGCAATGCAGTCTAGGTGGCTGGAAAACAGTGGCAGGCAGAGGCCGACCACCTGAGGCCAGAACCCAAAAAAAGCAACCTACAAATGTGAGCATGTTTACATTGTCTGGACCGCACATTACACAGTCTGGTCAAGTAACACAGATTTGTATTATGATGTTGATATTAGTCATAGCATCCCCTCCTGATATCTGGAGTATATATGTAAATAGAGAAAGAAGAGAAATACCTAATTTCCTACTTAGATGTGTGTTACTATGTTACTGAGCGATGTTAGTCACTCAGTCATGTCCGACTTTTTGTTGGAATGTAGCCTGCCTAGTCGCCTCTGTCCATGGAATTCTCCAGGCAAGAATACTGGAATGGGTTGCCATTTCCTGGTGACCTCTAATAAACCATCCTTATTAGTAAAACCCTTGTATCAGAACACTTAAGAGTAAGCCAAAATGGAGGAAAGGTTTGGAGTGAGAAACCTTCTTTTATCAAAGGGAGATTAAATTAAAATAAAATGACAGGAACTTCCCTGGTGGTTCAGTGGCTGACTCTATATTCCCAATGTCTGGGTTCAATCCCTGGTCAAGGTACTAGATCCCACATGCTGCAACAAAAGATCTCGCACGCTACAACTAAGACCTGATACAACCAAATATATAGATATTTTTAAAAACAAATAAAATGACACTCTGCACCATCCCTGTGGCAACAAAATGGCCATTTATCACTACTATACTATGTGTGCTTGTCCTGTTTACATGTGTGTTTGCCTTAAACTGAGTAGTGGGGATCTGCTCATTGTAAAGGGTTCTCCAAAGCCTGTTAATTCCATGGTCTTTTTCAATTACCCTGAATTCCCTTTGACCAAAAAAAAAAAATTGCATTTGGATAGATGTGCTTGCCAAAAAGGTCATTTAATAAAAGAACTGGCTTATTCAGAGCTCTTACCACTGAGAAGAATGAATTAGAATCCAATGACCCACTTTCAAACTTGCTGGTAGCATGGAACTTAATATCTACTTGGAGCCTTATAAAAAGTTGAGAAGATGACCTTTACAATAAAAAAAAAAAAAAAAAAAAAAAAAATTCCAGGAAGCATCCAAGAAATAAAATACCCTTCATGTGGAAGGTGTAGAGTTTTCACCAAGCAAATAGTTGAGCCTTAATGGCTAATACTAGTATCATTTCTACTAGTAGTAATGATATTATTATTATTGAAGCATTGCATGTAGTGAGGAGCTAGTAGAAATCTTTTCAGTCAGTAGTTTGGGCCATAGTAGTCTTACCACAGGAGAAGGCAATGGCACCCCACTCCAATACTCTCACCTGGAAAATCCCATGGATGGAGGAGCCTGGTAGACTGCAGTCCATGGGGTCGCTAAGAGCACAACTCAGCGACTTCACTTTCACTTTTCACTTTCATGCATTAGAGAAGGAAATGGCGACCCACTCCAGTGTTCTTGAGTGGAGAATCCCAGGGACGGGGGAGCCTGGTGGGCTGCCGTCTATGGGGTCGCAGCAGCAGCAGCAGTGTTAGCACAAATCAGTCCCCTGTTCTTATATTTTACAGGGCATCACAGGTGAGGTTGAGAAGTTGAGTAGCCCTTACCAAAGCACATGGGCCTGTAGCTCTGGAAACTGTGTGTTGTATGTGCTCAGCTGTATCCTACTGTTTGAAATTCCATGGACTGTAGCCCACCAGGCTCCTCTGTCCATGGGATTCTCCAGTCAAGAATACTGAAGTGGGTTACCATTTCCTCCTCCAGGGGATCTCCCTGACCCAGGAATCAAAGCTGTGTCTCTTGCATCTCTTGCATTGCAGGCAGATTCTTTACCACTGAGCCACCTGGGAAGCCCCCAGAAACAACTGTACCTCTTTCTGGACACAAAGAGCCCAGTGTTAGCTCGGTTGCACAGGCAGAGTCTGGTGTCCAGTGAATCCCCTGCCTCCTGTTTCTAAGAACTTCCTAGAGTCACCTGGGGGTAAGCTTTAAGGTGGACTAGATAACCATGAAAAGTGTGCAAGTGTTAGTTACTCAGCCATGTCCGACTCTCTGTGACCCCATGGACTGCAGCCTACCAGTCTCCTCTGTCCATGGGATTTTCCAAGCAAGAACACTGGAGTGGTTTGCCATTCCCTTCTCCAAGGGATCTTCCTGATCCAGAAATAGAACCCAGGTCCACATTGCAGGCAGATTCTTTACCTCCTGAGCCACCAGGGAAGCCCAGATAACCATAATCTGAAGCAAATTTTACAGTTTAAGGAAGATGCAAAATCAGGTGGGGCTGGTGGTAAAGAACTCGATTGCCAATGAAGGAGACTTAAGAGATGCAGATTTGATCCCTGGGTCAGGAAGATCACCTGGAGGAGGAAATGGCAACCCTCTGCAGTATTCTTGCCTGGAGAATCCCATGGACAGAGGAGCCTGACTGGCTACAGTCCAAAGGGTTGCAATGAATTCGACACGACTGGAACGAGTTAGCATGCAAGAAGTGAAACTAATGAGTGACCAGTAGCAACATCTGGTTCATGTGCATCCCTGGCCTGATTTCCATTCATGGGACCTGTTGTGTCCTTGGCCCATTCAGCTGCTGCTTCCATTGTGGGTGATCTGCTGCTCAAGTTGTAGCCAGGCATTTTGATTTGGGGGAATAGGATGTTTTAGAGTAGATGGAATCCCCAAAGACTTAGAAATGGACTTGAGAACAGAAGATCTTGACCCAAAATCTTGCATATGCATAAATGGCCTGCTAGATGAGAATCTTGCTGGCAAGATTTCATCATTTTCTGTGAATGTTATAAATGTTTAGTGTCATAAGGTATTTAGGTAAATGTTGACAACCTTGCTACAATTCAAGGGCAGTAGTCAGAAACATGAAAATAAAGCTGGAGACAGGAGTTTGAGGCCCTTGTGAGTATGGAATAATAGGCAAAGAGGTATACTTTTTGGCTTTTTTTTTTTTTTTTTTTTTTGAGGACCAAGTAGGATAAAGTAACTATATAGTGCTGAATTTATAGGTCATCAACTTCTAATCATAAAATGCTGACTTACTAACAACAATAGGGTTAAAGCTTGTCAGACTTGGAGTTCTTACAAGGACCATATCCAATTTCTTAAACAGTTTTATTAATATCACCTATGAGGAATGTATACCTCAGTGAATTCATGACACTATATAGCTAAGAACGACGTCTGGGAACATAATGCATTGTCAAATGTAGATACATCATTTGCTAAAACTCAATTCTACTGAGTTGAGAAAACATATTTAATTTAAAAACCTATGTCCCCAAACAACTCTTGAATGACAGGTAAGTTTGATTGGGAGGATATAAAGCAGTATACTAAACTAAAATTTTAGACACAATCTACAATGCATGTGATATGGCTATAGGATGCCAGAGAGGGGGAAATGAACACATAATCAGCTTGAAGTAATTGCAGTAAGAAGAATGACTCATTTTGAACAAGGACAGCCTTTGAAAGAAAAAGAGTCATAAACAGAGCTGGCAATGATTATTAACTTCCATTTGTATGCTACACAATACATTCCAAAACACTTCCACATGTTTTATCTCAGTTGAATTGGAAAACAATCCTGAAAGTTAGAAAAGGCAGGTATTGTTCTGCTTGTTTTATATGCAAGGAAAGGAATACAGAGAGGTTAATTGAGCTGGCTGAGGTCACACTGCTAGTTAGAGAACCAGCAAAGAACAGAACCTAGGTTTCCAGCATCTTCGTGTAAGTATTTTAACCACCCCTGGCTGCACACAGCAGTTTTGTTGAACAAAGAAATTTTTCATTCATGTACAGCTTAGAGAACATTGGTGTTTTTAGCCAGTCTTAGCCTATTAATAACAATGATGTCACTTTCACCCTTCTCCAGCCAGGAAATCACAGGATCCCAGAGGTCAGCTGGTTCATCTACCATCAATCATGCAATAACATTCACCAGTCCAACATCATATTAACCTTTTGACAATCCCATCAAAATGTTTATTCCTGTTGATCTTAGGGCCAAATATGTATTTCAGAGAATTGTATGATACATAAAATAGTTTAGTTTTACTCGGAAAAGTAGAATCTTTCTGAAAGAAAATCCTCTACTTAGCCTCAGGGGTGGGTGAGAAGAAGATGAAGTATTTATAGAGAGTATCATGATCAGGGATGTTTTAAAAAAAAAATCACCTGGAAAAAAAAAAAAAAAGGAGTTCCTGCTTATTTTCTCACCTAACATATAATTTTCTATATCCTAAATACCTAAATCAAATTCCATAGCACGTCAGTGCTAGAGGAGGGAGGAGAAAAACAGCTGCAGCTGGGTATCTAATCCCAACCTGTCAAGACCTGCTATTGATCAGCAGTGGGCGCCACATTTAATTGTCAAACAATTAATTTTTTTCCCAGACAATGTGGGTGAAGTGGAGGAGAAAAACCTCCCCTATTTGCATCCAGGACAGCTTCTTCTGCTTGCAACAACCAAACCCCAAATCAAAATAATTTCACCCCACATCCTAATTATATCAGTTCTCAATGTCTCAAGCATCCAAAATATCCCCCTTCATCTTTCAGTTGAGCACAAGAAAGTATAATCTAAAGTGGGAGTGAAAAGCATGATCTGAATCAAGAGAGCTGTTTTGCATAAGGCAAAGCTGCACTTTAGTTTGCATTTGAATATATTTCAGCTTTGAAGATCTACATTCCTCTCCCTACAATGGCATTATCATTGATTGCAAGACTTGCATGAATAAATGAGGCTTAAATGACAACTACATGACTTAAAGTCCTTTCATCAGAGAGAATACTTGCAATTTGTCCTCCAGTTGGAGACTCAAAATACAGCTAGCAAAACCTAAATTTGTTTAATGTTCTGCCTCTTTCCTCATTGGCTGCCTAATGTTTTTGATCTAGTCAATTCAGCCTATTACTGATTGATGG
Source organism: Dama dama (assembly GCF_033118175.1). NCBI lineage: Eukaryota > Metazoa > Chordata > Mammalia > Artiodactyla > Cervidae > Dama > Dama dama. The sequence goes on from NC_083710.1 coordinate 66,358,876, forward strand.
GCACCATCACATTGTAGCTACTGATGCTGCCTGCCTACGATCAATAGCAATGGGATATTGTTTCACATTATATATCAAAATATTCACATAGTTCTATCGTCATGCTTAAAGAGTCACATTTCCTTTTTCTTTATTAAGCAAAATCAATTCCACACATTTGAGTTCCAAAGTAAATGGCAAGACACTAATCTGAGTACTGTGGAGAATGAAAGGAATACAAGACAGACTCACTGATCTCAAAAAATGATGAAACTGATACATGTTGAAACCTTACAATTCAGGCTAGCTAGGCCTTTTAAATGTAAAGAAGAATGTCGCATCCATTCTTTTAAATAAGAGGACACTGAGTTTCAGAGATATTTAATCACTTGCTAAAGGTCACTCAGTGAAAGCACCACATGTCTTTGGTCCAAAGCTTGCAACACATTCTGAAGTCTCCCAAAACATATACCATTGCCTAGTTGACAAATAAGGCACAAAAGTGATGCAAGTTATGCTATAATAATGCAAATAAGATAATAAAGATTTTTCTTAGTGATCATAGAGATACTAGTTATTATAGTAACTCTGCTATAACAATACAGTGAAGCTGGATATTATGTCACATGATATTGTTTTTTTCATTTGTTTTTATTAGTTGGAGGCTAATTACTTTACAATATTGTAGTGGTTTTTGCCATACATTGACATGAATCAGCCATGGATTTACATGTATTCCCCATCCCGATCCCCCCTCCCACTTCCCTCTCTACCCTATCCCTCTGGGTCTTCCAAGTGCACCAGGCCCGAGCACTTGTCTCATGCATCCAACCTGGGCTGGTGATCTGTTTCACCAAGATGATATTTTTAAAAGGCTTGGGGGGAGTTAAGGTAACTAAATGCATTTTTGAAGAACAGTTCATGGGGTTCCCAAGGCAAGAATACTGAAGAGGTTTGCCATTCCCTTCTCCAGTGGACCACATTATGTCAGAATTCTCCACCATGACCTGTCCATCTTGGGTGGACCTACACGGCATAGCTCATACTTCCATTGAGTTAGATAAGGCTGCAGTTCATGTGATCAGATTTAGATCAGATTGGTTAGTTTTCTATGATTGTGGGTTTCATTCTGTCTGCTCTCTGATGGAGAAGGATAAGAGACTTATGGAAGGTTCCGGATGGGAGAGACTGACTGAGGGGGAAACTGGGTCTTGTTCTGATGGGCAGGGCCATGCTCAGTTCATTTCAGTCGCTCAGTCATGTCCAACTGTTTGCAACCCCATGGACTATAGCACGCCAGGCCTCCCTGTCCATCACCAATTCCCAGAGCCTATTTAAACTCATGCCATCCAATCATCTCATCCTCTGTTGCCCCCTTCTCCTCCTGCCCTCAATCTTTCCCAGCATCAGGGTCTTTTCCAGTGAGTCAGCTCTTTGCATCAGGTGGCCAGGGTATTAGAGTTTCAGCTTCAGCATCACTTCTCCCAATGAATATTGAGGACTGATTTCCTTTTGGATGGACTGGTTGGATCTCCTTGCAATCCAAGGGACTCTCAAGAGTGTTCAACACCACAGTTCAAAAGCATCAATTCTTCAGCACTCAGCTTTCTTTATAGTCCAACTCTCACATCGATACATGACTATTGGAAAAACCATAGCCTTGACTAGATGGACCTTTGTTGGCAAAATAATGCCTCTGCTTTTTAATAATCTGTCTATGTTGGTCATAATTTTTCTTCCAAGGAACAAGCCTCTTTTAATTTGATGGCTGCAATCACTATCTGCAGTGATTTTGGAACCCAAGAAAATAAAGTCTATCACTCTTTCCACTGTTTCCCCATCTATTTGCCATGAAATGATGGGCAGATGCCATGATCTTAGTTTTCTGAATGTTGAGTTTTTAGCCACTTTTTCACTCTCCTCTTTCCCTTTCATCAAGAGGCTCTTTAATTCTTTTTCAATTTCTACCATAAGGGTGGTGACATCTGCATACCTGAGGTTATTGATATTTCTCCCAGCAATCGTGATTCCAGTTGTGCTTTATCCAGCCCAGCATTTCTCATGATATACTCTGCATATAAGTTAAATAAGCAGGGTGACAATATACGGACTTGACATACTCCTTTCCCAATTTGGAACCAGTCTGTTTTTCCATGTCCAGTTCTAACTGTTGCTTGCTGACCTATATACAGGTTTCTCAAGAGGCAGGTCAGGTGGTCTGGTATTCCCATCTCTTTCGGAATTTTCCACACTTTGTCGTGATCCACAAAATTGAAGGCTATAGCATAGTCAATAAAGCAGAAGTAGATGTTTTTCTGGAACTCTCTTGCTTTTTCAATGATCTAGCAGATGTTGGCAATTTGGTCTCTGGTTTGGTTCCTCTGCCTTTTCTAAATCCAGCTTCAACATCTGGATGATCACAGTTCATGTACTGTTGAAGCCTGGCTTGGAGAATTTTTAACATTACTTTATTAGCATGTGAAATGAGTCCAATTGCGCAGTAGTTTGAGCATTCTTTGGCATTGCCTTTCTTTGGGATTGGGATGAAAACTGACCTTTTCAAGTCTTGCGGCCACTGCTGAGTTTTCCAAATTTGCTGACATATTGAGTGCACTTTCACAGCATCATCTTTTAGGATTTGAACTAGCTCAACTGCTCAGTTGAGTAAATCTTTAATCCAATTTTCTGTTGATGGGTGGGGCTGTGTTCCCTGCCTGTTGTTTGACATGACAAACAGATGGGAAAACAATGGAAACAGTGATAGACTTTATTTTGGGGGGCTCCCAAATCACTGCAGATGACTGCAGCCATGAAATTAAAAGAGACTTGCTCCTTGGAAGAAAAGCTATGTCCAACCTAGACAGCATATTAAAAAGCACAGACATTATTTTGCCAACAAAGGTCCATCTAGTTAAAACTACAGTTTTTCCAGTAGTCATGTATGGATGTGAGAGTTGGACTATAAAGAAAACCGAGCACTGAAGAATTAATGCTTTAAACTGTGATGTTGTAGAAGACTCTTGACGGTCCCTTGGACTGCAAGGAGATCAAACCAGGACGTTCTAAAGGAAATAAGTCCTGAATATTTATTGGAAGGACTGATGTTGAAGCTGAAACTCATTGGAAAAGTCTCTGATGCTGGGAAAGATTGAGGGCAGGAGGAGAAGGGGACGACAGAGGATGAGATGTTTTGATGGCATCACCGACTTGATGGACATGAGTTTGAGTAAGCTCAGGGAGTTGGTGATGGACAGGGAAGCCTGGCATGCTGCAGTCCATGGGGTCACAAAAGAGTTGGACATGAGTGAGCCATTGAACTGAACTGAACTGAAGAACATTAGGATTTGAATGCATGAGAATATTCTCTAAGCAGGGAACAATATGAGCAAAAAACTCAGTAGATATTAGAAGCAGTATGTCTGGGTGTTTAGAAAGCAGGGCTTTACCTGACCTCTTCAGTCTTGAAGAGTGGACTGGCTGACACAAGGTGGCTGTCTACACAGCCAGAGCAAATATCCACCTGATGGGTATAGCTCACAGCATGGATTTATATCTGGGCTCCCCGGTGGCTCAGACGGTAAAGCATCTGCCCACAATGCGGGAGACCCAGCTTCGATCCTGGGGTTGGGAAGATCCCCTGGAGAAGGAAATGGCAACCCATTCCACTACTCTTGCCTAGAAAACTTCATGGATGGAGGACCCTGGTGGGCTACAGTCCATGGAGTTGCAAAGAGTCAGACACAACTGAGTGACTTCACTTTCTCTGTCACCTAGTTTGAAATCAGGGAGCATGATGCTTCCAACTTTGTTCTTCTTTCTCAAATTTGCTTTGGCTCTTTGGGGTCTTTTGCAGGTCCAATCAAATTTGAGAATTGCTTGCCTTATTAATACATATGTGAAAAATTCTTTGGAATTTGATAGAGCTTGAACTGAATGTACAAATTACTTTGGATAGTGTAGACATTTTAACAATATTAAGTCTCCCAATTCATAACCACAGTACATCATTCCATTTATTTTTGTCTTCTTGAATTTATTTCATTAATGTCTTGTAGCTTTCAGCATACAGATGTCTAATCTCTTTGGTAAAATTTATTCTCAGTCATTTTATTCTTTCAGATGTGATTATAAATGGTATTTTTTTAATTAACTCTCTTTCTGATAGTTTGTTACTAGAGTATAGAAATGGAAAAAATTTGTGTGCTGATTTTATATCCTACAAATTTAATAAATTCATTGATACTTTTAATAGCTTTTTTGGTGGAGTCTTTAGGTTTTTATATACATAGTATCATGTCATCTGCAAATAGTGGCAGTTTCACCTCTTCCCTTCGGATTTGAGTGCCTTTTATTTCTTTTTCCTGTCTAATTGCTCTGGCTAGGACTTCCAGTACTATGTTGAATAAAAATGGTTAGTATGTATGTCCTTTCCTACTTCTTATCTTAGAGGAAAAGCATTCAATATTTCACTGATGAGTATGTTGTTAGCTGTTGGTTTGTCATATATGATCTTTATTAAGTTGAGATATATTCCCTCAATACCCAGATTGAGAATTTTTATCATAGATTTTGAATTTTGCTAAATGCATTTTCTGTATTTTTCAAGATGATCATATAATTTCAATTCTTTATTTTGTTAATGTAACATATCACATTGATCTGTGAGTATAGTACCATCTCTGGATACCTAGAATAAGTCTCATTTGATCATTGCATACACTCATTTTAATGTATCATTAAATTTAGCTTGCTAATATTTTATTGAGGATTTTTGCATCTATGTTCATCAGGCTATTGGCCCACAATTTTTCTTGTGGTGCCCTCGTCTGATTTTGGTATAAGGGTAATGCTGGCATTGTGAAATGAGTTTGGAAGTGTTCCCTCTCCTATTTTTTATAAGTATTTGAGAAGGATTGGTACTAATTTTTCAAATATTAGGTAGAATTCACCAATGAAGACTTCTGGTCTTGAACTTTGTTGTTGGGAGGTTTTTGATTATTGATTCAAATCCGTACTGGTAATCAGCCTGTTCTAATTTTCTATTTCTTCATGATTCAGTCTTAGTAGATTGTATGTTTCTAAGAACTCATCTATTCCTTTTTGGTTGTCCATGAGAATCTTTACTAAAGTTACTGGATAAATTACTGGGATGAAGAGTGAAATGAGTCACAGAAGCAACTAATAATAGTCATTATTACCTTATTCAAATACCCATGCACTGTTTTGATATTCTGCCTTGTCACATTTGCTGTTATCTCTATTCATTTTTCTAATATAAAAAATAACACAATTTTCTCTTTAGCAGTTAATGCATCCTGAACATTTTTGCATACATTAAACACTTAGCAGTTTTTTTATACACACTGGTCACTTAAAAAATAGTTGGTTACTTATGTAATCTATAACTTTTTTCTCAAATAATATGTCCACAATATTTGAAATATCTGACACTTTGATAAATTACTGGCCCATATTAGAAGTCTTATAACTACTTGTTGATTAAATAAAATGCATGAATGAAGAAAGAATAAGAGCATTCACTGACATAATTGTACCATGTCTATGCTACATGTTTGACATATTTTACATATTATTCATTTAATATTTATAATAAACTTATGATGCAGTTAAATGTGTATCTTACTCCAGGTGAAGCAATTTTAATGACACATTGTTAGTAAATTAGAAAACCAGTAACTACACCTAGGTACTCTGATAGAGTCATTTCTGTTAACTATTCTGCTATGAATGAATTAAGCTCAATGAAGGAATAACTGGAGTTATACAACATGTTTCACTCATTCTTCTATGAAACCTTTGGCTCTAATAAGTTTTGCTATTTTATGTCACATAACAAATCCTTAATGTAATTTTATAAAATGAACATGAACAGTAGATGTTGAGTTCTCTCATTGAGTCATACCTGAGTTTATAAATGTGTAGTATATGTAATTTTCTTAATTTTAAGGATTTGATATTATGAGATACTACCTGGACAAAACAAAGTCTGCTTGCAAATGTTAACAGCAGCAGCACACAGAGAAAAGAAAAAAACAACAATTAGGATATTGCATTATTATGAATGATATTTCCTCAGCATCTTTTATATGTACCTAACCAAAGATTGATAGTAAATTTAATGAGCAATCTGTTCTTCTGCTGAATGTGTGTGATGCCATTATATGAAATGGAAACAACTGGAAGTTTGTCAGAAATGCACTTTACAGCATTAGTTGAAAATGTCATTGATTGATCAGTGTCACACTGTGTTTGACCCCCAAAATTACCTCTGCAGTTTGGAAGACAAATGGCATATGAAAGAAAGTTTCAAACAAAATCCATATTTAAAAAAACAAACAAACACAAAACTCAGCTATTCTTTCTTAGAAAAAATGTTAATATCTCTTTGAAGGAATGTGCCAATAAAATGTCTCCTGTCACATAAAGGAAAGCAACTGTTTTGGTCAATTATGTTGTCTTATCCTTTAGCTAGGCCAGGCTTCTATTTGGTCAACTGCTGTATATATTGTTTTACTCTTGCAATTGTAAATTGTATCTAATTTCTGCTAAATGCACCTTATTTACTGGGCATTTATAGAGAAATTATTTCAGCTTACTTGACTAGTGAAATGGTAAAGTAGAAACAATAGTAACTTAATGCTTTCCAGAATGCTGTCCCAGACTGTGAGGAAGAAGCAGCTTATAATGAGTAGAAGTTTGCTTGACGGGGTTTCAAATGATCCTCCTCAGCTTCCATTTTTCATCAGTTCAGTTCAGTTCAGTCGCTTAGTCGTGTCCGACTCTTTGCAACCCCATGAATTGCAGCACGCCAGACTTCCCTGTCCATCACAAACTCCCGGAGTTTACTCAAACACATGCCCATCGAGTCGGTGATGCCACCAGCCATCTCATCTTCTGTCGTCCCTTCTCCTCTTGCACCCAATCCCTCGCAGCATCAAGGTCTTTTCCAATGAGTCAACTCTTTGCATGAGGTGGCCAAAGTATTGGAGTTTCAGCTTCAGCAACAGTCCTTCCAATGAACACCCAGGACTGATCTCCTTTTGGATGGACTGGTTGGATCTCCTTGCAGTCCAAGGGACTCTCAAGAGTCTTCTCCAACACCATAGTTCAAAAGCGTCAATTTTTTGGTGCTCAGCTTTCATCACAGTCCAACTCTCACATTCATACATGACCACTGGAAAAATCATAGCCTTGAGCAGACGGACCTTTGTTGGCAAAGTAATGTCTCTGCTTTTTAATATGCTATCTAGGTTGGTCATAACTTTCCTTCCAAGGAGTAAACGTCTTTTAATTTCATGGCTGCCGTCACCATCTGCAGTGATTTTGGAACCCCAAAAAATAAAGTCAGTCACTGTTTCCACTGTCTCCCCATCTATTTCCCATGAGGTGATGGGACCAGATGCCATGATCTTAGTTTTCTGAATGTTGAGCTTTAAGCCAACTTCTTCACTCTCTTCTTTCACTTTCATCAAGAGGCTTTTTAGTTCCTCTTCACTTTCAGCCATAAGGGTGGTGTCATCTGCATATCTGAGGTTATGGATATTTCTCCTGGCAATCTTGCTTCCAGCTTGTGCTTCATCTAGCCCAGCGTTTCTCATGATGTACTCTGCATATAAGTTAAACAAGCAGGGTGACAATATACAGCCTTGACGTACTCCTTTTCCTATTTGGAACCAGTCTGTTGTTCCATGTCCAGTTGTAACTGTTGCTTCCTGACCTGCATACAGGTTTCTCAAGAGGCAGGTCAGGTGGTATGATATTTTCATCTCTTTCAGAATTTTCCACAGTTTATTGTGATCCACACAGTCAAAGGCTTTGGCATAGTCAATAAAGCAGAAATAGATGTTTTTCTGGAACTCTCTTGCTTTTTTGATGATCCAGCAGATGTTGGCAATTTGATCTCTGGTTCCTCTGCCTTTTCTAAAACCAGCTTGAACCTCTGGAAGTTCTCAGTTCATGTATTGCTGAAGCCTGGCTTGGAGAATATTGATCATTACTTTACTAGCATGTGAGATGAGTGCAACTGTGCAGTAGTTGGAGCATTCTTTGGTATTGCCTTTCTTCGGGACTGGAATGAAAATGAACCTTTTCCAGTCCTGTGGCCACTGCTGAGTTTTCCAAATGTGCTGGCATATTGAGTGCAGCACTTTCACAGCATCATCTTTCAGTATTTGAAATAGCTCAACTGGAATTCCATCACCTCCACGAGCTTTGTTTGAAGTGATGCTTTCCAAGGCCCACTTGACTTCACATTCCAGGATGTCTGGCTCTAGGTGAGTGATCACACCATTGTAATTATCTGGGTCGTGAAGATCTTTTTTGTACAGTTCTTCTGTGTATTCTTGTCACCTCTTCTTAATATCTTCTGCTTCTGTTAGGTTCATACCATTTCTGTCCTTTATTTGAGCCCATTTTTGCATGAAATATTCCCTTGGTACCTTTAATTTCTTGAAGAGATCTCTAGTCTTTCCCATTCCGTTGTTTACCTCTATTTCTTTGCATTGATCGCTGAGGAAGGCTTTCTTGTCTCTCCTGCCTATTCTTTGGAACTGTGCATTCAAATGGGAATATCTTTCCTTTTCTCCTTTGCTTTTTGCTTCTCTTCTTTTCACAGCTATTTGTAAGGCCTCCTCAGACAACCATTTTGCCTTTTTGCATTTCTTTTCCATGGGGATGGTCTTGATCCCTGTCTCCTGTACAATGTCACGAACCTCCGTCCATATTTCATGAGGCTTTCTGTCTATCAGATCTAGTCCCTTATATCTATTTGTCACTTCCACTGTATAGTCATAAGGGATTTGATTTAGGTCATACCTGAATGGTCTAGTGATTTTCCCTACCTTCTTCAGTTTAAGTCTGAATTTGGCAATAAGGAGTTCAAGATCTGAGCCACAGTCAGCTCCCAGTCTTGTTTTTGCTGACTGTATAGAGCTTCTCCATCTTTGGCTGCAAAGAATATAATCAATCTGATTTCGCTGTTGACCATCTGGTGATGTCCATAAGTAGAGTCTTCTCTTGTGTTGGAAGAGGGTGTTTGCTATGACCAATGCATTCTCTTGGCAAAACTCTATTAGCCTTTGCCCTGCTTCATTCCATACGCCAAAGCCAAACTTGCCTGTTACTCCAGGTGTTTCTTGACTTCCTACTTTTGCATTCCAGTCTCCTATAATGAAAATGACATCTTTTTTGGGTGGTAGTTCTAAAAGGTCTTGTAGTTCTTCATAGAACTGTTCAACTTAGGCTTCTTCAGCATTACTGGTTGGGGCATAGGCTTGAATTACCATGATATTGAATGGTTTGCCTTAGAAACGAACAGAGATCATTCTGTCGTTTTTGAGATTGCATCCAAGTACTGCATTTTGGACTCTTTTGTTGACTATGATGGCTACTCCATTTCTTCTAAGGGATTCCTGCCCACAGTAGTAGATATAATGGTCATCTGAGTTAAATTCACCCATTCCAGTCCATTTTAGTTCGCTGATTCCTAGAATGCTGACATTCACTCCTGCCATCTTCTGTTTGACCACTTCCAATTTGCCTTGATTCATGGACCTAACATTCCAGGTTCCTATGCAATATTGCCCTTTACAGCATCAGACCTTGCTTCTATCACCAGTCCCATCCACAACTGGGCATTGTTTTTGCTTTGGCTCCATCCCTTCATTCTTTCTGGAGTTATTTCTCTACTGATCTCCAGTAGCATATTGGGCACCTACCGACCTGGGGAGTTCCTCTTTCAGTATCCTATCATTTTGCCTTCTCATACTGTTCATGGGGTTCTCAAGGCAAGAATACTGAAGTGGTTTGCCATTCCCTTCTCCAGTGGGCCACATTCTGTCAGACCTCTCCACCATGACCCGTCCATCTTGGGTGGCCCCACAGGGCATGGCTGGGTTTCACTGAGTTAGACACGACTGTGGTCCTGTGATCAGATTGGCTAATTTTCTGTGATTATGGTTTCAGTGTGTCTGCCCTCTGATGCCCTCTCGCAACACCTACCATCTTACTTGGGTTTCTCTTACCTTGGACATGAGGTATCTCTTCACAGTTGCTCCAGCAATGGGCAGCCGCTGCTCCTTACCTTGGAAGAGGGGTATCTTCTCACGGCCGCCCCTCCTGACCTTGAACATGGAGTAGCTCCTCTCGGCCCTCCTGCGCCTGCGCAGCAGCCGCTCCTTGGAGGTGGGGTAGCTCCTCTCGGCGGGGCCCCTGACCTCAGGCCTGGGGAAGCTCCTTTCAGCCGCCGCTCCTGCGCTGTTGCAGCCTGGCGCTCTCGGTCGCTACCCACGAAGTGTTAATTGATAGGCCTGACTAATTACATTTAGTAAAATAGGCCATCACAGCAGGCACTGGCAGAGAATCTAATCAAGATCATGTGACAAAACAAGAATTGGCAAACAACTTGACTTGCCCAGTGGCTCAGTGGTAAAGAATCCACTTGCAATCCAGGAGACATGGGTTTGATCCCTGGTTCAGGAAGATCCCCTGGAGAAGGAAATGGCAACCCACTCCAGTATTCTTGCCTGAAAAATCTCACAAAGGAGCCTAGAGGGCTACAGTTCATGGGGGTAACAAAAATGTTTGACAGGACTTCGTGATTAAACGACAACTTACTTTTTTTAAGTCCTAGCTTTTGCCCTTGCTTAAATCACCCCTATCCACTCAGTGAGGATGAGGGAGAAAAGAAATGCTAGTTGAGCCAGAAGAGCACTGATAAGACTAATAGGGTAAAGGTGGCAGAATTTTCCAAATCATGAAGAGCATTAACGAGCTAATTTGTAGAGGAAACTAAAAGAATGTATCTTGTTAGGATTGGCCAAGGACATGATCTAGTTACTACCCAAAAGTAAAGATTATTCATTTTGAAGAAAAGAATCACAGAAAATGACAGGAGGATTTGATGTATTATTAAAGGCTTCAAGTTAAATGGAAGGCATTTATTTGAAATTATAAACTTTTATTATTTTTTAAACATGTAAACTAACAGTATCCAAGAATTTACATTCAAAACCAGTAGTTTCCACTTCCTCCATAACTTTTTCAAGTCTCAAAGGCAACTAGTGATACATTGAAGCTTATCTACTATTAGTTATTCTGATAGTAATGGCCATAATTCGAAAAGGCATGCACATATGCTACTTTGTAATGTATTAGCTTTTTTCCATTATCTTTGACTCCTGCTCTGAAAGATGAAAGTACACCACATCTTTTCTGCCACTTCCCCTATCTCTCCTCATACCCACTTGATCAAAATTTTAGATCACTTTGAGTGCTTCAATTGATTATTTAGTACATGCAGATGATGCACGTTTTCTCTTTCTTGTTTAATCTTCTTTAGACATTCTATTTCTTAATTACTGACTGGGTGTGAATATTAACATCCCTCTAATTGCTCCACATCTCTTCCCCACGCCTCACTCCCTTTTCAACGTTTGCATCTCCTTATATATTATCAAGGTGAGCATTTTTTTACTTTGAAAATAATTATGTATTTAGTCCTTTGTCCACAGATAATTTCTAAAGGTTGAAAACAAGCTTTTACATCAGTCTGACTATATAAATATCTTTCATGGCAAAAATACACAGCAGAAGTAAAATCATTCCAATCTTTACTAGCATCTGTAAGGCCCAATGTCAGGGTAAGAGTAATGTTCAAAGGAATGTTCCTAATATCAAGGACTGATTCTTTTTTCTTATACTCTTTTAGTTGTTCCCCATAATGACACATTTTATTTTGTTCCTTACGTAGACCTTGGTTATTACTTATGTTCAGTTTGTTGTTTTTTTTCTGAATATTCTAATGTTCATTTCTATGGCAAGAGAATGAAGAGGTAATTCCTTAAATATATCACTTAGTCTATCTTCCAGCAAATTTTTGCATTCAGTTACTTGACTATTGCCTAGTCAATGTCTTTTTTGGATGATCATTCTGGAGCCACTGACAATTTCAGTCCCAGTATGACTTAGCATAGCATAACTACTTTCAATGGTCCAGTGTAGATTGAATATTTGTGCTCCCCCATTCATATACTGAAAGTTTTTCCCCAAAAGTGATAGCAGTTGGAAGTGGGGACTTTGGGAGCTGATTAGATCCAAGCTCATGAACGAGGTCAGTGCCCCTTGTGAAAGAGATCCCAGAGACTTCCCTGGCCCTTTCTGCCATGTGAAGTTACCAATGAAATGATAGCCATCAGTAAATCAAGAGTGAGCTGTCACCAGACCTGGAATCTACTGGAATGTTGCTCTTGGATTCCTCAGACTCCAGAACTGTAAGAAACGTGTCTTGTTTGTTTACCACCAGACTCTGGTATTCCACTGTGTCAGCTCAGATGATCTACGACACAAGATCCACTGTAGAGTCACCCTCCCAGGGGTGCTTTAGTTTCCCTGGGTTCTTTAGTCATTTAGTCACATGGCCACTGTTTCTGCCATGCTAGAGCCTCTGCTCCTGCTTGCTTTTTTACCTCTGTACTGAGCAGTGTTAGCCCCTCAGTCATGTCCAGTTCTTTGGGACACCATGGAATATAGCCTGCCAGGCTCCTCTCTCCATGGAATTTTCCAGGCAAGAATACTGGAGTGAGTTGCCATTCCCTTCTCCCGGGCATCTTTCTGGCCCAGGAATTGAACCTGGGTATTCCTCATTGCAGGCAGATTCTTCACCATTTGAGCCACCATGGAAGTCCCCTGTACTGAGCAACTGCCTCTGAAATGATGTATGGAGGATAGTTGTTTAAGATGCTGTCATTTAAGAAAATGTATTTATCTTAAATTTATAATTAGACAGTTTATCTTAGTGTAGAATTTCAGGTTGAATATCATTTTCCCTAAGGAGTTTGAGGTTACTCTGCCTTTATCTTCTATAATCCAAACTTGATTTTCAAAAAATGCAGGTCTTATCCTTCCTTCTTTGGAGCTGACCTGTTTTTCCTCCTCTGTCTAGAAGTTTTTGAGAACGTCTTCCCTTTTTTCTAGTGCATTGAAATTTCAGAAAGGAAGCCTATACATGGACTTTTAAAATTTTATTCTGCATTATAATTTGTGAACACTTTGATTTAAATCATTTATTGAGTCTAGTAAATTTCCTTTTTCTCCAGTTTCTTCTCTTTTTTTACTTTAATCAATTGAAATATAACAAACACATAGGGCAATATATAAACTTACAGACTGTTAAAAGAATGGCCCCAAAGTGAACATATCTCTCATATCTTGACCACCCATCTAAAAAACAGAAAAGATTATAAAAAACAAGATCTTCTTGTGCTGACTTCTAGTTAACGCTTCCCATTCTGTACAATGTAACTCTTATTGCAATTGCTAAATATGTAAACACATTTTACCTATTTGTTTTTAACCTTTATGAAGAGAGTCATATAATACATATACTTATGTTTCTGGATTCTTTTATCCAGTATTAGCTTTATGAGATCAATATTTGAAGATAGCGGTGGTTCCTTTGCAGATTGTTTTATTTTAGCCATACTGACACCTATTAGAATATCTCTTTGTCATGTTAATTTGCATTTCCCCTTATTAATGCTTGATTAGATTTTCAAGCTTTTTGTGTACTTGGATGCCAGCTTTTGGTGATTCCTTCCTCAAGTATTTTGTCAGTATTCTCCTAGGCTGTCTGCCTTTTTCATACTGATACATTGCAACTTCCTGTATATATTAGTTGCAAATATTTTCTTCTCAGCAGATTTTTTTTTTTCTTTTCTACTTCCTTAATGGGACCACCTCACAAACAGAATTCTTTAATTTTAATATTATCCAACCTACCGTCTTCCCTTAGACTCAAGAGCTTTTGTGTCCTGTTTACCTAGCCCGCATTTGTGAAGATATTTTTTACTTTATTTTAAAAGCTTTAATATTACACCTTTCATATTTTAGATTTACAGTCAACAGGAAATAGATTTTTGTGTATGGTGTGAGATGTCAAGTTCCATTTCTTTCATGAGAAGATCCAATTCATCCAGAACCTTTTATTGAAAAGAACATCTTGTCTGTAATATTTTGCAATATAATGCTTGTCACAAATCATGTATCCACATGTGGGGTTTCTTGTGTTCCATTGTTCTCTTTGCTATCCTTTGTACCAGTTTCATCTTATATTAACTTAAGTAGCTTTAAAATCTTTCTTGATTTCTGAAGGACTAAATCTTTATACCGTGTTATTTTTCAAGAGTTGTCTCTGATGTACTTTTCCCTTTGTATTTTGATGAACATGATCAGAATGATTTGTACAAATCCATTATATAACCTATTGGGATTTTAAATAAAATTGCATTAAGGCCATAAATTAATTTGGAGAGATTTGTTCTCTTTACAGTTTTGAATCTTTCAATATTTGAACATGGTGTATTCCTCCACTGAGTCAGGTCCTCCTTAAGACTACTAATAACATTGTATGGCTTTTGTAAATGATTTCCAAATATTTCCTTAGATTTATTCTTAACACATATGATGACTTTCCATGATAGAGTAAATATACTTAAATTTTATTTTTTAGGTTCCAGCTTCAAGAATAACAGGGATCTGCTTTACCATTCCCAATGTTAACACCTAGGGACTTGGACAAAGTATCTGTAAAAAGGATTTCAGACATGAGCAGAGCAGGACTGGGGTCCCTTAGAGAAAGAACACACTGAAGTGAGCCCTACAACCCCCTCAGCTTAGAGACAATAGTTGAGACAAAGCAGGGATGCAGTACCCCACCAGAGTCTTGTGATGTCGCTGAGTTAAGGAGGTTGAGATGGCAATTTAAGGAGGCCAAGGCACTAGCTAAAATTTATAAGGCATAATACTAGGGAGAAGGGAACGATTTAGAGATTCCAGAGATTTACACAAAGAACCCCTTGTATTATTGATAAAGTCCTTATCTGGGTATGCATAACAAGAAATTACCTGGTGGCTTAGATGGCAAGCCACCCCTTGTATTATTGATTAAGTCCTTATCTGGGCATGCATAATAAGAAATTACCTGGTGGCTTAGACAGATAGAGTCAAGTGATTAGGTCTGATAGACAGAGTGCCTGAAGAACTACGGATGGAGGTTCATGACATTGTACAGGAGGCAGGGATCAAGACCATTCCCAAGAAAAAGAAAGGCAAAACGGTTGTCTGAGGAGGCCTTACAAATAGCTGAGAAAAGAAGAGAAGCTAAAGGTAAAGGAGAAAAGGAAAGATATACCCATCTGAATGCAGAGCTCCAAAGAATAGCAAGGAGAGGTAAGAAAGCCTTCCTCAGTGATCAGTGCAAAGAAATAGAGGAAAACAATAGAATGGGGAAGACTAGAGATCTCTTCAAGAAAATTAGAGATACCAAGGGAATATTTCATGCAAAGATTGGCACAATAAAGGACAGAAATGATATGGACCTAACAGAAGCAGAAGATATTAAGAAGAGGTGGCAAGAATACACAGAAAAACTATCCAGTATTCTTGCCTGGAGAATTCCATGGACAAAGGAGCCCTGCAGGCTAGCCCATAGGGTTGCATAGAGTTGGACATGACTGAGCAATGAACACTTTATTTCTTAGGGAAATAACCATTGGAAGTAAGTAGGGCCATCTGTGAAGTTCACTGTAGGAATTAAGTTATTTGTGTCCTACAGGTAGACTGGAAAGACTTCATAAGCCATAATATACTGAGTAGAATTCTAAAAAGGGTGTCATCTTAGTAGGAATCTCAATTAGCCCTACAGTAAAAGAAGTAAACTGAAAAATATTCATCCCTTGCTCTTGCTAATTTTCATAAATATGGAAAAGATAAAAAGGACTTATGAAGAAATAAACATAGATCATCATTTCTGAAAGTTGAAGAGCTGACTCATTTTAAAAGACCCTGATGCTGGGAAAGATTGAGGGCAGGAGGAGAAGGGGGTGACAGAGGATAGATGGTTGGATGGCATCACCGACTAGATGGACATGAGTTTGGGTAAACTCTGGGGGTTAGTGATGGACAGGGAGGCCTGGCATGTTGCAGTTCATGGGGTCGCAAGGAATTGGACACAACTGAGCGACTGAACTGAACTGAAGAAGGTACCTGCTCAAGTCTGATATTCAGATATTCTTTCCCTTACAATCAGATTATGCCCCAGTAAAGTTGAAATTATCAAGTCAAAAATGCATTTAATACAACTAATCTACCATTTTAGCTTAGCCTAGCCTACCTTAAACATGGTCAGTTACTCATATTAGCCTTGTTTAATTGCTCAGTAGTGTCCAACTCTTTTGCAACTCCATGGGCTAGAGCCCACCAAATTCCTCTATACATGGAATTTCCCAGGCAAGAATACTGGAGTGGATTGCCATTTCCTCCTCCAGAGGATACTCCTGACCCAGGGATCAAACCCACATCTCCTGTGTTGTTAAGTGGATTCTTTACCCCTGAGTTATCTGGGGCACTAGTCTACAGATTGGCAAAATCAGCTACCACAAAGCCTATTTTATAATAAAGTGTTGAATCTCACAAGTAGTTTAATGAATCCTGTACTGGAAGTGATAAACAAGATGGATGTCTGGGTGTGGAACAGTTGTGAGTTTATTAGCCATGTACTGCTCAGTGATCCCATGGCTGACTGGGAGCTATGCTCCGCCCTCTGCCCAACATCATGAGAGAATCATACCACATATTGCTGGCCCAAGAGAAAAATCAAAATTCAAAGTACAGTTCCTACTGAATGCACAATGTTTTCACACCATCTTAAAGTCAGTTTTCATTCCAATCCCAAAGAAAGGCAATGCCAAAGAATGCTCAAACTACAGCACAATTGCACTCATCTCACATGCTAGTAAAGTAATGCTCAAAATTCTCCAAGCCAGGATTCAGCAATACGTGAACTGTGAACTTCCAGATGTTCAAGCTGGTTTTAGAAAAGACAGAGGAACCAGAGATCAAATTGACAACATCCGCTGGATCATCAAAAAGCAAGAGAGTTCCAAAAAAACATCTATTTCTGCTTTATTGACTACACCAAAGCCTTCGACTGTGTGGATCACAGTAAACTGTGGAAAATTCTGAAAGAGATGGGAATACCAGGTCACCTGATCTGCCTCTTGAGAAACCTGTATGCAGGTCAGCAAGCAACAGTTACAACTGGACATGGAACAACAGACTGGTTCCAAATAGGAAAAGGAGTACGTCAAGGCTGTATATTGTCACCCTGCTTATTTAACTTATATGCAGAGTACATGATGAGAAACGCTGGGCTGGAGGAAGCACAAGCTGGAATCAAGATTGCTGGGAGAAATAACAGTAATCTCAGATAAGCAGATGACAACACCCTTATGGCAGAAAGTGAAGAAGAACTAAAAAGCCTCTTGATGAAAGTGAAAGAGGCGAGTGAAAAAGTTGGCTTAAAGCTCAACATTCAGAAAGCTAAGATTATGGCATTCAGTCCCATCACCTCATGGGAAATAGATGGGGAGACAGTGGAAACAGTGGCTGACTTTATTTTTCTGGGCTCCAAAATCACTGCAGATGGTGATTGCAGCCATGAAAATAAAAGATGTTTAATCCCTGAAAGGAAAGTTATGACCAACCTAGATAGCATATTAAAAAGCAGAGACATTACTTTGCCAACAAAGGTCTGTCTAGTCAAGGCTATGGTTTTTCCAGTGGTCATGTACAGATGTGACAGTTGGACTATAAAGAAAGCTGAGCGCTGAGGAATTGACGCTTTTGAACTGTGGTGTTGGAGAAGACTCTTGAGAGTCCCTTGGACTGCAAGGAGATCCAACCAGTCCATCCTAAAGGAGATGAGTACTGGGTGTTCATTGGAAGGACTGATGTTGAAGCTGAGCTCCAATACTTCGGCCACCTGATGAGAAGAGCTGACTCATTTGAAAAGACCGTGATGCTGGGAAAGATTGAAATGGGCAGAGGAGAAGGGGACGACAAAGGATGAGATGGTTGGATGGCATCACCAACTCAATAGACATGGGTTTGGGTGGACTCCAGGAGTTGGTGATGGACAGGGATGCCTGGCGTGCTGCAGTTCATGGGGTCACAAAGAGTCAGACACGACTGAGAGACTGAACTGAACTGAACTGAAAGTCATAAAATCCTAAATTGAATCGTCCTAAATCAGGGATGTCTGGACTCGCATTTTGAATGAGGAATGAAAGTCTCTGAGATGAAAAGTGACTTGCTTGTGATCATAAGGTGCACAGAGAAAAAAAATACAAAGGGAGATTGAAACGTATATTTAAAAATAAAATGCATTGTATCAAACTCTGTTTTTCAAAACCATGTTAATTTCTGTTTGTAATATTAGTAAAACAGCAATAAGTTATCTTCAATAGCTAATCAAAACAAACAAACAAAAAAAAACATAGAATAAAATATAAATGCAGTCACAAGGGAAAATTGAATCTTTTAAATTATCTTGTGGATCATGTGGACCAAGATACTGCCAAAAAAGAATATAGTGATAAAATGTTTATAATGCAATACATTTTATAAAAGAATAAATGTCATAAAATCTTGTGTTTTAACTGAAACTATTTTAAAACTTATTCTAATTCAAAATACTTTTGACTTCAAGTAACTTAAATTATCAAAAATGTTTTATAATGTACATCTTTCAAGTTATGGAATTATTTCAAACTTACACACCCTTGTACTTTATTTCTGGCTAAGTCATGACCTCAATTATAAATTTTCAAAGGTTTATTAAAGAACATTAACTAGGAGCTCTAGGACCATTGCCAATCATATCTGATGGCAGCTGTTTCTCAGCTACGTAATAAACACACAGTAACTGGAGAACTGACATTCTAATCTATACAGTCAATACTATAATCACTACAAACCTAAATAGGGAATGAAAGAGATTTTTTGCTTTTTAAAGCTTCCACTCTACAATACCCCATCCTTAAACTCATATCTTAAAAGCAGCATAAAGATCAGTAAGTGTAGATACATTTCTTTGGGTTCTTCCAAATATCCTTTCCTGACATAGCTTCCAAATATATGTTGGATTTATTCCAGCTTGTCACCTAGTCTGACTTTTGATTTACGCCTCAAAGTATTTTGCACTTGAGATTTTAAAGTGTTCTTTGCTTTCTTCAACTCTGACTCTTGGACTCAAACTCAACACAAGGTTCTGTCTACTGTTAAATATATAGTATTCATCCTAAAAAACATTTTTTAGACTCAAAAACTGTTTGGTTATACCCTGTATACCATTTGTAACCATCTTTAATTACTGATATATTATGAATATTGTCTATGTCAATATATTTATTATTATAATACACATCAGGAACACTGTGTGCTTCACACGTATAACCTAATTCAATCCTCACACTTCTTCCTACTTCACTGAGAAAATTGAAATCTTCAGCAGAGAACTTTACAGGTTTCTATCAACAAAATGGCCCCATCCATCTACCAGCATTTAGCCCTCATTTTTTCCTATCTGTTGCCACAGATGATCATACCAAACTTGTATCTAAACTCAGTCCCTCTACACAAGTACTAGGTCCTGTTATGCCATCACCTCAACAATGCTCTTCTCTTGTTTCTAAATCAAACATACACTTAAGTATTTTTTACTTTCTACTGGATTATTCTTGTTGAATTGTCTATTTGGTCCATTAGCTTGATTAGGACCCTGCTTCCCCTGCCTGCCTCTTCATTTCTTTCTTCTCTTTGCAGCAAAACTCATCAAAAGTTGTGTTGTTTTAATTCCTCTCTTCCCAGGCTCTCTTAACTCACCTCAGTTAAGCCAGGAAGCCATCAAACCCACTCTCATCCAAAGACGCCAAAGATCACTTGTTACTAATCTGATTTTCAATCCTCGTCTTACTTGACACAGAAGAATAGCCCCTTAGATCCAGCTGACATTTCCCTCCTTCCTTCTCTCTTTTCCCCCTACACTTACCTCCTTTCTTAATTTATCTTCCAGGACATCACAATTTTCTGAGTTTCTTTCTACCTTATTGGCTGGTTCTCTGCAGTCTCCTTTACTGGGTTCATCTTTTATCCTCTGGCATTTAATTCTAATACCTCAAAACTCAGTCCTTGTTTTCTTACATTTGTACTCTCTCTCTCAGGGACTGTATTAATTTCCATTGTTTCAGATACTCCCCCCAATTTATTTCTAAATTTTCTGTGATCTCCAGATTAAATACATAATTGATGACTGAAAATTTCAGTTGGGTGCCCAATAAGCATCTCAGATTCAGCAGGTTTGAAACTGATTATCTTTGCTTGCTTTCTCCCATCACACCCACCCATTCCTTCCATCTTTCTTCCCTGTCTCAGTTGATGGCAAATCCACTTTCCAGTGACATCGATCAAAAAACACTGGAGTGGGACTTCCCTGGCAGTCCAGTGGTTAAGTCTATGCCTTTCAATGCAGGGAGTGCCAGTCTAATCCCTGCTTGGGGAGATAAGATCACAAACACTTCATGGCAAAAAAAAAAAAAAACAAACAAAATATAAAAGAGAAGCAATATTTTAACAAATTCAACAAAGACTTTCGACACAGTCCACATCAAAAAAAAAAAAAATATTGAAATCATCCTTCAACTCTTGTTTTTCTCTCATGTAAATTCAATATGTAGTCAAATTCTTTTGTCTTTTAAAACATATCCATAATACAAAATCTTTTCATCATCACTATTGCTACCTTCCTGCCTGGGTCAGAGTCTGTCCCCATTTCTAACCTGAATTGCTATAAAAAATAAAAAAATAAAAATACCTGCTCTGTCTTTGTCCTATATAATCTACTTCCATGCCATTAGCCAGACTAATTTCATTTTCTTAAAGCTCCATTGAGATATACTTTATATAAAAAATACCTGTATTCAATGTAATGAGTTTGGACATATACACACACTGCTGAAAGCATCACCATACTCAAAGTGTTAGGAAAGTAAAATGTTACAGCTGCTATGGAACACAGTATGGAGGTTCTTCCCCACCTTCCACATTAAAACTAGAGCTATCATAGGATCTAGCAATCCCACTCCTGTCAGCATGTCTAAAAGAATAGACATCAGGATTTGAAGCATTATCTGCACTCACATGGTCATCCATGGCATCATTAATCCTAATAGCCAAGGTATGGAGACAATCCAAATGTCCACTGACAGATGAATGGATAAACATGTGGTTCACCTCAGTTCAGTTCAGTCACTCAGTCATGTCTGATGCTTTGTGACCCCATGGATTGCAGCAAGCCAGACCTCACTGTCCATCACCAGCTCCCAGAGTTTACCCAAACTCATGTCCATTGAGTCAGTGATGCCATCCAACCATCTCATCCTCTGTCATCCGCTTCTACTCCCACCTTCAATCAGGGTCTTTTCAAATGAGTCAGTTCTTTGCATCAGGTGGCCAAAGTATTGGAGTTTCAGCTTCAGCATCAGTCCTTCCAATGGACACTCAGGGCTGATTTCCTTTAGGATGGACTGATTGGATCTCCTGGCAGTCTGAGGGACTCTCAAGAGTTTTCTACAACACCAAAGTTCCAATGCATCAATTCTTCGGTGTTCAGCTTTCTTTATAGTCCAACTCTCACACCCATACATGACTACTTGAAAAACCATAGCCTTGGCTAGGTGGACCTTTGTTGGCAAAATAATGTCTCTGCTTTTTAATATGTGTCTAGGTTGGTCGTAACTTTCCTTATAAGGAGTAAGAGTCTTTTAATTTCATGGCTGCAGTGACCATCTGCAGTGATTTTGGAGCCCAAGAAAATAAAATATGCCACCATTTCCACTGTTTCCCCATCTATTTGCCATGAAATGATGGAACCAGATGCCATGATCTTAGTTTTCTGAATGTTGAGCTTTAAGCCAACTTTTTCACTCTCTTCTTTCATTTTCACCAAAAAGCTCTTTATTCTTCTTCACTTTCTGCCATAAGGGTGGTGTCATCTGTGTATCTGAGGTTATTGATATTTCTCCCAGTAATCCTGATTCTAGCTTGTGCTTCATCCAGCCCAGCGTTTCTCAAGATGTACTCTGCATATAAGTTAAATAAGCAGGGTGACAATATACAGCTTTGACATACTCCTTTTCCTATTTGGAACCAGTCTGTTGTTCCATGTCCAGTTCTAAGTTGTTGCTTGCTGACCTGCATACAGGTTTCTCAAGAGGCAGGTCAAGTGATCTGGTATGCCCATCTTTTTCAGAATTTTCCACAGTTTATTGTGATCCACACAGTCAAAGACTTTGGCATAGTCAATAAAGCAGAAATAGATGTTTTTCTGGAACTCTTTTGCTTTTTCGATGATCCAGCAGATGTTGGCAATTTGATCTCTGGTTCTTCTGTCTTTTCTAAAACCAGCTTGAACATCTGGAAGTTCACGATTCACATATTGCTAAAGCCTGGCTTGGAGAATTTTAAGCATTACTTTACTAGCATGTGAGATGAGGGCAATTGTGTGGTAGTTTGAGCATTCTTTGGTGTTGCCTTTCTTTGGGATTGGAATGAAAACTGACTTTTTCCAGTCCTGTGGCCACTGCTGAGTTTTCCAAACTTGCTGGCATATTGAGTGCAGCACTTTCACAGCATCATCTTTTAGGATTTGAAATAGCTCAACTGGAATTCCATCACCTCCACTAGTTTTGTTCATAGTGGTACTTCCTAAGGACCACTTGACTTCACATTCCTGGATGTCTGGCTCTAGGTGAGTGATCACACCATCGTGATCATCTGGTTCAAGAAGACCTTTTTATACAATATTCAATGTTAAATGTGATGGAAATTCTGCCATTTGCAAGGACATGGGTGGACCTGGAAGACATTAAGTGAAATAAGTCTAGACAAACACTATATCATGTATTTAAAATAATCAAACTAAGGAATAATCCTTTTAAAACCCAAGTTGAATTATATCTTTCCTCTGTGTGAAAACATGAACTGTGTTTGTCTCATTGTGATGGTCACAGTTCTCCACAAGGCCAGGAAGGCCCATCATTATTCAGGCCCTTGACTGTCTCCCCAAGACTTCTCTCCACCTATTATACTCCAATCATGTGGAACACCCTCCTTTTCCTACATCATGTCACACATGGTCTGATTATAAGGTCTTTGTCTGCTATTCCCTCTACATAGGACACTCCCTCCACAGATATCTGCTAGGATAAATCTCTTACCTTTGATCTTTGCTCAAATTTCACCTTTTCAATCATGTTTACCCAGACCACACTTAAAAATTCTGCAAATAAGCACCCATTCCTATTCCAGCACCCATGATCCCTGTGTACTTAACATCTAAAATAGTCAATAATTTACTTATTTGTAAGTGTGCTTCTTGTTTGACTCCTCTCCAAAAATAAGTTTTACAATTGGTGTGTTCTGTGATCTCTTACATTCACTGATATATCCCATATGCTTAATTCATATTTTATAACAAAATAGACATGACATAAGTATTGGACAAATGATTGAATATTAATAATGGACATCGATATAGCTTTTCATTTATGAAATCTATGTTCTATTTTCTTTGTCATATTTTTTTCATTTACTGCTAATTTTTATTTTAAATGATCTTATTTTCTTAGAATATTATTTTACACATTAATCAAGTTCTATCTGGAGTTTATTGTGATGTAAAAAAAATGAGTAAGATCTTTTATAATAGGTAGCCAACTGTTTTAATACCATTTGTTAATTCTTTCCCATCCTGGAATCTAAGGGAAGAAAGTATTAGGAGAAAGCAAAATCAACTGGGCCTAAAGCTATAGGATGAGTAAGTGACGGCTGAGAACAGCTGGGTTTAGTCAACTTGTTATACATATATACATGTATATATGCATTGTACTTATTTCTGGAATTTTTATAGTATTCCCTTATCTTGTGTAGTCTATTCCCAACCTAGAAGCTTGAGTGACTCTTTTAAAACATGATGTCGTTTCTTTGCTCAAAACCTGCCTTTCTTTCATAGTAAAAGCCACATCTATGTCTGTCCTTTTGCTGGTAATTTATCTTTAAAATGGTTCATTTTATGATAAATTTTTATATAAATCTTCTCAAAGCATATTATTTCTTTTGCACATAGTTTCAGAGATGATTTTGTTAACCTACTCTTAAATTTTAACTAACATATATCAGTGAATTTTTCACGAGGTCTAAGGAAAGCCTAAAGGATGAGCTGGCAGAATATGCTGACACCTAGTGGGTTAGGTTGGTTGATGGATCACAGGTCACCATCACCCACTTTTCATCAGGTCAGTGGCTATGACTGGGCCACACTTACACATAACATGAAAATCCCACTCATCTGGAAAGAAGAAAATAAGAAAGTGAAGCCTGAGCTAATATAGTATGTGACTCCCAGAAGAAGGCAGGCCTGTTGTGTGTAGTGATTCCATGTCCCTTTCTTCTAAACAGAGTGTGACCTACACCCCTGGCCCCAACTCACTGCCTCATGCCCAGCTCAGCTTGGCTTATTCCTATAGGGATAGACTTAGGAAAAACTGATCATTAATCCTGTGAAGCAAGCTACCTTGGCATAACGGATCATAGAAACTCAATATTTACGATTTTAGGTATCTTCCACAACAGTGGTCAGTAAGCATCTTTTAAAAAAAAAAAAAAAAAAAAAAAAACAGGCTTTACAGACCTCATATAGTCTCTCTTGACTCTCTCCCCCCATCCTCCTCCTCCTCTTTCTTCAGCTCCACCTTTTTCTTCTTTTTTTTCACTCTTTAAAAGTGTAAAAACCCACAGGCCTTACAAAAAATAGGCCAAAGCTGGGTTTGGTCCACGGGGACCATCAACACTTGATAGAAAAGGAGCTGTCTTATTAAAATTTTTATCAAGATTTTTTTCCACTATTACTGTATCTGGAGAGTACCTTAAACATGTAACATATTTCAACTGACTCTCAAGAAATAAATTCTTTACTCTCTTAAAGATTCTTCAGATTCCCGGGTATGTCAGCCATGGAGGCACACCGCTCAGATCTCACTCCGCGGGGAGCAAGATTAACTGACAGTCTAGCAGGAACTCCCCATAGTCACTGGTGCCTTTGTGCTGACGCCCTACCTCCCCCAGGCCACGCTCAGCCACTGAATGAGCATGGTAGAGATACTAAGAAAGCCCACACCTACAAGACTTGGAATTCCTATGATGGGTGACATGGGGTCAAGGAGACCCCATTAGCCTGGCTTACCCTTTCTTAGAAAAATATACTGTAGTCTGTCTCCACCCACCCAATCCTTCTTTCTGACCCACTTCATTTTTGCAGGCTTCAGACTTGCACTGTAGTTCAAACACTCTCCCTCTGCCTCCTCTTATGTCCCACAGGTTTTTCTCCCGTAAACTATCTTAGATATCTAATCCCACTTGGTGTTTATCTCTCAGAGGACCCAGCCTAACACCAAGTGTTTTCATCTCTGAGAAACAAATAGCCTTCATGCTGTTTCTCATCTTCACCAGGTTAAAAGATATTAGCTGGCTAGGGCTGCTATAACAAAGCACCACAAACTGGGGAGTTTAAACTACAGACATGTTTTATGCTGCAGCTCTAGAGACTAAAAGTGCAAGATCAAGTTGTCTGCAGAGTTGGTTCCTTTCGAGGAATTTTGGTAAAAATCACTTCCATGTGTCTCTTTATTTTTAGGTGAGTTACTGGCAATTTGGGGTGTTCCTTCCTTTGTCTTCATGCCATCTTCGCTCTGTTCATGTCTCTCTCTTCACACTGCACTCTTTTTATAAAGACACCTGTCTTATTGAATTAGAGGCCCACCCTACTCCAGTCCCTGATGGCTCAGAAGCTAAAGTATCCCACCCGCAATGCAGGAGACACAGGAGATGCAGGTTCAATTCCTGGGTCGGGAAGATCCCCTGGAGAAGGAAATGGCAACCCACTCCATATTCTTGCCTGCAAAATCCCATTGATAGAGGAGCCTGGCAGTCTATAGTCCAATGGGTCACAAAGAGTCCAACACAACTGAAGTGACTTAAGCACGCACCTATTCCAGTATGACTTGAATCTTACTTACATCCTCAGTGACACTATTTCCAAATAAGGTTACATCCTGAGATAATGATAGTTAGGATTTCAACATATACATTTTATGGGGACACAATTCAACCCAAAACACCAAATGTGATACCTAGCTTCCTCCTAAGGGACCATGAACAAAACAAACAAAAAATTACCTCTCATAAAGTGATAGTGAAGATTTGAGGGTGATATAGTTAGAATCATAATGTTCATCACAAAGCAAAAATGTAAAAATGATTGCTTGATGCTCTTATAAGACATTTCAGCCAATCACCCCAAAGAGTAGATTTCCTCAGTAAACAATTCCCTACATATTACCTGCCTCCCAAGATTTTACTAATTTATCTCCCCTTCCCATTTTTTTCTCCTCTTACATCTCTTCTCTCCTCCTTTCCCTGAAGAAGGGAAACAAATCTTTCTCATTTTCTCATTAATATCTAATCACTGTTGCCCAGGAGTAAAAATGGGGCAATTGCAATAAGCAAGACTTGTCTCTTTGGATGCAAAATGCACCTTGAAATAATATTTTACCCTCCTTCAGGCAGAAGACAAGCAATATAAAATGTTATCACAGGAGCTTATGGAGTATACAACACAAATTTATTGCTTCATAAGACTGATGGTCTAGAATACAGTGAGCCACAAATGGAATATGGCACATTTTATAGGAAGGCAATTTTTCTTAAAAACATTTTTATCATAAAAGTTTCTCCCCTTTAGAAAAATATTAGTATTGATAGTTGATAATAAGTTTTAATGCCAGGTGAAATGAAAATAAATTGTAGTTATCCTCCCATAAATTCTCACATTTCATAATTGTTTAACCCTGTCTCTGAGTGGCAGTAGCTTCAGTTCTGTACATAAGGGACTATTCTAAACAGCACAGAATGATCAATCAGCTGGCAAACACTCATCTCAAGCAGATCTGTTGTGCTCTTGACAACCAAAATTAGCAAGTTAATGCAAACTAACAATTCCAGTTGATAACATCCCTTAGGGATTATGTGAATTTCATCCATCTTCCTCTGAGATTTTATTCCCTATGTGAACACTAATTTGGATAATTAGAGTCTTTGAAAGAGAAAGAAATCATGACATTTAAGCAGGGCAAAAAGAGGACTGTGTTGCTTCTATTCGACCCTTGCATGACTCAGGACTAAGTGTTGGTCATATCAAATTCAAACAGACACAAACTTTACCCAGCAGCTTGCCCCTATTAGAATTGCTATATCACTGTAACAAGGGATCATATAGCCACACTTGATATCAATACCAGTTTACAAACCATATCAAAGGATAATAGTTTCCCAAGCATATTATTGCTTCCCTCATTGGAATTGGAACTAGATGTTAATTTAATACATTGTCATTGCATTTCCTAATCCATGTAAGGCTAGCTTGCTTACTTCTGAATTATGCAGTTTAGAAATCCAAGAGTTATATCTAACTCTTCACTTTCCTTCACACCTAACCTCATCTTTAACTCTATCTTTTCTAAGACTTCATCATGATTGCTTTGATTTTCACTACTTTTGCTACTGCCCATCTACTCTTCCTGTAGCTGGAATTCTAAAATGATATTATGGCTATAAAGAAACTTATATGCATTATACTCTTGCTGAAAGTACACACTTTGCTCTGTGCTTCACATAAGGAATTAATGCAATCTCCACACTTCCACACATCAGCATGAGAATATTCCGAAATTGTAGACTTAAAAATAACCAGTTTCTCCTTTTACTCCATATTCTTTCAAATAATGTCCAAATTATTAGCTTGCCCTTTGAAATAAAATCAAAAACTTTTCTGTATTTGCTGATTCCACTGCATTTTCCAATTCGCTATAGTTTTTAAGGATATAGGATCTACACTATAGGATATGCAAGATGTATATGCATATATCTAGACTAAAAATAACACAAGGCCCACCACCCAGGTTAGTCCATAGTTTCAAGGAAATATCTGAAGTCCCCTGTAAGTTCTTTCACAATTATATTCCCAGCTATCTTCCTGGAAGTAAAATTCCATCCTTGGGCTTTCTATTTGTGGCAGTGGTAGCCTGGTTTATTTCAGATCACCTCTCCTAGTGACAGAAAATCATGTAAATTGGAAAAAATATTTTAAAGGAATCTATTTGATGGAGTTAAAATGCTAACAAGACAGAGTGCTCTTGAAGATAAGTGAGCCTAATGTTCTAGGCTTTTCTCTTAGGCATTAATCAAAAGCCAGGAGGCTGAGAAGCCAGAAAGAATATGGTAAGTGGGACATTTAGCAGCACAGAAAATCTTTTAAGCATCTTACAGGAATGCGGAACAACACTGGACTGCAGACATGCCAAGAGAAGAGGACTTGGTAAAACTTTGGGATTTTAGTTGTGAATGCCAGGAAAAGAATGAACAATATATAGATAAACCTGTTTGAATCAACTTAAATTCTACTTGGATTAAGGAGATTTGCCCTTCCACTAACTGCCTGCTAAAAGCAAAGAATTCTCTCTAGGAAAGATGTCTCAGAGCCTCAAAATGTCCCTCTAATATTTCATACACGTCCAGAATTCAATCAAAATTCACCAGAAATAACCGCAAATAAAAATGAATAACATAAAAACAAAGTGAAAAACACAACAAAAATACATACATGACAGGCTTACCTTGAAAACAGTGTTCCATTTTGTTTTTTGGTTCTTTGTTTTGACCTTCAAAATTTTCCTTTATGTACTTAGTCCAACCATGTTTGTGTGTGTGTGTGTGTGTTTTAAAAAATGGGTTTCTTTTTTTAATGTTTAAAAAGTTGGAAATTTTGTTAAGTATTTTTGGTATTTTAGTAGGAAACATTTTTATAATATTGTACTGAGGCTTTTGGTAGGAAAGATTTTTAGCCTACCAAATTATCACTCTTCTAGTTAAACTGTCTATATTGCTCTAATCAAGAGCTCCAGGTCACTGAAGTTCTGCGTTTTCATCTTACTTGAATTGCTAGTAACATATTGACATAGTTGATCACTTCTCTCTTCTTAATGTACTTTCTCTACATTTCTTCTGATACTCTCTGTCTCTTGATTGTGTTTTCCTTCCTCAGTGGCCATACCTCCTCGGGTGCTAATATTGAACACTCTCATGTTCTCAGTCATTGGAAGGACTGATGCTAAAGCTGAAACTCCAATACTTTGGCCACCTCATGTGAAGAACTGACTCACTGGAAAAGACCCTGATGCTGGGAAAGACTGAAGGCAGGAGAAGAAGGGGGCTACCGAGGATGAGATGGTTGAATGGCATCACAGACTCAGTGGACATGACGTTAAGCAAGCTCTGGGAGTTGGTGATGGACAGAGAGGCCTGGCATGCTGCAGTTCACGGGGTTGCAAAGAGTCGGACACTACTGAGCTACTGAAGTGAACTGAACCACTTGTACCACTGTGCAACTATGGCCTTCATTCAAGCCACCACTCTTATTCACACAGGTTCTTCCAATAGTCTCATTGCATTTTCTTTTACTTATATAATGCTCATTTATTCTCCATAAACCAGTCAGAGTAATCCTACCAACATGGAGGAAAGAACTTATCCCAGCTATATACAATACCTCCAATGTGTTTTTTGATTATCCAGAATTAAATCCAAGCTCTTCGCATGGTCAACAGGCTTCATTGCATTTGGTCCCTGTCCACTCCTCTGACCTCATCCCCTCCACTCTATCCCTGTTTATTGTGTTTCAGCTACACTGGCCTCTTAGCTCTTCTGTGAATATGCCAAACATACTCCCACCTCAGGTAGTTTTCTTTCTGGACTTTCAACAATACAAAGCCAAATGAGAACCTAAAGGCAGTTTTATCCTCATTGAGTTCTACCTTAATTACTTCACTAAAAAAAGTGGCCTCCAAGGACTTCCCTGGTAGTCCAGTGTCTAAGACTCTGCACTCCCAGTGCAGGGAACCCAGGTTCAATTCCTGGTGGGGGAACTAGATTGCAAATGGTGCAACTAAATATCCTGCTTGCCCCAACCAAAATAGAAGATCCCACATGCCACAACTAAGACCTGGTGCAGCCAAACAAGCAAATAAAAATAAATAAATAAATAAATATTTAAACAAATAGAATAGTGACCTCCATCACTCTCTATCCCCTAACTCTACTCTAGTTCAATTCATACTCTGGTGCTAAAGAATCTGCTTTCCACGCTGGAGATCAGGGTTCAATCCTTGGGTCAGGAAGACCCCCTAGAGCAGGGAATGACAACCCACTCCAGTATTCTTGTCTGGAGAATTCCATGGAGAGAGGAGCCTGGCAGACTATAGTCCATGGGGTCACAAAGAGTCAGACATGACTGAGTGACTAACACACACATCTCCACATTTCATGCTGTATATACATTTATTTATTTCTTTAAGTGCTTCCTCTCCTCAAAAATTTAATCTTAAAAAAAAATTAATCTTGATGGAAACTTGGAGCTTTTTTTTCTTTTGTTCACTGATATAGCATCAGCTCTGGAACAGAGCCTGGACAGGGTTAACGTTCAGAAAACAAAACATAATTTACTTGGTTCCATCTCATTGTATAGAAAAAGAGTTGAAGGCTTAGATAGTTCTTTGCGTATTCCAATATCATAGAGATAGTAGGTAGAATAGCTGAAAATTAAATCCTGACCAATTTGAATGCAGTAAAGAAATGAAACAAAATTTTTTAAAATGGTATTTCCCACTGCCCCTTGCTGTACTCATAAAAATTTCTTCGCAAGGTATCATGACTTCACAGCTTGACCCCATCTATCTCTTACGCCTCATGTCACCTTATGAATCACTTTCTTACAGAAGGCCCATCTAACCTCCAGCTTGGTTGTTTAGCCGCCTTTCTCTGAAGAGGTTTTGCCCTTTCACAGCTCCGTGCTATGCCTCCTAGTTCCCCCTTAGCCTGGAATGACCTCTTTCCCTGTTTCTGACTAATGGAATCTTTCTCTTTCTTTGACTCAGGTCAAATGTCATGTATACAAATAAGTCAGCTGCACTCTTCTCAGTAAAAATTAATCTCTTTCTGCCCAGACCCTGCCAAGGCACTTTGTTTTTTATTGAATTTTTGGCAGTTTATACTATGTGCCTTATATTAAATGTAATGATGTGCCTGCCCACTCAGGAGAAACTAAGCTTCATGAGGACAGTGGTCTCTTTTTAATCACATTTACATTCTTCCTTTAGGCTTAACAGTGTTCCACATACGCTGTCAGTATTCAATTAAATATTGCAGGAGTTCTTTTAACTACCATCATAGCCGGTTGAACTGGTAAGAAAAATATCCAGTTATTTTCATTTTTAATGTTGTTTTGATGCATAAAGTTATAAACTTTGTTTCCCCTGTTTCTGACTGGCATATGTTATTAATAGTATAATGATCAATCATTCAGTAAATAGTGTTTATTTGCAACATGTTTACAAATAAATCTACATTACTTAAAAATAGGATACAGCTATTAAAATAATTTAAGTAATACATTAAGAAAGAAACAAGCATGAAGAAATAAAATATGTAGGTCTGGCATAAGGGTAGCAAATTCTCTTTGAAATATTAAGGGAAACTAGGTTTTCTCAGTCCTTTTAATTCTTTGATTCTGACATGTATTGATTGCAATGTATTTTCACTTTCCCTTGTATATATTTATTTATCAATCTTTAGGAAGTTGGAGTAAATATCTATGGAATAGCAGATATTTCACTGCAGTTAACACAGAAGATATTTTGTGGAGATTCTCATAAATAGGTAAATGATAAAGAGTTCAGACTTGAGAGGACCTTACTATGCTATTTGTATTTATTCCTTATGCACATGAAGAGACAATGAGGAATTTTAAGCAGAAAAGTAATGTAACTGTATTTGAGATTTGAGATCATAACAATGGATTCAGCAGGAAATATAAACAACCTAGGGAAGAAATTTGAGTCAATGACTTTGTTAGAGCAAAGAATGAAGAACTCATTCTTGGTAGCATCAGTAATAGTGAGGGGAAAAAAAGAAAAAAATGATTGCAAATGTAGACCATGGATCCTACACAGACCCTATACAAGCAATTTATTAACATATTTGCTAATTCTGATTTTGTTAACATTTATTGGGTGCTTACTATAAGTCTCATACCTAAAAGTACAGTGCTATTAAATAGTTACAGTATAAAATAGTGATTTTTTTTTTTTTTACATAGTCAAGGAGATGAGATGAACGATGACATTTGAGAAAAGAACAGTAAGGATGAAGTAAAGAAGAAAAGGAAGGGTATTTCAAACTATGGAAACAGCATGTGCAGCTCTGGTGGCAAAACAGGGCATGGCAAGTCTAAGGAATTCATATAAATCAAGAAATGTCCTGGTGTGAAAGGAGACTGAAGAGACAGCTAAGGGCTGGGCAAGGATAGACAATGCAGGCCATATTAAGAATTTCTCTCTGTTAATAATAGGATTTAGACACTCAATCACTTATGGCCATGGAGTCTCAAAGAGTCAGACATGAACCATACGTCTGAACATTAGCTACTGAACAACAAAAATACATAAGAAAGATATAGGGCAAATATATTTCCTCACATCCTAGACATATTTGAAGTTAAAACCCTTTCTGTCCTTCAGATCAGGGGGAAAAATTGTATTGTAATTTTAATGAAATGCCAAATGGGAAAAAAAAAAAAGATAAGGTTTTCTGTTTGTTTCTCCCTACCTCTCCCCTGGCAACCCATTGGAAAGATAAAATGTGAATCTAGGAACCCTAGAATTGATGGAAGGTAGGAGATGTTATAAGTACTGAGAAACCAGAAAATCATAATAGGGGTATATTTTTAAAAAACAGTCCAAAAGGAAATAGAAAATGAGTTGAACTTGCAAGACATATTTGTGTGAGGCCTTCATAAGCATTTGGGATCTCATATCAAGACCAAATGTGGGGCCATCTGATTTTTATCCGGACTTGCATGACCATGTCCATCTGCCTGTTGTTGCTATCCTAGAACACTTATACACAGTGACTCTGGCATGCTTCAGGGAGGAAAGTCCCCTTTGCATTAGAGGATTTGAGTTGCACTAAACAAGCTTGAGCCTCCTGGACCCCAAAAAGTGAGAATGCAGTTAACAGTTTTAATGCCATATTTGTGGTTCAGAAGAAACTCTCTGGCTGCAGAATGGTAAAATATTGAACACAGGAAGTAGAGAATACATGCAGCTTTTGCAGGTTATTGTAACACACACCTCTACACATCTTATATCATCTGTGTAGCAGTGGGGAAAAAATTATTTTGAAAGGATAAATAAGAAGCAATTTTAAAAGAATTATGGACAGCATGCTAGGGATATGGAAGTTGACAAAAAAGCATCCAGCCAAAGAAGCCACATCATCTGAATGAGGAGGAAAACTAATGAGTTTGGAATTAAACGAGTAGAAAGATTTCAGGTAACATCTCTGTGTTGATAGGAAATTGCAAATGTAGATCTGAAGTTGGAGGTTACTGATTTCTATCATATGCAGAAGATCAATAACAAAGAACAAATGATATAGTAAGGGTCAGTTGAAATAATTTACAAATATCATTCCATCTAGTCTTCATAATAATGTTACAAGATAAACAGTAACAGGACACAAATTTATAGATGAGAAAAGTGAAGCTTATAGAGGGCAATTTGCCTCCATTCTGAATTCAAAGTTTGCCTTCTTTAATTACTATCATTTTTTGCCTCTCTGTAAATGGTTGGGCTTGCCCAGAAACAGAAACATCTCCAGCAAAGGAGAATGGAGAGAAGACTAAGATGCATATGAAGAAAGCCAGAAGATTGAAGTATTTTTTACATCAACGGTAGAGATTTGATGATTTTGAATGTTGATTCTAATGACATTTGTTAACCTTAAAAAAGTGCTTCAAGAAGTGTAGGATGAGAAGTGAGAACAAGTTATTTCAGTCATTCAAAAAAACTTTTTTGAGTTGCGGATCGGTACCAGGTACTCTTCCAGGCACTGCAGATGTAGCAGTGAACAAAAGAGAAAAATCATCTTACTAATGGAGATTAAATTATGGTAGGGGATAGATAATAAACAAACAATTGTGCAACTGATGAGCATGATTTGACACCAATGAGGAGCTCAAGGGAATAACTTAAGTGAAGTAGATTCTCTGGATTGGAAGTTGGGCGACCATAAATTGAAAAATGAAGAGTTGATGTTGGAGTAGGATAAGGGAAAGATGGATTATTGCTTTGGGTTATGTGTTAGAAGAAAGGATCTAACCTGAAAATTGCTGGGGAATGTTGGCAGCATGTACAGAAATCATACTAAGATGTGATTAGATACCTTTAGGGGGTTCTTGAATATGCATGGCCTCCTTCTACTGTGCAGTTTCCAACACGAAGTTGTAAGTATTGGTTCTCAAAATGTAGCTTTCATCAGAATCACCTACAGGGCTTGTAAAACAGAATTCTGGGTCTACTTCAAGAGTCTCTAATTCAATGGATTTGAGTTAGGGCGGAAGAATTTTCATTTCTAACTAGTACCCAGGTGATGCTAAGGGTGATGCTTGATGGATGATATCTTGAGAGTAATTCCCTTAAATAAGAGTAAACTTTGTAGATTCTCAGAAAAGTCCAAACTTTAATCACACTACTTTGTTCTCTGTCCCAGCCAATTCTTAATCATAGACAGCAAGAGATCTTCAGCTAACTTGAGAAATTCTGCTCTAGTTTGATTATTTAAAAACTGAATACAAATCTTTTCTGCCTTGCTCTATCCCTAAAAAAAGTCCCTTAGTCTCACTATAATAGAGGTGCCACACTTATTGCAAAATGTCAATTTTGCTGCTAAGGAGTAAGTTCTTAAAAGTGTATTTCACAGAATGTACAAAAGCAACCAATTAGAAAAACTTTTCTCACAGCATGACTTCCCTTTAAGTATTCTAATCATAAAGAATACCTTGTATTCCTGCAAAAAAAGTTTTGGGTTATGACTATTATTAAGAAGTGAGATTTTAACATTTGCTTCCTTGTAAAAGTTATTGACTTTGTATATTCTTGGTAAAGATTCTTATTTAACCCACAAAATACACCAGTAATAAAGCAACTTGCTTTGTCCAGATTACTCCAGGGATTCTCTGGCTGGTCTGTCAATCTCCTTGTCCCTTTGTGAACAGTCTCTTCACCTCTGTATCATTTTCTACACATTTTTAATGTCATGTAACTGACTGGATACTTCTTTCGGGTCAAAGATTAGGTGCCATTTCATTGGGTGAGCTCTATCTGACTCCATTCAAGCTAGTTCCAGATTCTTTTATTCTAAGTACACACTGGACATTGATTTTTTTTGTTTTGCTAACTTGATTGAAATGAATATATAAATACATATTGGGGGTATATATAAAAATATGTGTGTATACATAAATATATTGGAGAAGAAAATGGCAACCCACTCCAGAATTCTTGCCTGGAGAATCCCATGGACAGAGACCTGGTAGGCTACAGTCCATGGGGCTGCAAAGAGTCAGACATGACTGAGTGACTAAGTATGCATGCATACATAAATATATATGTAAATGCAAAAATTAAAAGGATAGAGACTGATATATTTTCTGGAAGTTATCACACTTGTATACCAACAACCATCCAAATTAAGAATCAGAATATCACAGAATAGTATTTGCCATCTTGTGCCCCTGGAAAATTTGGACAAAAAGTCTATGTGTCCTCAGTTCCATATAAGCTCATTAGATCCAACTTTCCTCTGCCTGGGCCCTTTCTTTTTACCTTTGCTAGAAGGCAGGTCCAGCCTTTTCCCAGGGAATGCTTTTCCTGAATAATGGCTAACAGTTACAGAGATTCTGGAACCCAGCCTTAGACAGCATGAATATGGGCTTTGGAGTCAACAAGAGGATTATATTAAGCTCTTGGTTCCTCTGGACTCTCCTGAGAGATCTGAAGTTTAAAACATCTATTTTATGGGATTTGGGTAAGAATTGTACAGCGCAGGTACAGTTCTATTCTGTACCACAAAAGTGGCTCCATTTAAATGTTAATTATCTTTCTTTCCTTTCTACTACAGTTGATCCTTGAATGGGGGTTAGGGGACCCTGCCCTCCAAGCTGTCCAAAATTCACATATAATTTAAAGTCAGCCCTCTCTCCACACCCCTGGTTGCTCTGAATCCTAACATTCAACCAACCACTAGTGGAGCAGTACTGTAGTATTTATCATTGGAAAAAACAAATCTGACTCTAAGTGGCCCTGTGAAGTTCAAACTAGTGCTTTTCAAAGGCCAACTCTACTTCAATTTCTTGTTTAAGAAAGATTCTCTGTTCCTCCATAATTCTGCCAAATATTTCTGCTCTTAATCTTTAATCCTCTGCCATCTTGTAGAGATGAAAAATATTTTAAGAGATGTAGGATTCTTTTTGACCATCTAATAAAAACATCCACCACATGTTTTGTGTCTGGAGTCAGCCTGGTTGGTCAATTTATATTTATTATCTCCAATTCTCATAATCTTGCTTCAAGGTAGACAAAATTATCCCAGAGATGCTAAGGGATTTGTCTTGCAGAGAGAACTCATACTCTTGAAAGTAGTATTTGAATATGGATATTTGTCATTCCTCTTTGCCTCACTGCTTCTGTGTATATTGTGTTATATTAAGGCTGGGTCCCAAGAAACACTGAATGCAATCAGAAAAAAATGCATTTATTTATTTGAATATTCTGCTGCAAGTTCATAAGAATTTATGTTTTAAAATAGTCTTTGAATATAACTGAAACTTTCTGTTTTAAGTTGCTCATTTATGTTGCAAAGAGTTTAGCAATGACTGAACAATCTCTAACTGAAATCAAATGGTCATGTTATGACTGCTCTACGAATGGAACAAAATGCTTCAGCCCCACCCAGAAGAACATTACATTTGTCAATTCCATACTATCTCAGAAGGAATAGATTGATAAAGACAAATAAGTTACCTGGGTAAAACACCTTTTTAAACATTGACTTCTAATCTCTACACTCCATTATAGCTTTATCATAGCATGTTTCTCTGAGTGTAAAGATATACTTTCAGTACAAGTTGTCATTCAGTTCACAATTTTTAGCAAAATGGTAGTTGATAAATATCTTCAAACAGGCATATTGCTATATATGTCAAGAATACTATCATTCAATGTAAGTGGTTTAGATGTATTTGAGTTTCTGTATCTGAGCATTGTACACTTGGGAGCATAGCAATTTCAAAGTAGTTTTGCAACAGTATGAGATTATTTTACTGCAGGTCTTCCTATCCTCTGCTGTGTGTTGTTTTTTCACTTGTTCATTTTTTAACTGAAATGTAATGACAATGATTCTCATTTAGGTTATTGAAATTTTGATTGAAGATAGAGATTAAATAGGTTTATACACTATGAAGGGAATTTATATTACTCTCACTTTCTATTTACTCTGATATAAACTACGTTTGTGAGGTAAGATATTATTAGACTTACACAAATTTACATGAAAAAATATTACCCTTAATTACAAAATTCCATTTTTTTATTTTTAATATACACTATTTCAATTTTATGTAATGAGTCTAGGCTTTTGAAAGGACCAACTGCTATTTTACATATTAAATGTTCATGGTAGTTGGACATGAATACAAATAGGATATTATATTTGCACCTTAAGAGCAAACATCCAATGAGGTAATCTGAAAAATTTTGGAACAGTTTATTTGATGAATGCGTGATAAACATTTTTGAAAGTGAAAACTCTTAAGATGATCATCTTTCACATTAATTGTTTTACAATTAGGTAGAAGAGGAAAATTTAAACTAAAATGACAGGACTTTGAGAACTTTTTATCCTGATATATTTTACAGGTCTCCTCATGCATTTTAATAAAGCATGAAATAAATTAATGTGTATTTATCCTTGACTAGTAATACACAAATTTCAAAACATTCATTTAAACCTCAGAAGCTCAAATATGGTAGTTTAAAGAGCTAGTACATATAAGTATGGATTGTGCTAATCTTATGTAATTTTCAAAGTCCAAAGTAACATAGAATATTGGGTATGTAAAACAATAGGAAGAGCCACCAGTCTAGTAACACATTAACACTGAGTCTTTAAACCTGTGGAACACAGAAGTACAGGGAATTGGAAACCAAACATCAACCCCATTAGACTCTATAGTTGATTTCTCTTATTTCTTCTAGAGTCTTCAAATTCTGCTGAAGCTAAGGGGTAGCTAAAGGAAAAAAAAAAAAACTTTAGTAGTATGATTGCATAGTTTATTCAACATCCCTTCTATAGATTTTCATTTAGGATCTCTTTATCATAGAAATAAGACTGAGGAAAGAGTGAAGAAAAATAAAGACAAGGTTCTATGGAGTTCATAGCAGCTGGTAGGTTATACGGTTCAGTTCAGTTCATTTGTCGTTCAGTCGTGTCTGACTCTTTGCGACCCCATAAACCACAGCACGCCAGGCCTCCCTGTCCATCACCAAAGCCCAGAGTTCACCCAAACTCATGTCCAGTGAATCGGTGATGCCATCCAGCCATCTCATCCTCTGTCGTCCCCTTCTCCTCCTGCCTTCGATCTTTCCCAGCATCAGGGTCTTTTCAAATGAGTCAGCTCTTCGCATCAGGTGGCTGAAGTATTGGAGTTCAGCTTCAACATTAGTCCTTCCAATGAACACCCAGGACTGATCTCCTTTAGGATGGACTGGTTGCATCTCCTTGCAGTCCAAGGGACTCTCAAGAGTCTTCTCCAACACCATAGTTCAAAAGCATCAATTCTGCACTCAGCGTTCTTTATAGTCCAACTCTCACATCCATACATGACTACTGGAAAAACCATAGCCTTCATTAGATGGACCTTTGTTGACAAAGTAATGTCTCTGCTTTTTAATATGCTATCTAGGTTGGTCATAAATTTCCTTCCAAGGAGTAAGCGTCTTTTAATTTCATGGCTGCCGTCACCATCTGCAGTGATTTTGGAGCCCAGAAATACAAAGTCAGCCACTGTTTCCACTGTTTCCCCATCTATTTGCCATGAAGTGATGGGACCAGATGCCATGATCTTTGTTTGCTGAATGTTGAGCTTTAAGCCAACTTTTTCACTCTCCTCTTTCACTTTCATCAAGAGGCTCTTTAGTTCCTCTTCACTTTCTGCCATAAGGGTGGTGTCATCTGCATATCTGAGGTTATTGATATTTCTCCCGGCAATCTTGATTCCAGCTTGTGCTTCCTCCAGCACAGCATTTCTCATCATGTACTCTGCATGTAAGTTAAATAAGCAAGGTGACAATGTACAGCCTTAACGTACTCCTTTTCCTATTTGGAACCAGTCTGTTCCATGTCCAGTTCTAACTGTTGTTTCCTGACCTGCATACAGGTTTCTCAAGAGGCAGGTCAGGTGACCTGGTATTCCCATCTTCTTCAGAATTTTCCACAGTTTATTGTGATCCACACAGTCACAAGCTTTGATGTAGTCAATAAAGCAGAAATAGATGTTTTTCTGGATCCCTCTTGGTTTTTCGATGATCCAGTGGATGTTGCCAATTTAATCTCTGGTTCCTCTGCCTTTTTTAAATCCAGCTTGAACATCTGGAAGTTCATGGTTCACATATTGCTAAAGCCCAACTTGGAGAATTTTGAGCATTACTTTACTAGCATGTGAGATGAGTGCAATTGTGCGGTAGTGTGAGCATTCTTTGGCATTGCCTTTCTTAGGGACTGGAATGAAAACAGACATTTTCCTGTCCTGTGGCCACTGATGAGTTTTCCAAATTTGTTGACATATTGAGTGCAGCACTTTCACAGCATCATCTTTTAGGACTTGAAATAGCTCAACTGGAATTCTACAACAAGTAAATACATAAATTTATTTCAAAACTATTTCTCTAAGTTACATGAAAAAAAAGGGTAAAGTGTTATGAGCTATTATAACATGGAACCCCTAAAATAGTGTAGAGAGTTAGAAACATATTTCCAGAATGGTGGAATTTAACCTGAAATCTGAAAGGTGATTGAAAATTTGTTTTTCAAACAAAATAGAAGTGTATTCCTTACTTCTGAGTGTAAAGTGGACTTTCCTGATTGATAGGAGGCTCTCTAACAGGCACTGATTCAGAGTGCCAGACTGATCACTTCCTAGAGTTCTCCTATTTTTATTTATTTTTATTGAAGTATGGTTGAATTGCAATGTTGTGTTTGTTTCAGGCATATAGAACGGAGATTAAGGGAAAATAATCTGTAAAAGTTTAGAAATGTTTAAGACTAGAAAATTGGGGAACATTTTTTAATAGAGGGATATGTATAGATCTTAGGAGGGAAGGTGAGATTAGATTTTCAGTGAAGGAATGAAGAAGAGGTGGACAAAACACACAGTTCATTAAAATGAAGCTGACTATCCAGACAATGATGACTACCGTGGGCTTTTGTCAAACAGGTTAAAGAATTTTCTTTCCTAAGACCAATGCATACTCAGAGTACATTAACATGAAATCTGGCATGATTAAATGTGTAGGGTTTTTAAGAGGTTATTCTCTTCTTTGTGTCTGTGGAAAAGAAAATGTAGGAAGACAAACTCTGAGGCTACGTAGTCATATGGGCAAGGATGCTGTTAGATTTGCCTGATTATAATGGGAAGAAAGTGTATGTTTCAAAGACACTTATATCATTGGCTGGATACTTATACCAAAGCTCTTTAATCTCTTGCATGGTATCATTTCGTTATGTACAAATTCTGTCTACTACCCAAATAAAGGGCTTCCATGGTGGCTCAGATGGTAAAGAGTCCCACCAAGAATTAAAAATTTTTTTCAATGATCAATTTTTGTCTTCTGGATAGTGTCACTTTATCAATATGTGTTATTTAGGAAGCTAAGAAGTTTATAAATTACTGTGTGTGTGTCTGGAAAAACCATACCATATCTGTTAAAGCAAATGAATAGAGTATGCCACAAGATGAACTGATATGTGTTTATTCACTGTGATTTTCCCTCTGGTCTAGAAGACATCAATAACATACAGAGCTATAGAGAAATCCATGGAGAGAAAGAAGTTCCATTCCCAACAATGTTTTTTTCCAGAGTCAGTCAATAGACAATCACTTGTCTACAACAGTCACTTTTAAAAGTCTTTCCCATGTTGTCATTTTTCCAGGGGAGATTATTGTGATTACTTGAAATAGCAGTGGAATTCCTGAAGAAAGAAGTTAAGAGAGGCCCTTGGAAGAATAACAGTAAGTATGGAAATCCTCTGTAAAGTGAAATGCCTCATTTTACTTCCAGTAATGCTTTGTGCAATAAGATTTATCACAAAATCATAATTGCTTTTTGCAAAATCATCACTATACAACTTTTGTCATAAAACTCAAAAGTAATTTTGGATATGCTGAAACTCTTTGGTAATTTCTTTTGGTAGATCATTGGATTTAGTTTTAACTAGGAGTATAAATTATGACAATTAATTTTATAACATTGACTAATTATTTGTTACAAGTCAGGCTATCTATGCCAAAGTAATACCTTTGAAACTTAATATTTTTATGTTGGGCATGCCAAGTAATGCCCCTCTTTGTTAGTTTCTGCATCTATAAAGTAGGACTAATACTAGTAGTGAACTTATCCATCATACTAGACATTGATTTGAGCATTGATGAAGCTAAAATGCATTGAAGGCTTAGATCAAGGCCAAGCACATAATAAACCCAGGTAAGTGTATCTATCATCATTGTTATTGTTGTCATCATCATTATATTTATGAACTTATTGTACTCAAACCTCACTTCTGCTATGTAGTTATTGAGTCTTAGAAAATTTGTAAAGTAAGAGTGAATATGGCATCTGGGTTCAGAATTTTTACTCTATATTTTCTTAAATAAGAGGAAAATTCCAATCAGTAAAACTATTTTTGAATTGTTCTAACTAAATTGAATTCTTCTGCTGTTGAAAGTAAGGTGAAAGTAATTCAGTTTTGAATGTCCTAGTGCTTTTATCATATTTACAGAATGTTTCCATATGACATACAATAGATTTGGTCAAACTAAGGCAGTAGTAATATTCCTCTGCAAGACTGAATATACACATGTGAGGAAGGGAAGAGCATTAGGAATCTAGGGCCAGAATTTAATGCTAAATAGTAATTGAAAAAGATGTGTTGCTTGGAAATTGCAGAGAACACTGCTTTGTTTCAAGTGAAGGGTAGTACAAATCATGCATTAAAATAGTAGAACCGTTTTAAAATTTCAACAATGCAATTGATGAGAGTTTTAATCATTTCTGACACATAACTTGGAATAGTGCATTTCAATCATACAGATGCTTCACCAAGATAACCCACAGGCACTGATAGATTTATATTGAAGTTTGGTTACATATCTTTATGGGGCTTCAGGTTATGGTTGCATAAACTGGACTCAGATTAAGGGTAATGAAATATTCCTTCTAAGAATAATCACCCTTTCAGAAAAAAACTGCACCTAATCAGAGGTGTCACACACCATTGAGTTTTGTGCAGAGAATTTGCTGTTTAATAGCTGTTTGGTGACATTTGCAATTGGATGCAGTTATAAAATAATGTAAGATGCTAATGTGTTACTTGGCAGAAAGAGTGAGTCCTTTCACTCCCTCCCAATTTTAAAACATGATGACCCTGAAAGTTAATGAAAATAAAGAGATCCACACAAGAGAGTAGAGAGAGTAGAAATCACAATACGGTGTCAGTGACTACTCATGCTTTGTTTGGCTGCTTGAGGGATGAAATGCAAATGCTTACAGACAAATTCCTCTATTGTAAGGTATTCATATCATCATTGAGTTCTCCCTCCTGAAAACTAGTTAAATACAAGTCTTCTTCCATGGTCCTGGAAGTTCTTCCACATTGGAAAATTATTGATCTATCTAAAGAAAAGTTTCTGAGACCCTTTCTGAGATATTTTGGAAATTCATTCATTATTTGACCTGAAATATTTCACTACTCTTTATCTTTGCATATTCCACTCACTCCTAAAATAATCAGTCATTCTTGCTTTCTCTTATCAAAACATTAAACCCAGTTTGAATTTCCCAGTTTGATGATCCTTAGGTCTTCTAGGCAGGGTCAGTTTCTCTATTTTCTGGCCTCACATAGTGCAAAAACTCTGTTCATCCCTCAGTAGAATTTACCAGATTGTTCTCCTATTGGTCTGTTCGTAATCCTGCCTGCTTCTCTGGTCTTACACACCTCCAGGACAGAGATTCTGTATCATTTAACTTTATATTTTCGGTGTTTATCAGTTGTCTTAGTACATAGCAGTTGCTCAGTAAACACTTTTCAAATGTGGTTCAATACTGATTGTTTCATAGAGAATGATTAATTTTCTACTTTTTAAAAAATGAGTATATTCAATAAACCCATTGTGTAAGTACATTCAGTAAAGGTGTTAAACATCTCCTATATATGAATAGGGAGGTGAAATTCATATCCTTGAAAAAGTCCAAGTCCTTTGAGGAGCTTACTACTTAATGGTATACCAGGCAGATGTACATGACTCATTTAAGAGTAGGTAGAATGAATAAGTGTGGTGTGGGCATTGCTACAAAACACAGACCTTAGAGATCACCTCAGCTTCTCAGAGGGAGAAGCGCTGCAAGATGGGCTGAAAGGAAAGGGAATGGGTTCAGGCCAACACCTCAGATAAAAGCTTTCTGCACACACAGAACAGCGCATGCAAAGACATGGAAGCCTGGGAAACAGCATTTTCTGGGAACTATAAGTAATTAAGTATTCTTGGAGCATAAGATGTGAATGGGGTGGGGGTGGGGGGGAGGGTAATAAGAGGCAGAACAGAAGATAAGACTAAACTAATTAGTCAAGGAAAGCCTACAGGGACCTACGATGCCATCCAAGGCAATTTAGACTTTATCCTGTCTTGATGATGAACCTGAAGCCCCAAGCCTTTATGTGGTTTGTTCAAACTCACGCAGAGCGTGAGGGGAGGGGAGGAAAAAGGACCTTGCCTACAGCGTGTTACTTAATGAGAGTTTGCTTCTTCCGAATATGTTGTAATCAGTAATTAATTACCATTGAATCTTGGAATCCCTATGAGATAGGGCAGCTTGCTTCACTTTTCAAGATGAATCTGATTAACGGAAGAGTCAAGGCCACAACAGTGTCCTTCTGAATTAAGGATTAACACTATTCAGCTTACTCTTTTTTTGCCTCACTTATTAAATTGTATGTTTATATCTGTGAACC
Source organism: Dama dama (assembly GCF_033118175.1). NCBI lineage: Eukaryota > Metazoa > Chordata > Mammalia > Artiodactyla > Cervidae > Dama > Dama dama. The sequence goes on from NC_083710.1 coordinate 66,403,060, forward strand.
GAGATCCTAATATTCCATCTAAATCTGATTTTTTTAATTCATGTAACTTTCTGACCTAAAGTTATGGAACAGATTTGTTACCCCATTGAGAGTCTGCTAACAGTGAAATAAATACCTGATCAACATGTAGAAAAAATAAAATTCAGTATAGAAAGAGGTAACACATTGTCTTTGACGCTTGTGTTACCTGATAGAGGTAAATGTGATGTCATAGCTCTACCATTAGCTAATAGTAAAAAATAAAGCTAATAACTTTTTTAGGTAAAAATAAGTTTTTAGTGACATGGTTTACTTCCCAAGTGGAATGCCTGTGTGCACATTGCTAATGAAAATCAATCTCTTTTTTAAGAAGAATATGTGTTTCTTGAAAAGGTTTTTAAATAATCTATGTAAAGATAAACTCATCCTTAGGGCAAATTGCTTAAATGAAATGAGTGTACTGCTCTCTGGAGGGGGTTGATGCTCAGAGAATTTACAGTACTCCTGTCTTTATCGCCAAGACAATCAGCTCACCTCTGAAAGCTTTTGAAATGATTTTCATTTCTTTGTCCTTGGGACATGTGGAAGTGCTGGGGAGTAGTGAGATAATTATAATGGGATTTTTCCCCTCCTAGGATACGAATTCACTTTAGAAATTGCCTTCCTCTTTAGTGATAAACAGTAGATGTTTTGATCAAAATAATCTGAATAATAATACTCAGCATGCATCCTCCTCCCTTTAAAAGTAAACAATGGCTTTCTTATTTTATTCAGACTAACAACTGCATGTTAGAGAGGATGCCTTTAAACTTTAAGGTTATCTTTGAAAGAGAACATAAGTTCCTGTTTGACTTGGTCAAGGTGGTTCTGATCAATTAATTTAACATTTTCATACCATCAGAGAAGACTGTTGAAGATTATGCTTTTTACTCCCTCTTACGTATTTTCTGAGAGCAAGCATATGTATAACAGATCAGCGGAAATATATTTATTTTAAATATTTTAATTATATCTACTTTATTAAACTATATACTCATTTTAATCATGCTATAGTATATTAATATATGAGTACTGAATGTATATCATTTATACTTTTATATTGACAGTGGGCTCAATTTTGTTAACTAATAAGTGTTTCTCATCAAAATTTGAAGCTGTCTGCTCTGTAAAACTCCTCCAGGTCTGGAAATTAATTTTTGAAATTAAAATATTTCTAGGCCTATTTTATCTCTTCCTTAATAACACTTATGAATTAAGGATAGTAATGGTATCTTTATGCACAAATCAAAGGGCATCTTTTCATTCTTTTTCCTCCTCTGAAGTTAGACTTGACAATATTCATTATTTCAGTTTTATCAAAAAGCACTATCAAAACTTGGCTAATTAGACAATAGTCTTTATTTATTTTCCTCCTTTTGCTTTACAGCTTTTTTTCTACTCCTCCTTTGAGCACTGGTTCTCAACCTGAAGGCACTTTTTCTGAGAATTTCAATTTCAGTTGTCTTCTCTTCTGTATTCACTCCCTGGGCTACCACAACCATGCTCATTATTTCATTGTCTAAGTAACGAAAATTCTCCACTCAACCTGCTTGCTGTTTTCACACACTCACCTCAAGTTCTATGTATTCCAAGTGCAACTAAAATTTTCCTTTCTCAAATGTGTTCTGTTTTCATACCCACTACCTGAAAAAATGAAACAATCATTCACTAGATCATTGTAGTTGTTCAGTCGCCAAGTCATGCCTGACTCTTTTGCAACTGCATAGACTATAGCCCGCCAGGCTCCTCTGTCCATGGCATTTCTCAGGCAAGAATACTGGGGTGAGTTGCCATTCCCTCCTTCTGGGCTCTCCCCAACCCAGGGATTGAACCCTCTTCTCCTGCCTAGCAGGTGGATTCTTTACCACTGAGCCACATGGGAAGCCCTATACACCAGATATCCCAACCAGAAATGCAATTGTTATCCTGGATTATTATTTTTCTCTCTCTGCTCCTATCAAATCAGAAGTAAGACACATACATCTTCTTCTTCCTAATGCCTTTTGTTCTGACACCGTAAATTTTCTATGTGGATTATTAGAACTGGGTGACTTTCCCGTCTTGCCCCAATTAGTCCCTTCTCATACTCTTTGAATCACCTTTCAATGATGGATCTAATTATATTAATCCTTTTGCTTAAAAATATTACCTCTGGACCAGTATTGACTAAAGGAAAAAAACATAACCGTATCAACACAGTCAGAACTTTTCATGATCTAAAACCTGCTTTTTTTGTCTTGCTTTCATCTACTCCGCACGGTAGGACCCAAACTAATACCTGTATCAATATGTACAAGGCCTCAAGATAGGGATGAATAGAGATGATTATTCAGTTAAATATAGAGGTGATGATTACTCAGTTAATAACTAAGAATCTGATTCACAATACTACTTTAGCTATTGCATTGAAAGGTGATATAGGAGAGCAGAATAAGTTATTTGCAAAGATGCCAGAGAAGATGGGCAAGGTTTGGAGGGGGAGACACTACAGAGCTTAGAGATCAGGGTCCACTCTGTGTCCCATTGTCTCATGTGGCCCAGCAAGTGTCTATTTACCAAACATTTGCTTTTCCATCTCTGTCTGAATAACCTTTCTCCTCTTTGAAGTCCCAAACCACTATTCAACAAATCTTGTTTTGTCTTTAATTGAAGATAGTACTTAAGGTGAGGATAGTACTTTCAGCCATTTTGGTGAGTTTTATTCACTTTTCCTGGGTTCTCTGGAGAAGGAAATGGTAACCCATTCTGGTATTCTTGCCTGAGAAATCCCACGGACAGAGGAGCCTGAAGGATTACAACTCATGGGATCGCAAAGAGTCGGACATGACTGAGTGACTAAACGACAAAAATTCCTATTTGTACTCTACTAAATTTTCTTCGTTAGTCTGTCTCATGTAAATTTAATCCTTGGGCCAATCAGAAGAAACCTAGAAGTGTAGAGAAAAATGTCTTGCTCCCTGATACAGTGATAGAGTTTAATATTATTCTTAAAAAGGGGAGGAAAATCAGATAATTTGACTATTTGCTGTTTAGTTTTCCTAACCCAGTTTACTTTGATAATGATGTAGAATACAAGTTCTTGCCATAGATTTTTTAAAATCTAACTATCCCAGTTATGATATATATGTGTGTGTGTGTGTGTGTGTGTGTGTGTGTGTGTGTGTATATATATATAAGTGCTTTGCAGGCTATTCAGTAACTGATAAAAATAAGGTAATATTAGATGCTCAGTCATGTCAGAGTCTTTGCAACACTATGGACTGTAGTCCACCAGGCTCCTCTGCCAACAGCATTTCCCAGGCAAGAAGACTGGAGTGGGTTTCCATACCCTTCTCCACAGGAACTTCATGACCCAGGGATCAAACTCACATCTCTTATGTCTCCTGCATTGGCAGCAAGCTCCTCTGTCCATGGAATTTTCCAGGCAAGAATACTGGAGTAGGTTTCTATTTTCTATTCCAGGGATCTTTCCAACCCAGGGACAAAACCTACATCTCTCATGTCTCCTTCATTGGCAGGTGAGTTCTTTACCTCAATCACCAATTGGGAAGTCTGCAAAAATAAGGTAGGTTACATAAAATCCATGAATCCTCATGGTGCTTTAGATGGACTTTTGTTTTTTGGTGTAATCAACTGTCATTGAGGGCAAATTCATACCCAGGCTTGCAGAAATTTTTTCTTGATTCAGTAGTTCTAATCTTTGAAAGACTCATTTCTTATGAGATACACAGATATATATTTCTTGAAAAAAAAAAACAAAAAACACTCTCTGACATATTCCAGAGATTATGCTCAGTCACTGTATCATTTCCCTTCTCCCCATCTTAAACCAAGCATCCTTTTATTTTTATAAATTGTCTTTGTATATCAACCAAATTTTACATGTAATTCTTTAAAAAAAGCCTTACTCTATTTTCCAGAAATAATATTTGAATCAAGATTTATGCATTTTAGACTTTATTCTTCATAGTGATGACAGTTACAGATTTACTTGAGAGTCATCTAGTTTTTTACATACACTTGTAACCAGGTTTTATAGAAAACTAAGCCATGAATCAATGTTTTTCTGTAGTTAAGGGATTTCAATTCAGGAACACTCACTAACCTCCAGGTTTTCAGCATGATTACATTTATCTATATTTAAAGTACAAAGGAATCAACATGCTGGAAAGTAATTGCTCCGTTGCCATAGGGAAAGAGATTAGGAAAACTGTGAGTTTAAGGAAGAAATGGCCTGGGTAGTAATCCCTTTTATTATCTACTCTAAGCCATAAATGATTCTATCCCTAGCCTAATAAATAATTATGTCATGAACTGTAAGGTCAGAGGACTTTAGCAAGATTGTTAAGAAGTGCAACTATTAGGAACTTTGCATATTCCTAAGGTCTTATTATCTCTTTTAAAAGTATGTATTTGACAGCAGTGAATAAAACGTGGATGCTAATGCACACAGCAGGGAAGAACAATTACTAAAACCATTCATTTACTAGGTGATCTTTGAGGCCCCTTCTAACTTTAAAATTCTATGCCTATGTCTAAATTAGAGTCATTTTTGTTTGAATTGACAAAGTTAATCATATGTTTTAATTAAGATACCTTTCTTTCATTAAGTGACTGTGTATCAGATCAGGGAATTATATTAAATGGGGAACCCCAAATTTGCCTGGAAAGCCAGGGTCATAGAGCAGGCAGAATTTAGACAGATAATCATGAGCTCACAACATATGTTTGCTAGCACAGCCTGTGCTAAGGACTCTGTCAATTGGGCAGGGGGAATAAGCAAATCTATAGACAGTCCTGATGGGAACAAGAATCAGCAGAGATAGACATGGAGAAAATAGATAAGGCTAACTGAGTTTTCAGGAAAGTGCAGACAAAGCAAGCTCTAGGGGTGTAAGTCTGATTCTATTTTTCTATTGGGCCTCTCAGATTTTCTCCATGGGTTTTATGTCCAAGATAAGATCTCTTAAAATTTATTCTAACACTATGGTCATAATTTTGGATCCATTCTGTCATTTCAGAAATCCTTAATAACCATTTACAGAAACAATTCTAGAGAAAATGGGCAAATCAGGAGCTAGGTTTAGGAGTTGGGTGGATGTTAGTGTTAGGTAGTTAGAATAGGACAAAGGAGAACAGAATGGCTGTGGCTAAAAGACAAGGAAGGGAAAAGCCCATGAAAATACAACAAAGGAAGGTCCAAGAACCGGAGTGAAGACCTCAGGTAGAACAAACAGCACTCCTGGCTTGCCCAATTTACATAGGGCAGGCCCAGGGGGAGGAGAAAAAACATATGACCAAGTGGGCTTTATCCCAGGAATGCAAGGATTCTTTAATATCCACAAATCAATCAATGTAATACACCACATTAACAAATTGAAAGATAAAAATCATATGATTATCTCAACAGATGCAGAAAAAGCCCTTGACAAAATTCAACATCCTTTTATGATTAAAACTCTCCAGAAAGCAGGAATAGAAGGAACATACCTCAACATAATAAAAGCTATATATGACAAACCCACAGCAAGCATTACCCTCATGGTGAAAAATTGAAAGCATTTCCCCTGAAATCAGGAACAAGACAAGGGTGCCCATTCTCACCACTACTATTCAACATAGTTTTGGAAGTTTTGGCCACAGCAATCAGAGCGGAAAAAGAAGTAAAAGGAATCCAGATAGGAAAAGAAGAAGTGAAACTCTCGCTGTTTGCAGATGACATGATCCTCTACATAGAAAACCCTAAAGACTCTACCAGAAAATTACTAGAGCTAATCAACAAATACAGTAAAGTTGCAGGATATAAAATTAACACACAGAAATCCCTTGCATTCCTATACACTAACAATGAGAAAACAGAAAGAAAAATTAAGGAAACAATACCATTCACCATTTCAACAAAAAGAATAAAATACTTAGGAGTATATCTACCTAAAGAAACAAAAGACCTATACATAGAAAACTATAAAACACTGATGAAAGAAATCAAAGAGGACACAAACAGATGGAGAAATATACTGTGTACATGGATTGGAAGAATCAATATTGTCAAAATGGCTATACTACCCAAAGCAATCTAAAGATTCAATGCAATCCCTATCAAGCTACCAATGGTATTTTTCACAGAACTCGAACAAATAATTTCACAATTTGTATGGAAATACAAAAAACCTCGAATAGCCAAAGTTATCTTGAGAAAGAAGAATGGAACTGGAGGAATCAACCTGCCTGACTTCAGACTCTACTACAAAGCCACAATCATCAAGACAATATGCTACTGGCACAAAGACAGAAATATAGATCAATGGAACAGAATAGAAAGCCCAGAGATAAATCCATGAACCTATGGACACCTTATCTTTGACAAAGGAGGCAAGAATATACAATGGAAACAAGACAACCTCTTTAACAAGTGGTGCTGGGAAAACTGGTCAACCACTTGTAAAAGAATGAAACTAGAACACTTTCTAACACCATGCACAAAAATAAACTCAAAATTGATTAAAGATCTAAATGTAAGACCAGAGACTATAAAACTCGTAGAGGAGAACATAGGCAAAACACTCTCCCACATAAATCACAGCAGGATCCTCTATGACCCACCTCCCAGAATATCGGAAATAAAAGCAAAAATAAACAAATGGGACCTAATTAAACTTACAAGGTTTTGCAAAGCAAAGGAAACTATAAGCAAGGTGAAAAGACAGCCTTCAGATTGGGAGAAATAATAACAAACGAAGCAACAGACAAAGGATTAAGCTCAAAAATATATAAGCAACTCCTGCAGCTCAATTCCAGAAAAATAAATGACCCAATCAAAAAATGGGCCAAAGAACTAAACAGACATTTCTCCAAAGAAGACATACAGATGGCTAACAAACACATGAAAAGATGCTCAACATCATTCATTATCAGAGAAATGCAAATCAAAACCACAATGAGGTACCATTACACGCCAGTCAGGATGGCTGCTATCCAAAAGTCTACAAGAAATAAATGCTGGAGAGGGTGTGGAGAAAAGGGAACCCTCTTACACTGTTGGTGGGAATGCAAACTAGTACAGCCACTATGGAAAACAGTGTGGAGATTTCTTAAAAAATTGGAAATAGAACTGCTATATGACCCAGCAATCCCACTTCTGGGCATACACACTGAGGAAACCAGATCTGAAAGAGACACGTGCACCCCAATGTTCATTGCAGCACTGTTTATATTAGCCAGAACATGGAAGCAACCTAGATGCCCATCAGCAGACGAATGGATAAGGAAGCTGTGGTACATATACACCATGGAATATTACTCAGCCATTAAAAATAATTCATTTGAATCAGTTCTAATGAGATGGATGAAACTGGAGCCCATCATACAGAGTGAAGTAAGCCAGAAAGATAAAGGCCAATACAGTATACTAAAGCATATATATGGAATTTAGAAAGATGGTAATGATAACCCTATATGCAAAACAGAAAAAGAGACACAGATGTACAGAACAGACTTTTGGACTCTGTGGGAGAAGGCTAGGGTGGGATGTTTTGAGAGAACAGCATCGAAACATGTATATTATCAAGGGTGAAACAGATATCCAGGCCATGTTGGATGCATGAGACAAGTGCTCAGGGCTGGTGCACTGGGAAGACCCAGAGGGATGGGATAGGGAGGGAGGCGGGAGGGGGATCGGGATGGGGAATACATGTAAATCCATGGCTGAATCATGTCAATGTATGGCAAAAGCCACTACAATATTGTAAAGTAATTAGCCTCCAACTAATAAAAATAAATGGGAAAAAAATAAAAAAGGAGCCAAGGGGCCGGGGGTGTCTCGCTCTCTCTCTTGCACTCTCTCTCACTGTCTCTCTCGTGCTGTCTCTCTCTCTTTTGCCTTTTGAGTCAGCATGCCCTCACGACTCAAGAATGTATTTTCCTTTATTTTCTAAATAAAGCTGAGCTGTAACACGTAGCTGTAACACCGATCTGTCCGAGAGCTGTGACACAGTTTGTCCAAGGGATGTAACCCTGGTCCGTTGCTTCAAATTTTTCTTGTGACAAGACAGAATCAAGGAAATTACACACTCTCCCAGCATCTATGGTGCCATGACTCTGATTTAACCTGGCTGAAATAGCCTCGGCATAGCCCCTCAAGGATTTCGGCACAGCAGGAGCCCAAATTAGTGAAAGCGCCTGTGGTGGAAGCTGAAGGCAAAGAAAACCCAGCGCAGGGGAAGTGACAAGAAGCCCAGTGTGCAGGAACCTGGGACATCAGAAAACAAACTCAGCAGAAAGCTCACGCAGCTCAGTCTCAGATTCCAGAAGACCTCCGGTTAAGGAAGGAAGTCCTCATTCCTGTGGCTGGAAGGACATATGCCTAAAAAAAAAAAAAAAATCATAATTCCTTTATAAACTCTCGTTTCTTGTTTCCTTAAACTCCCCCATGAACAGGAGACCAGCAGTGGGTGCAACTGAGGGACTGTGGAGAGGCTACTCCTCAGTATGTCCCAAAGGCTCCACTATCTGCTAAGCCCCAGTAGCTGTTACCCAAGCCAGTGGGGTTTCTTCTGCCCTTAATCTTCTTTGTGCCAAAGATCAGGTCAATGAAAACTGTGAGTACAGGTCAGGTATTTAGCAGCTTTGCTGGCAGGTTATGAAGGGAATTCCTTGGCACGCTTTTCCCACTGCTTTTTCCTCCCATTCTTCAGCTCCTCTCTCCCGGGACTTGAGCCCAGCCAAACCCCATGATGCTTGGCTTGAGGACCTAATGAGGCTCAGGCTCTGATGTCTCATTGCAAAAATTCAGTTAAAGACACAGCAATAGGTAAGAGATGGATTTGTTCGGATTCAGAGAGAAGCACACTCCACAGGGTGTTGGCCATTGTAGAGGGCAAGTGCTTAGGCCGTGTAATGTGGTGTGGCTAGGTTTTGCGAGTTGGGTGCCTTCATATGCTACTGAGTGGGAGCATCATCCCAACCATTGGGGAACCACCCACTCCTCTGTCTTTTGACAGTGTCTTGGAACTGTCCTGCCACCTGGGTGTATCATTTAGCTTGCAGATTGGGGATCAAGGTTTAGTTGAATTTGATTTGTCACCTTGGACCTATTTGATTTTAATCAGTTTATGTTATGCCCTTGTGCTACATCATTCTTTCAAAGGTTGGGCCCTGCCCCCTTCCCTCCTGTTTCATGGTCTTTTCCTGAGCCCCATCTGGGCCCACAATTTTGCCTCTACAATATTCTGGAGGGACAACAAGAAAATAGCTGGCTCTTGGGAGGGAAATACTGTATCATATCCAATCCCTCTAGATATTCAGGCCTTCATCTTCCATGTTTTCTACAACATGGGCAACATCAGCATCTCTCAGTGAACCCGCTAGGTGGGAGACAGACACACAATGCCTGCTAGAAGTCCATCTGTTGGCATCCCTTCAAAGGCAATTGGGCTTCCAGGAATAACGCTTGACACTTTGGGAGTTAGCCCTGCAGGCCATTTGGGCCCAAACCCTTACCACCCTTCTCCTAAAGTTACAAACAAATCTCTGGATCAAACCTGCACTCCACTTTTATGGAACATCTGGTCTGTTGCCTCTTATCAATTTGTTCTTAAGTCAATTACTAACTCCTACAACCAGGACCCTGCTCCATTTTAGGCAACATTGCTCCACCCTGCCTATTATTAAAATGCTCTTAATGCCCGTAACAGGGCCAGATAACCCACTCCTTTGTCATTACTTCTGTTATTACCTAAAGTGTGTCTATGACAATAAAATGTTTACCATTCAAAACATCCTAAGCTGCTCTTATGGAGGACTAGGGGAGGAAATCAGTGACTTACATTCCCTTAGAGCAGTAAGAGGATAAGGCTTATGACTATTTCACCAGGTTCCCAGTCTCAGGACACAGGCTTGGATTGCTTTACATGCTATCTATTCCCATCTATGGTGAACAAACTGGAAATGAGTTAAAATTACAACCCCTTAATCCTACCCAGCACTGGTCATGCTGGAGACCCTGGGGACGCCCAACTCCAGTCTGGGGGTCACAGGAGGTTGACCTGCTTCAACCTGCCTAGGAATCTGGTCCTTGAAAGATTGTCACTCCTCAACCTGCTCAGGGACCCAGTTCTCAGGAGGTCGACCTTCCTCGACCTGCCCGGGGATTTGATCTCCAGGAGGCTGTCATGCCCCAGCTGGCCTGGGGATCTGCACCCTGACCTGGGAATACCTGGATCTCAGGTTGCAACAGTACTGGGTAGGATAAGTTTCAAAAAGATTCACCCCTAAGGAAGTCCACCCATGGAAATTGAAGGAGGCCTATTAGTTTTTTTCTTTTCCTCCCTGTCATGACTCTCTTTCAGATGGGAACTAACCAATCCACTTCCCAGCAGATGCCCTTGAGAAGCATCCTTGATAACTGGGAGCTGTTCGATCCTCTAACTCCAAGGAGAAGTCGCTTAAAATTCTTTTGTGCCACTGAGTGGCCACAGTATCCTCTGGGGGATGAGGAACACTGGCCTGAGGATGGGAGTTTAAATTATAATACCATCCTGCAGCTAGAGTTATTTTGTAAAAGACAAGGGAAATAGACAGAAATCCCCTATGTCCAAATTGTCTTCCGACTCAGATATGAAGGAACTCTGTCTTAAGTATGAGGTTGTTGTATGCCCTAAAAGTGAGCCTACTAGGCAAATGGTGTTAGGAACAGACAACCAATAGAAGGAACTCCCCGGTGAAGGCTCACCTCCCACAGCTCCTGAGTTGCCTGGTTCTCCTTCCTTGTATCCAAATGTGCCCCCATATCCGTGAGCACCCCCTCCACAAAAGCCAGCCCAAGTATGTCCCCTAGTTGAAACTGAAGGAGAATTTGGACCAACCCTAGCCCATAAGTCCTTCTCTCTCTTAGAACTAAGACAGATCAAATAAGACCTATACAGATGGCCCAGGCAAATATATAGATACATTCCAACACATTACCTTGGCATTTGACTTGACATGGAAGGACATCATGGTCATATTTAGTCAAACTTTATCTGACCCTGAGCATACTAGGGTCTTAAAGGAAGCCCAAAGTTATGTAATGGGGCTTCACACGTCAAGTGGTAAATACCCAGTAGGGGAAACTATAGTCCCCTCCTCAGATCCTAAATGGAATTATAATAACCCTGAGTACATCTGGGAAAGGGGTCATTTTCGTCTGTATTAAGGCAGGACTGAAAGTAGCCCAGAAAAAAGTAATAAGCTATGCCCAGGTCTCAGCAATAACTTAGGAGCCCAATGAGAACCCCATTGCCTTTCTGGAAAGGCTAAAAGAGGCCCTCCAAAAGTTTAGCAATCTGGACTTAAACTCTTACAAGGGACAGGTGATTTTAAAGGACAAATTCCTGTCCCAATGTGCATCAGACATCAGAATAAAATTACAACAGCTACAGCAACAGGGCCCTGCTGCCTCTTTAGATGAGATGGTCCAGACAGCCACCAATACCTTTTATAACAGACAACAGGAAAGGGAGGCCAATGCCAAGGAGAGGGAGAAAAGGAAAGAGACAAGGCATACCTAGACGCTGGCCACCCTTCAGGGAAGCCCTATGGCGAACCTCGAGTCATTGAAGGACAAAGCATGAGGTAAATGACTAATCTATAGACAGGAGGGGCATTGGGCCAAAGAGTGTCCAAACCGTGACAAGTCTCCTAAAACTGCTTGCTATAAATGTCATCAATTGGGACATTGGGTGGCACTCTGCCCTCACGACCCAAGAGCCTCAAGGTCAAGTGCCAAGCCTTCCCTCATGATGGTTCAACAGGACTGAAGTGGCCCGCTTCAGCCAGCCCACCTGTCACAGATAACCATCATGGGGCTGAAGCCAAGGGTGCAACTGGATATGGTAGGTAGGTGTGAGAATTTCTTGGTTGACACGGGGGCTATCTAGTCTGTCCTGACCTCCTACTCCAGAGCCTTCTTCTCCCAAACCTGTACCATTTTGGGTACTACACGAAAAACAATTACTAAAAGATTCACCGGAGCACTTCTTTGTTGCTGGGATGGACAAATATTTTCCCACCAGTTTCTGATGGTCCCTGAGTGTCCTACTCCCTTACTGGGAAGAGATATACTCACTAAACTGGGGACCACCCTTGTGATGGGGAGCTTTTCAGCTCCTAGAGCCCTACAGCTTCTGGTTACTACTGAAGAATCCATTATACCCTCTCCAATAGAGAGGGAACAAAAACTATAGTAGGACAAAATTAACCCCCAGGTGTGGGACCAGAGGACTCCTGGACAAGTCCACCAGGCTGAACCGGTCATCATTGTCCTCCAAGATGCCACTCAGTTAGGAAACAATATCCCATCAGAAGAGAGGCTTGGGAGGAACTATAGCCTCTAATAAATAAATATCTTGCTTGTGGGCTATTGGTTCCCACCAATTCTCCGTGTAACACCCTGACCCTCTCAGTAAAGGAAAAGGACGGAACTTGGTTAATGGTTCAAGATTTCTGGATCATTAACGAAGCTGTAGTCCCCCTCCATCCCACAGTATCCAATCCCTATGTAATCTTGGGAGAAATTCTACCCAGTGCTAAGTGGTTTACAGCCTTGGATCTCAAAGATGCATTTTTTTTTTTTTTTTTTTTTGCATACCACTGGCTAAAGAATCCCATTATCTTTTTGCCTTCAAGTGGGAGGCTCCAGAAGAAAAACACCAACAGATTACTTGGACAGTATTACCTCAGGGGTTCAGTGATAGCCCCCACCTGTTTGGACAGGCTCTTAGCCGGGATTTCCTAGATCTGGACCTGGGACCTAAAAGGAAAATATTACAATACATAGATGACCTACTAATCTGCTCTCCAGATGAGAAAAAGTACCCAACAACTTGCAATTCAGATTCTAAACTTTTTGGCAGAGAGAGGATATAAAGTCTCCCGTGCTGAGGCACAAATGATGGAGACAAAGGTCACTTATTTGGGAGTTCAGATTACACACGGGTCCAGGAGGTTGTCCTCTGATCAGGTACAAGGAATCCTCCAGTTGCCCTCCCCCATGACTCGAAAACAGCTGTGAGTTTTCCTGGGGCTAACGGGGTATTGTAGAATCTGGATACACAACTGTGGTTTCATTGCCCAGCCCTTATATGAAAACTTGAAGAGATGGGATGATTCAGTCCCTCTGATGTGGGGAACTCCTCAAAAGAAGGCAGCAGCTACACTACAGCAGCTACACTGAAACAAACCTCAACTCAAGCACCTAGCTTGAGGTTGCCAGACCCAGAAAAAGCATTCCAACTTTATGTCCATGAAAGAGAAGGAATAGCCTTGGGAGTGTTAACTCAAAGGTTGGGATCTGAGCCCCAGCCTGTAGCTTACTTATCCAAGAGGCTTGATCCAACCGCCCAATGCTGGCCTCCCTGCCTTCGAAATCTTGCCACTATTGCAATCTTGATAGAAGATGCTTTAAAACTCTCTTTTGGGGACAAACTAACTATTTTTGCCAGCCACCAAGTGAAACAACTCCTAAGTGGGAGAGGCCATTTATGGATGTCTGATCAAAGAATCCTCAGATATCAAGTAGTGCTGATGGAAAACCCAGGCCTCACTATACCCCCTTGTGAGGTTCTTAACCCAGCAACCATCCTGCCTAACACCGAGGGCTCTCTCCCCTTTCACTCTTGCCTAGAAACCTTGGACCACTGGACAAAATTCCTAGAGGGATTGTTGGAAGATCCTCTGACCAACCCTGAGGAAATCTGTTAGACTGATGGAAGCAGCTTTGTCTTGGATTGAAAAAGAAGAGCCAGAAATGCAGTAGTCTCCAATTTTGAGACCATAGAGGCTAAACCTTTGCCACAGGTACTTCAGCCCAATTCGCTGAGCCCAATTCGGGCTTTAGAGATGGGAAAAGGAAAAAGAGTAGCCATTTACACTGACTCCAAGTATGCCTTTCTGGTGCTACATGCACAAGCTGCTATTTGGAGAGAAAGAGGCTACTTGACCACCCGAGGGTCCCCAATCAAATATGGTGATCAAATCCTTAGACTCCTGGAGGCAGTACATCTGCCTGCTGAGGTTTCAGTCTCCCACTATAAAGGACACCAAAAAACAGAGCATGGAAGTGGCATGAGGGAACCAAGCAGCTGATCAGACAGCTAAGAGAGCAGCATTACAGAACAATAACCTAATAGGGGTTGCCGCCTTAGTTCCACAGACTAATTTGCCAGAAACTCCTTCATATACTGAAGGTGAGACTTAAAACTAAGAATGAGGGCTTTCAAGATCATATGGGATGGTTCCAAAAGGAGGGACTCCTTTTTCTGCATGGAAAGCTCCAATGGAAGTTGGTTAACTCCTTACATGCCACCACTCATGTAAGGGAGAAGACCCTCCAAAGATTACTAGAAAGGTCCTTCAGAGGAACAGGCCTCCAAACGACCATAAGGTAAGTGGTCTCCTCTTGTCCCTCTTGCCAATTAAACAACCCCCAAGGAGCTTGAAGATCCCAGCTGGCCCATCCCGGGACCTATCCAGGAGAGGACTGGCAGATAGACTTCACCCAAATGCCAGTTTCTCAAAGGTATAAATACCTATTAGTCAAGACAGACACATTCACAAGATGGACTGAAGACTTTCCCACCTGGACTGAGAAGGCTGAGAAGGTGGTAAAGAAAAATGCTCCATGAAATCATTCCAAGATTTGGTCTGCCCAGGTCATTACAAAGTGACAATGGGACACCGTTTACTTCTAAGGGATACGTCTAAAGCATTGGGCGTTACTTATTATCTCCACTGTGCCTGGAGGTCTCAGTCTTCAGGAAAAGTAGAAAGAGCCAACCAATTCTTAAAATCAGTGATAAAAAAAAAGATAACCCAGGAGACCTCCCTGGGATGGAAGGAGGCTTTACCAATAGCTCTCCTCCACATCTGTATTGCCCCTAAGGAACAGGTTGGTCTTAGTCCTTATGAGGTGCTATATGGAAGACCTTTTGTCATGTCAATGTCATGTCAATGATCTCCCTAGATCCAGAGGTTCAGACCCTCCAGTCTTATACCATGGCCATTGGGCAACTCCAACAGGATATACACTTGTGGGGTGTCAACCAGGACCCAAAAGATTTTAAGGAGTCACCATTACATGCTCCAGGGACTCAAGTCCTAATTAAAGTCTGGAAAAATGCATCCCCAAAGGCTCAACGCCAGCCCACATGGAAGGGCCCCTACCCTGTAATACTTTCTACTCCCACAACAGTCAAGGTACCAGGACATGACTCTTGGATTCACTACTCATGATTCAAGCCATGGAAGAAAACAGAAGAAGACACTCAATACACCTGTGAGCCCCTGGGAGATCTCAGATACCTATTCAGAACTACAAATGAGGGTCATTCTAATGAACACCCCCCAAAACTATTTTCTGGGGATAAGATTTCTCAGGACAGCTCTAAAGAGCCAACACAGCTTGGCATGGGTTGTACTCCAAAACAGGAATGAGATCGATCTTCTGATCCCTGAACAAAGAGGGATTTGAGCCACCCTGGCAATGGGAATTTGGAGTTGGCTAATTTCCCTACTAGTCCTTGTTATGCCATATTGATGCTACTTATGACTGCTCCATATACTATCAATTGTGTAACCTGTTTTGTCTCTGCCCAGGTCAACAAGCTACAACATGCAGTGCCAGTTCAATAAGGATATATAAAACTACAGCTGACCACAGAAAATATCACTCATCCTTAGATGGACACCGCTATAAGGACTCTGAGACCTGAGACTAACAAGAGGGCGAGGCCCAAGGTCCCTCGCCATTCGAGTTCAGCAGGAAGTAGCCAGAAAGACCTCGATGCCCCTATTTCCAAAGAATTGGACCTCCCATACCTTGAGTGGGAAATGTTAGGTAGTTAGAATAGGACAAAGGAGTCTAGAATGGTGGTGGCTAAAAGACAAGGAAGAGAAAAGCCCACGAAAATAGAACAAAGGAAGGTCACAGGGCCAGAGTGAGGACCTCAGGTAAAACAAACAAACACTCCTGGCTTGCCCAGTTTACATATGGCAGGCCTAGGGGGAGGATGAAAAAAATATAAAAAGAGGAGCCAAAGGGCCAGGGAGTCTCTTGTTCTCTCTCTCACTCTCTCTCGCACACGCTCTCTCTCTCTTCTCTTTGCGTCTTTTGGGTTGGCATGCCCTCATGCCTTGAGGATGCATTTTCCTTTATTTTCTAAATAAAACTGAGCTGTAACACGGAACTGTAACACTAATCTGTCTGAGAGCTGTGACACAGTCTGTTCAAGGGCTTTAATGCTGGTGCATCGCTTCAAATTTTTCTTGTGACAAGACAGAACTGAGGAAACTACACACTCCCCTGACATTAGCAAGGCACTTGCTAATAAAATTTAGTAATTTTGAATCTTCTTCAATGTTATTTTCTACTTCTAGGATCTAGATCTCCAATCTGGGGCTGAGATGGAATCCCAGAAGTCAGGTGTTTGGCCAAAAACTAAAGGGAAATGATTAATTTTAATGAGTAGATAATGTATTTGATTCAACCTCTCTAGAACGTTGTAGTTCCTCCTTCCTTAGAAGGACCACCATCTCATAAATCCCACTTCCAACATAAAAAGCATCAGTGATCTTTCTTGAGCAAGATGGCCACCTTTAACTCTTCAATTCTCTTTCCTTCTCTTTAGCATCATTTGCTACCTTATAGCAGCTCTTATGTTAGTTCCTTGAATGAGTTAACTATTTAATGTAATTTAGTATTTTAAATGTTTAATTTCTTCTCACCAGCAAGACCACTACCTCTTTAAGGAAAATAAGCCATGTATGTGAAATATTGTTGGATGGCACAGCACAGGCCCATCAGTTGGCTCATCAGTTGCCAGGGAAACTGG
Source organism: Dama dama (assembly GCF_033118175.1). NCBI lineage: Eukaryota > Metazoa > Chordata > Mammalia > Artiodactyla > Cervidae > Dama > Dama dama. Next base: position 66,419,943 of record NC_083710.1, read on the forward strand.
CAGGGGGCACCCCCCTCACCATCCCTCTAATAAATTATCTTGTTGGTGATGTTTTGATCAAAAAGTTATAAAAGTCACTAGCTGGATCAGGCAGGGGCGAATATGTAAGAAGGTCAGCCATGTGAGTAGAGTGTAGGTGAAACAGATACTGGTCCAGCAGGGGATATACAGAGAACAAGAGAACAGCCATTTTGGGTGGCCCAATCATACAGATATTCATAATAGCATGGGTTTTGAGGGTGTGGGAATTGTGTCATATCATCCAAGAATGCACCCAATGAATACTTGTTAAATATATGAGTAAGCGGGCAAGTTGTGGAGGACAATTCCCAGTTCTGAATAGAGGAAACAAGCAAATATTTCCTTTATTGAAACCAAGAAGCAAAGATAAAGTAGGTTTAAAGTAGAAAGATAAATCTTATTTCAGAAATCTTAAATATGCTATATCCATGCAATGTTCAGCTGTTGATAAACACATCACTCATCACATATGGGCCCTGTACATTTCTTTTTCCAGGTGCTATTTTTCATGATGAAAGATACCATACTATTCATGTTTGCTTCTGTATAACCAATGTTGGAGCAGGGCCTGTCACACATCAGGTACATAAGAAATCTTAATGGTCTTAATAGCCAAGTTACTTTAGTTAATATATGAAGTTCTTCTTTTATTAGCATCCAGAAATTAGCCTTTACAGAGTTAATAATAAAGTGACTTGCTGTTTTCTTTGTATCAGGTACCATTCTAAGCACTTTGATGTATTAACTAATTCAATCCTCAGAACAATACTATGAAATAGTCACTAGTAAATGTGAAGACAATAAAGCACCAGTAGTTTAACTGTCCAAGGTCACCAAGCTGGCAGATACTGGGGCTGGATTCTGAGTGCTAATAGTCTTTCTCTATGGACATTGTTGGCACCCATTGTCTTATTCTTCTCTGTGACTTTCACGATGAAAGTAATGCTTTACAATCTGTGTGCTAGGATTAAGCAAAACAACTGGCAAAGGAGAAAATTATTAGAGGAAATTTATCTCCATCTATGCTTTAGAAAAAGAGAAGTAGGGAAAAGTGAGAGAGAAGACTCTGCTGGTAATATCAAAAAGCTTTAGACCTATTAGAAGTTAACATAGGGAAGAAGAGAAAAGAGAAAACATCGGAGTCTTTTCTGTCTTAAATAGCTCACTCTGACAGCAATATAAATATTCATTTTAATGATGATACTGAGGAGAGAACTCGAATTAGGTGATTGCAATTCCCCAGAAAAGCTGTAAGTGTTATTAGATGAGGCTGAGGAAATTTAAGAATTGGGTGGACACAGTGCTGGGAAAGACATGGAGAATAAGAAAATATGAGGAATAAATATGTCTTTGTCTTCTGGTTTTGATCGCAACAAGGATGCTAGATCATATGATCACAAAGATATCAGAGAACTGACATCATATTAATATACTGCTGTGTGTGATGAGTTAATTTTGGGTTTTCATTATTTGTTTTTTAAGATAGCTATATGCTTGGACTTCCCAGGTGGCGCTGGTGGTAAAGAACTCACCTGCCAAGGTAGGAGATAAAAGAGACACAGGTTCAATCCCTGGGTCAGGAAGATCCCCTGGTGGAGGAAATGTCAATCCACTCCAGTATTCTTGCCTGGAGCATCCCATGGACAGAGAAGTCCAATGGGCTATGGTCCATGGGGTTGCAGTGTCAGGCATGACTGAAGTGACTTAGCATGCATATACATCTTCAGCCTCTCTTCTGGGGCAAGGTACATTGGGTTGACTATTTAACATTCCCAATAGTTTTTTCTCAAACCCCTCAAATTCAGCACATACAATACTGGATTTATCATCTCTTCCCAAACCTACAGGTGTTCAGTGTTCCCAGTTTTAGTAAGAGACACTATCACCTACATAGTGGACCAACATAAACTCAGGACTTCCTTACCTTCTCTCACATCTTCACATGTATGCAATCACCAAATACACATTCCTAATGTACCTGAATACATTCATTCTTTTTGTCCCTGATTTTAAATCCTCATTATTTCTTATCTAGATTTAATGCTACTTTGGTAGCTGAGTAGGTGTTAACTGAAAGAAAATTGAGAACGTGAAAATTGCTTTTCCCTTTGTTAAAAAAATATCTTACTTATCTCTGTTTCACAAATCAACTCTTTACTTACATTAGACCCCAACTAAAAATTGCTTCCACTGAAAAACCTTTTCTGACTTCAAAACTAGAGTAGGTCTCCATTATATGTTCCCGTGGCACCTTTTCTTGACATTTAACACCTCTGTAATTACTTGTTCGGTCTGTCTTTCAAACTTAATTATAAATACTGTAAGGATATGGTCCATACTTTGCCTTGTGCCCCTCTGTTTCCCCAGTGCTTGGCAATAATAAATGTTCAATAACTCATTAAATGAATGAATGAAAAGAGGTTAAGCAAGATAACACCACCAGAAAACATCCTTTTGCTTTCATAACATGAAAAGTTTTGGTGATTCACACAAGAGCAATTTCAATGTGGGAGTTGTACCAGGAGACAAGAAAATAAAGGAAAAATAGTTCAATATATTTCCAGGAAATGATGTTGACATTTTAGATGAGTTGGAAGAGGAAATTGTAACAACTGGTTAAAAGTGAAAGTACCCTCTACTCATTGACAGTTACCCACTGACTGGAATAATTGAGAGCTGGCATGCTTGCAACCTTGTAAACAATGGGATCAGCAAGAAGTACTGCAGGAATGCTTTGTAAAATTTCTTTGAAAATGCTAAATATAAATCATATTTTTCTGACTCCCAGCTGGACCTAAATGAGAACTATAAAATCATTACTTAAGCACTATGACATCCTAAGATTCAGATGGACACGGGGGAGCCACATTCAGGGGAAAAATTCCTGGATCTTAACCCGCGAAAGACACAGAACAATGAGGCAAACTCCTAGGCAGGTAGTGTAGCAGAGAAACTTATGGAGGTTGAGTTTGACTTGCTTTTCTCCCTTGGGAACCTCCTATTCAAGTTGACCCCAAGATTCCTGCCAGCTAATCCTGTCACATAATTCAGGAGAATAGCAAAAAGGTATAAGCGATATTTCTTTTCAGTTAAAATTCTTCCAATGACAAAGAAAAGAGGTCTAAAATGTAGTTCTTATAATAAATATTGCTCTTTTTCATTTAAAAAGATTTTTTTCCTTTGTCGACCTAGTTCTTTTCTCAAGTGAATTTTAATGCATAACCATTGCCCTTTTACCCCAAGAAAACAGTGTTGAATATAGATTAGTATAATCACTCAGAAATTTAAAATCTAAACAGAAGAAGGGAATATAAAATAAAATGTTAACTCATTTTGAATTTTTGCCCCTCTGGGGATCTGTACTAGATAGACACTCTTTTTTAAGTGGATCCAGTATTAGGACAGGTGCACTTTTACTCCTTTAAAATTGTTTTGAATCGTATATTGAAATAATATATTAAATGATTTCAATTTTATTCAACATTCACTATCTCAAAGTAAGAATTAAAATGCAACAGATTACTAAGTGTATTGGAATGAGCATAATAGCTTCACTCAACAAAGAGTCAATGGGGCTAAGATTTCTGCAAAGTGAATATTTCTAACAATTAAGTTCATGAAAATGAGATGAATTAAGTGCTATAATGTAATAATGCAAAAGTATTACAATGAGATTTCTAGTTCCAATTTCTAATATTCAAAACCTGAGAGGGGAGGGGCAAGGAGGGAAGGCCCTTAAAAATAAAGTAGTCCTCTTCTGATGGTTATGGCAATCAATATTCAAGCTTATCCTTTTGTGTCTATCAGCTGTCTTCATTAGTGTCCTTAAGATATTTTTATTTTAATACACAAATGCAGATTAGTACCTGTTTTTTCCTCAATGTGTATTAAAAATAACTTCTTTAGATTCTTTAGAGAAATGGCTTCCAACTTTTTGGCACCAAGGACCAGTTTCATGAAAGTCAGCTTTTCCTTTGACCGAGGGAAGGGGGATGGTTTCAGGATAATTCAGGCATGTTACATTCATCGTACACTTTATTTCTATTATTATTACATCAGCTCTACCTCAAATCATGAGGCATTAGATCCCAGAGACTGGGGACTCCTGTTTTAGAGAATTTAGCCACAAAAAAAATTTGTTAGTCTTGTTGGTAATTTACAAGGATAATTCCACTAGCTCTAAGGATTCTTAACCTAAGAAGTAGGGAATTAATGGTTCTTGTATTGCTATATATTTATCGTATGAAATAACTTTTGGAACCCAGTTTGCTGAATTGGTAAGTAAAAGGAGTCCATAGAGGAATTCTTCAGAGAAATTTTTGTTGACATGGAAGATTTCTTCCCCATATGGTTTTACAAGTTACTCTCTGAGTTCTTTAGCTCTGGCAAAGCACTGTTTTGTTAAGGAAGATGTGTTCAGTCAAAGAAAGAATGCTGCTATGAAGATGCTTATGGAGCAGATGTGGAAGTCTTCCTAAACCAATAGGACTGTACTGCACTGGAACATCAGTTTCCTCTCTTTCACTGTGTATCTGACTGTTACCATACACCTCTCTCTACCAATAACATTCTTCTGCTTAAGAACAATTCCTTTTCTTCAGAACTTCGCCTTGAACATTTTCTATTGTGTATTTTTTAAATTGTAACTCTTCCTTATTCCATTCATCTGGTGATCGTATATAACTCAATCTCTCAGATTTAATCCAAATTTCCTTGAGAGTAATTTATTTATCTTTTATTTTAAAAACATCTGATCAGATTGTATATTTATTGCCCTTGGGTAAACACTTACTTTGGATTAATCAGCTGTAATGTAATCAAGGTGTAATCAAGGTGATATAGGACAATGTATGGCAAAAAAATAAAAACAAAAATGTGGCCACCAAAAGAATTGTGTATAAGATAGTTTAGCATTATTTTGAGGGTAGGCATCTGAATAAACTTACCAAATGGAGTTCTCAGATGCTGTCAGTTATATAAATGGCAAATATTTTTATTTGGAAGAAATAAGTGGCAATAGTGGAAAAAACACAAATGCTTTTGAATGAACAGTTTCTATTTTTCATTGTCTATATTATTTCCATATTATATTCTATTATAATTACTTTGGAAGCATTGACAATTCATATTTTGTATGTAAAATTTTGAGGTGGAAATTGTTTGAGCAATTCCATTTCTTTCAATCATTCAATTTAGTAACTCAGTTGTGTCTGACTCTTAGCAACCCCATGGACTTCAGCACACCAGGCTTCCCTGTCCTTCACCAACTGCCACAGCTTGCTCAAACTCATGTCCCTTGAGTTGGTGATGCTATCCAACCATCTCATCCTCTGTCGTCCCCTTTTCCTCACACCTTCAATCTTTCCCAGCATCAGGGTGTTTTCCAAGGAGTCAGTTCTTTGTATCAGGTGGCTAAAGTATTGAATCCAATGAATTTTCAGGACTGACTTCCTTTAGGATTGAATGGTTGGATTTGCTTGCAGTCCAAGGGACTCTCAAGAGTCTTCTCCAACACCACAGTTCAAAAGCATCAATTCTTTGGTGCTCAGCTTTCTTTATAGTCCAACTCTCACATCCATCCATGACAACCAAAAAAACCATAGCCATGACTAGGTGGACCTTTGTTGGCAAAGTAATGTCTCTGCTTTTTAATACACAGTCTAGGATGATCATTACTTTTCTTCCAAGAGCAAGCGTCTTTTAATTTCATGGCTGCAATCACCATCTGCAGTGATTTTGGAACCCCCCAAAATAAAGTCAGCTACTGTTTTCATTGTTTCCCCATTTATTTGCCATGAAGTGATGGGACCGGATGCCATGATCTTAGTTTTCTAAGCCAACTTTTTCACTCTCCTCTTTCACTTTCATCAAGAGGCTCTTTAGTTCTTCGTTTTCTGCCATAAGAGTGGTGTCATCTGCATATCTGATGTTACTGATATTTCCCCCCAGCAATCTTGATCCCAGCTGTGCTTCATCCATCCTGGCATTTCACATGATGTACTCTGCATATAAGCTAAATAAGCAGGGTGGCAATATATAGCCTTGTTGTATTCCTTTCCCAATTTATGCAATGATAGTTTTACGTAAGTGTTTTCAACACTTCATATCATGAAAGCTAAGATTATTTTTGGTACATTTCAAAACCTTAATAAAAAATATTTTCAGATGTCATAAATGACACTTTAAGAAATATATGACCATATGAAAGTCACTTAGTTATGTCCAACTCTTTGAGACCCCTTTGACTGTAGCCCACCAGGCTCCTCTGTCCATGGAATTCTCCAGGCAAGAATGCTGGAATGGTTAGCCATTCCCTTCTTCACAGGGTCTTCCCTACCCAGGGATAGAACCTGGGTCTTCTGCATTGCAAGCATATTCTTTACCATCTGAGCCACCAGGGAAGCCCCATTTAACCATAAACAGATGTAACTGTGACTTTTCTACAAGAGAATGTACTGTCAACAAAATAATGTACCAATTCTTAACATGTATTTATTTCTACATGACATTAATCACAGATAATGTCAATATTAATCACAATTTGCATTTTGCTCTCATAAAAGTGCTCCTTTATTTCTTGTTAGTATAGTTAGCTTTGAAATAAGTATATAATTGCTTAACTCATACATTTCTACTAATTTTTTAAAATTTTATAAGCCAGTTCTTTTCCATTTCATCAGAACAGATCACAACTGCTTTTATCTAAATCAAGTTGCATATTCATTCAATATTCAAGGTTTGAACTTTATATATATTGCTTTACATACTGTCCTTTATTACTGTAATTGCTGAGTCCTTTGGACTTCAAGGAGATCAAACCAGTCAATCCCAAAGGAAATAAATCCTGAGTATTCATTGGAAGGACTGATGCTGAAGCTGAAGCTCCAACACTTTGACTATCTGATGTGAAGAACTGGCTCATTGGAAAAGACGCTGAAGCTGGGAAAGCTTGAGGGCAAGAAAAGGGGGGAATAGACAGTGAAATGGTTGAATGGCATCATTGACTCAATGGACATGAGTTTGAGCAAAGGTATTGAAGGACAAGGGGCATGCTGCAGTTCTTGGGGTCACAAAGAGTCATATACAACTGAATGACTGAACAATAACAACAAAATGCTATACTTGTTTTTCAAACTGACATTCCAGTGTATGGTAAATTTTTCTGATATTACTAAAATTACATTTCCTTCTCACCTTTTCTTTTTCCTCAATATCTTTTCAGTGATGTTTTCTCAAAAGGAATTCTGAAGCTCAAATAACTGTAAAGGTATAATAAATTTCTTAAATTAATTATAAATTGGTATTTAAAATTTTGCATCTCTAGATGTGAACACATATATAAAGTCAGATGTAGCAGGCAACAAATAAAAAACAAAATTAATTGTTCTAATCAAAACATGTTTTTATTATTTCACACTATTGATTAATATTGATATAATAAATGTTTAGTAAGCCACCTAGTCTATGGTATTTTGTTATAGCAGCCTGAATTAAAATAGATTTTGGTACTAAGAAGTGGCATGTCACTTAACAAAAGCCTAAAAATATGGAAGTGGTTTTGGAACTGTGTATGGTTAGAGGCTGGAAGAGTTTTGAAGTGCAAGTTAGAAAAAGCCCATAGACTGTTCAGAGTCATCCTGGTGAGAGTTCAGAAAGGAACTCTCCCCCTTCTTAGAGAATGCAAAAGTAATTATGTATAGAATGCTGATAGAAATATAGACTGTAAAAGCCATTCCAGTGAGGTTCAGTTGAAATGAGGAACACGCTGTTGGACAATGAAGAAAAGGTGCTTCCTGTCATAAAGTGTCAAGAACTTGGCTGCATTGTGTCTGTGTTCTAATGTCTTGTGGATGATAAAACATGATAGTGATGACATTGGATATTTAGCTGGGAAATTTCTAAGCAAAGTGTTGAAGGAGCAGCTTCTTTTCTCCTGGCTGCTGAGAGTAAAATGTGAGAAACAAATAAGTTGAAGAAGGAGTTGTTAAGCAATGAGCAAAAGGAAACTAGAATCCAAATTTTTGAAAAATTCTCAGCCTCTCCAACTGCAAAAAAAAAAAAAAGTGAGAGAGAGAGAAAGATGTTTTACAGAGAGTGTAACTGACCATTTTGAAGAAGAGGTTAGACTGGATATATACCATGGACCTAATCACCATCAAGTAGAAGCCAGGAATAGAGATGGGATTATGCCAGGAGAAATACTGCCAGTTGGGATTAAGGAGAACTGAGAAAATGAGATGGAGTGAAGGAAAGCTTTTGGACATTTTGGGGCTCTACAGAACAGGGTGACAAGAGTTTTTTAGCTTTGCATTTGTACTATTCTTCAGGAAAAAGGGAGAATGGCCCTGAAGATGATTCCCATATCATTAGGGTGATCACTTCAGACCAGATGACCTGAAACTGAAATTGTGAAAGCAAATCTGGCTGGAGTCATTGCTATGGGGTGCTGGACAAGGGGGCGGGTGGGAACCCTTGCCCAGCATAATATTATCATTTATATTAATATTGATTTGATATAACATTATTTTCCTGGCAGGGATGTTCACAATATATTTTTTGTTTATTTGTTTGTTTTTACCTTTTTAATGTGAAACATCAACTATAGAATTGACTTACTTTATAAATATTAAAGATTATAAAGCATTTTATATTATTGGCAATAAAGAGAGGTACTCTAGTTGAATAAAAGCTTGGCAGAGAATGAAGCTATTTTCATTCTGGTCCTTTTTCTTTAATTATCTGTGTGATTTACAGCTGGGCCCTGTCATTCCTTCTGCCTTGGAATTTTCATGAAGACAATAATACTTAATCTGCATACTTTCGACAGTTATTGTGAGCAAAATAACCCTGATAATACTGTAATTTAGATATGTAGTAAGTGAAAAAGTGTAGGATCTAATATTGCTGGTGCAATTTTTGCAGTTAAAATAAATTTGATTGTTTGAGTAATGATAGTGATACTTGAATATAGCTGCTTCACTGCCTGATATGCAGTTAAATTTGCTGTGAGTGTATAAATGCATTCTACGTGCTTTAGCATGTATCTTGCATCTTAAAAATATTTAGAGCAAAAAAATGTTTTTATAAATTATTACCACATATATATGAATTTAAGTTCTAATAAAGGTGCTTTTGATTTAGCCTCAGGAATACCTGCTTATAATTGTTTGTCTCCCACCTGCTAATGTCACTTATGGTGCAAAGAACAAGCTGAGAATTTGATTTTACATTTACCAGGAAAACATCACCTTGACATTTAAAGAGAAAAAAAGCATTTTATGGGATTGCAAATGAGCACTTAAGATATTGAAATGTCTCCTGATGAAAAAAACAAAATGCTCTTCTTTTGTCTTTTAAAATGCCAACTTTCCTCTCCATAGTACAATATGTCAGAGTATCTTACATAGATTTGGGGTGAAGAAGCCAGTACATAATTCTTCAAATTATCCTTGAGTTTTGCAATAAAGCCATTTGTAATCTTGAAAGATTGACAAGAAGGAAGTAAGTTTCAAAATGTCTTCTTTGAGAATTAGAAAATTAAGCTTTGAGGAAAAACAGCAAACATATCAAACAATTTTTAAAGTATTTGTTCATTTTAGGGCTTCCCTGGTGGCTCAGATGGTAAAGAATCTGCATGTAATGCAGGAGACCTAGGTTTGATCCCTGGGTCTGGAAGATCACCTGGAGAGGTAATGGCTCCCCACTCCAATATTCTTGCTTGGAGAATTCCATGGACAGAGGAGGCTGGCAGGACAACTGAGCAACTAACACTTTCACCTTCACTTTTCACTTGTTCATTTTCATAGATTATAATTTGAGTGGGATGACTGACGTGGATTTATCTTCTTCAAACACTGGTTCACAGTGTGTGAGCCACACGAAGGGGCTTGCGTGAGAGAGAGAGACACTGAGGTTTAACAGGTATTGGAAGTGGAAATTGGTATTGGTCTGGAAATCCATATGCCACGGCTATAGACTGAATATCTCATTTTACAAGTGTATGCTGACATACATGTTGATTTGCTGATATATATAATCAAATTCATTTGGTATTATCCATTGCTTTAATTGGTTAGTTAGAATTACAATTGCTGTCAGTTGAATACATATTTTTAAGAAAAGTATAACCACTGTTTGGAGAAGAAAATGACAACCCATTCCAGTATTCCTGTCTAGGAAATCCCTTGGACAGAGGAGCCTGGTGGGCTCCACTCCATGGAGTCACAAAACAATCAGACACGACTTAGCAACTAAACAACAACCACCACAATTACACTAATTAAACGATGAGATCCTCAAAATGGCCTTGTTCTACTGTTTTGATGACCTTTGTAAACTAAGCAAACTCTAAGCCTATAAATGCCTTAAGATTACAAAGTTGAAACCTAAAGACAATCAGTCATTATTGGTTGACTCCAAGAGTCTTTGAGCTATTGCCAGTCAATGATTTACTAACTTTCACTCTGCCTTTTCTTTATAAAATCTCCCTCAAGTTCCTGTCAGTGGAACACTCCTAAACACTTCCCATTTGGACCTCCCTACTTTGAACTAAAATTTGCTCAAATAGACTCTTTAAAATTTTAACATGCCTCAGTTTATCTTTTTATTATTATTATTATTATTTTTTTATTAGTTGGAGGCTAATTACTTCACAACATTTCAGTGGGTTTTGTCATATATTGATATGAGTCAGCCATAGATTACACGTATTCCCCATCCTGATCCCCCCTCCCACCTCCCTCTCCAGCCGATCCCTCTGGGTCTTCCCAGTGCACCAGGCCCGAGCACTTGTCTCATGCATCCCACCTGGGCTGGTGATCTGTTTCACCATAGATAATATACATGCTATTCTTTTGAAACATCCCACCCTCACCTTCTCCCACAGAGTTCAAAAGTCTGTTCTGTACTTCTGTGTCTCTTTTTCTGTTTTGCCTATAGGATTATCATTACCATCTTTCTAAATACCATATATATGTGTTAGTTATCTTTTAACACTACTGTCTGAAATTACTCCCAATATTAAGAATTGAGAGGTTACAGAGCTTTGGGAAAGAGTTAGCAATACAGATTTGTAAACAAAATATAGTCAGACAAATTGATCATTCTTAACACACATTAGCAAGGTTACTTACATCAATCCAAAATCAGTATTATTAACATATATACCCAGTTTTAAACGACAATTGCACATTCAATATGCTCACAGGTACATACAAATATATATGAAATGCAAAATGCATTCAGAGCTAAATAGAGATAATTAGTTCAGTTCAGTTCAGTCACTCAGTCATGTTCTACTCTTTGTGACCCATGGAGAGCAGCATGCCAGGCTTCCCTGTCCATCACCAACTCCAGGGCTTGCTCAAACTCATGTCCATTGAGTTGGTGATACCATCCAACCATCTCATCCTCTGTCTTTCCCTTCTCCTCCTGCCTTCAATCTTTCCCAGTATCAGGGTCTTTTCTAATGAGTCGGTTCTTTGTATCAGATGGCCAAAGTATTGGAGTTTCAGCTTCAGCATCAGTCCTTCCAATGAGTATTCAGGACTTACTTCCTTTAGGATTGAGTGGTTGGATCTCCTTGCAGTCCAAGGGACTCTCAAGAGTCTTCTCCAACACCACAGTTCAAAAGCATCAATTCTTTAGCACTCAGCTATCTTTATAGTCCAACTCTCACATTACTCCATATATTACTACTGGAAAAAAAACATAGCCTTGACTAGGCAGACCTTTGTTGGCAAAGTAATGTCTCTGCTTTTTAATATGCTGTCTAGGTTGGTCATAACTTTTCTTCCAAGAGTGTCTTTTAATTTCATGGCTGCAGTCACCATCTGCAGTGATTTTGGAGCCCAAGAAAACAAAGTCTATCACTGTTTGCATTGCTTCCCCATCTATTTGCCATGAAGTGATGGGACCAGAGGCCATGATCTTAGTTTTCTGAATGTTGAGCTTTAAGCCACTTTTTCACTCTCCTCTTTCACTTTCATCAAGAGGCTTTTTAGTTCTTCTTCACTTTTTTCCATAAGGGTGATGTCATCTGCATATCTGAGGTTATTGATATTTCTCCCGGCAATCTTGATTCCAGCTTGTGCTTCATCCAGTCTAGCATTTCACATGATGAACTCTGCATATAAGTTAAACAAGCAGGGTGACAATGTACAGCCTTGATGTACTCCTTTCCTGATTTGGAACCAGTCTTTTGTTCCGTGTCCGGTTCTAACTGTTGCTTCTTGACCTGCATACAGATTTATCAGGAGGCAGGTCAGGTGGTCTGCTATTCCCATCTCTTTCAGAATTTTCCAGTTTGTTGTGATCCACACAGTCAAAGGTTTTGATGTAGTCAATAATGAAGAAATAGATGTTTTTCTGGAACTCTCTTGCTTTTTTGATGATCCAGCAGATGTTGGCAATTTGATCTCTGGTTCCTCTGCCTTCTAATACCAGCTTGAACATCTGGAAGTTCATGGTTCACGTATTGCTGAACCCTGGCTTGGAGAATTTTGAGCATTACTTTGCTAGCGTGTGAGATGAGTGCAATTGTGCAGTAGTTTGAACTTTCTTTGGCATTGCCTTTCTTTGGGATTGGAATGAAAATTGACCTTTTCCAGTCCTGTAGCCACTGCTGAGTTTTCCAAATTTGCTGGCATATTTACTGCAGCAATAGAGATAACACAAAACATCAATAAAATATTTTTCATGAAACCATTCAATCTCTGTCATATTCTCTTTTAAATTTCTAATAATTTTTATTAAAAGTACAAATTGTGGAGCTTCCTTGGAAGTCCAGTGGTTTAAAATCTGCTTTGCAACATAGGAGACTTGAGTTCGATCTCTGCTACTGAGATCACTTGCTCTGGAGCACTAGAGCCAGCCACAAATCCTGCGCCTGTGCACTGCAACGCAGACCATGTGACACAGCTAAGACCCAATGCAACTAAGTAAATAAATCAATTCTATTTTTAAAAAAGTAAAAATTGTTCTTACAATTGAAAAGAAAAAAATAGGCAAGCTAAATCATTCTATATAGCAAAAATTTAATCTTTATTTTTCGTGTGTTGATTCCTTATTTTTAACTCACTCTAGGTCGCTATGTTTATTAACACATATTTATAGTTACTGTTTTAAAGTATTTGGGATAAGCTAAAGAATAAAACATCTGTGGTTCATATGTTTACAGATCTTAAAATGTAAAAGGATTATGAAAATTACAACTATAATAAAGAATATCTTCAGAAAGATAGAACTAAAGGAAAATGGTTTGTAATAAATATGACAACGATCTGATACCTCAATGTATAAAGAGCTCATAAAAGTTAATAACAGAAGCACAATAACACCAGTATTAAATGTTGCCAGAGTAAGGAATAGACAAAAATGTGAGTAATGATTCTCGAAAAAGAGACCAGTATTCAACTTCATTTTATGTAAATACAATGAAGCCTCAGCTTCTCAAAAGAGCTCATTCTCTTTCCCTCTCTCCTACAACCACTACCAGCTGGCGAAGATAAAGTTGGTCAGGAGAGGCTCAGTTTGGCTGCCTCACCCAAGCCTTCTGGAATGGAATTTGATAATACTTTTTAAAATATTATAAAATTTGCTACAGTTGAGCAACATAATTTTTTTTGTAAATAACTAAGCACAAAAGTAGTTAGAAATTCAAACCAATATTTCCAACAAAGCTATTTAATAAAGAATGATTTACACATGTATAACAGAGGTAATAATATATATTAATTTTTATATATGCATATATGGACAGAGGAGCCTGGTGGGCTACAGTTCGTGGGGTCACAAGAGTCAGACATGACTGAGTGCCTAAGCATATATATATATATATATATATATATATATATATATATATATATATGTGTGTGTGTGTGTGTGTGTGTGTGTGTGTGCGTCTTTCTGCAGTTAGTTTCACACACCAGTCTTCTCCACAGTTACTTGAGGCATTCATCTATGGGGAGGAGGAGAAAAGCAGTGAAGAAGGCTGAAGGATAGAGCATAAGGATTGTTGAAGCAAAGAGTTCATTTTTTAACCTCTGGTATCCAGAACACATTTTTGAGTGTGCATCAGAAAAGCTCTTGAATGCCAGCCTTTGTTAAGAAGAACACATTTTTTTCTGAATTCTGTAGGGCATATCAAAAGGCAGACTTCAAGAGAACAAACTGAAGATTTTCCCACTAGAGAAGGCCTCTCTTCTGCCCAACATAGGCCATGAGGCAGGAGGAGACACATGAGAAGGTCCAAAAGCGACAGTGTTTGTCACAACCTGAGGCTGTCGTGTGACCCTCAGTAGACCCTGTGCCCTGTGAGGTGATGCAGAATTGCCAGTAGCTCAAATTCTGAAGCAGGACAAAGAGGCAAATGCCTGGGACATGGATTCCAACAACACGTATGAGCTCTTCATTCCAAAATGTCAATGAGATCCTGTCACGCTTTAATGTCACAAATCTGGACTCAGATCAATCTAGCCATTCCACTATAGGAACCAGGGAGGACCCGAAGGATAACACAAGTATCTGGAAAACTCTGCTCCATTTTGGTAAAGAAACAGCCCCAACTGCATATACCAGTAGAAACCGTTTCAAATTGAGTTAAATAAGATTTAATTTTTTTTTGTACAAGGGTGTCACATTTACCATTATTTCAAATCACTTTTTTAGGCCATTCCCACTGGTTGTTTTGGTCGTATTCTTAACTACTCTTGAAGTTGATTATATTTTAGACCTTTTATGAATTATATCTTCACCCAAAGAGCCATCTTTTTACTTAGGCCTATAATGGGTAGGTTTCCTTTTCCTCTTTTTCAAAAAATACTAACCATTGAGAAAATATTGTTTTATAATAAAATGTAGACATCTTCACCACTTTATCTTATGTCACTGTGACTTAGAAGCATGAATTATTAAAAATATATTTGGGATGCATTTTTTTTTTCTTGTGACAGCAAGACATGATACAAATGCTTTACAGTGTCCTCTCCAACAAAGGTGGTATTAATAGTTAACTTTGAATTTAAATGCCAGATTTCAGTGTATAATGCTACATATCTCTTAAATTATGAATGTTTATATACTGTTAAATAACAATACTCACTTCTTCATATTTGATTTCATAATTACATGATGCAATAAAAAATTACTGAACCAAAACACATGCTTCTATAGAAATAATTATATTGTATCCTAATGAATACTTGAACTCATTAAAATTCAATATTGCAATTGCAAAACTGCAAATCACAGTGAGTTGATCAAAACATTAAAATTCAATGAAGCAGTTATAGACAAATCAATTTAAAACTTTTCAATAATAATACAGAAAGTATTTCTTATGCTGCTAAGTACTATACTTATCACCCTGGTGGTCAAGTTATCTATTTTTATACAAACTTTCCTCATTGGTTACCATCTAGATGATTTTACATGTTTGCATACCAAAAAACAAGTGAATCCTGGCAAAATATGAAATCTGATCAAATTAATTACTATCTGAATTACAGAAAATAAAATTTCATCTATCTGGAAGGTAAACTGAAGATGTGCCTTTAAAAGATGAGTTTTCCCCATTTTAGGAAAAAGGTAGATGAGTAGAGTCTGTTCTGCCATAGATTAATATCTGATGATTATAGAGCTCTTAGCCTTCTGCCTTGAGGGATGGACCTCATCTCCTCAAATGCAGGTTTTGATTAAAAGGAAGATAAATGGAAACCATTTCTTGGTTCTTTCCTGCCCATTTCTGAACTGACATACACATTTAAATCCCATTTATTTCTTAAGTGTTCATACCTCCCATCCCCACAATACATTGTCATCTTTCTTTCAGACTCTGCAGTAGCTCAGACCCAGTGAAAAGAATATACGTGATCATTCTGTTCCAAAACTAATTAGCAAAAGATAAGGAGCAAAAACTTTCACTGAAAGCTAAGCCAGAAAGAACTTAGATAAGAAAGTGAGGTTTCCGGGGAGTCCCATTGGAAAAATAGGGAAGGGGTAGAAATAGCTGGCTCTATTTTTGCATATGGAATATTTCTGAGTTGGTGGAAAGGTACAAAGACTTTGAATCAAAATTTATGGGGTTTCACCCTGGCTCTGACACAGACTGTCTCTTCTGCTCTCATTAAAGAGAGATAATACCTATCTCACAGGGCTTCCCTGATGGTTCCATGGTAAAGAATCCGCTTGCCAATGCAGGAGACGTGGGTTTGAACCCTGGGTCCGGAAGATCCCTGGGAGAAGGGAATGGCATCCCGCTCCAGTATTCTTGCCTGGAGAATTCCATGGACAGAGGAGCCTAGTGGGCTACAGTCCACAGGGTCGCAAAGAGTCAGACATGACTTAACAACTAAATGACAAAGAGTATTATTACCTATCTCACAGTGTTTGAGGATTACCTCAGACAATTAGTGCCATAGGACATTATGTAATAGATTGTAGTATAAGTTATTATGCTATGTTAGTATAAGTTATTACATTAGAAAGGTAGCTGGATCAATATTCTTATTAGGTGGCTAATTTACTCAGGTCAGTTTTTGGAAATCACTATGCATTTAGCCATTGTCACATTTTATTCTTGATAAATGTTTTCCTTTATGTGCTTCTTTTCTCTGGATTCATGAGAAACAATGATTATATAAGTTAATTAACACTATTGAGTGCTTACTGTATATCAGGGATCATGATAAGAAATTGGAATGCATTATTTTCTTATTTAATCCTTACATTAACTTCATAAGTATGTTATTTTCTCTACATAGGAAACTGTGTCTGGAGAGTGAATCAGGGTAATATTTTTGCATATTCAATTAGTGTGTTTTCCCCCTTCTCTCTTGTCCTTTATTCAGTTGTAACTAGGGTTTCTTGTGCCCAATACCTGGGGAACAGTAAGATACCACAGAGTTTTGTAATTTTCAATGAGAATAACCCCCCTTTCTTTTTCAAACTGTATTCCAACAAGTAACTAATAATAGTAATTTTATTTTGGCTTCTTACTGTATGACAGAAATTTTTGTAAATATCTTACATTATTTTATTTAACACTCTGAAAAACACTAGGAGAGATGTGCTATGATTATACACATAGAGCTTTACCTGTGATTTTATAAAACCTTACACAGGCCTGAAATATGTTATCTTTCCCAGATGCGTAGATATCAAGAAGTAGAATGAGGCTTCAGAATTTGGTAAGCTTCCTCCCCAAGGAAAGAGCTGAGAAACTTGACAGATTCTTATTCCCTGTACTCTTGTGTCTTTTAGATAAGCCCACCTAAAGAAGAAATAATTGTTTAAAGTAGCAGATTTGGCAATGCAAGGATGGCATGCACTTGGACTCTTGTAATGTCTCTAGACATAGGAGAATCTGCAGGAGCCCAGAGCTTCCCAGCGACAGCTGTCTGTGGTCATTCCAGTAGCCTCCCATTCCTGTCCATGCAGGAAGGTGGCAGGCATCTCAGGTCTGGGCAGTTACTTGGTTAGTTTCACTATTTGCACTTCTCCACCTGAGTGACCCTGTGAAGAATCATCTGATGTAGTGCTCTTCTGGAACTTTTAAGAGATTTAGTGGGGTTGTGATCTGCTCCTTCTCTGTGCTTTTCTTTTATTTTTCATTTATTTTTATTAGTTGGAGGCTAGTTACTGTGCTTTTCTATGGAGCAGGAAAAATCAATGGGACACATGGATGTGGTATGAAGTTGACAAATTACAACCATCTTCCTGGATGTATCAGGCTAACATTTCTCCTCCTCTGGTTTGATGATGGACTTTAGGAAACTGGGCTCTGCAGATGGTGATGGCAGCCATGAAATTAAAAGATGCTTGCTCCTTGGAAAGAAAGCTATGACACACCTAGATAGCATATTAAAAAGTAGACATCACTTTGCCGACAAAGGTCTGTATAGCAAAAGCTATACTTTCTCCTGGAGTCGTGTATGGATGTGACAGCTGGATCAAAAAGAAAGCTGAGCGCTGAAGAATTGATGCTTTTGAATTCTGATGCTGGGGAAGACAGTTGAGAGTTCTCTGGACTGGAAGGAGATCAAATCAGTCAATCCTAAAGGAAATCAACCCTGAACATTCATTGGAAGGACTGATGGTGAAGCTGAAGCTCCAATACTTTGGCTACCTAATACAGTGGGCCTACTCATTGGAAAAGACCCTGATGCTGTGGAAGATTGAAGTCAAAAGGAGAAGAGAGTGGCAGAGGATGAGATCGTTATATAATATCATTGACTCAATGGACATGAATCTGAGCAAACTTTGGGAGATAGTGAAAGACAGGGAAGCCTGACATGCTACAGTTCATGGGGTCGCAAGGAGTCAAACACAGCTTAGTGACTGAACAGCAACAGTGGATAGTTCAAGAAGCAGCCCAGGGTCTAGGGGAAGTCGGTATTCAAGTTTTGGGTACCTCCATTTATGACTCACTTTTTTGTGGAGTTTTCTTTCTCATTTTTCAGTTGCTTTTGTTCTTAAACTCTGGCTTCTGACTTCTCAAGCTTCCCTGGTTGGTCGATCTGTAAAGAGTCTGCCTGCAGTGCTGGAAACCCAGGTTCAATCCCTGGGTGGGGAAGATCCTCTGGAGAAGGAAATGGCAACCCACTCCAGCATTCTTGTCTGGAAAATTCCATGGAGAGAGGAGCCTAGTAGTGGCCTACAGTCCATGGAGTCACAAAGAGTCGGACACGACGGAGAGACTATCACTTTCCCTTTCCCTTTCTGACTTCTCAGCCCATTTCAACTTCACTGTTAGCTTGAACTATTAATATATTTAAAGGGCATTGTTTAGTAGAAAAACAAAATAGATCCAGATTTCATCCAGTGTCTTCCTATTGTTTCAAGGATCACGTCCCCTCTGGCTTCTGCCTAGTTTTGATCACTCTCCAGTGTCTTCACAGTTGCTTTAAAAAATAATTCATTGAGCTAGAAAATATAGTTGTCTTTGGAAGATTCCTTAGTTTTGTGTAGGATACTCCGTCATTTCCAGAAACTGGATCTGCAATCTACTTGTTAAAATTTACAGAAATAATGTATTTTAGCTGCAATCGGTTAAATGCACCGTCTGTTTTCTCACTGATTTCTACTCTACCACCCTTCCACTCAGATGAGTGGCATTAGAATATTTGCAGGCATTTTATGGACCTGGTAAAGGGAAAGTGAAGTTGGCAATACATAATGTTTTCATTTCCTGGGACATATTTAGGTGACTCTCAGATATATTATTGTTAGCATCCTATGAATGGAGGGCTTTCAAGAATATTCTTATTGCCCATTGTACTTTCTCAGCAAATATAATAACTTGAGTGTGTAGTGCCAAAGGTTACCCAACACAAGAAATACATGGAGAGTGGATGAGAAGAGTGAAATGTTCAAAACCAGAATTTTTTAGAACAGTTTTAGATTTACAGAAAAATTGTGAAGCTGGTACAGAAGGTTTTTAAATGCCCCACGCCTAATTTCTCTTATTACTAGCATTGTAATTAGTATGGTATACTTGTTATAATTCATGAGTCAATATTGATATGTTATTCTTATTCAAAGTCCATACATTACTAATATTTGCTTAGTGTTTGCCTTACATCCTTTTTCTCTGCATAGAGTCCCACCCAGGATACCATATTACATTTACTCATCATGTTTCTTAGACTCTTTTTGGCTGTGACCCTCCCTATTTTTGATGACCTTGTCAGTTTTGAGGATTGGTCAGACATTTTGTAGAATGTCCCTCAATTGGAATTTATCTGATGATTTTCTCAAGATTATGTTGGGGTTATGGGCTTCAGGGACACAGGAAGACCACAGAGGTAAAACACCATTTTCATCACCTTGTGTCGGGATGCTTGCTGATCAAAATGACTTAATGTCAATTGATGTGGACCTTCATCACCTAAGCTTTCTCCATTGTAAACTTACTCTTCCCTCCCTTTCTCATGTTCAGTACTGTACTCTTTGGAAGGAAGTCACTACACATAGCCCATTCAAGGAGTAAAGTTCTACATTCCACATCCTTAATGGTAGACTATCTACATCAATTGGAGGTTTGTCTGGAATATCTGTATCTCCTCCTCCATTTATTAATTTATTAGCTTATTCATATCTGTATGGACTCATGGATGTTTATTTTATAGTTTGAGTTTAATTCAGTCCTAATTTATTCCTTTTTTGGCTAAAATTATTTTATATTTGACCATTGGAACTTTTTCAGTGGACTCCCTGTGCCCCTTTAAAATATCCCACTTGCATGTTGAAAACTAGAAGATACTCTGTGAAAGTTTTCTAGTTATCTTTGGCAGGAGGAGGTTGTAACTTCCAGGCATATAGTTGATGGTACAGTATATATAATTGTTAATGCAATACATAAAGATGGATATATAAAAATTACACTACGTAGAATTCCTCAGAACCTCATTATTTTAGGTCACAAACTTATAATAGTACTATAAACAATGAATTTGTCTTCATGTGAAATCATATGTTGTAACCCTATCAATAATAACAAAACTCCAAGAAGAAAACATAAATTATCTATTTCCTACCCCATAATTATGTGTATTCTTTAAAATTTGTCATGTGACAAAGGGATAAAAATGTAGTCAAATTTGTAGGCAAAAAATATTGTAAAAGTGTAAGGTATTGCTTCTCCAGAGTATATAATATTTATGGTGTCAAAACTGTTTTACAGTTATAAATAGCTGTGATGTATTTTCTCATTCTAAATAGACATTTGTTTTTGTGCCCAATTTTGTATTATTTTCATTCAAGCCTCTTCCATCCACCACTAAATGTACAATTTTCAATATATGCAAAACTTGGACCCACCCCTAGATAACACCTAGCTCAGTCTGTCTGCATGCGCAGCAGAGAATTGAGGATCCTTACTCTCCAAACCCTAGCAAGACACCACAAAGGCCTCCAGTCCTCAGCAACCAGGACAAACAAAGCAAAGAACCTGAATTAATGAAGGATTGCTTTTTTTTTTTAATTTAGTTAGCTATTTTTGATATCCCATGGAAAGGATCTTGTAAAAGAAATTAAGTTCAGGTATAGAAAATTAAATTTGCAGTTTGGACTGAGAGAAGTACTCATTATAGAGGTTAAATAAATTCCTTAAGCCCACAAAACTGATCAGTAGTGGAGCAGGATTTCCAGTGCAAGTCTTTGGATTTCAAAATAGAGCCTTTAATATGGGAATAATGAAAATACAGATGTGCCTGTAACAGTTAACATGTATGTGTATTTCTAAAGTCCCTTTGAATATAAAGGTATATACATGTAAGCATTAAGAGTCTTGTGAGAGAGATACTTTTGAGAAATGATGAAGCTATATCTTTTATTTTTTTTGTTTAATACTTATATGATGCTTATTCTGTACAAGTTACCATTTGGGAGATTTTCATAAATGTTCATGACATACCTTTGTAATAATCAGATAAGATGCCTACTGCAGTGTCAGGAAATGTGCAGGGTCAGAGATTGTACCCTGCTTTCTAAGTGGTTACCCTGCCACAGTTTTGCAGACGCCGGGTTGGAGACAAAGGACTTGCTTTCAAATGGTATACTAGTGCCATGAACTTCATTGTCACATCAATACTGTGTGTGTGTGTGTCCCCCTGGCTCCCATGGGAAAGGGACACATTGGTTTTGTGTCCCAAGTAAGAGACATCAAGCTTAGTAAAACCTCAATCTACAAAGGAGGCTGCTAGCACACCTGCACAATCTTTAACCTGGAGAGAGTCATTATCTATATTATCTTAATCAGGAAACAAATCTGTCTTCTTACCCACAGAGAGAACTGATCTTTATCTTTCAAGACTGTTTGCTAGCCTAGTTCCCTTGGAAAGTTAGGCCAGGGAAAATTTGTCACAAGACATGTGAAAGCACCATGGAGAACTGACTCCCAACATAGGATGAAGAAACTACGTTATTTGTTCTGTTTGTAAGCAGTAGACTTGGGATTACAGAGCCAGGAGGGACTACAGAGCTGGAGGATCAGGCTCCAGAGCCCATGTTCTTAACCATTACTGGGTTTTCCTTCTTTGTGCTACTTCTCCATGTGTGGAGAGGAACATCACTAAAGACAAAGCAATTGGTAAACTTCCGTCTTTCTACTGGGTGTCAAGCATGTATACGGCTTCTTCTGTTCCCAGGGGGAGCCATGCTATATGCCCCATGTAAGGGCTCCCTCTCTTAAACACCTTTAGAAGAATTTCTCTTTTATTCCTCAAGACTTCATCAGGCAAGGCAGCTTCAGACTTACCTTCCTCTCTACCTAGGAGCACAGTCTTTCTGAAAGCCTTTCTCACACCAGTAACAAAAAGTGATAGTCATAAAATGTTATAGTGAAGGGATCACTTGTGTTCTTGTCCAATCTTATAAATTACAAACAAAGGAACACAAAACCCAAAGTAGTTAAATGAAACACTCACAGTCATATATTTTGTCAATAACACACAGCAAGAGAGAGGATCTACTTTCTAACTTCCACTCTGTGTACTTTCCAGGGTATACCATGTAAGAAATCTGTGCCTCACACTTTCAATTTTATGCTAGAGTTTTCTGTCCCTGGTGGCACAGACGGTAAAGAAGACGGTAATGTGGAGACCCAGGGTTCGATCCTTGGGTCAAGAAGATCCCCTGGAGAAGGAAATAGCAACCCGTTCCAATATTGTTGCCTGAGAAATCCCATGGACAGAGGAGCCTGGTAGGCTACAGTCCATGGGGTCTCAAAGAGTAGGACATGACTGAGCAATAATTTGTTTGTGTGTCCTTGAATTGTTTTGAAAGACAAAATCACTAGTCATTTTGTGGAGCATTGAGGAGAGCCACAGTGAAAATGGATACTTCATAGAATTTTATTTTTTTAAGTCTAAGAACAATGATTATAAAAGTCCAAACTTAATAGATTTGTTTTAATGCCTAACTTTTAACTGGACTCAAATTACTCACCAAGACAAAGAACATTTTCTGGGGCCAGTAAAGCAATTATAGAAACAAATATTTTCTATTCAGTAAAATGAAATAGACCTACCCTGGTAGAAGACCTATTTATAACTATTTCCCCTGAGGCTATTTTTTTTCTGGAATGAGTTTCAAGGAGAAATGAAATTTTGGGACTGGATGATTCAATTATGTAAATGCATTAATTATATATGGAACAGGATCCTTATTTTATATGTTTTGGAATTTTTTTCCATCTTTCCTCATGACTGGAAGAATTGTTTTTTGAGACCTGTGTTTTCCAGGGTTCTGAGAAAGTAAATGTTCTATAAATGTGCAACACTTAAAAATACAGTTCAATTAACTGTGTCCTCTATGGCTCTTCCAGGTGTCTTTTTTTGTAATGGGTAATACAATTTTAGTATCAGTGAAAGGCATTACTAAAAGTTTCCACAGACTTTCCACCTAATTTGAAAACACTACACAATTATGGCCTCATAAGTAGGTTATTTGGAGAAGGAAATGGCAATCCACTCCACTATTCTTAGCTGGAGAATTCCATGGACAAAGGAGCTTGGTGGGCTGTAGTCCATGGGGTCACAAAGAGTTGGACACAACTAAGTGACTAACACAAGTAGGTTATTAGGCTTAAGTTTACGCTGAAGGAAGTTTAAAACCTGATATCCTCCCTCTGAAGGACAGCAACCATTACTATTCTTTCAAAACCAAGTGTGCTTTTTACCGTTGGCAAATAGTATTTTTTGTACTATCACTTTCTAATCAAGATACTTTTTTGTATATATATACATATATATGTTATATGCATATATATATATGCATGTATACAATAAGGCAAAACCATAATAATATTATAAAGCTTATAATAATATCATAATATTTGGGGGATATATAGTTTATACCTCTATCACCCCTCCAAAAATAAAAAAGAATAGAAAAGTGATTCTGAAAGTCAGCACATTTGGGAAAACCCCTCGGACTCAGTTCAAGCATGATTGTCAAACAGAGGAGATTGTTGTGTCCTAAATTGTGTCCTTCTCTTTGCTCTTTGCAGCCTCATGGACTACAGCACACCAGGCTCCCCTGTTCTTCACTATCGCCCAGAATTTGCTCAAATTCATGCCCATTTAGTTGGTGATGCTATCTAACGATCTTATCCGCTGTTACCCCTTCCTCTTTCGCCCTCAATCTTTCTCAGCATCAGGGGCTTTTCCAACGAGTCAGCTTTTTGCACCTGGTGGTCAAAATATTAGAGATTCAGCTTCAGTATCAGTCCTTACAATGAATATTCACAGTTGATTTCTTTTAGCATTGACTGGTTTGATCTCCTTGCAGTTCAGGGGACTCTCAAGAGTCTTCTTCAGCACTGCAGTGCTGAGGGCCTTGCGTGTACAGTGAAACAGGCACACGTGTACGTCCATCTTATCTCTGCTCTTCATTCAAAGAGCTAGGGCTCTTACATCCTCATTTCTCTTTTCCTAAAATTGAAATCTCCTCTCAGATTCTTGATTATAATGATATAGCTAAGTCCTACTTAAAAGCTACCCATTGTAAGACATTTTTATTTTAAAGGAAGTATAAAGCCATTTAAGTGGAAAGAATGAAGGTCCAGTATTTGCCCAGCAGGCCAGTATTTGAACGGCCTTGGATGTTATTTGACTGTCTTTGCAACCCCACTACCTGTATCCACTTTAAGTTCATGCTTTCACTCCCAAACACCTGGCACAAGAGTCTCTGCTCCTTTCCAGTGGACCCTTGCTACAGCCACTCCCTTCACGCTCTGTACAAAGACTGGGTAATGTTGGAAACTTAATATATTTACTTCAATTTTTGATACACTTCAATAAACTATACAAATATAGTGTTAATGTATTTTTGACCCTTGATTCATTGTTGTCACTTTGGCACTGTCAATAGTCATTTCAAAGCTGCCAACTACATTTCTCAAATTCCTCTTCTGAAATGATCTTGGTGACTTGAGGAGAGGAACCCATGAGAGATTTATAAAGTGAAACAGAAGCCACAGTTTTCAGGATGTCAGGGGGCCATCAAGGGGACACGCCTCCAGAGCGCTTCTAGCTTGGCACTGTATGGCCCTCCCCAAGAGGCAGGGCTTTCTTCCTCCTTCCAGAAATTTTTGCTGCTAGAGTGAAGTCAGCAGGTGGAGTATCCTGATGCTCAGAACTTCAGCTTTTTCTCCCACTGGCTTGTGGAAACACTAATTTCTACATGAAATTCCTTGTTCCCAGCCTGATACAGTTCACTGACATAACATTCAACATTCTTTGCAGTAGAGAAAACTTTCATGTTTGTAGGTGGTAATGATGGTAGGTGGTAATCATGGCTGGGGCATATTCTACCAAAAGCATGAGAAATTTTTCAAAAGTATGTTTTGATTTCCACATGCTTTTGATTTGTGTGTGTGTGTGTGTGTGTGTGTGTGTTAGTTGCTTAGTCGTGTCCAACTCTTGGCGACCCCATGGACTGGGGCCCATTAGGCCCCTCTGTCCATGGAATTCTCCGGGCAAGAATACTGGAGTGGGTTGCCATTACCTTCTCCATTTGCTTTGTAACAAGGAGCAAAATTTCAAATTATCTTATTTAGATATTTGGTTTACTTTTCCATAAATATCTAAAATTGATGGGGTATAGATATGTTAAAAGATAGAGCCAATACTATACTTTTAAAAAAGTTTTCACTGTATTGAAATATTTTTAGGTTTCAATATACATATTATTTCTATAAAAACTTTATATAAAAATGTTCTGATTTACTTACATAATTTCTAGACTTTTTTAGTATACCTCCATAGGAAATACAGAAATTAAAATGTTTATATTTACATAAATTCTAGGTATTTTTTTAATGTTTTATATAATAAATACAAGTGATATTGATTATATCAATATCTCATAGTTCTTATTAAGCAAAAGCCAACAAAAATATTGTATTTCTGCTAAATGCTTTTAAAAAAGAATTCTAACTTTAACCAAGATCTTTTCTTTTTCTTTTGTTGGAAGTCAATGGACTTGAAGAAATTGTTAAATCGGTGACTAAGATCATTCTTGTTGGTCAGGCTGAAGAAAAGTGTGACCAAGAGAAAGCTAGGCAAAGTTTATCTACTTGATAAATTGCTAGTTTCAAAGTTTTCTCACACAAATTTTCTACTCTTAAAATGTTTATATTCACCATTCATCATGGTATGTATGAAAATAATACAAGAACTGCATTTTTCAAAACCTGTGCTCTTATCAAAGAATCCATGCCATTTTCAAAGGCCATTTCATGGCATAATTATATGAAACAACTCATATATCAAGAATTTTCTTATTGTGGCAATAACATGGGTCAAGCTAATGCTTCTAAGGGGATAGTCAGAATTGTTTTTGAGCTGGCCTTCCTTTTGCTACAATAAAGAATTTTAAAGCACTGTCAAATAAATAACACCTTGTGGCACTACTTACCATGAAATGCACTAAGTTGAGCTGTCCTGGTGGGAGGCTATGTCATCACCACCCAGCACACAGGATCCGGAGCATCTCTATCATGTTAAGAACTAAGCACTCAGACATGAAACAACATAGTGTTCTGTATCTAAAAAGTCTTTACACAACAATAGTTTATGAGAGACGATTTCACTGAAAGGTGTTTTCACCTTAAAATTGACTAATATATTCTTTAATATAGACATTAAAGAACATTTAAAAATTTTAAAGTTTGGCAATCAGCAATGCAAGACTTAAATTCTTAATACTATCAGCTTACTCTTGCGATCTACTATGATTTTTAAATTTGTGCATCCACATAGATGCTTATTTGCAATAGGCCCACTAAATACCACTAACCGTATTTTACAGAAGAATGTGATTCAGAAAAAAAGTTTTTCAGTAACATTTTTTAAAGAAAAGAAGTTGTTTCTCTCATTTGTACCTTGGGTATAAGCATCTTGTTTTCAATTATTCAATTATTCAAAATATTTGATATTCCAGCACAATCATTTCAGCAAACTTGATTACATCTTTAGCCTCAATAAACTCAATGCTAAGAAATTGCCTTATTTAGAACAAATTTACCTTTGTTAAAAAGCATATATTACACTTAATGCATTTTTGAAAACCTGTTGTTAAAGTTTGATTTATAAAAACAAAATATGTTGTTAGTATTTCACTTACTTTCATACATCATTTTTCTTTGTATTTCTTGTGTTCTTCTTTAGACTGGTTGGGAGATGATTTTGTAAACATCCTAAGTCACTCTGGAGATTTTTCACCTCAGGAAACTTTGAGGTGACAAGCTTACTGTTTTAGCTCTATTTCATCCTCAGATATATAAAGAATTTTTAATAGAACTTTTTCTTGTAACAATCTTGGTCTAAGCAGAAATAAATACAGCTTTTAAAGTTTTTTTTTTTTAATTTTTGAGTCATAGTATGATAAAAAATTATCTCTTAAATTCTTTATAAACATACTTTTCTATAAAAGGGATATTATGTTCAAAATACATCATTTAGCTAACATATTCTTTTTTCGCCTGGCTTCCCAGGTGGCACTAGTGGTAAAGAATCGCCACCAATGCTGGATACACAAGAGACTCCAGTTTGATCCCTGGGTTGGGAAGATCCCCTGGAGTCAAAGTGAAAACCCACTCCAGGATTCTTGCCTGGAGAATTCCATAGACAGAGGAGCCTGGCGAGCTACAGTCCATGGGGCCACAAAGAGTTGGACACAACTGAACATACACATTAACTGTCAAGCTAATTTGGTAATTATTAAAATATTTGGGAGGTCTTAATAACTGCCTTATTATTGCATTTAATGAATATTGAAACCTTCATAAAATATGTGTTGTTTTACTCAGAATATGCCTTTTTTCTTTGACTAATAGAATTTCAAAACAATAAAGCAATTAAGATGATTTTTTTCCACTGCAAGTTACATCTATAATTCTTACTTTTTAAAAAAGTGAATATTTTCTTATTCAGTCCATGTCCCTATGACAGACGTTGTGTTACTGATGAGATATGATATAGCCAATGTGCTAACACAATCATTGATCATATATTAGTTCAGGGATGTCAGAAATGACAAGGAAGTTGACATTTCCTGATTTTGCCTTGAAAAGGCTAAAGTTGGAATGGATGTTAAATGGCAGATTCTCCAGTGACCTCAGCCAGAATCAAATGTGGAGTATTTATTCCTCTCACAAGTGATCTTAAGTGCTTACTTCTTGTGTGTAACGTGCTAGTCTATGCTAAAGACACAGTGGCAAACAAATCATATAGCAAAACACATCCTCCATTCTGAATCTGGGAAAGGAGAAGCAGGCAGTAAAAAAAAAGTAACGAAGTAAATGTGCAACTTAGTCAGATGGTGTTAAGAACTGTGGAAAAATTAAAGGAGGCCGAGAGGAGACTCTTTGTGGCCCTATGAATTGTAGCTCACCTGGCTCCTCTGTCCGTGGGATTTCCCAGACAAGAATACTGGAGTGGGTTTACATTTCCTCCTCCAGAGCCTGACCCAGGGATCGAACCCGAGTCTCCTGCCTCCTGCATTGGCAGGTAGATTCTTTTACCATTGCGCCACCTGGGAAGCCAGAGTGAGGGGTGCAGTTTTCCAAATCATGGTCAGGAAGGTCCCTAATGTTGACATCATTAAGAAGAGATACACTTTTCTTAATCAGTCATCCATCATCTGGGTCTATCCTTTCCACAGCTTTCGCTTTGCTAAAGAATGTCTGCCTAACTTTGGGGAAATCCCAAAGGCCACTCAAAGAGTTTTTATGTCTACTCTATAAATTCAATGAGAATTTGTGCAGGCATTTTACAAAATTCAGTAACAGACTGTGGGTATGTGGTTTCATAGACCATTCACTATCTTCTATACTGCAATTTAAGTGTCCATTAAATATATCCAGCTTTGACTTTTTATATATTAGAATCCCTCTACTCTCTATGCTAGGCAACATTATTAATCTAAGAAAGCAAATTACAATCTGTCCAAGTAAACAAGAATTATTATGATGTAACCATTTGGACTTTTAGAGGAATAGTACTACCATGAAGAAGTGGGTAATGAATGTTATATTTCCTTTCAGCACTTTATGAGCCCATGAGTGTTAGGTGAAAACTGGAAGGTCAGTGCCTTTCATTGACTGTGGATGGGAAAGCATTTTCCAGTTTTCAAAACCATGAAAATGGTTTTCCTTCCTTCTCTATTCCCATCTATTCTTTACAATCCTATGCTAACTTGATCTTCTCCCATCACCTTCACACCCAATCCATCAGTAAGTCCCGTTATCTTACTCCAAACACACCTCAAACCATTCCAGTTCTCTATTATGGAAACAAGCCCATGTTTGAGTCACCATGATCTTCCTCCTAGACTGCTAAGTCTTATAATAAGTAGAGGGGAACTTATTTACCCTATTTGGGAATTAGCGGGATTTAAGAATGAGGTTTCAAATTAAGCTTGGAAACTTGGAAGAACTGCTTGTAAGACTAGTGTGTACCATGTACAATTGTTTCATGTACAATTGTACCATGTACAATGTATTACCATACATACCTTGTCTTTTGTGATTATACATATGACCAGGTTGGACGTAGTGTGGTCTGGTGAGTTGAGAGAGGAACCTGCCTATGGTTTGGAGGGAACACACATTCATAGAAGAATAGGCAGTTGATCTGGGGGATCTGGGGAATTTAGCAGTGGCAGTTCTGAAGGAGGTCAGCAATTGTCTGGACAGGTCTGTGGAGCCTACAAGCATTGTGCAGTAACATGTTGAAATTTTTTAAAATGCAAAGTCTAAGAGAACAGACTTCATTCAGACTTTATTTTTTGAAAGGTGGAAACCCTGAGACTGCTTGGAAATGAAAGTATTTATCTCTATAGTCAGAAGGCTACTGAAATTTGGGCGCAAATTCTTTATATGCAATATTCTAAATTTAGTACTACTCTTAAGAGCAATGTGGGAATACTTATAAGTTTACAGTCATTGATAGAAATAGGCTACAATAAGAACTATTTATTTAAATGGGAGACTAAAGAAATTAGAGTGTTCTATAAGTGTATCTTTAATCTCTACACTTGAGTCTATTTCTTGAACAATTATATCCCACATGAAATGCTACTAGGCTCAATTTGCAACCCTCTTGATTAAGTTAAGCTATAACTCAGTAAGGCATATGGATTGAATTCTTTTGTACCATTTGAGCTGAATAGCTTCAATTGGTCTCTTAGAGACCTATCAGCTGAACGAACTGCCTGAGAGTGTTTGTCAGGGGACAACAGAGCCTAAAGTTTAAATGTGAACTTCTGCATCAGATGTATATAAAATCCTAAAGAATTGGAATAATTTTGCTTTTAGATGTTTGAGAACTTTGATTCAATTGTCTTAATTTGGTATGTGATTTGTGATTAAATTCTCTGCAGAAAAATATGGCTTATTAAAAAAAATCTATGTTTGCATTCAACTGGAATACTCAATTAAGGAAAATAATAAATAATAGTTACCTCAGGTATAGATTTTCAACAAAGATGATGAATAACAGTTTTAAAGATTGTAAAGCTAATTTTCACTTGGTAATTAAGCACTTATATTCAGACAGTTGTATTATGCCAACAACTGACCTGAAATAGGAATATCCTCCTTATCTTGATAAAACAGGATACATTTATCACATCTATAAATATGTCTTTTAAAGGATATGTAAAAGTTATAAGGAATATTACCATTTTTATTATATTGCAAAGGTGCAAAAATTATTTTATTTGATAAATGTGATAGTTTTCCTTCTTGTGAACACAAAAATGCTTTAAAAGACCAGTCAAACAGTCAATATTTAAACTTCATGTTTAAGTAATCTGTATTTAGATTACCTTTGAAGTTCAAGTATAAAGATTTTTTAAGAGGACAGATGTCATAAATTACCAGTGCAAATTTTATGTGCTTATAGTAATATTACTCCAATTTTGTCAGCAAGCCTAAGATTACCTTCATAAAAGAGAAGAATTTAATTGTATGTATATATCACATACACAGAAGAACTGTGCAAAAAAAGATCTTCATGACCCAGATAATTATGATGGTGTGATCACTCACCTAGAGCCATACATCCTGGAATGTGAAGTCAAGCGGGCCTTAGAAAGCATCACTATGAACAAAGCTAGTGGAGGTGATGGAATTCCAGTTGAGCTATTTCAAATCCTAAAAGATGATGCAGTGAAAGTGCTGCACTCAATATGCCAGCACATTTGGAAAACTCAGCAGTGGCCACAGGACTGGAAAAGGTCCGTTTTCATTCCAATCCCTAAGAAAGGCAATGCCAAAGAATGCTCAAACTACCACACAATTGCACTCATCTCACACACTAGCAAAGTAATGCTCAAAATTCTCCAAGCCAGGCTTCAGCAATACATGAACCGTGAACTTCCAGATATTCAAGCTGGTTTTAGAAAAGGCAGAGGAACCAGAGATCAAATTGTCAACATCCACTGGATCATCAAAGAAGCAAGAGAGTTCCAGAAACATCTATTTCTGCTTTATTGACTATGCCAAAGCCTTTGACTGTGTGGATCAAAATAAACTGTGGAAAATTCTGAAAGAGACAGGAATATCAGACCACCAGATCTGCTTCTTAAGAAATTTGTATGCAGGTCAGTTAGAAGCAACAGTTAGAACTGGACATGGAACAACTGACTGGTTCCAAATAGGAAAGGGAGTACGTCAAGGCTGTACATTGTCACCCTGCTTGTTTAACTTATATGCAGAGTACATCATGAGAAACCCTGGGCTGGAAGAAGCACAGGTTGGAACCAAGATTGCCAGGAGAAATATCAATAACCTCAGATATGCAGATGACACCACCCTTATGGCAGAAAGTGAAGAAAAACTAAAGAGCCTCCTGATGAAAGTGAAAGAGGAGAGTGAAAAAGTTGGCTTAAAGCTCAACATTCAGAAAACTAAGATCATGGCATCTGGTCCCATCACTTCATGTCAAATAGATGAGGAAATAGTGGAAACAGTGGCTGACTTTATATTTTTGGGCTCCAAAATCACTGTGGATGGTGACTGCAGCCATGAAATTAAAAGATGTTTGCTCCTTGGAAGGAAAGTTTTGACCAATCTAGACAGCATATTTAAAAGCAGAGACATTACTTTGCCAACAAAGGTCCATCTAGTCAAGGCTATGGTTTTTCCAGTGGTCATGTATGGATGTGAGAGTTGGACTATAAAGAAAGCTGAGCACCAAAGAATTGATGCTTTTGAACTGTGGTGTTGGAGAAGACTCTTGAGAGTCCCTTGGACTGCAAGGAGATCCAACCAGTCCATCCTAAAGGAAATCAGTCCTAGGTGTTCATTGGAAGGACTGATGTTGAAGCTGAAACTCCAATACTTTGGCCACCTGATGAGAAGAGCTGACTCATTGGAAAAGACCCTGATGCTGGGAAAGATTGAGAGCAGGAGGAGAAGGGGATGACAGAGGATGAGATGGTTGGATGGCATCACCGACTCAGTGGACATGAGTTTGGGTAAACTCCAGGGGTTGGTGATGGACAGGGAGGCCTGGCGTGCTGTGGTTCATGCGGTCACAAAGAGTTAGACACAACTGAGTGACTGAACTGAACTGATATATCACAACTCTTACAAAATATGTAAAAGACCCTGTAGTGAAGTGAAAGTCACTCAGTCGTGTCTGACTCTTTGCAACCCCATGGAAGGCACAGTCCACGGAATTCTCCAGTCCAGTATACTGGAGTGGGTAGCCGTTCCCTTCTCCAGGGGATCTTCCCAACCCAGGGATCAAATGAAGGTCTCCTGCATTACAGGCAAATTCTTTACTGTCTGAACAGTCATTTCAATTAAAGGAGAGAAAAGAGACCAGCAAGTTTAGAAGCGAAAAAGACCTTCAATATACCTATGTTTTCTAAACTAGGCTATCTGATTCTGTAGAAATACAATTAAAAAAAGAAACCAGCCTAAGAGTACAAAGCTTCCTGAGCTTATATTAGAGATTGTTGTGTTAACTAGAAATGCCACATGCCACATCAGTAAACAAAGGATGTTGTAGCCATTAGCTGCTACAGCCACCCCCAGTGGTGAGCCCTGAGGGAACTCAGGATGGAAATGGAAAGCCTACCATCAAATCATCAGACAATGCAGCTACCATCCAACAGGGCACCCTGAGGAAATGCAGGAGGAGAAAACACAGGACGCTGGCCGCAGATAGCTTCCCAGATAGCTGAGGTGCGCATCAAGGGAATGATTTCAGGGAGCCCTGTCCTCGTGGCTTCCCATACATAGAAAAGCACTAAGCTCCCTAGCTTGACTTATCTGGTGTTCTTGAATTAATAATAAGTAATCTTTTGATGTCCTGACTACCCAGTCTTTGCTGCAAAAACCCCTATACACCCTGGTTTCCTCCCTTGTGTCTTCAGAGCAGTTTCTCAGAGTTATCAGAGATGCTGAGTCCCAGGCTTAAGATCTCAGTTTTGTCCACCTAATAAAGCATAACTCTCAAATTTTCGGTTGTGCTTTTTCCTTTTTTTTTTTTTTTTTTCAGTTAAGAATTGTTTAGTAAAAAAGGTATTGCTGGAATAGTTGCAGAAGGGCCTGACACAAAGAGAAGGCTCTGGTTGTAATATGCCTTATGGCTTGCTAAAACAGAAGGAATCACACTGGCATAAATGCACAAAGGATGAG
The DNA here is from genome assembly GCF_033118175.1 of Dama dama. Classification (NCBI taxonomy): domain Eukaryota; kingdom Metazoa; phylum Chordata; class Mammalia; order Artiodactyla; family Cervidae; genus Dama; species Dama dama. The sequence goes on from NC_083710.1 coordinate 66,453,619, forward strand.
AGATAAAGCACCTAGACAACAGTCTGTCACGTGAAATATCAGTTATTAGTCAGTCCTGTTCAAATGACCATGCATGGTTTCCCCTGAAATTACTACTCCAGCCTTGGTGGTTTCTTCATTAGATTTCTTATGGCCACCTCTACATGGTGTTAAACCAGAGGTGAATAATGGTTGCCCCGTAGCATCGTAAAACAGAACCCTTTGCTAACGGTCTCTCTAACTCCAGAGTGAGAACACTGATTAGCAGTGAAGCATTTCTTTGAGGGAGCTGGACTGCAAACAATTTCTCTTCCATTATCCCAGGTGATTGGAAGATGAAAAAAGGCAATGTAATTTTCCGAGTGATTTTGTTATTTAAAACACATGTGAAACTTCATGTGGCCTTAAGGTTTATGGAAATTTAAATACTCTTCTGGGAAGCAAACACAAGATCGTCTTTAAAAGGAAATCCAGATTTATTTTGACCTTTTTCTAAAAGCTAATTTCCAAAAGCAATATTTTTAGAATGGCAAAGAAAATAATGATATACTCTTGAGTCTTAGTTTTTACTTCTGTCCAACTCTAATAGTTATCCACTGCTGTGTATGAAGTTACCCCCCAAACTTGTAGGTTTCAAATAATAAATTCTTATCATCTCATAATTTCTTTGCATGTTAGTTAGGAATCTAGGTACAGCTTAGCTGGTTGCCTCTAGCTCAAGGTCTCTCATGCAATTTCCATCAACCTTTTGGGCAAGGCTTCAGGTGACTGAAGTCTGGCTATTCTGAGACAGAAATAATAGTCTTTCAAACCTGTGCACATAGTTCAGGGAAGGCCTCAACTTCTTATCACATAGGCCTCTCCATGGGTTCTCTGAGTGACCTCACAATATGGAGACCGGTGATGAGAGGGTGTGTGTGTGTGTGTCTTTGTGCCAGAAAGCCTCATGATAGAAGCCAAGTCTTCTTGGAACCTAATTACAGAAGCGGTATCCCATCATTTGTGCAGCATTTTCCTTGTTAATAATCAATTAGGCCAGTCCACTCTGTTGACAAAATATTGTTGCCTGCCATTTCAGTAAACAAAGAATGTTACCTGCCATGCCAACACCATGAATGTTGCCCACCATCAAGCCATCAAGCCATTAGACACTGCAGCCACTCCTGACTGTCAGCACCCTGTGAGGAATTCAGCATGGAGGGAAAAAAACAGGATACTGTTCCTGGAGTGTTAAGATGTATATCAAAGGATTAATTTCAGTGAGCCCAGACTCTTGCTTCTTCCCATACATAGAAAATCACTAAAATCATTAACTTGAAAAGTAAGGAGAAGGTTTCCCAACACACATACACTGTATACACACATTGTATACACATACAATGTATACAGTGAAGGAGATAAATTGAAGGAGGGAAAGAACACAGGAACTAACCCTAGATGGGAAAGTAGGAGCTACCATTATAGGTGAGGTCTTATTCTAAGAACAGAAAGAATTCACTGAATGGTTTTCAGGAAGGAATGCACTATGCACTATTCTGACTTATATTTCAAAGAAATAACTTTGGTTTCTCAAGAAATGATAGATTTATAGAGGGACTAAGAATGAAGATGGAGACATTATTTAAAAGGTTTTGCAGTAGTCCGTTGAAAAGATGATTTTGGCTTGGAATGAGGTGGGAAGTGAAGAGTGCCAGACAGTAAAGATAAGAAGGTAAGAGTAAAATTAAGATGCATCTTGTACCTACAATCGGTAGGATCTGATATTGGAATAGATATGGGTAATGAAAGAGAAGAATCAGAAGTTTTTTTTTAGACACAAGTTGAATGAATGAACCACAGCTCCCCACTCTGTCTTTCCAATTCAGTTTCATTATGCTCATTAATAAAATAAATAATTCAAGCTACTATTGATGTAATGTATAATAAATTATAAAGCATACTTGCATCACATCTTGCTTTTTAGAAATAGCTCTATAAAACAGACTTTATTATTCTCATTTTACAGATAAGAAGAAGAGCCTCAGAGAAGCTCAGAGTGCCCATAAGCACACAATTAATAAGTTGCTTATCATGACTTCAACTCAGGTTTACTGCTCCTAAATACTACAAGTGTTTTACTAATCACACTGCCTCACAGGTCAAGCTTAACAATTCTGGATTTAGAAACATAAGAGACAGTAAGAACTAGACAAAATGCTGCATGGTTAGCTCTTTATAAATAATAACCTAGTCATGAACATCATTGTTATCCTATCTTTATAAAATATTTTAGATTCCTATTTAAAAATGGAAATCATATGTCTTCCATGTAATGTCATTACCTATATTTTCCTAAGTAGAGGCAAATTTGGCATACTACTAGGACAAAATATTCAGGCACCATTTGCTATAAGAAAGTTGTATATTTAAACTTACATGTAAAGAATGACTCAGAAAATATTAATTTAAATGTGTACACTTGCTTTCTGTTGGGGCTTATTTATAAAGTCTATCATAAAATTATGGGGCCTCATGTAGAAGGGACCTTAAGTCACACTACATACTGAGATTATATGAATGTGTGTGCATGCTAAATCACTTCAGTTGTGTTCAACTCTGTGACTCCATGGACTGTAGCTTGCCAGGCTCCTCTGTCCATGGAATTCTCCAGAGAAGAATGCTGGAGTGGGTTCCCATGTCTTCCTCCATAGAATCTTCTTGGCCCAGGGGTCAACCTGCATCTCCTGTGGCTCTTGCATTCCAGGTGGATTCTTTACTGCTGAGCCACCTGGGAAGCCCAGTTACATGGACAAGTGTTTAATATCTGATAAAGAAATGACACACAAATTCAAGAAAAATATGACCAAGAGCAAAAGAAAGATGGATAGATATGATTACCTTTGTCTTGTTAACACTCAGTGATGCCATATTAAAAAGTTTTATAGGTTTTGGTTTATTAGTAAAGTTCTCAACTGGTGATGAAAGAATAGTAGAATTAGCATCATTAGTAAAGTAATGCTCAAAATTCTCCAAGCCAGGCTTTAGCAATACATGAACTGAGAACTTCCAGAGGTTCAAGCTGGTTTTAGAAAAGACAGAGGAACCAGAGATCAAATTGCCAACATCCACTGGATCATCAAAAAAGCAAGAGAGTTCCAGAAAAACATCTATTTCTACTTTATTGACTATGTCAAAGCCTTTGATTGTGTGGATCACAAAAAACTGTGGAAAATTCTGAAAGGGATGGGAACACCAGACCATCTGACCTGCCTCTTGAGAAACCTGTATGCAGGTCAGGAAGCAACAGTTAGAACTGGACATGGAACAACTGACTGGTTCCAAATGGGAAAAGGAGTACGTCAAGGCTGTACATTGTCACCCTGCTTGTTTAACTTATATGCAGAGTACATCATGAGAAACACTGGGCTGGAAGAAGCACAGGCTGGAATCAAGATTGCTGGGAGAAATATCAATAACCTCAGATATGCAGATGACACCACCCTTATGGCAGAAAGTGAAGAAAAACTAAAGAGCCTCTTGATGAAAGTGAAAGAGGAGAGTGAAAAAGTTGGCTTAAAACTCAACATTCAGAAAATGAAGATCATGGCATCTGGTCCCATCAACTCATGGGAAATAGATGGGGAAACAGTGGAAACAGTGTCAGACTTTGCTTTTTTGGGCTTCAGAATCCCTGCAGATGGTGATTGCAGCCATGAAATTAAAAGATGCTTACTCCTTGAAAGGAAAGTGATGACCAACTTAGATAGCATATTTAAAAGCAGAGACATTACTTTGCCAGCAAAGGTCTGTCTAATCAAGGCTATGGTTTTTCCAGTGGTCATTTATGGATGTGAAAGTTGGACTGTGAAGAAAACTAAGCGCCAAAAAATTGTTGCTTTTGAACTTAGGTGTTGGAGAAGACTCTTGAGAGTCCCTTGGACTGCAAGGAGATCCAACAAGTCCATCCTAAAGAAAATCAGTCCTGGGTGTTCACTGGAAGGACTGATGCTGAGACTGAAACTCCAATACTTTGGCCACCTCATGCGAAGAGTTAATTCATTGGAAAAGACTCATCAGAGTCTTTTTGCCTCTTGGAGGCAAGAGGAGAAGGGACGACAGATGAGATGGCTGGATGGCATCACCAACTCGATGGACATGAATTTGTATAAACTCTGGGAGTTGGTGATGGACAGGGAGGCCTGGCATGCTGCGATTCATGGGGTCGCAAAGAGTCGGACACAACTGAGTGACTGAACTGAACTGAATTTTGGAGATCTCAGAATTTATAGCTAGAGTCGCCAAGTGGTTTAAGATTGGCTTTCCATATGCTGCCTTCCATTTTATTTTGTTGAGGACTTTAAGAAAAACAATCTCACCATGAGATGTTTTTTCAGTATTGAGCTATAATTCATATGCACACCTACTGACTTTGTCAGTTTTAAAGAAAGACCCGAAATAAATGGAGTGGTGAAAAGCAATTTTGTGCCATTTTTGAGGCAACATATAAAATCCACCTTATTAAAAATAGACAAGAGATAAAAGATATAGCGTGCCACAAACTTGGTCAATAGCATGTCAAAAGTTGCACAGCAGAATAGTGTTTTTCTTTAACAACTTTATGTTTATTGAAAAATGTTCTCCTATTTTAAAAAATAGTAATCTGAAATTGGTTAGAGAATCAGGGCATTACATTTGTAGTCAAACATTACCTCACCTACCTAACTGGACCACTAGTATGGTGTACAAGCATCTCATTGTCAGCACGATATTACGTAAATTGATGTATGGTCTCCTTAGTACTCGAGTTTTCATGGACAAGATGTTAGCCATTATTACAAATGACTCACTATATAGCATCTTGATAGAAAATTTATGTCTACTTTTCTCATTTTGAAAAATTGAGTCTCTGGTAATTTTAATATTTAGTTTTATACTGCTTTGTATAAATTAGTTTTAAGGTAAATTTAGTAAGGCCACAATGAATAAGAAATGTAGGCCCTCTGTGCTTAAATACTTAAATATCTGTGTTTGGAGATTTCCTGCTTTTTATGTACACGTGTCTGTCCTGTGCTTAATTATTCCGTCGTGTCCGACTCTTTGCGACCCTATGGTCTGTAGCCCACCAGGCCCCTCTGTCCATGGGGATTCTCCAGGCAAGAATACTGCAGTGGGTTGCTGTGCCCTCCTCCAGTGGATCTCCCAACCCAGGGGTGGAACCCAGGTCTACCACATTGCAGACAGATTCTTTCTTTACCATCTGAGCCACCAGGGAAGCCCCAAAATACTGGAGGGAGTAGTCTATCCCTTCTCCAGGAGATTTTCCTGACCGAGGAATCAAACCAGTGTCTCCTGCATTGCAGGTGGATTCTTTACCAGCAGAGCTACCTGGGAAGCCCACATATACATACATATGTATATATACATATATATGTATATATAGATATACTGATTTTTATTTCCTTGGTAAGAGCTGGATTCTTGCAAGAGCTGAGTGTAGGAAAAAAGGTTATCTCATTTTTCCCCCTGTTGTTAACCAAGCTAAAATTTTCATATTCCCATAAACTGAATCAAAAGCCAAAACAAGGTTTCTTATCAAAACCCAGTGTGTTTTTTATACATGGCTGCCAGATACCTGTCAAATCTATGACTTCCTAAACCACTCTCCCTGCTTCACTGTCATTTATAAGGAAAAAATGAGTATATGTGGTGCTTCCTTGAATATATCTGAAACTACATTGTTGCTTGAGGGAGAGTATTTTTTAATATGTTGACATTTCTATCTGTGTTTGCCATTTGATATTTGTAACTTGTCACCTCTTATTTTTATTGTCTCACTAATCTTTCCCCTTAGCAAATCCTTTATTTTTTATTAGAAATACCCAACTTTTTTAAGAAGTACTTTTTATGTCCCTGTGGAACTAAATTGGCTTCAGTTGTCCTTTTAGCTCATTAGCTCTCTGGGGATGAATTGGAGGCCTTATAAGTGAAAAGACAGTGCTTTAAAGAAATCTCTTGAAGACATCTTATTTGGAAACAATCATGTTTAAATATCCATAGTTTGTGGAAGTATTTCTAGTCATTTTATTTTGGTGCACATAAAAACTGGATTTTTATTTCTCTGTCACTAATCTGTTCTTTTACAATATTCCAAAACAAATCCTCATAAAATAATGTGCAACTATTCTATGCTCCTGAACATTTGAAAATAGTTGTGGTTTCTTCTGGAATAAGAAAGGCATTGATTTTTATTAGTAGTGCCTAGATCATACCATATAATGTTTTGTTGCTATTTTAAGTTATCTTAATATTGTGAAGGAGGTCCTTCCAATGTTTCAATCAACTGTCTTCCTTAGAATCATGTCTTTGTAAGCTTTTGTAGTAAATTCACTTTTAGATTCTTATGAGGAAATGCTTTAACTCCCATAAATTCTTTCTAGAAAATCTTTTGTACAAACATGTATAGCAAGCACATACCTTGGCTGGTGATAGTGAATTTTATACTGAATTCCATTAAATAGTTAATCAATCATCTTTTGCTTTAATGTAACCATTCTAGTATGTTCCATATGCCAAGAGGATGAGAATGTGCCTGATGCTCTTTGGCTCCAAAAATCTTTTTGGACACAAAGTAAAAAGACTTGGGATGGTACTTTCTGTGGATTAAACATCTCTTAGACAGCTTTTCCTGGTTCTATCACTGCTTAATATTCTCAACCTCACTGTCCTGTAGATGAGAGTTCCCCTTCATTTAGAGAATAAATAATACTACATCTCAGGTGCTGAAGACAATCTGCAACCTGTGTGTAAAAGTTTTAATCCTAACTTACTTTTGTTTCTCATTCTAAGTTTTCTCATAGCTCACACAGAGTTGGCAAATAAATAAATTTTATAAGTGAATAAATGTACCAATTCAAGAGTGAATAAATAAAACTTGTACTTCTTCAAGCCAGATAACATCACTCCAGAAAAATGAGTCTACCTGATTGTTTTTTAAAAACCTTGCTTTTCCATCTCTGTCTCTCTGATCTTGCCTTCTGCCCCAACTCCAGACTCCATCTCCACATGTTAAAATGTTACTTATTTTCCAGTCACATTTCAGATCCCACCTCATCCAGAGCCTTTCCTCATCCATTTTTATCAAAAGCAATCTCCCCATTTTCTGAATTCTGTAGAATCCAGTATCTTTCCTAAGAGGTAATATTAGGCTTATTTATAGCAAAGCTAGCTCATAATTATTGTTTATTGGTTTCCACACATGGTGCTTTGTTATTTTTTTTTCATCTCCAGTAACCTTTAAAAATTACTGCAAAAACAAAAATTTAAAGATAAAGACACTGAGACACAGAGCACTTGTACATAGTAGAATTTGGGTTCTAACAAAGGTAGGGAGCCTGATCCCAGAGCCTGTGCTATCAACATTATGCTGAATGCTTAAGACTAAGCGTAAAGTGGCATGATCATTTCTAAGTATGAAATAATTCCTCAATATTTATTTAATGTTTAAGAAATCTTTTTAAATAATTTTGAACTACACATATGGCTTGAATTTGAATGACTTATGTGCTCCTCACGTTATGACCATCAATAGCTATTTGAAACCAAATCACTATCTCTTGATTTTCCCAGCATTTATCATGTTCTCCAAACCCAAAATATATCTAATTATCTGATGCCATTAGACTAATCTTGCTTCCTGTTTCTGAATAATTATCATTTTCTTCATGACTTTTAATCTTTCTGATATCCAGAAGTCTTCTATCTGCAAATAAATTTAGATAAGTACATTCACAAGAGGCTAATTTATGGAATGAATGAATTATAAACAAGTTGAAATGATGAGAAATAATAAATTTAATTGTATTACAACAGTATTCTAAAAGATTATATTGCACATTTGAACGTTTTATCTTACTATTTATTCTCAAAAGTCATTTCAAGACATTAATACATATAGGTAGACAAACACATAAATGGGCTTCATGCACTGGCAGAATTCATTTCCTCATCTATATAGCCACAGATCACATTTAAATCATAGCATTTACCAAACTTTATTATTCTATTATATTTTCATGTGTGTCTATCTCCAGACTTCTTAAGGAAAAAGGAAATATCTTTTAAATCTAGACCAGCTACCATTATCTGCATAGATATGTTGACGTAGGATGCAGTTTTCTGATTACCTAAAGAAATACTTCTCCCACATTTCCATGCTATATTTTTTGAGTAGCTAAAATTACTTTTTTCACTTGTTTATTTATCTCTGAATATTTAATATCTCTGATATCTCCTGCTCCCTTATCTGTTTTCCTAGGAGAGGAGAGAAGTTCCTTGTTTACCACTGAATTTCCTAGATAGGGACATATAACTGATCTTCAGTTCAGTTCAGTTCAGTCGCTCAGTCATGTCTGACTCCTTGCGACAACATGAACCACAGCACGCCAGGCCTCCCTGTCGATAACCAACTCCCGGAGTCCACCCAAACCCATGTCCATCAAGTTGGTGATGCCATCCAGCCATCTCATCCTCTGTCATCCCCTTCTCCTCCCGCCCCCAATCCTTCCCAGGATTAGGGTATTTTCCAATGAGTCAACTCTTCACATGAGGTGGCCAAAGTATTGGAGTTTCAGTCTTAGCATCAGTCCCTCCAATGAATACCCAGGACTGATTTCCTTTAGGATGGACTGGTTGGATCTCCTTGCAGTCCAAGGGACTCTCAAGAGTCTTCTCCAACACCACAGTTCAAAAGCATCAGTTCTTCGGCACTCAGCTTTCTTCACAGTCCAACTCTAACATCCATAAATGATCACTGGAAAAACCATAGCCTTGACTAGATGGACCTTTGCTGGCAAAGTAATGTCTCTGCTTTTAAGCATGCTATCTAGGTTGGTCATCACTTTTCCATCAAGGAGCAAGCATCTTTTAATTTCATGGCTGCAATCACCATCTGCAGTGATTCTGGAGCCCCAAAAAATAAAGTCTGACACTGTTTCCCCATCTATTTCCCATGAATTGATGGGACCAGATGCCATGATCTTAGTTTTCTGAATGTTGAGTTTTAAGCCAACTTTTTCACTCTCCTCTTTCACTTTCATCAAGAGACTTTTTAGTTCCTCTTCACTTTTGGCCATAAGGGTGGTGTCATCTGCATATCTGAGGTTATTGGTATTTCTCCTGGCAATCTTGATTCCAGCTTGTGCTTCTTCCAGTCCAGCGTTTCTCATCATGTACTCTCCATATAAGTTAAACAAGCAGGGTGACAATATACAGCCTTGACAAACTCCTTTTCCTATTTGGAACCAGTCTGTTGGTCCATGTCCAGGTCTAACTGTTGCTTCCTGACCTGCACATAGGTTTCTCAAGAGACAGGTCAGATGGTCTGGTGTTCCCATCCCTTTCAGAATTTTCCACAGTTTTTTGTGATCTACACAGTCAAAGGCTTTGGCATAGTCAATAAAGCAGAAATAGATCTTCTTCTGGAACCTCTTGCTTTTTTGATGATCCAGTGGAAGTTGGTAATTTGATCTCTGGTTCCTCTGTCTTTTCTAAAACCAGCTTGAACATCTGGAAGTTCATGGTTCACGTATTGCTGAAGCCTGGCTTGGAGAATTTTAAGCATTACTTTACTAGCATGTGAGATGAGTGCAATTGTGCGGTAGTTTGAGCATTCTTTGGGATTGCCTTTCTTTGGGATTGGAATGAAAACTGAATTTTCCAGTACTATAGCCACTGCTGAGTTTTCCAAATTTGCTGGCATATTGAGTGCAGCACTTTCACAACATCATCTTTCAGGATTTGAAATAGCTCAGCTGGAATTCTATCACCTGCACTGCCTTTGTTTGTAGTGATGCTTTCTAAGACCCACTTGAGTTCACATTCCAGGATGTCTGGCTCTAGGTGAGTGATCGCACCATCATGATTATCTGGGTTGTGAAGATCTTTTATGTACAGTTCTTCTGTGTATTCTTCCCACCTCTTCTTAACATCTTCTGCTTCTCTTAAGTCCATACCATTTCTGTCCTGTATCAAACCCAACTTTGCATGAAATATTCCCTTGGTATCTCTAATTTTCTTGAAGAGATCTCTAGTCTTTCCCATTCTGTTGTTTTCCTCTATTTCTTTGCATTGGTCACTGAGGAAGGCTTTCTTATCTCTCCTTGCTCTTCTTTGGAACTCTGCATTCAGATGGGAATATCTTTCCTTTTCTCCTTTGCTTTTTGCTTCTCTCTTTTCACAGCTATTTGTAAGGCCTCTTCAGATAGCCATTTTGCTTTTTTGCATTTCTTTTCCATGGGGAGGGTCTTAGTCCCTGTCTCCTGTACAAGTCACGAACCTCCATCCATAGTTCATCAGGCACTCTATCTATCAGATCTAGTCCCCTAAATCTATTTCTCACTTCCACTGTATAATCATAAGGGATTTGATTTAGGTCATACCTGAATGATCTAGTGGTTTTCCTTACTTTCTTCAATAGGTACTCATAAATACTTATTTAATAAACAACTGCTAGGTCCTCAGTAAACTTGGGAATTAATTTTATTATTATGGAATTAATGATTATAAAACTATAGCCCGGTTTTAGTCAAATCTTGTTCGACTCTTGCTACCCCATGTATGGTAGCCTGCCAGGCTCCTTTTCTATGGGATTCTCCAGACAAGAAGACTCGAGTGGGTTGCCATTTCCTTCTCCAGGGAATCTTCCTGACCCAGGAATTGAACCTGGGTATCCTGCATTGCAGGCAGAGTCTTTTACTGACTGAGCTATGAGGGAAGCCCAAAACTATAAGCCAGAAACTGAAGCACTTGGTTATAATAATGAATCTATTAAAAATCACATTCTTTAGAATAAAAAATTATCTGATCTGAATCAGATACTTCATTTAGAAAGAAACACACAGAAAGTTTCTCAGAAATACTTGCTGAAAGTTAAATTGGATACATAAGTAAAATCTAATTGTCTTTCAGATTTACTAATGTGATCAATTTGGTGGTGATGATGGTTTAGTAGCTCAGTTGTGTCTGACTCTTTGAGACCCCATGCAGCCTGCCAGTCTTCTCTGGGATTTCCTCTCCATGGGATTTCCTAGGCAGGAATACTGGAGTGGGTTGCCATGCCTTCTTCTAGAGGATCTTTCCAAACCCAGGGAACACACCCACATCTACCTGGCAAGTGGGTTTTTTTTTTACCACTGAGCCACCTGCGAAGTCCTGCAGTAAATTTATGTTCTCATAAATTAGAATTAGATTAGAATATTTTCTGAACATAAATAATTTGGTGTTTTATTTCAATTCTCTTCTATTAAATGTTGTGGTTATTGTATCACTTGTCTCTTCCTTTGAATGACATCTTCTGTAATAGCAGAGTTTTTATTTTGGGGGTTTGTTCATTTTCTTCTTTAAATTTTGGGTCATAGACCACTTTGAGAATCTAATAACAAGGATCGATCACATTTCTCTTCAGATAAATAAAGAAGTGATGCTATACAGATAATTTTATATATAATTATAGGTAGTCTCTGAGGTAAGACATGGCTAGGCTTACCCAGTTTATTTGTGTGATTCTGATAGAGAAGCAAGAAATGAAACAGATACGCTCCTATAACACAGCAAGTACTAGTTTTTATTGTATTGGGTTGGCCAAAATTTCCTTTGGATTTTTCCATACTGTCCTACAAACTGAACGAACATTTTGGCCAACCCAATAATAAGATGTATTCTAGAATGCCAGTTATGCTCTGGGAAAAAGACAGTGGTGCCAAGTGTCTGGACTCTCCACTGAGACTGTCAAAACCTCCAGACTTGAGGTGTGCTATGGTTAGGAACAGGGGAAGGGTAGGAAGGTACTGGATAGCCTTGGTCATGTGTATAGTATATATACTGCCTCTTCCCTGGTTGAGCAGTAAAAATAAGTAGAAGGAACCTCAACTGGATCTAAGGATTCCTTAGTTAGTCCTAAGCCTGGATCAACACTTTGAGCCTGGACTGTATCATTTGGCATATTTCTAAGGATTTGTCATGATGGTATGATTTCACATGAGTGTGAGTGCAGATGGTGATTAAGAGGGGAAGCTTCTGGTACTGGAATTACCTGTAAGAATTCTTAACATCTGATGGCCTGTGAGTGTTTAAGAAATGAAAATGGGAGTTTGAACTGTGGCTCAGATTTTGGCTGTGGGGCTACCTCCTCTTTTCCTATTCTGGATGCTGAATGCTTCTTTATTAAAGCCACTAGTATAGATGGGGAATGGGCTTCTAAGGATAAAGAATATGTCTGAAGTTAATGAGATTTCGGTTAAAAAGGATTGTTAGGAATACTCCTGATAATCCTCCTAGGTCATCCCCAGCCATCTTTAGACTCTGCTTGCAGAATACAGACTCTTCTTGCATTATAACTAATAGCAAGTAAATGCAGACTATATAGAAGAAAGTTCTAGGAGAATGGGAAACATATGGGAAAAGAGTAATCTAGCCTAGTAAGGACAGACGCTGCTGATGGACAATTTTATAGGAAAATAATGAATTTTTATCAATTCCTGGATGTTTCAGTGGGACTGAAACAGTGATGTATTGCCAAGGAAAAAAATATCTTGTGTGTGAGTTGCTGGATTACTCATTAACCATCTGTTCTTGGCATTTGCATGCTAAGTCTCTTCAGTCATGTCTGACTCTTTGCCACCCTCTGGACTGTAGCCCGTCAGGCTCCTCTGTCCATGGGATTAACCAGGCAAGAACACCATAGTGAATTGCCATGCCCTCCTCCATGGGATCTTCCCCACCCAGGGATTGTACCCACATCTCTTATGTCTCTTGCATTAGCAGGTGGGTTCTTTAACACCAGCACCCCTGAATCCATGCTCCTATTGCTACTGATAAAGAAACCCACTTCATCACCATTAATGTTAAGACCACGCCTTTAAGACTAGAACTTCACCTCTTTACTTTTAGACAGAGGAGATAATTGAGTGTTTGATGAACTTTTAAAGGAACAATTACACAAAGGTTTTCATTTTTTTAAGTTAGAAACTTTATCTCAGTTAACATCTGACAAAAACCAGCATGGAAGAGGATCCAAATTTCACTGGGACTTAATGGCAGCCACTAAAATGACTGGAAAGGGCATGAAAATTTTTTTTGGATATCATTATCCTAACTGCCCCTAATTCTAGTTGTTTTATTACCATGGTTGCTACCATGGACTCCCTGAGACTATACCATTCTGCCTTATCTAAGGGAAGGGGAGATTCAAGAGAAATGGCAACAGTGTGGTTAACCTCAAAGCCCCCTTTTCTCTAAGATAATTCATGCACAGCTCTTGTTTTCTGTGTTTAGTAAGTAAAGCACAGTACAAGGGAAGGATGTGGATAAATTAAACTAACCAGAGAAAGCAATGGTATATGTAGGGAAGGTACTTTTAAGTGATGTGGTAGCTCAGTTGGCCATGCTCCCCAGTCCCTGAATTCAAGAGAAAGCTGTGGGCCCAGACTGCTCTTTGTCATGTTGATCTGAGACCCTGCAGAGCTCCATAAAGATGGGCAGAAGTGATTGCAAAGATCAAGGGGAAAATGAATAACAGAGAGAGTCAGGACATCAGTTACATTCTTGGTCAAATTTATTACGAGATGTGTTGTCAAAACCCACAAGCTATCACTCATCTGGCGACATATCATCAGCAACAGTATTAGGTGGGGCTCCACTGAGCACAGTGACTCTGAGCCTGGTTTTCATCACCGTCCCAAGATGAATGGCAGTCTTTAAACACACCCAAGGAACTGACCCCCAACAAGTCAACATTGACAGCAAACACCTAAGAAATCGCCTGGAAAGGTTATACCAAACAATCACAACTACATTAATTGAAGAGTGTGAGGTGAACGTATTCATATGCCCTTTATTAGTCAAAAGTATGTTCAGTGGTATGTAACAGAAACGCCCAAACCACTGGTGAATCACCTGGAAATTAAATAAGATAGAGGTTTGTTTCTTTCACATAAAATCCATAGTGTGTGTATACGAGTCTGTGTGTGTTGTCCTTGGATGGCGTGCCTACGTGTGTGCTAAGTTGTTTCAGTCATGCCCAATTCTTTGTGATCCTATGGACTGTGGCCCACCAGGCTCCTCTGTGCGTGGGATTCTCCAGGCAAGTATACTGGAGTGGGTTGCCATACCCTCCTCCAGGGAATCTTCCCAACCCAGGTATCAAACCCGGGTCTCCTGCATTGCAGGCAGATTCTTTACTTGGCCACTGCTGAGTTTTCCAAATCTGCTGACATAATGAGTGCAGAATTTTTTTTTTTTTTCATTTATTTTCATTAGTTGGAGGCCAATTACTTCACAATATTGTAGTGGGTTTTGCCATACATTGACATGAATCAGCCATGGATCTACATGTATTCCCCATCCCGATACTCCCTCCCACCTCCCTCTCTACCCAATCCCTCTGGGTCTTCCCAATGCACCAGGCCTGAGCACTTGTCTCATGCATCCCACCTGGGCTGGTGATCTGTTTCACTATAGATAATATACATGTTTCGATGCTGTTCTCTCGAAACATCCCACCCTCGCCTTCTCTCACAGAGTCCAAAAGTCTGTTCTGTACATCTGTGTCTCTTTTTCTGTTTTGCATACAGGGTTATCGTTACCATCTTTCTAAATTCCATATATATGCGTTAGTATGCTGTAATGTTCTTTCTTTCTGGCTCACTTCACTCTGTATAATGGGCTCCAGTTTCATCCATCTCATTAGAACTGAGTCAAATGAATTCTTTTTAACGGCTGAGTAATATTCCATGGTGTATATGTACCACAGCTTCCTCATCCATTCGTCTGCTGATGGGCATCTAGGTTGCTTCCATGTCCTGGCTATTATAAACAGTGCTGCGATGAACATTGGGGTGCACGTGTCTCTCCCTAGTAACATTGGACACTTTTTGACCTAAGGGGCTCATCTTCTGGCATCATATCTTTTGCCTTTTCATATTATCTATGGACTTCTCCAGGCAAGAATACTGGGAGTGGGTTGCCATTTCCTTCTCTAGTGAATCATGTTTTGTCAGAATTCCTCACTATGACCTGTTCATCTTGGGCAGCCCTGCAGGGCATGGCTTATAGCTTCACTGAGTTACACAAGCCTCTTCATCAAGACAAATCTGTGATCCATGAAGCAGGGAGCTATTTTACACCTTTGAAAAATTATTTGTCAATAATTACATTTTAAGATTATTCACTAAACCTGTAAGAAAACTCATTAGCAGCTCTAATTTTGCCAACATTTAAATCTAAATCTAAATTTAAAATTTCTTCTATATCATTTCATCAGTCTGGGGATTCATTTAAAATTATGATGTCTTAAAAATACTGCTTTTGTTTATAGCTATAATTATATTAACTACATATAAGCGTATCATAATTCTTATGTTGTGTTTGGGTATAGCCAATTAACTATGTTGTGGTATTTTCAGGTGAACAATGAAGGGACTCAGGCGTATATATACAAGTAGCCATTCATAACTAGCTCCTAAGACTGTTGTCCATTCTCTAGTTTTTCTTTTCCTCTTGTTTTTTATGAGATAATGCTTTATTCACTGTACTTGCTGCTTGATGTCTTCTTTTTCCTGTCAGCTCAAGATTCATAAGGCTATTTTCTTCTTTAGCAAGTAGATTTGGTAGCCTGCTCCAGTATTCTTGACTGAAAAATCCCACGACAGAGGAGCCTGGCAGGCCACGGTCCTTGGGGTCACAGAGAGTCAGACACAACTATGACTGGAATGCACACGCAACTATTGAAATGAGAGCTGCTAATATTGCCATGTTTTAGAAAATGTGTCCTATATCCTGCCTATTTCAAAATAGCATCAATTGCCTCTGTCTTCAAAGGTATGTAGTGTGACTGTTAAAGTTCAAGTAAATAAGCTAAGATAAGGTCAAAGTTACTTTTTTAAAAAACTGCATAAGCCTTATTAAGTTTATTTTAGGCTAGCATGAAGAAAGGCATTATATGGGTCAGATGGATTATACCTTTGCCTGCTAAGCATCTAAAGATAATTTACATAAAATTTACATTAAAATTTATTATTTCTGTAGTTTGGTAGGCCAGTCTTTCATTTTTATACAATAATCTCTTAACACCTTGTATTTGCATATCTTATAAAAATGTTTTAAAATGTTTTCACATATATTAATTCATAGCTACACTGTGAGCATGGCAATTATGCTCTGTTTTTATGGATCACAAATTTGAGGTTCAAAGAAGGTAAGTTTGTGACAGAGATAAGCCTGAATTGATGAATTAAAATCTCTTTATAAAATACCTCTATTTTAGTATACAAAAGAATGCTCACATGTTGAATACATATGGGCATTTATCATGATTAGGAAACAAACTATATTTATGAATCATGGGTCCAACCTATATACAAAGAAAAGTTAGCTTTCTAGAAAGAGAAAACATTGAATGTCAAGTTTCCAAGTTAACTACAGAAATAGAGTCACAGATGTAGAAACCAATCTTATGGTTACCAGGGAGGGAAGGGGAAGGGGATGGATAAATGGGGAGATGGGGATTGTCTTATACAATATATCACATATTATATGTAAAATATATATGTAAAATAGATAACTAATAAAGACTTACCAGATAGCACAGAGAACTCTTAGTACTCTGTAATGACCTATATGGGAAAAGAATCTAAAAGGAAGTGGATATACATATATATATGACTGATTCACTTTTCTATACTGTAGAAAGTAATGCAACATTTTATTGTTTCTATTTTTTATTTTATAACTTGAATTTTCTTTTTTATTGGATTATAGTTCCTTTACAATGTTTTATTAGTTTCTGCTATAGAAGGTGAATCAGCTATTCACATACATATATCCCCCCTTTTTTGGATTTCCATCCTATTTAGGTCAGCACAGAGCACTAGCAAAGTTCCCTGAGCTATACAGTAGGTTCTCATCATCTATTTGGTACAGAGTACGTATGGATGTCAATCCCAGTCTCCCAATCCATTCTGGTGCCCCTTCTGCCCTTGGTATCCATAAGTTTATGCTCTACTTCTATATCTATATTTCTGCTTTGCAAATAAGTTCATCTATACCATTTTTCTAAATTCCACATATGAACACAACATTTTGAAACAATTGTACTCCAGTAATTTTTTAAATGTTTAAAAATAAATAAATTGCTCCAATTTTTAAACTCACAAAACTAATATATGGTATTTTAGCTATTAGTAATACAAGGATATTTGACTTACAGACAGTTCAAGTTCAAATACTTATTCCTTCTCAGTTTTTATTACCCTTAGTGAGCATCTCCCTCCATTCTTACATCATTTCTCTTCCAAGTACTACCATTGATAACAAGAATGAAGGAATAAAGGTAAAGACTGTCACAAAGAAAAGTTATCATGACAATCATAGACATGAATATTTAAATTGGATAAATGCAAACAGGGGCTTATTTTGAATACAACTTTCTTTATCTTTTAATTGTATTCTGTTCTACATTTAAATTTCATAGGTGTACATGGGAACAATCACCTTTATATATATTAGGAGAATAAGGTCAATTAAACAATTAAGAATCTCTGAGGAGTGTAGGACCTTCATACTGCTTTCAGTAATGCTAACTATTCTAGCTCAGTCTGAATATAAATCAGCCTTCGTAAATAAGTCAGCTCTGTTTCATTTTCTCTTAGCATTTTAGTCTTTATAATCATTGTTTGTTCCTACTAAGCCAATAACCAAAAATAATTCAGCTACTTGGTTTTGAATAGCTCAAAGATGTGTCAACTAATTAGGCTATTTGAAAATACAATCGTAATTAAAACAATGAGTACTGAGGGGGTAATGTCTCAGTATTTATGGTTTTTAGAACACCTGTAAAATCTGTGGCACAATTGAACTCAGCATAATAAAAATGTTAGAATATATAAAATGTCATCAAATGCTTGTGGCCCACTTCTATAAAAAGCATGAATAATTCACAATACTATATATGGAATTAGATTTTGCTGCCCTGATTCCATTTAAATAAGTGTGTTTATGAGTCACCAGTTTCATTTTCCCCTACTTATACGTGGTGACCTTTCACTTATGAGGTGGAAAGCAATCAGCTCTGTGCACAGAATAAGATCAAGAAAAATAAATTTAAATATTTATAGTAAACATTTATGATGGCATGTGCATTAATGATTCTGAACACACTTTTGTTCAGAGAAGAAAAGATGTATAAAATCCATTCACCTCACAAATATTTATTAAGAAGTTTCCAAATGCCTACCCAAGCATGTTGCATAGTTCCAATGAAAATTAGACAATAAAACATGTGGACAAAGTATGAAAAATAAAATAACATCCAAAGTACTTTATCTTATTTTATCAGATATTTTTAAAGATTCATTAACTCGGAGAATGAAAACTGCCAATATGTAATTGATCCTTCCAAATTTCTACCTATTATTTTTTTATATTTTGCAGTTATCGGCAGATATTCATTAGAATGAATTGACGGGATATATATACTCAAAATCGGGGGTAATCATGAGAACAATGTTAAAAGCCAGTAGGAGGT
Organism: Dama dama; assembly: GCF_033118175.1. Classification (NCBI taxonomy): domain Eukaryota; kingdom Metazoa; phylum Chordata; class Mammalia; order Artiodactyla; family Cervidae; genus Dama; species Dama dama. Next base: position 66,472,154 of record NC_083710.1, read on the forward strand.
AGCTTATTGCTGACTGTGTCTTATGTGTTACTGGTTTCATACTTTTTTATTTCCTTTAAAATCCATCTCAATACCCTGTCAATTCCCTCTATATTCCAATTTATTCTGGGGCTCACATCATGAACACAAAACACAGTGCTATTCAACTGTATTTGTACATCTATCACAGAACCCATTTCACCATGGCTTGTGCTTTTACATGACTGTTTCCTGCCCTCATGACAATTTCAGGCTATGCCTTTATTCCACTGGTTCCTACAGTGTTTGTGCAATATGTGTACATGATGGATGTCCTAGAAATCACTGGGAAGTGTACCCATCTCATCACTCCTCTGTACAGAAGCCTGGGATGACTCGACATTGCCAACCACATTTGACTTATCAAAGCAAAGAAAGCCTTAACACCCTGGCCCCAGACAGCTTTTCCAAACTTCACAGTCATTCCACTTCCCACTTTCTAAAATCCAGTGACAGTGAACAACTCAATTGTCTTGAACTTTCTCACTTTACTTTGCTCAAGCTGTTCTAATCTGTCATAAATGTCTCTTTTCCTATTCCTTTGGCTGGCTGACTCCATCCATACTTCAATTCCCAACTCGGTTGTCATCTCTTTTTCTATAACATGTCCCAAACATTTCTTTCTCTACTTCCTTATGTTTATATTTATCTCTATTTTATAAGATCAAATGTATTTAGAGTTATATCTGATTTACTATGAGCACCATATGTGCAGAAAGAGTCCACTTTTCTCATCTAAAGTAGGATTTTTATTGAAAAAGACTTATGGCCTAAAGTACAAATAACTTAACATTTACATGTCTTGTTCAGTCAAACAGAGTGAAGAGCGTAAGTCTCAGATTCAAATGGTTATTTAGATCTCTTCCCCTTTTCTAACTAACTTGACTTGCATATGTTACATAATATTTGAGAGGCAGTTGTTGTTGTTCAGCCACTCACTCGTGTCCAACTCTTTCTGCCCCCACAAATTGTAGCATGCCAGGCTTCCCTGTCTTTCATTATCTCCCAGAGTTTGCTCAAACTCATGTCCCTTGAGTCAGTGATGTCATCCAATTGTCTCATCCACTGTGCCCTCTTCTCCTCCTGCCTTCAATCTTTTCCAGCATCAGGGTCTTTTCAAAAGAGTCAGCTCTTCACATCAGGTGGCCAAAGTATTAGAGATTCAGTTTCAGCCTCAGCCCTTCCAGTGAATATTCAGGGTTGATTTCCTTTAGGACTGACTGGTTGGATCTCCTTGCAGTCCGAGGGACTCTCAACAGTCTTCTCCAGCACCAGTTTCCTCCTTTGTAAATCATTATCTGTACCATAGGGTTATAGAAAAAGTTGTACACCTTAAATACATACAATTTTAATTTGCCAATCATACTTCAGTAGCTTGGAAAAAAAACTGAAGTCCCAACTTCAGTATTGACAGCAAGTAAGCAGGTGTACAACACATTTTCGATCCTATTACACCAAAAGCAATGCCTTTAGAGCCTCTACAGATTTTATTTCTCCCTTTCAGTGTATAAATATATATTAGGCCAATTTTGAAGTCAGACTACCTGGACATAGATCATAATTCTGCTCCTGAATCTTTGTGCAATTTATTTAACCTCTCTGTGCCTTAAATTGTTTATAGGATTGCTGTCAGCATCAAGGAAACTAAACTACATAAAGCACTTTGAACAATCTCTGATATACAGTAAATTTGAGATGTGTATTAGCTATTATTTTATCCTTATTTGCTTTAAAATAGGAGCATCTTATTGACAACAATCTGTTAACACTGTTTAAGTGCAATCTTATAGAAGAATAACTGAATGAACATTTTTAAAGGGGGGAGATTTCTAAAACCAGGAAGACTCCTGAGATTCAAAGCTACCAGGATACAGTATGCGTTACCTTTCATCTGCTTTTTTTTTTTTTAGCCAGTTTTATATCTTGCTCTTATTTTCAGCTATTGTGGATATATTTTTGTCTAGTATCACAGAATATATCATAGGCAGCCATACTTTATTGCACCAGAGCAGTAAAAATTAAGTTTTTGTCCTCTCAGTGTCCATGTTTGTTAAGGAAATTATCTAGTCTTGTTTAGGCTTCAGAGTTAAAGCAGAGCAGGCCTCTGACCTTGCTTCTAACCTGCCTGGACACTGCCCTGGCTGTAAGTGACTACCTGCTCTGAGTGCAAGCCTAGTGGCACCATAGGAAAGAGGAGGAAAGAACTTTGAGATTGTTGAGCCCTGAAGGGAGCCTGGCCAACCAAGCCCCAGGCTTACCAACATTCCAAATTTTACAAGACAAAACAAACAGCATTAACATGAATCCAGGCTTGCAGTTTGCTCACAGATTGCTGAGGATATCAGTTTGAGTCCTGGGATTATACAGGGGAAACCGAACTGCAATTTTTGAAGTCTCACCCACAAAGCAGACGAGCTGCCTGGGACCTTTTCCCAGCTGGGACTCCAGATGTTCTGTGACACGGACTTCCCAGTACCTGGGAACCAGGTCTGGTTGTTGGTCAAAACCCAATTTGGTGATGTATCCTCTGCTGTTTCTATTTCTCTTTTCTTTTCATGTTTGTATATTGAAAGCAAGCTAGATAATTCTCTAGTAAAGATTGGTATTATTTATTTGTATATAATGAGTAGTTTATTTTGTTAACAAAGCCTTCGAACCTTTGAGATGAAAGTGCCATCTTTTGGCAAAATCATCTGCCAATACCAGAGAAGAACTCAGGTACCCGCTGAGTTTACTCTTTGTTGGGTAATGGGATAATCTGACTGTTGAGGTCTGATCAGACTGCAGAGTTGTGTTATTTCAGTCCTTCCAGAACCATGTAATATAGGGGATGGGTGCTTTTAACCAAAAAAAAAAAAAAAAGGGGGGGGGGTGGATTCTATTTAGGCAAAAATAATAAATGTCTAATACATCTACTTTCTAGAACAAAGAACAACCTGGAATGAAGAGAATAATGTCAACTTCAGGAAAAAGGTGGTGAGAGCCTATTTGTTCTCACCACTGTTCATGCAGGGTGCATAGTTTCTCCAAGCAGAGACAACATATCATTGCTGAACTGATTTTGGTTTACAATTCAAATACAGTGATTTCTGAGAGGTTGTGGTGATGAAGGGGAGGGCATAAGCAACAACAGTGATTATGTTAAGGCAGGGCAATGAAATACTTAGGAAAACTCATCTAAGACTTTAGAATTTGGTCACTTGTCAATTATGTTTGCTTCATTCTGGTGAAATGTATGTATCATTTCAAGTAGGTATTGCCATACTGTTTCAACATTTCTGATAAACTTGATCACAATCACATTTTCACCCTGTAGATGAAAATTCCCATGAATAATATTCCCCCAAATTGGAGAACATTGAATCTAAAGAACATCCCAGCAATGGTTAAAATATGCCACATGAAGATATCTTACATCAATATAAAGGAACTAATCCCAAGAGAAATGTTTTAATATCACAATGGGCTTTTTTAAAAATAATAGTAGATAATGTGTCATTACGCTTCTTATGACAAATAGTCAATGATTATAAGGGGGAACTTATTTAGTTTGGCTGTCAATATAGACAAAGCAATTAAAAGATAGAATCTAATAACAGTATAGATGGAGGTACATCTGTGGAAATTCTGCTGCATCTCAACTACTGTGGAAAGTAATTTATTCTGCTGGAAGCATATCACAGTAAACCAAAAGAAGTCTGATGTAACCTAGGTTGCAATTCCCTGTGAACATTTCTTTGCTATAGTAATTATCTCTGATTAGGAAAATAACAATAAAAATCCCCATGTTCTTATCAAGGATTCATGTTGACAGCTCTCCCAGTGGGAACGGTCATAGTGGTGTTAAAATTAAAGCTGATACTATGGACAGTGTAGTTATGCTTTATTTTAGAAAACATCAGAGTCAAGAGACTGCAAGAAAGAATTATCCTAATTCTATCAGCCTGTTCCCAGGGATCTAATAACAAGGAACTAGTATAGGAGCCAAAGATTGTTGGTAGTTGACTAGTGGTTTTGGCTGCAGATTCTGGGCAGTTACAGCCATCTGTTCCCCAAAACTTCTTTTTAGAAAGATAGATAAAACAATTAGCAAGTTGGAATTCTATAGAATAAGACAATACAATTCAGTTGAATTTGGTGCAAAATAAAGTTCATTTTAGATAAAAGAGGGAATAGAATGAATGGAATTTGTCAGGAGCTGTTGTAGGTCAAAACAAACAACGGTGATTCAGTGGTGGAAAATTTTGAAAGAGATGGGTGATGTTCTTTGACAAGAAAAACTATGTGGGTGGTGAAAAGATTATAATACTAACAAACAAAACAGGAAAGGGTGATAAAAGGGACAAAGTTTAGAGATGCAAGCGAGGCAGTTTCTGTAGTATTCAGTGTGTTCCTCAGAACACATTACAATAAAAAGTCTTTATAAGCAGGTTCAGTAATGTCACTCATGAGTCATGCTTCACACTAAATAGGGAAACAGAAGCATTGAAAACAAGCTACTAAAACTCAGCCAATTTGCAAGCAAAGTATGATGATTAATCCAATGTAAGTCTGTGGGGCAGAGTGTACATGGAGGCTGATAGTAATTGTATGTCATACACCACTTGGGATAATAAGCTGCAAGCTGAATGCTCAAGAAAAGCCTTATGGATATAATAATAAACATCTTGCGTGAGTCTGTGCTTAGTTGCTCAGTTGTGTCTGACTCTTTGTGATCCCATGGACAATAGTCAGCCAGGTTCCTCTGTTCATAGAATTTTCCAGACAAGAATACTGGGGCAGGTTGCTATTTCCTACTTCAGGGGATCTTCCAGGCCCAGGGATCAAACCCATGTCTCTAACATCTCCTGCATTAGCAGGTGGATTCTTTACCACTGTGCCACCTGGGAAGCCTAATAAACATCTTAAAATAGTGTAAAAGAGAAAAAGAGAGCACAAAGAAAATAGATATCCAACAGATGCACAGATAATACATAAGATATTGTGTTTTAGACAAAGGACCACAAGGCAAAGAGCCAATGGACAGTAAATTCAAATACACCAAGAATCTGTCTTTGCACCTATACAATGTGGAATGGATAGTTGGCTATCAGGTTTCTCAGTCATTTTAATATCTATAAAAATGGTATCACTGTAGCTCTTTTTGAAATCAACTAATAAATTACATTTAGAGGAATTCTTGCTATGAAATATCTACTTTCTTAAAAAACAAAAAACAAACAACAAAAAAAAGTCAAAGGAACAAGCCAAAATGAAGCACACAGACCCTCCTCTCTAATGCTCCCAGAGGATCTGGTTTCGCCCTACATTTCAATAAAGTGTAGATGTATAGAATTAGATTTCTTGTTATTTGTCTATATGATGTATGTGCTCTGTCATGTCAGACTCTTTGAGATCCCATGGACAGTAGTAGACCACCAGGCTCCTCTGTCCACGGGATTTCCTAGGCAAGAATCCTGGAGTGGGTTGCCGTTCCCTTAACCAGGGGATCTTCCTAACCTAGGGACTGAACCCTTGTCTCTTGTGTCTCCTGAATTGGCAAGCAGGTTCTTTACCAAATAGCACCATCTGAGAAGCCCTTATATCAGACACAGTTGAAATACTTTTTACTAATGGTACCATCATATTCTCTTCTGTTCTGCTCAGAAAAGTCTCAAGCTACTAACAAAGAGCTCTTTCCTTTCTTTCTTCCTCCCCTTCTTTCTTTGTTCCTTCCTTCCTTTTTGCTTTTTTATTGAACATTAAAGTAACTAAATGAAAGAGGAGAAAGAGAAGAGTGAAAAAGCTAGCTTAAAACTCAGCATTCAAAAAACTAAGATCATGGCATCTAGTCCCACTGCTTTATATTTCCCCATGGCAAATAGATGGGGAAAAATTGGAAAGAGTGACAGATTTTATTTTCTTGGGCTCTAAAATCATTGCAGATAGTGACTGTAGCCATGAAATTAAAAGATGCTTTCTCTTTGGAAGAAAAGGTATGACCAATCTAGACAGTGTATTAAAAAGCGAGACATTACTTTCCCAGCAAAAGTCCATATAGTCAAAGCTATGGTTTTTCCAGAAGTCATGTATGGATGTGAGATTTGGCCCATAAAAAAAGCTGAGTGCTGAAGAAATGATGCTTAACTGTGGTGTTGGAGAAGACTCTTGAGAGTCCCTTGGACTGCAAGGAGATCAAATCAGTCAATCCTAAAGGAAATCAACCCTGAATATTCACTGGAAGGACTGATGCTGAAGCTTTAGCTACAATACTCTGGCCACCTGATGCAAAGAACTGACTCATTGGAAAAGACTCTGATGTTGGGAAAGATTGAGGACAGGAGGAGGGAGAAGGTGCAAGAGAGGATGAAATGGTTGGACGGCATCACCGACTCAATGGACATGAGTTTGAATAAGCTCCAGGAGATAACGAAGGACAGGGAAGCCTGGTCTGCTGCAGTTCATGGGGTCTCAAAGAATAGGACACAACTTAACAATTGAACAACAAAAGTAACTATGTTTTTATTGACAGTGACTAGTGAATTCAATTAGCCAAAGGAACTCTTGCCTTTTAAAAGTCTGTATCAAGGATCTGAAAACTCTTCAAGATAGCAGCTTTAATAAATGTCTGCTAATTCTACATCTAGGCACCTATTGGCCACATTTTAAAAAGAATAAGCTAAACTGAAAAAAGTGGCTAGTGTAAATCAAAATTATAACTACATTTAAGAAATTTCATATAAATCCTAAACAAGTTATCAGTGCGTCAAGATAAAATCTTTTGGATGGCATATCATAATGATGACTCCAAAAGTTTACATTGCATTTTTCTGTCACTTAGGCTCAAATTGATTCATTAGAATGATTAATCCTTAAAGTTCAAGCAACCACCTTGGTTCTGGTAAAAGTCACAATTTTAGAAGCTGAACCAAAGTAGATAATGAATAAGTCGTTTTTACTCAAATGCTTCTGCTTTCTATTTCTCTGAACATAAATCTGTTTCTAAATCAAGATGGAGAGAAAATAAAATAAATTGTTACAGGATAAATTCAACATTAAATAACTTAAGATAATATTTAATAAGAACCTGGAATTTTCTTGTCAGTTTCATGTTTGCATTGAAGATATCTTTGTATGATTTCTTTGTTTCCTTATTCCTATTAATCTGGTTTTCACATTTTGACCTGAGAATATTGCATCAGCTTTACAAAACAAGATTTATTTCTTCAGTTGGGAGCTGACTACCCATGAAGAAGATTTAAGATATACTTAAAATTCCACAGGTTTGGTGACTTAAATATATTACAAAGAATCTTTGCTTTATCCTAAATGCGTATAGAATTTAGTCATTTTGTCTGCTGTGAAACCAAAATAGTGCTACTAAGCAGAAAGAGCTAAGTTATTTATGCTTCCAGTCCCTTACTATTGTACTGTGAGAAACTGTTAATTATTATTTGATAATTATTGAATTCTATAAAATAATATTATTTTCTTAGCAAAACTATTTCAATATTCCTAGTTTATGTCCTCATTATGATTATTACAGGTGATACTACCAGTCATATAAAACAAAAGAAATAAAAATTGGATTTTTTGAGTTATTATTTAGAAAGATTTTGGCCTTAACAGGCATCAGGGTTAAAACTGAGAATAGAATAAGCTTGAGTATAAAATTATACTTGAGCAAATTAATCATTTCACCATCTCTAGTTTTGGAACTCCCAAAGTAGTCTATTTTTCACCATTTTCAGAGCTACCAACCTAGACTAAGCCCGCCCACTTTGGAAACTTTTTTGTTCAGTCACTAATCATGTCTGACTCTGCAGCCCCATGAACTATATACAGCATGCCAGTTTTCCCTGTCCTTCATTATTTCCCAGAGTTTGCTCAAACTCATGGCAGTTGAGTCAGTGATGTCATGCAACCATTTGATCCTCTGTTGCCCCCTTCCCTTCTTGCCCTCAATTTTTCGCAGCTTCAGGGTCTTTTCCAAAGAGTCGGCTCTTCACAATAGGTGGCCAAAGTATTGGAGTTTCAGCTTCAGCATCAGTCCTTCCAATGAATATTCAGGACTGATTTCCTTTAGGATGGTCTGGTTAGATATCCTTGCAGTCCAAGGGACTCTCAAGAGTCTTCTCCAACACCACAGTTCAAAAGCATCAGTTCTTCAGCACTCAGCTTTCTTTATAGTCCGACTCTCACATCCATAGATGACTTCTGGAAAAACCATAGCTTTGACTATACTTTTAGAAAAATTGTTCCCATAGCATTTAGTATAAAAATCAAAATTATTCACCATGTTTTATAAGAATCCTGCATATTTTGGCCTCTGTCTCCCTCTGATGTCATTTCCTAACACTACTATATTTTAGGTACATGTGCCTCCTTCCTGTTCATGAAGCAGCACACATCTTCCATTCCAGGATCTTTCTACCAGCTTTTCTCTCTTCTTGCAGTGTTCTTCACCTATAATATCCACCAACCTCTTTTCATCTGTTAAATGTCAGTTCCAAAATATCTTCTCAGAGAGGGTTTGGCCAGTGCCTCTCACCTAATGTTGCCAGTTGTCAAATTGTTCTCTATCACTTAAATCTTTGTAATTTCTTTAAAATAGTTTTTAACAGGCTCTAAAATTTTACTGGGGTTTCCTTGGTGACTCAGACAGTGAAGAATCTCTGCAATGTGGGAGGCCTGGGTTCGATCCCTGGGTCAGGGAGATCACCTGGAAAAAGGAAGGGCTCGCCACTCCAGTATTCTTGCCTGGAGAATTCCATGGACAGAAGAGCTTGGTGTGCTGTTTGTTAATTTCATTATTTGTTAATTACCTGAACCCCTAGTTCCAGATGAGGAGGCATTTTGTCTGTCTTGTTCACTGTTGTATCCTTGGTTGCCATATGGTGTCTGACACATAGCAAATACTCAGTAAATATTGGTTGAATTAATGAATCATTTAGCATAGCAAATCAAAGTGGAATTCATAGTGAGGTTTAGGAGACATTGTACACATGTTTATATAAATTTTTAAAAAGCACATAGAGAACAGTTTTTAAAAAGTAAAATGAAGTTTTCAGGTGCTGGGTTGCAGCCTCTCAGCATCTCATGAAAATGCATAAGGATAATAATGAAAAATGTCAACATGTTAGGAGACAATGCATCACGGGTTGTTTGCATTTCTGTACTTGTTGTGGCAGCCTTTTTTTTTTTTTTCCTGGATCATCTTTTCAAGGCTTTTTGTATAGGAACAGCCTTGAAGAGAAACTACTACTCTTTGGAACAAAGGGCAGATTTATTTTCTATCAAGGACAATAAAGATAATATCTCCCAGCAAGTCAAAAGTTGAGAAGGTTTGCTAGAAAAGCTCTTTATAAGATTGGGCAAAGTTGCCTAACCTCAGAGTTCCTCAATTGTGACACAGATTCACTGCGTATGCAACATCTTCCACCTTCTCCCTATGGACTCGCAGGGAAAGAGGAACCAAGGAAAACCAGAGGTTCATGATGCCTGCAGGGCTGTGAGGAACAAAATCCATTGTCTGTGACAGAGTTGTGTTTTCTGTCAGCATATACAAGGCTGTGTAGGCTGATTTGTTAGCCTGCAAACTGTGTACATTTTCAGAACCTTCACAGTTCTTGGCACCATCATAGTATAAACTGATACATCAGGGCAAAAGGGAGGAGGAACCATGTAGTTGAATCCAGTGGAATTAACCATTAAAAATGGATCTGATGGAATTTTTTTATTAAAGATATCCCTGGGTCATATATTCTCCTTGCACTGAATCAAGTCAGCACTGAGGACTCCCAAGTCTTCTACTGCCTGATGGAAATCTGGATTTTGAAGACCCCATTGATCTCCAAATCTATCCTGGATTATTGCTGAGGAGGTCAAAGCTTGAAACAGGTTCCTCCCTTTCCAATATTCACCCAGTAAAATCACTTTTTAGGAGACTGCAATTTGATTTTAAAAATCCAACAAAGGATTGTCATGAGAGCTAAATATATCAATGTTATAAAACTTTGAGAACAATAGCTAAAGCACTGCTAAATTAATTTTTAATTGCTTTTAATTTCTTTAATGGTAAATTTAAGGAAAACACAAAATTATTTTTTAAAGAAATGCTGAATTTGAATAGAGAATAGAAATTCTGCAATTACTAGGTTTCTGGAGATATTTGCAATCTCCCTGTGTGTGTGTCTTTATTTCTCCTTCTTAGAAGGACATCAGTAAGATTAGATGAGGGCCCACCTTAAAGGTCTCATTTTAACTTTAAAAGCCCTATTTCCTAACATAGTCACATTCTGTGGTGCTGGGGGTTAGGACTTTAATTTATGAATTTGAGGAGACACAATTCAGCCCATAACTTTTTCCTTAGAGTTGGAGAGAGACATCTGGGGAATAAAATCATGGCTTTATCTCCTCACAACACCATTCTCTGAACCATAATGAGTTATGACACATCATGTAACTAGTCCCTGCTATACTGAGTTCACCCATAGCACCTGGTTTTCAGAATTATGTATTTGAACTCGAAGTTGCAGCTGTTCCAGGAGGGCTGTGGTATGGCCCACATGCCCCATGAGGCTTCCTGGTAAGCATAAAGTAAGCCTTGGTGAAGGTAAAGCTGAGAAGCTTCCCTTCCAGTCCCTGCCCACTTCAGCTGCGACTCTTGTAGCCGTCACACCACTTGCATGGAGTGGCCTAAGAGCTGGCCTGAGAAATCACCTCCAGGATCAGGGACCAGAGGATCAGACCTCTGGGAGCAGCCGCTGTTTGGTTGTATGTGCTAATGCTGCCTGCTTTGAGTCCTTCAACCCCAAGTGAAATCACTGATGGGGAACACAGTAAGACTTTTTGGGTCATATTCTCCATTCTGATCCCAAAACCAATCAATAAATGAAACTCATGGTGCTGGAGAATGCTCCTTTGCTTCTATAGAAGAGTCGATTGAAGACAGCATTTCATGAAAATTAGAAGACTTTACAGGTGTCAGGTGTAGCCATTGAATGTAATAATTCACAAAGTGTCAGTGAAATAACAATTTTTGGCCAGCCAAAATAAAAATCACTGACCGTAGGCCTTATTTTCTTCAAAAATCTCCTCATCAATAAGGAGTTCAATTAAAGGCCAGGTTGGGGCTTCCCTGGTAGCTCAGGTGGTAGAGTGTCTGCCTGCAATGCAGGAGATCTGGGTTCGATCCCTCGGTCAGGAAGATTCCCTAGAGAAGGAAATGGCAACCCACTCCGGTACTCTTGCCTGGAAAATTCCATGGATGGAGGAGCCTGGTAAGCTACAGTGCATGGGATCCCAAAGAGTTGGACACGACTGAGCAACTTCACTAGCACACACAAAGGGAAAAGCAAATGGTCACAAAGAGTTTCAATAAACAGGTACTGAGCTTGTGCACCAAGCACAAAGAGCCTGTCTTCTCAAGGATGACCAAGGAAACAGCATTAACAAAGCACGAAGGTATTCAACTATGTCAACCATGCGGTACAAGTGGGCACCCACAAGGGACTCAGTACAGATAAAGCAAAGGTGAAGGGCACAAGTCAAGAGATGAGGGAGAAAAGCAGGGGCTGAGATCACTAAGGGTTCTTAAAAGCAGGCTAAGAATTCCATTCATATTTGGTAGTCACGGCATGTCAATTTAATTGAAAGACTTTAAGCTGAAGAATTTGATAATCAAATTTGCATTTTTGGAAATGAATTCCAATGGCCAGATGACAGAGTATTTTAAGTGCTTTCTTCTTTAATACTCAGAGAAGATCTTTCAAAACACCATTAAACTAAGGTACTATAATCCAAGACATTTGTTTCATTGTGCCCTTTAGAAATGTGAGGCTGGCAAATGAATCAGTACAGGAAACAAGAATAAACATGGAACGTTTTTTAAATGAGGTGTGCTTATCACATTAGGGCATTGTGTCTTGCATCTTGGCATGCCTCTGATCTAGATACACGTGGAGAGGAGTTTTTCCATGGGCAAATCAGAAGATGTGTGCAAAGATGCTTATTAAAGCAAAGCCAAATTTGGATTCAAAGCATCTATCGGTAGGAGAATGGGTAAATATGTGTGAGATGTTCATATACTGAAATCAGACACTTAGAAATGTATAAGAAAGAGCTCAGAAACATAACTGGAGTGAAAATTTATGTTGCTTCATAAGGACTGACAGCATTTTTATAAACTGGTGAAAACATAAAGCAACAAAACAATGGACATGAAGATTTTCAGTTAAATATGCTAACAAGGTCTCATACGCTACCAACCAAGTTCATCACGATGGCTGCCCCTGAGAAGGAAAGTGGGGAGTGAACTTTAAGAGATGAAGAAAGAAGAGACTACTGTTTTTCTTTCTCAACTCTTAAAAAAAAAAATAGCAAAATATAAGCATTGTTAGTTATTGGCAATGAGTACACACCTTTTTCACTCTGTACTTTCCTGTGAGTGCTTAAATTTTTCAGAATTATTTTTTAAGAGGACATTATTTTTCTTACATAATCCTTAAATTATTCTTTCTGAAGTGAGGTGAAGTGAAGTCATTCAGTCATGTCCAACTCTTTGCGACTCCATGGACTGTAGCCCACCAGGCTCCTCTGTCCATGGAATTTTCCAGGCAACAGTCCTGGAGTGGGTTGTCATTATTCTTTATACCTTGCCTGTATTCCCAGATCTACTGTCTCATAACCTATGTGGACTGTGAACTTGCAGATGTTCAAGTTAGTTTTAGAAAAGGCAGAGAAACCAGAGATCAAATTGCCAATATCCACTGGATCATCAAAAAAGCAAAAGAGTTCCAGAAAAATATCTATTTCTGCTTTATTGACTATGCCAAAGCCTTTGACTGTGTGGATCACAATAAACTGTGGAAAATTCTGAAAGAGATGGGAATACCAGACCACCTTATCTGCCTCTTGAGAAACCTATATGCAGGTCAGGAAGCAACTGTTAGAACTGGACATGGAACAACAGACTGGTTCCAAATAGGAAAAGGAGTACGTCAAGGCTATATATTGTCACCCTGCTTTTTTAACTTATATGCAGAGTACATCATGAGAAACGCTGGTCTGGAAGAAACACAAGCTGGAGTCAAGATTGCTGGGAGAAATATCAATAACCTCAAATATACAGATGACACCACCCTTATGGCAGAAAGTGAAGAGGAACTAAAGAGCCTCTTGATGAAAGTGAAAGAGGAGAGTGAAAAAGTTGGCTTAAAGCTCAACATTCAGAAAACGAAGATCATGGCATCTGGTCCCATCACTTCATGGGAAATAGATGGGGAAACAGTGGAAACAGTGTCAGACTTTATTTTTTTGGGCTCCAGAATCACTGCAGATGGTGATTGTAGCCATGAAATTAAAAGATGTTTACTCCTTGGAAGGAAAGTTATGACCAACCTAGACAGCATATTAACAAGCAGAGACATTACTTAGCCAACAAAGGTTCATCTAGTCAAGGCTATGGTTTTTCCAGTGGTCATGTACAGATGTGAGAGTTGGACTGTGAAGAAAATTGAGCACCGAAGAATTGATGCTTTTGAGCTGTGGTGTTGGAGAAGACTCTTGAGAGTCCCTTGGACTTCAAGGAGGTCCAACGAGTCCATCTTAAAGGAGATCAGTCCTGGGTGTTCATTGGAAGGACTGATGCTGAGACTGAAACTCCAATACTTTGGTCACCTCATGTGAAGAGTTGACTCATTGGAAAAGACTCTGATGCTGGAAGGGATTGGGGGCAGGAGGAGAAGGGGACGATAGAGGATGAGATGGTTGGATGGCATCACCGACTCGATGGACATGAGTTTGAGTAAACTCCGGGAGTTGGTGATGGACAGGGAGGCCTGGCGTGCTGCGATTCATGGGGTCACAGAGTCGGACACGACTGAGCGACTAAACTGAACTGAACCTCCCATATGATGTAGATGGATTAAACTGAGTAACTTTATTCTTATTTCATCAACCAAGGCTCAAAGAGGTGAAGTGCCTCACCCCCACTTTTCCTTATAATTATTCAGAGGTGAAGTGATTCAATCCCAGCTTTTCTGACACCAAAGCAAGTCTTCTCACTCTCTACTGCAGTCCCTCTGTCAGCATTATGAAAATATCCGTTGAACTTCTCGGTGGCAAAGACATTTTAAGAAATGTCAGTCTTTCCCTTCCATTCTCCGTGTTTTGTCTTATTAAGAAACTTGAGAGGTTGGTACTCGTGAATTTAGGTGATGCGGGAGTAGATGGGGACCCTGTCTGTGTTTGAAAAACTTCAGCTCTCTCTTATGCTAGCTTTATGGGCTTTGTGAAGCTACTTAATTATTCTCTGCCTCAATTTCCTTGCCAGTGTCATGAGGAAAGAGCTTCCTGGGTGGCATTACTGGTAAAGAACCTGCTTGCCAATGCAGGAGACATAAGAAATGTGGGTTCAGGAAGATCCCTTGGAGGTGAAATGGCAACCCACTCCAGTACTCTTGCCTGGAGAATCCCATGGACAGAAGAGCCTGGCAGGCTACAGTCCATAGGGTCACAAAGAGGCAGACACTACTGAAGTGACAGCATTCATGCATACACATGGGGAAAACCAGAGTACCCAGGCGTGAGGTTGTTGACAATTAAATGGATACAGATGTACCTTTAGAGATACTGTGGATTCAGTTCTCAGTCTCTGCAATAAAGTGAATATTGCAGTAAGATTAAGTTACATGAATCCTCTGGTTTCCCAGTGCATATAAAAGTTATGTTTACACTAAACTGTACACTATAAAGTGTGCAATAACATTATATCTTTAAAGAAATCATATCTATTTTAATTCAAAAATGTTTTCTTGCTAAGAAATGCTAACCATCAGGTGAGCAAGTCATAAGAGTAACATCAAGAATATTGATCAGAGGTCACCATAACAAATGTGACAGTGAAAAAAGTTTTACATATGTATGAGAATGACCAAAATGTTACACGGAGACAGGCATCTACCAAATGCTGTTGGAAAAAATGTGCTGGTAAATTTTCTGGAGGCAGGGTTGCCACAAACCTTCAATTTGTGAGAAATGGAACATCTGGGAAGCACCATGAAGTGAGCTGTGACTGTAACTCACAACAGTATTAGGATAGGTCCAATTAGAACTGCTATCACATAGAGTAACAAAGAAAGTTCCATTATGTAAAACCTCCAGGCTGGTAAGGAGAAAGTTCTAGGATTAATCTCCGAGTAAGTTAGTTTATGTTCAATGTTAAATAGCCATCCAAATAAAGAGTCTCAGAAATCAGATGGGAGTGAGACACACTAAACATAGATAAGATTAACACAAACCCATTGCACTGCAACCAAAAAAAAATTAAGTGAATAGGAATTTCATTTTATATTTGATTAAAAAATGAAACTATGGAAAGAGAGAAGAAGGGAGATAGAGGCAGTCAGTCCCCCCCAAAAGAGAAAAAATGACGTCTCATTAAATGTATTGGCCAGTTGATTTTTAAAAACATTCCAAGTCTATCCAGTAGTATACATCGTAGAATACATCCTAAGGACACAAGCAGACATAAAGATGCTTATTCACCTCTGTGCATTAATGTGGTGACTGAGAAAGTTAAGTGCAGTCATTGAAAGCAGACCAAGTTCTGAAACCTTTCTTAACGCTTTAGAAAACATTCTGTAAAAGAAAATAAGCTATGAATAGCTGGTAGCAGAGCTTGTCCAAAATTCCTTCAATAGATTTTGTAATAGAAATCCAAATTTCCAAGACAAAACAGAAAAAAAAATCAATGATATATTTTCAAAGATGGAATCAAGTTAAAAAAAAAAAGAGGCTGCATACATTGTTTTTACTGCATTGTAGAAATAGTGTCACTTTTATCTCACTCTGATCTTCAAACTCAAGTGACCTTGTTTGGGTTTCAATAGAAAAATCTCTCATGAATTTACATGGCCATGTTAGCTGTATAGTGTTGATTGCAAAGATATAAAACCAAATAATGCCATAAAACAGCTCTTCAGGCACATTGCCTTTTTAAACTATTTGCATAAAGATGGACTGTGCATTGTTATGTGCATGTAGTTAAACTCCCAAATTCAAAGGAAAGGAGAAAGTCCTATTTGGATTTCCCAGGGCTCAGAAAGCATAACCTATCCAATAACCCCATAAAACAACTTTAACAGAGGAAGGAAAAAGAAAACAGGTAAAACTTGCTGAATATTAGCATTTAGCTGATTTGTGGTGTATTGCATGCAACACTAAAACAAACACTTGTCACCTAAAATATCTTTTTAATGCAAGAATGTGGAAATGCTATGGACACATTGGGTTTGGTAAGAAAAGAATAAGTAAAAGTATTGTAATTTATCAACTAATTCTTCAAGTTGGCAATGAAACTAAAAGATGAAGTTAAGCAATAAAATAATAAGGTATAAAATATGCGTGTATGTTTAAGTCATTTTAGTCATGTATGACTCTTTGCGACTCTATGAACTATAGCCCAATAGGCTCCTCTGACTGTGGGATTCTCCAGGCAAGAATACTGGAGTGGGCTACCAGGCCTTCCTCTAAGGGATCTTCCTGACCCAGGAATCGAACCGCAGTCTCTGGCATCTCCTGCATTGGCAGGTGGGTTCTTTACCACCAGCACCATCCTGGAAGCCCAGGTATAAAATACATGCTCATTTGTCCCTTAGGAAAAGAAAACTCTTCTCATCCATGTGACTTTTTGAGATTTCTTCTAACTCTCTTGTTTGTATGCATGCCAGGTAAATTCTTAGAATATTTGCTTCTTTGAAATATGTCTGGAGTTTTAAATGTTAATTGTAGATCAGATAGTATTTTAATTATATTTATGCAGTTAGAGTCCAATATGTAATTCTAGCGAAAATTTTCTGTGCTTGTGTGTGCTTAGTCGCTCAGTTGTGTCCGACTCTTTGGGGTCCCATGGACTGTAGCCCACAAGGCCTCTCTGTCCATGGGGATTCTCCAGGCAAGAACACTGGAGTGAGTTGTCATGCCCTCCTCCAGGGGATCTTCCCAACCCAGGGATCTGTCCCGGATCTCCTGCATTGCAGGTGGATTCTTTACCGTCTGAGCTACCAGGGAAGCCCAGTGAAAATTTTAGAATAGCTTAAATAAAGATGCCTCCAGATAATTCGCATGGGTTTCATCACTGGTTCTACAAAACAATGACCATGCAAATCATTCCAGTTTTCTTTCCTCCAAAGTGTTTTGAAATAAGGACTGTTTTACTTCATAACCCTAGAGAATACTAGATTGATTTTCTTTTACTCTGTATCAGTTGGGAAGCAAAGATACAAGAGATGTCTCTTCCTTTAACTTGTTGTATGATCAAGGACTGATAATTTGCCTCTCGGATATGGTGGAGTTTTCTTTTGTAAATGAGAAATTGGTTTTTGATAATGAGGCTTACCTTTAATGCCTGTGGCACTGAAAGTTCCTCAGAGGTGGCTTGAAGATGAGTCACTCTGGAAGCAAAGGAAAAGTTGAGTTGGGGGCAACACAGGTCCCTGCATGTTTGAGTCAGAGTAATTATGCTTATTTTTTAGAAGGTATATTTTATAATTAGAATAAGTGATATGCTAGTAAAAAAAATCTGTTATCAATTTTTCCATAGTTGCTAAGATCTCTTTAACTCTAAAAATTTGTAAGTTATTTTCTATTTGATGAATTTACAACTGAAATACTAATAGTAATAAAAAGTTAACATATATAGCACTTTCTAAACAAAAGGAACTCTTCTGAGGGCTGTAAAGTTCAATCACTTAGATATAATAGGAAACATCTTAAAAACCGTTTTAATATATCTCCAGGTAATAGATCTGAAACTTTATTAAGTCTATTAACTCTATTAATTCTTAACACTCATTAAAGAAAGTGTTAGTCACTCAGTCATGTCAGACTCTTCACGACCCCATGAACTGTAGACTGCTAGGTTCCTCTGTCCATGGAATTTTCCAGGAAAGAATACTGGAGAGGTTGCCATTCCCTTCTCCAGCAGATCTTCCTGACCCTCATTAATATTTTATACAAAATTATGCAAATCTGTTAGAAATACACAAGATCCCTCTAAAAAATGAACAAACTCATACTGTTTCTAATATTCAGATTTAAATTTTGAAATCACTTTCAGCTACCAAATTAGCAAATAGCAGAATTTGTTAGTACTCCATTCCAATAAGAGATAATGAAAAGGAGATTTTCCAGTTTCTGGGGAGATTAGAGAGTGGTAAGTTTCTGAAGAGCAATTTGTCTATAAGTATTAACAGCTTTAAAAATATTACATATTGCTATACTTCTAGGAATTTCTGTGATGGAGATAATCACATTTAAAACTATTTAAGTGTATTGTTGCTTATTACAGTGTCAAATATAATTACAAATCAATCTGAAAAAATTCAAATACAGAAACTGAAAAGTGAAATGTGGCCTAGTCATTTTATGAAATATTATAAATTAAAATTGTGTTTACTTACAATCTTTATGGGTTTTTGGAACAAATTATAGCCTCATAAAAATGAGGAGACATTTTATCCACAGTAAGATCTCAACTGTTTATGTGTATATCTGCATACATATATGGACCAAAAAAAAAAAGAATGACTCAAAATATACTTTAAACCACCTGTCAGCTGAGAGATCTCTGAGATAAATTAAATGTGAATTTAACTCACAATGTCATGTCATACACTAGTCCAAATTACCCCTCCAAACAACTGGAAATTTTTCAAATTCTGTACAATTTCTTCTCTTGCACTTTCTGTGGACTTCTCTTCCAAATTTGACAGCTTCTGCTACACTGAGTTAAATTTGAAACTCAACTCTTTCATGGCTCGCTCCTCCAACCGAATTACATGCCTGTAAGATTTGTGAGTACTAATTTTACTAAAATTTTGAAGGAACTGAGGGTAGGGTCATCTCATACTTTGCAAGAATTTTTTTTTACCTTTTCAATACCTACATCCCTACCTCTTCCCTAGCCTCCTTTCTGAAATAAATAGTAAAAACTTCCCCTTCTTATACTTGGTGGTTCTACTGCTTTGAGACACCCAGAGGTTTCAGCTTCAGTTCAGTTCAGTCACTCAATCTTGTCCTACTCTTTGTGACCCCATGGACTGCAGCACACCAGGCTTCCCTGTCCGTCACCAACTCCTGGAGCTTGCTCAAACTCATGTCCATCAAGTCGATGATGCCGTTCAACCATCTCATCCTCTGTCCATCCCCTTCTCCTCCTGCCTTCAATCTTTCCCAGCATCAGGGTCTTTTCCAATGAGTCAGTTCTTCACATTGGGTGACCAGAGTATTGGAGTTTCAGCTTCAGCATCAGTCCTTCCAATGAATATTCAGGACTGATTTCCTTTAGGATTGACTGGTTTGATCTCCTTGCAGTCCAAGGGACTCTCAAGAGTCCTCCCACACCAAAGTTCAAAAGCATCAGTTCTTCAGTGTTCAGCTTTCTTCATGGTCCAAATCTCACATCCATACATGACTACTGGAAAAACCATAGCTTTGACTAGGCAGACCCTTGTCAGCAAAGTAATGTCTCTGCTTTTCAACATGCTGTCTAGGTTGGTCATAGCTTTTCTTGCAAGGAGCAAGCATCTTTTAATTTCATGGTTGCAGTCACCATCTGCAGTGATTTTGGAGCCCAAGAAAATAAAGTTTAGAGGTTTCAGCTTACCTTATGTGAATTTGCTAAGAAATTTCTTTTGAACAAGTATAATAGTGTCCTTGACAGGATTCCTGAAGAATACTAATTTCTTCACTTCAATTTGTTAGTATTAAAAATAATGATTTTTCTTTGAGTAATATAGTTGACATGCAAAATTGGGGGAAAATAAGATTGTGCACCCTTAGATCATGTGTGCTAAGTTGCTCCAGTTGTGTTCAGCTCTTTGCAACCCTATAGATTGTAGCCCACCAGGCTCCTCTGTCCATGGGATTCTCCAGGCAAGAATACTGGAGTGGGTTGCCATGCCCTCCTCCAGGGGAGCTTCCTAATCCAGGGATCAAACCCAAGTCTCTTGTGTTGCCTACATTGGCAGGTGGGTTCATTACCACTATTGCCTATGGAAAACTATTTCTTCTTTAGATAATACAAGTTGTCTTCTCCATTCTTCTCTGTATATGTTACTTAAGAATGACATCTCCTACCTGGGAGCTTCACGACCCATTCTTGCTTTCTGGATTCAAAACAGAATGATATCTAACCTGCTGTCTACCAACCCTGCAGTTCAAATCACTAGCTATCATTGCTACACCCTAGGCCCCATCTCTCTTCTGTATTTTTTTTTTTTTCCCTTAACCAAGCTCCAGTATTGAATGATAGCATTCATGTAGCTCAAAGGATAAATTTAAACTGGCAGAGGAAAATAGATAGAAAGGCACTCTTCACACTCCTATCATTTGTCTCCCTCTCAGCAATATTTGGATCTGTATATCACCTGGCTATGATCCCTGCGTTGGTCTCTCTCAACTGTTTCTCTCTCTTCCTATAATAGCACAAAGTCTACTTAAAATGTTATCACGTGCTTGCTCCTGTGTGCACATGCAACCCTACATACAAAAAATGGCACATGCATTTTAAATGCTTGGAGTGACCTAGCCACACAAGTCTTTATCTTGGTGCCTTGAGAAAGTGAAACTGTTAGTCCCTCAGTCATATCTGACTCTTTGTGTCCCCATGGGCTATAGCCAGACAGGTTCCTCTGTTTACGGAATTTTCCAGGCAAGAATACTGTACTGAGTTACCATTCTGTTCTCTAGGGAATCTTTCTGACCAGGGATTGAACCCAGGTCTCACACATTGCAGGCAGATTCTATACTGTCTGAGACATCAAGGAAGCCCATCTTGGTGCTTTAGTCTGTGTAAACAGGGGAAAGATGGGTGGTTTTCCATCCAAAGGGCTCTTGTACCAAGATGTAAATATAGCATGGTAGAAATGGATTTTTTTTAATTGACACATTTTTATTAGATTAATCCTTTACTGTTCATGTCTCACCATCTGTGTTCATTTCTGATGCCAAGGTGTGACACCATGAAAACAGTCCATCTAGGAGCCTCCCTCCTTGTTTTTCTGGACTTAATACCTACCCTCATCACCGTCTGCCTTATTGCACAATTCAGGAAGCATTTTTAAAACACATGTGGGCCAAATGAACGATGTATAGTAGTTTGAATTAGAGACTCCTACTCCTATCTAAGGTGGTTTCCCAGGTGGCACTAGTGGTGAAGAATCTGCCTGCCAGTGCAGCAGATGCAGGAGACACAGTTTCGATCCTTGGGTCAGGAAGATCCTCTCGAGTAGGAAATAGTAACCCACTCTACTATTCTTGTCTGGAAAACTCCATGGACAGAGGAGCCTGGCGGGCTACAGTCCATTGGGTTGCAAAGAGTCAGACATGACTGAGTGCCTGAACACACAGAGTCCTACCCCAACTATAAAAGATTAAACAATAGGTAAGGAAAAGAGGTCTTCTGGGCCAGGGACTCCAGCTGCCCACCTCTTTGCCATCAGAGCTTCTGCTTCCTCACTTCCTCTTCAGGCTAAAATAAGAGGACATTATGGCCAGAAGGAGGGGTTTCAGTCTCTTTACTTAAGCAGAGAGGAGATTGAAATGTCCCTTCGTTTTCAGAAAATCCACAACGAAAAAGTAAGATCTAAGTGGCATGTTGAGGAGGAAAGTGGCCAGATAAGGAGACCTGGTACTTACCTCCCCAGTCACACTCAATTGGATCAGCCTCAGCTGGGATACACTTGAAATGGCAGTACTGGGTCATCTGTAGAGCCATGGATGGACCCAGAGACTGTCAAACAGAGTGAAGTAAGTCAGAAAGAGATAAACAAACATTATGTATTAACGAATATATGTGGAATCTGAAAAAAAAATGGTATAAACTATCTTATTTATTAATGCAAAGCAGAAATAGAGACACAGATGTTAAAAAAAAATGTATGGTTACCAAGAGAGAAAGAGGGGTTGGGATGAATTGGGAGATTGGGGTTGAAAATAGATTGACTTCCCTGGTGGCTCAGTGGAAAAGAATCCACCTGCTAGTGCAGGAGATGCAAGTTCAATCCCCAGGTTAGGAAGAGCCCCTGGAGAAGGAAATGGCAACTCCCTCCAGCATCGCTGCCTGGGAAATCCCATGGACAGAGGAGCATGGCTGGCTATAGCTCATGGGGTTGCAAAAGATTCAGACACGACTTACCAACTAAACAACAAATGAAATAGATAACTAGTGAGAACCTACTGTATAGTGCAGGGAACTCTGCTCGGCCCTCTGTGGTGACCTGGATGGAAGGGAATCCAAAAAAGAGATGATATATATATTTAGGCATAGCTGATTCACTTTGTTATGCAGTAGAAACTAACACAGAATTGTAAAACTATGCTCCAATTATTTAAAAAAAAAAAAAGAAAAGAAAAGAAAGAAAAGGAGGGAAAGAGCCCCACTCATGTTTCATTTCCAATCATTCCGTTCTCAGTTAAGAGTGGAGAAACGCAGGGAAAAAGGAAACAGCAATATCCGCGCGGTGTTGTACCACATCAGTTCTCAGGTACAGCTTTTCACTCTTTTTCCTCCGTTCGCCAGAGTCTGTCTCAGAATACCCACTCCAAGCTCCTTGGGAAAGTTTCTCTCTCTAGCAACGTCCCCCGCCCCACCCCCGGTTTCTCCCTCGAAGTCACTCAGGCCTCAGGACGGTCCAGTCCCGCGCACTGTCTAACAGGTTGGAGCTGCCGCGTCCAGCACTGCGGGTGCGAGAGACCTGAAACGCGGGCGAGCGCTTCATGAACAGACAGACACATATAATTTGGCAAGCAGGGAGTCAGGGGGCTCGCCTGCTCTCCATGGCAGGAAGACGAAACGGCTCCATTCAGCCTGCCCTTTAACTGGCAGAAGTCACATGAGATCATTAGGAAATAGCTCTACTGGGGAGTTTGATCAGCGCACCATAAAGAGGAAGTAAAGCTAAGGCTCTGCTGTTGATCAGGAACATCTTGTTTTGTTTCCACGGGGAGGGTCTCAGGGGCAGGCAGTGAAACGAGCGGAGAGCACATCCTGCCCCAAGAATGTCCACTGGGCAAGCTTACTAGGACCATCACTAGGGTGCAGTTTCCTGCACCCTGGAGTCATGGGGCAGCTTCTGGTCTCTGCTCGGCCAGGCTGCAACGTGGAGGGAAGAAAACGCCCAGTTTCAAGTGGAATCTGTATATTGTGTGTGTAAAGTGAAAGTTATAATACTGTCCTACACATGACATTTAGGGCTTTAAATGCTTTCAATATAATATGTTCCCCAAGAATTGCCTGTGTTTTAAATAGGCCTGTCGAAGGTAGAAAGGAAACATAACCTTCATGAGAGATGTCTATTTTTCAGAGTTTGGAATTGGAGATTTACAAATAAACAGGCACTAGGAGACTGGATTATCTGCATTGTCAAGGGGATTAGTATGAACTAAATGCTTCACAGTGCAGATTATCTGGTAAATTTTATCACAATGGATAGTGTTCAGACTGAGAATCTCTGTTTAGAGTAATTCTATCCTACAAATCAGAACACCTCTAATGTTTTTTCTCTCTCCAACTGCAAATAACCTTCTCTTGTTTGACTTTGCAAATGTGTATGATATCAATTGCTGGTGTCCCCGAGGATTTATTTATACAGAAGGGAAACCCTTTGATTCATAAAAACCGATTTATATTTTAATTACTGACTTGGCAGGACACTTGGTCAAATTGCCAGCACCGTAGCAAATAAGATCAATAACTTAAACTTTGGAGAATCATGAAGTTAGGAATTTCTCAACTCACCAATTATTTACTGGTTGTTGATTTCAATTTTATTAAAACCATTAATAAAAAGTTTAATGATCACCAGAATGGGCAAAAAGTTATTATTTTCTTGAATATTCTGGCATCCATCAGTGCCAACTTTAGAGATAGAATTCATGAATTCAAACTAAAAAAATAAAGCAACTCCTGATCATTTACACTTGCTCTAAACTGAGGAATAAGCAAGTGGAATTGATGCAGCTAACTGGGCTAGGATTTTAAATAGCCATGACCTCTGGTGACATGTTGCTTGCTCTTTCATTGAAACACTATCTGATTTAAAGAGAGTACACAAATATCTAAGACATGATCAATTCTTTTAAGAAGTATAAGTGCAATTTGGAGAGATAAATTCCATATAAAGTTAAAATACTATGATAAATTCAGTAACAGAAATGTGATTATTGTGAGATTGTGAGAGCACATAGAATCCTAGAATGAACAGAAATGCAGATAATTAATCCTGAAAGATTGTCAGGAATAAGAAGTTAAAGAAGGGGGAAGCCATAATAATAAAATGAACCATATTATCAAATGTTGCTTAAAAACCATTGCAAAATTTGTCAACAGTAAAGACTTAGGAAAATACCCAAAGTTCTCTGTTACCCAGTATCCATCACCAACTTTCTATGTTGACTCTATGTGAATAACTGTTGGTAGATACCTGTTGTATGCTGTGGGAAAGAGAATTAGATTGAGGACAAAGAAACTTGAATTGTGGTACAATTTTGTTAATCCTGGGCATGTATCTGCATACACTATGATATAATAATGTAGCAGTTAAATATATGGCAAAGAACTCATGGATATCTATCTGTTCCAACTAATAGTGAATTGTGGGCCTATGTGTTCTCTTAATCTTATAGATTTAATCTATTAAATGGGGAATTTAATGATTAATATTAAAGCAAACATTGGCATGTTTTTGTGTGCCAATATTGAAAATTTGAACACAAAAATATTTGACCTTCTTGGAAAAAAATTCATTATATAGGTACATTCTTTCTGAGAATAATATTGCAAAGTTAGTATGTTAGAGATAATTCAGGTATCCCTCTAGTGTCTTCAATCTGCTTCATATAGTCAATCTCTCAGTCACCTTTCAGATTTCTGGAGAGAACATCTTGAGCTGGATGAAAGTCATGGCTATGATTTTGATTATCTTTAAGATTTTGTCTCACTTATGAAAAGTGGGTTTCTCGTGAAAGTCAATCTCCATGTATCAGTACAATACACCCTCACCATATCATCAAAGAGACATTTATTTATCCTTGCTAAAGGAAATTAGGGTTTGCACACCAATAAAATTATTTGATTGGAACCAATTTAAATATCAGTGTAAACAGAGAGAGGTGAAGGGACCTAAGACAAAAGTGGAAATTAAAAAGTTTTCAAATTTAGCAAAATCTGAATAAAGAAGTTGTCTTTCTTTCATTCTTTCAAGTCACTGAATTGGAGTCACTAAAATCTTACTTTACAGTCTAACCATACTTGCTGCCCCAGACTGCACAAAGGAAAATTCTTTCAGCATCATGATGAAAGATGTTGGCCATACCATTTGTGAAAATTGTCTGAATACCTTTCAGTGAGATATCCAACAATGTCAGACCAGAGGAAATAAGCATATGCTATGTGACAAGGAATAATTCTATGTCTTATTATAATATGCAAAGGACACATGGTATTCCCCAAATCTATCTCCTAATGGGATGTCCAAGTTTCACTTTAAAAATCTGGTGATAGCATTTAGCAAGGCTAAATGCTACTGAGTCTGAGAGGAGGAATATAGGATCCATCCATGCCTTTCTCTGCTTTTATGTGTGATTACTTGCTAAACCAGAGATTTACTATTTCTAACTGATAGCACAGAACTGAAAGAGTTGCAGTGAGGAATTCATACCTTCATGATGCCAGGTTCTGTTTCAAGCAGCAAATCACTGGGATTTTTTAGTAGATCCATAAAAAGAAAGAAAAAAAAAAGTAAGGAAGGAATCCTTCACTAAACATGGGAAAGGGAATATAACACAAAGAGAAGCTTTCATTACAAATAAAGACATAAATCAAGTTCAAGATTGGATAGAAATTTGCTTCATTGTATATAAAATCTTTGGGGCTGAAACTCTTTATCCTGACCTGTTGATTTAATATTCAGTATATTGGGTCACAGTAATTGTTTCTTCTTTCCTCGTTGCAACCATTCAATATTTTCTAGAGTTTTCTTACTCTAAAAAAAGATGACTTTGTCTAGCAACTATAAATGTCAGAGTAGATTTCCCTCAGTTTTAAGTAGAGACACTGTGTTCTTTTTCTGTTTGTTTCAGCACTTTGCAGGGAAATTTAACAGTGTTAAAAATAAGAAAACGTACCATATTTTCAGCTCATAAAAGAGGGACTAGAGGTACTTAAAAAATAGAAGCACTTTCAAAATTATCAAAGTTCCTGAATTATATTTGTTGTGTACAAGGTTGAATGGCTCTTCTTGAACAATAGGTTAACCTATTGTTCTATTCCCCATTTGTAGTGTTATCAGAAACATATAAATGTGTTTTGTTTTCTATTGATTTGTTCCTCTTATCAAGTGAAGATTTATGTCTTGTTTTCCAAAAGCCTTGAAATACAATCTGCTTTTTTCATCCCAGACATTTCAATAGAACCTTATGTAAACCTTGTCATTAATGTCAGCACATTTTAATGTCTTCTTTTTCATCCATTAAAGAAATTGAACAAATTAGCATATGTGTAAAAGCCAGAAACTTTAAAAAAAAATCAGTCCAAATCTAAAGAAATTGGGTAACAAGCCAAAAAGAAGCACAGCAACTCTTTATTTATAAATTGCATTGATATCATATTCCAAGAGTCATTAGTGAATTGTGTGGAAGATTGAATGTCTCCATACTTTGAAAAATGTTTTTCATAGTGTTTGTTTTCTATGAAAACCTAAATATTACATAAAACATTTTCATCATTCAGGCTTATCAGAATGTATTTGGAAAACTCAATGATGTTCCAGTTTGAAATGTCAGCCACATCTTCCTCCCCTGTTGTAAACTCAGCTGTGGAAGAAGTATGTTCCCTCCCTATACTCAGAAATCTCCCTATGCTCCTATAGTAGAACAAGAATCTCAAGGCTTCAGTTGCAGCAGACAGCCAAAGATGTGTACAGTTCATTGAATTCAAAGTTAAAGCAGAATGAGGCCCGCGTTGTCAGTATTCATAGGCCAGCCCCAGAGAGTAAAGGAAAGTTTCTGGACTGCTAGTTCAGGGAGCTGGGTACCGATTGATCTCACACATATATACCATATGTATGTCTGTGGGTATTAGTCAGGCTTCTTCAGAGAACCAGGTGAGCTTTCTAGGTGGCACTAGTGGTAAAGAACCCACCCGCCAATCAGGAAACAAAAGAGACATGGGTTCAGTCCCTGGGTCAGGAAGATCCCCTGGAGAAGGAAATGGCAACCTACTCCAGTATTCTTGCCTGGAAAACCCCATGGACAGAGGAGCCTGGCTGGTGACAGTCCGTAGGGTGGAAAATAGTTGGCCATGACTGAAGTGATTTAGCATGCATACATCATGCAGAGAACCAACAGAATGCTTATGGAATGTGTGTGTAGGTATATGCTGTGCACTTATATATAAAAAGACTTATCATAAGGAATTGGCACATGCAATTATGGACATTTTCCAGTCTCAACATCTACAGGGTGAGTTGGCAAGTTGGAAACCCAAGAGAATCAGTGGTTTAGTTCCAGTCCAGGTCTAAAGGCCTAAAAGTCAAGACAGTGGATGGAGTAATTTCATTCTGAAGTTCTGACAGACTCAAGATCCAGGAAGTTTTAGTTCTAGTCCAAAGGAAAGAAGAAAGCCAATGTCTCAGTTTAGAGGCCATCGGGATGGCCTTTTTGTTCTGTTCAAGCTTTTAACTGATTGAATGAGGCCCAGTCACACTGAGGAAGGCAATCTCTTCACGTGGTCTACTGACCTAAACGTCACACTCTTCCAAAAACACCTTCACAGAAGCAACCAGAATTATGTCTGACCCAATATCTGACCACCTCATGGCCTGGTCAAGTTGATACATAAAAATAATCATCACAATAGACCAAACATTAATAAACCAGGAAATAGAGGAGCTAGGTGTTAGAAAACCCAGTTAGACAACAGGGATGTCTCTTCAAGGATATCTGTCTTCTTCAGGGTTGTTGTGCTTCTATCTTCGCTGCATGGACATTTAGCACAGTAAAGACCTGATGTAAGAGATGCAGGAATCAGGGAGTAGAGAATGAAAGTAACAGTATTTGCACAATTCTGATGACTAAACCTTAGTTCTTCAAGAACTGTGTATACTTGGGCTAATACTATGTCTTGCCAAGCTATATAAATTAATAAGAGTTCAAAGCAGATTTTTGTTGTTGTTGTTGTCATATTTTTAAATGGTTCTGGTAATGAAAGTATTCTAGGACAAGCAAATATTTAAACTGGAAACCTCTGCTTTAATCTTTTTCTACATTAGAGGTAACTATCACTCATTTCGAGATCTATTATCAACTTGGGAGTGTGAGAGTAGAGAAACTCTTCCTATATAGAGAGTGACGCTCATAAAAGAACCACTACCTTCAAAAGAAACAAACTGAAGCACGGGTAATGAACTCATCCCCTTTGTCAATATCTTATATAAGCAAAAAGATCCTAATGTAAATATTAAGACCTGATTCTATACTCCCAGAGTATCTGGTTTGTTATGAATCACAAACTGTCACTTCCTAAATCCTGGAATAGGTAAGAAACAAGAAAGAAGATACATATCAGAGGTCAAAGAACCTACACTAAGAGCTGACAAACTACAGCCCACCGAATGCCCACATGTTTTCAGATACATTTTTAGTGAACTCAGACTGTTAGGAATCCATTTGCATTGCCAGAAGCCCAGGTTCGATCCCCGGATCAGGAATATCCCCCTGAAGAAGCGAAGGTCTACCCACTCCAGTATTCTTGTCTGGGAAATCCCATGGACAGAGGAGCCTGACGGGCTACAGTCCATGGGGTCATAAGAGTGGGATACAACTGAGTGCCTAAACAACAACAGAAAAGCAGGGAACGGAACAAAACAGTGACTTTTGCTTCATAACCAAAAAGAGGCGTGCTCACCACCTAGAGGCCAAACTGGGCACCACTGTGTCATTCCGTGCCCGATTGAAGCCTAAAATGTAGGCTAATGATCACACCCACTGCATGGTTTAGTATGACAATTATTTGAGAGGCTGCACAAAAGATATTCATCATTGTGAGTGGCATAAGGCAAATAAGCAACAAATATTTGATTAAGAAATATCAAATTATGTGATACGAGATATATTTAAACCTAACAAATGCATGCTCTTTGTTTCTACCTTATCAAGATGCAGACCTCCTCGTATTATTCAGCACCTCCATCATTTTGCCATACAATGGTTCTATTTCACTCTTTACTATGAAACTCTAAGCTGCCTGGGGATATAATTTCTTCTCCATCTATAAGACCCATTTGACTTTTAAAACAGTATTTTTGATGAAGCCAACACTTGAGAAATCTCTTGAATTAAATTGAATTAACAGTGAGATTTGTGAGAAAGAATCTAACAAATGCATCTGAGTACATATTTTCAAAGATCCTAGAGTCCTATTTTATGGAAGAAACAAAGGGATACTTTTTTACAAACTAATGTTACAAAAGTGATACATCTACAGTACCTATCTGCTCATTTGAAACAGCAGTCTGACATAGGGAAACCATGAAAGTCTCACAGAATTTAAGCATTGAAATTATGTTATTTGTCTCATAGTGTTTATGTAATCATTGATACAGTTGGCTCTGCACAACTTAGAGGAGCACAATTTTGTCATCGTTGACTAACAAGATGACATTTGGTAAAGAAAGTTTTTACTAAGGAAAATGAGATGCCCCAGAGAGTGTGGAGGCTGCACTTCTTTCTTTCAGGTTAATGTGACCCATTAATACATTTCAGAGTTTCTGGTGCATTCAAAATTGGTTGATTAAATTCCTCTGCAAAGGTTTAAAAAAAAACTTCAAAAGTATCATAATCCATTTTAAAGGAAATTCTGAAAATTAAAGCAAGGGAGCCCCCTTGTGGGCTGATTCTAATACCATGTACAATAAATTATAGGTTAAATCAATGATTTCACCAGTATTTATGAGATAAATTCAGTAGATTGAATAGAAACACTTTATGTTCAGGTGGATCCTATCAAAAATGGATTACAAACTATTTTATCATATATTTTGATAGGTACCTACTCAAAAATGCATAGCAATTCCTAAAACCAGTACTGCTTGAATGAATCCTGCATTTGACTGAAACAAACTGCTCTATTCCTAAGTGGTTTCTCCAACAAAGCCACCCAAAAGATTTATTCCAGAATGAATGGCTCATTCAAGCCCTCAAAAGCATAATTGGTGCTGGAAAACAAATATGTTTCTCCAGAAGACAGTGAATTTAAACAAAGGTAAATGAATTTGTTGGTGAATCCAGTTTGTTTAACAAACGGGCCCCTGTTATTTAAAAATATACTTGTTAATATTTCTACCTAGAAAGCTGCTTTAAAAGATACATAAAATATACCCTGTTATCTTAGTGAAACTTTTCTAGTCTTGAAAGTTCAGAATGAAGTAAAAGAAAAATATAACTAGATTTATGAGCAGTGACAGAAACAAATGCACTTCCTTTAGGCTAAGCTCCTCCATCTCTCATCTCAGCAGCAGATCTTAAAGCAAACTTTTTTTTAAAGTCTAGTTTTATTTTTTCCCATCTATCCTTATTTCTCCCATGGCACTATATTTTGACCAAAGAACAAAAACCAGTCAAAGTAATTATGAAAAAATAGCAATCGCAGATATTAATTTTTCACATGTTTAATAAAAATTTTCATGCACACTTTAAAAAAGAAGGCTGCATGTCCTAGTAATAGTTTATAAATTTATTGAATTTTTATGGCATTGGAAAATTGCCCAGACATTAGCATGTAGGGATAAACTCGACTTGATTTATACCACTTGAATACAACACCTGATCTCTATTGGAAAACTTCTCTGACTTTTTATGATATTTTGTGAAATTTTGTTGTTTTTGTTGAGCTGATAAGTTGTGTCTGACTCCTTGCGACCCCATGGAGTGCTGCACACTAGGCTTCCCTGTCCTTCACTATCTCCTGGAGTTTGCTCAAACTCATGTCCATTGAGTTGGTGATGCCATCCAACAATCTCATCCTCTCTCATCCCCTTCTCCTCCCACCTTCAATCTTTCCCAGCGTCAGGGTCTTTTCAAATGATCCAGCCCTTTGCATCCAGTGGCCAAAGTATTGGAGCATTCAGTTTCAGTTTCAGCATCAGTCCTTTCAATGAGTATTCAGGGTTGATTTCCTTTAGGATTGACTGGTTTGATCTCCTTGATGTCCAAGGGACTCTCAAGAGTCTTCTCTAGCACCAGTCCAAAAACATCAATTCTTCAGCACTCAGTCTTCTTTATGGTCCAACTCTCACATCTGTACATGACTACTAGAAAAACCATAGCTTTGACTATATGGACCTTTGTCTGCAAAGCATTGGTCTCTGGTTTTTAATACACGTCTAGGTTTGTCAGAGCTTTTCTTCCAAGGAGCAAGCTTCTTTTAATTTCATGGCGCTAGTGATATTAGTTGTCTGTGTTTGTTGTTGTTGTATTTACTACTTTTTTTCTTTTTATTTTTTTTAATTGAAGGATAATTGCTTTACAGAATTTTGTTGTTTCTATCAAACCTCAACATGAATCAGCCGTAGGTATACATAATGCCCTCCATTTTGAACCTCCCTTGCACTTCCCACCCCACCCCACCCCACCCCTCCAGATTGATACAGAGCCCCTGTTTGAGTTTCCTGGGCCATACAGCAAATTTCCATTGGCCATCTATTTTACACATGGTAATGTAAGCTTCCATGTTACTCTTTCCACACATCTCACCCTCTCCTCCCCTCCCGCCGTATCCGTAAGTCTGTTCTCTATGTCTGTTTCTTCATTGCTGCCCTGTAAATAAATTCCTCAGTAACATGTTTATAGATTCCATATATATGCATTAGAATATGATATTCATCTTTCTCTTTCTGATTCACTTCACTCTGTATAATAGATTTTAGGTTCATCCACCTCATCAGAAGTGACTCAAATATGTCTTTTTTTAATGGCTGAGTAATATTCCATTGTGTTTATGTACCACAACTTCTTTATCCATTCATCTGTTGATGGACATCTAGGTTGCTTCACTTTCTAGCTATTGCAAATAGTGCTGCAATGAACAATGAGATACATGTGTCTTTTTCAATTTTGGTTTCCTCAGGGTATATGCCTAGGAATGGGATTGCTGGGTCATATGGTGGTTTTATTCCTAGTTTTTTAAGGAATCCCCATACTGTCTTCCATGGTGGCTGTATCAGTTTACGTTCCCACCAACAGTGCAAGAGCATTCCCTTTTCTCCACACCCTCTCCAACATTTATTGTTTGTAGACTTTTGATGATGGCCATTCTTACTGTTGTGAGGTGATATCTCACTGTAGTTTTGATTTGCATTTCTCTAATAATGAACAATGTTGAGCATCTTTTCATGTATTTGTTAGCCATCTGTATGTCTTCTTTGGAGAGATGTCTGTTTAGGTGTTTCCCCCACTTTTTGATTGGGTTGTTTGTTTTTCTGGTATTGAGTGGTATAAACTGCTTGTGTATCTTGGAAATTAATCCTTTGTCAGTTGTTTCATTTACTATTATTTTCTCCCATTCCGAGGGTTGTCTTTTCACCTTGCCTATAGTTTCCTTTGCTGTGCAAAAGCTTTTAAGTTTAATCAGGTCCCACCTGTTTATTTTTGTTTTTATTTCCGTTACTCCAGAAGTTGGGTCATAGAGGATCTTGCTTTGATTTTCATCATCGACTGTTCTGCCTATGTTTTCCTCTAAGAGTTTTATATTTTCTGGTCTTACATTTAGGTCTTTAATCCATTTTGAGTTTAACTTTGCATATGGTGTTAGAAAGTATTCTAATTTCATTCTTTTACATGTGAAGTGAAATCACTCAGTCGTGTCTGACTCTTTGCGACCCCATGGACTGTAGCCTACCACGCTCTTCTGTCCATGGGATTTTCCAGGCAAAAGTACCGAAGTGGGTTGCTGTTTCCTTCTCCAGAGGATCTTCCTGACCCAAGGATCGAACCTGGGTCTCTTGCATTGTAGGCAGACGCTTTACCATATGAGCCTCCAAGGGAAGTTCTCCTTTTACATGTAGTTGTCCAGTTTTCCCAGCACCATTTATTGAAGAGGCTGTCTTTGCTCCATTATATATTCTTGCCTCCTTTGTCAAAAATAAGGTACCCATAGGTGCATGGGTTTATTTCTGGGCTGTCTATCTTGTTCCATCGGTCTATATTTGTTTTTGTGCCAGTACCATACTGTCTTGATGACTGTAGCTTTGTAGTATAATCTGAAGTCAGGAAGGTTGATTCCTCCAGCTCCATTCTTCCTTCTCAAGACTGCTTTGGCTATTCAGGGTCTTTTGTGTTTCCATATGAATTGTGAAATTTTTTTGTTCTAGTTCTGTGAAAAAATGCCATTGGTAACTTGATAGGGATCACATTGAATCTGTAGATTGCATTTGGTAATATAGTCATTTTCACAATGTTGATTCTTCCTACCCAGGAACATGGACTATCTCTCCATCTGTTTATGTCATCTTTGATTTTTTTTCATTAGTATCTTATAACTTTCTGTGTACAGTTTTTTGTCTCCTTAGGTAAGTTTGTTCTTAGATATTTCATTTTTTTGTTGCAGTGGTGAATAGGATTGATTCCTTAACTTCTCTTTCTGATTTTTCATTGTTAGTATATAGAAATGCAAGTGATTTCTGTGTATTAATTTTTGTATCCTGAGACTTTGCTAAATTAACTGGTTAGCTCTAGTAACTTTCTGATACTATCTTTAGGATTTTCTGTGTATAGTACATATCATCTGCAAGCAGTGACAGCTTTACTTCTTCTTTTCCAGTCTGGATTCCTTTTATTTCTTTTTCTTTTCTGATTGCTGTTGTTAGGACTTCCAGAACTATGTTGAATAATAGTGGTAAAAGTAGACACCCTTGTCTTGTTCTTGATCTTAGAGGGAATGCTTTCAGTTTTTCACCACTGAGAATAATGCTTGCTTTAGGTTTATCATATATGGCCTTTACTATGTTGAGGTAGGTTCCTTCTATGCCCATATTTAGAAAAGCTTTCATTATAAATGGGTGCTGAGTTTTGTCAAAGGCTTTTTCTGCATCCTTTGAGATGACCATAAGGTTTTTATCTTTAGATTTGTTAATATGGTGTATCACATTGATTGGTTTGCACATATTAAAGAATCTTTGCATTCCTGGAATAAATCCATCTTCATGGTGTTATAAACTTTTTGATTTGTTGCTGAATTCTGTTTGCTAACATTTTGTTGAGGATTTTTACGTCTATGTTAATCAGTGCTACGGGCCTGTAGTTTTCTTTTTTTGTGTTATCTTTGTCTGGTTTTGGTATCAGGGTGATGGTGGCTTCATAGAATGAGTTTGGAAGTGTTCCTTCCTCTGCAATTTTTTGAAAGAGTTTTATAAGGATAGGCATTAGCTCTTCTCTAAGTGTTTGACAGAATTCTGTGAAGCCATCTGGTCCTGGGTTTATGTTCTTTGGGAGATTTTTGATCACAGCTTCAATTTCAGTTTTTGTAATTGGGTTTTTCATAATGTCTATTTCTTCCTGTTTTAGTCATGGAAGATTGAACTTTTCTAAGACTCTGTCCATTTCTTCCAGGTTATCCATTTTATTTCCATATAGTTGTTCATAATAGTCTCTTATAATCCTTTGTATTTCTACACTGTCTGTTGTAACCTCTCCTTTTTCATTTCAAATTTTATTGATTTGATTCTTCCCTCTTTTTTTCTTGATAAGCCTGGCTAAAGACTTGTCAATTTTATCTTCTCAAAGAAACAGCTTTTAGTTTTATTAATGTTTACTACTGTTTCTTTCATTTCTTTTTCAATTATTTCTGCCTGGATCTTTATGATTTCTTTCCTCCTACTTATTTTGGGTTCTTTTGTTGTTGTTCTTCTTCTTCTTTTTCCAGTTGTTTTAGCTGTAAAGTTAGGTTGTCTATTTGATGTTTTTCTTGTTTCTTGAGGTAGGATTGTATTTCTATAAACCTCCTTCTTAGAACTGCTTTTGCTGCATCCCATAGGGTTTGAGTTGTTGTGTTTTCATTGTCGTTTGTTTCTAGAAATTTTTTGATTTCCCTTTTGATTTCTTCAGAAACCTGTTGGTTATTTAGAAACATGCTGTTTAATCTCCATGTGTTTGTGTTTCTTACAGTTTTTTTTTTCTCCTTGTAATTGATATCTAGTCTCATCGCGTTGTTGTCAGAGAGGATGCTTGATACAATTTCAATTTCCTGCAATTTACTGAGGTTTGATTTTTGACTCAAGATGTGGTCTAGCCTGGAGAATGTTCCATGTGCACTTGAGAAAAAGGTGTATTCTTCTGCATTTGGATGGAATGTCCAGAAGATATCAATGAGATCCATCTCATCTAATGGATCATTTAAGACTTGTGTTTCCCTATTAATTTTCTGCTTTGATTATATGCCCATTGGTGTGAGTGGGGTGTTAAAGTCTCCTACTATTATTGTGTTACTGTCAATTTCTCCTTTTTTGTCTGTTAGTGTTTGCTTTATTTATTGAAGTGCTCCTTTGTTGGGTGCATAGATATTTGCAATTGTTATGTCTTCCTCTTGGATTGCTCCCTTGATCATTATGTAGTGTCCTTCCTTATCTACTGTAATATTCTTTATTTTAAGGTCTATTTTGTCTGATATAAGGATTGCTACTCCAGCTTTCTTTTGCTTCCATTTGTATGGAATATATTTTTCCATCTTCTCACTTTCAGTCTATATGTGTCTTTAAGTCTGAAGTGTGTTTCTTGTAGACAGCATATCTATGGGTCTTGTTTTTGTATCCATTGAGCTGGTCTGTGTCTTTTGGTTGGAGCACTTAATCCACTTACATTGAAAGTAATTATTGATATATATGTTCCTATTGCCATTTTCTTAATTGTTTGAGGTTGACTTTGTAGATCTTTTTTCTTCTCTTTTATTTCTTGACTATAAAAGTCTCTTTAACATTTGTTGTAAAGCTGGTTTGGTGGTACAGAATTCTCTTAACTTTTGCTTTTCTGAAAATCTTATTATTTCTCCATTAATTTTGAATGAGATCCTTGATGGGTGCAGCAATCTTGGTTGTAGATTTTTGCCTTTCAGTACTTTAAATATATCTGGCAATTCCCTTCTGGCCTGCAGAGTTTCTGTTGAAAGATCAGCTATTAAGCATATGAGGCTTCCCTTGTATGTTACTTGTTGCTTCTCCCTTGCTGCTTTTAATATTCTTTCTTTGTGTTTAGTCTTTGTTAGTTGACTTCCCTAGTGGCTCAGATGGTAAAGCGTTTGCCTACAATGCAGGAGACCCGGGTTTGATCCCTGGGTCGGGAAGATCTCCTGGAGAAGGATATGGCAACCCACTCTAGTACTCTTGCCTGGAAAATTCCATGGACGGAGGAACCTGGCAGGCTACAGTCCATGGGGTTACAAAGAGTCAGACACGACTGAGTGACTTCAATGTGTCTATCAAAGTATGTGTCTTGGCATGTTTCTCCTTGAGTTTATCCTGTATGGGACTCTTTGTGTCTCTTGAACTTGGTCAAATATTTCCTTTTCCATATTGGGGAAATTTTCAACTATAATCTCTTCAAAAACTTTCTCATACCCTTTCTTTTTCTCTTCTTCTTCTGGGACCCCTATAATTTGGATGTTGGTGCGTTTGATATTGTCCCAGAGGTCACTGAGACTATCCTCATTTCTTTTCATGACTTCTGCTCTTCAGAAGTCATTTCCACCATTTTATCTTCCAGCTCACTGATTCATTATTCTGCTTCAGATATTCTGTTATTGGTTCCTTCTAGAGTATTTTTAATCTCAGTAATTGTGTTGTCTCTGTATGCTTATTCTTTAATTCTTCTAGGTCTTTGTTAATTGATTCTTGCATTTTCTCCATTTTGTTGTCAAGATTTTTTTTATCATCTTTACTATCATTATTCTGAATTCTTTTTCAGGGAGTTTGCCTATTTCTTCTTCATTTATTTGGACTTCTGTATTTCTAGTTTGTTCCTCCAATTGTTTAGTATTTCTCTGCCTTCATTATTTTTTTTTAACTTACTGTGTTTAAAATCTCCTTTTCCCAGGCTTTAAGATTGAATTCTTTCTTCCTTTTGGTTTCTTCCCTCCTAAGGTTGGTCCAGTGGTTTGTGTAAGCTTCATATAGGGTGAGATTTGTGTTGAGCTTTTGTTTGTTTGTTTGTTTTCCCTCTGATGGGCAATGAGGAGTGAGGTGATAATCCTGTCTGCTATTGGTAGCTGGATGATGCTGGGTCTTATATTCAAGTGGTTTCCTTTGTGTGAGTTCTCACTATTTGATACTCCCTAGGGTTAGTTCTCTGGTCTAGGGTCTTGGAGTCAGTGCTCTCACTCCAAAGGCTCAGTGCTTGATCTCTGGTCAGGAATGAAGATTACATAAGTGGTTTGTTATGGCATTAAGTGAGGTTAAAACAAATATCCAAAAGTGAGAAACCAAAGATGAACCCCAGACAAATGGCAGTTACAAAATCAGGCAAATAATAATTAAAATAATGGAACATACACATATACATATACACCCATGAGCAAAGTCAAAACAGTCCAACAAAAATAATTTACAGTAGATTGACCCAGCCAACAAAGGAAATTGAAAATTATATTTACTAGTTAAGAACAAAACTAACTAAAGCACAAACTGGAAAAGAAAACTAAAGCAAGGTGCCAAGGGGGTGAATAAAGCAATGAAAACAAAACTAACAGATATATTGAGAGGAAAGGAAAGAAGGAAAAGAAAGAAAGAATAGATATGCAAATTTAAATAGAGGTAGATGAAGAAGATTTCTATACAATAAAGATTAACTGCAAGGGGAAAAGAAGAGTGGGAAAGGCAAATAAAAGAATAAATGTAGAAAAAATATAATAGGTTTTAAAAAGTAAAAATTAAAATTATAAAAAAAGAGAAAAGAAAAGAAGAAGAAAAAAAAAAAAAAACAGAAGAAAGAAAAAAGGGAAAAAAAGGAAAACTCCACACAACTGCAAAAGCCCAACATAGAGGCAGAGGTTTATAACAACAATAAAAAAGTGTGCCTGAATATACACATATACATATACACCCATAAGCAAAATCAAAACAGTGCAACAAAAATAAAGTACAATAGATTGACTCAGCAAACAAAGGAAACCAAAAATTTTATCTACCAGAACAAAACTAAAACACAAACTGGAAAACAAAACTAAAGTAAGGTGCCATTTGGGGAATAAAGCAATGAAAATGAAACTAACAAAAATGTTGAGAGGAAAGGAAAGAAAGAAAAGAAAGAATAGACATGCAAAGTTAAATAGAGGTAGATATAGAAGATTTATATAGTTTAAAAATAAACTGCAAGAGGAAAAGAACAATAGGAAAAGCAAACAAAGGAATAAATGTAGAAAAGATAATAGTAGGTTTAAAAACTTAAAAATTAAAATTAAAAAGAGAAAAGTAAAGAAAAAGGAACACTCCACAGAACTGCAAAAGCATAACATAGAGGCAGAGGTTTATAACAACAATAAAAAATGTGACTAAGGAAAAAGAAAAAAACTCAAAACTTAATTAGATTTCATAGTACCACAGAGGGAGTTAAAAAGGAAAAATAAAGAAAAAAAAATCCAAAAGAATCTACAGAGTGAGTCAAAATATAAGAATAATAAATGTTTTTCTTGAGTCACTGCCATCAGAGTCCTTTCCCTCACTGGGAGTCACAGTCCACCTCACCTCCCTAGGATGCTTTCCAAGACTGTGCTGATCTCTGGACTTGCTGTGGGGACAGCTCAGATTCTAATCTGGTCCTGCTCCTGTGTATTCTTGCCTCCAATGTCCACAGCTATCAGAACTAGTGCATTTTCTTTTGTGGGAGCTCTCAATGACCTTTTATACATTTCATAGACACATAATCTGCCTAGTTGATCATGTGGATTTAATCTGCAGCTTGTACAGCTGGTGGGAAGGCTTTGGGTCTTCTTCCTTAGCCACATTGCCCCTGGGTTTCCATTGTGGTTTTATTTCCACCTCTACCTGTGGGTCGTCCACTAAGGTTTCCTCCTGAGGCTGTCCTGGAGGACTTGGGTTTGCCCCTGTGAGGGCCAGGTGTGGAGGTGGTGCAGCTGCTTGGGTCACAGGGGTTCTGGCAGCACCAGGTATTCAGGGGAGTTGCCAGCTAAAGCAGCAGGAAATTTAGGGCTCTAGAAGGGTATAGCAACCAGTATTGGCCAATACACTGCAGCATTCTTGCCTGGAGAACCCCCCTCCCTGACAGAGCAGTCTGGCAGGCCACAGTCTACAGGGTCACAAAGAGTTGGACATTACCGAGGTGACCGTGCACGCATAGAAGCAAGACTTTTTGGTTTGTCTTTTTTTTTTTTTTTGCCTGTGGCAGCTCTGCCCCAGTGAGAGTTGAGCAGACAGGTGATGCAGCTGCCTGGCTTGCAGGGACCCTGGTGGCACCAAGGGACACGAACTGCCTCTGCTGTGGAATTATGGCTCTATCAGTCTTTTTTGAAGACTCTTGTAGCTGGTGATCAGAAGGCCTCTTTGGCCAGTCTTTCTCAGTAACTCTGCCCGTTCAGGCACTTACAAGGCTCGCTCGCCTGGGGTCCTTCTCTGGTGTTCTGGGCATCAGGCACATAGAGGGGCTCTCCCTGACTGGGGTCCAACACTGTAGACCGGTGCATAAGGCACTTCCAGGGGCACCCTGGATGGGGTCCTACCCTGTAGTTTAGCATGTCAGGCATTTGATGGGCCAGCCACTCAATTGTTCAGCTGCCTGAAGCTGGTGTGTGGAAAGAAAGAGGCTATGGTGATGGTTCCATTTCCTCAGCGTGACTCAGCAGTATCGCCTTGCTTCCCTGGCTGCCCAACTTTCCTCCACAGGCATTTCCCACCACAATCTCCTCCCTCACAGCCCCTCGATCTGTCGCTCCACAGTCAACAGCAGCCCTTGCACTGGGATTGCTCCACAATCCCTAAACTCCAGCTCCCAGCCTCCATGTCTTCCAGAGGACCTGTGTCCCTGTATGTATGACTGCGGCAAGGACTGTCTGATTCTCATTCCACTTAGGTTACCACAGATCAGCTGTTTTACTCTCAGCCTTAAATGTTTCCCCTCTGACTCAGGCAATTGCCCTCTTGTGGGGATCAGACTCCTGCTTCAGTTCCTCGCCCCCCTCCCCCCCGGAGGCAGGTCCAGTCCTACTAACATTCCTGTTTTTGCCCCTTGTTTCTTTGCCCTGTATATATTCTTTTCCTCTGGTCAGGTACTCCTGTCCGCTCCCAATTGGTGTTCTGCACGCACTTCTGTGTCTGAAGGTACATTCCTGATGTATCCATGGAGAGAGATGTACTCCACATCCACCTACTCCTCTGCCATCTTGTTCTACTCTGTGTTTTTTTAAGGTACAAAAAACATGCTGTTTAAAACCACACAAATGATCACAATTCCCTCTGCACAAAATGTTGTCGTAATTTTTTCTCTAGTGTAGATTGCTTTGTTAAGTTAAATATATCTATGAAGGGAAAAGATAACAAAATAGTGACCAAGGGACAACTAAAATGTTCTGAATACAAAATTCATCCAATTCAGGGGTCTGGAAGCAATCTAAAGGGCTGGGAGATGCAAGAGATACTGAGGGGCTGAGGTTAGGTATAGTCTGAAACTAACAGGGAAATGCCACTCAGTATACAACTTCTAGCTATTGGGCTGAGTGGTCAACTGCTTTCAGGCACAATGATGCCTAATTCTGTTTTAGGTTTTTTTACTATATGGTGAACCACTCTCTTTGCATTACCAAATAGCCTCTGCAGAGATTACCAACTGAAAACTGCCTTGAGTGCCTGTTGTATTGAAGAAAGCATAGAAAATGAGCTGTACCACATGGCTATGGAACTTTGGGGCAGAGGAGGGTTCAGTGGTGTGCAGTGTAAGAACTTAAACATCCCACAGCAGGAGTGTGTGTGTGCTAAGTCACTTATCATGTCCAAGTCTTTGCGACCCAATCGACTGTAGCCCATGAAGCTCCTCTGCCCATGGGATTCTCTGAGCAAGAATACAGGACTGGGTTGCCATGCCCTCCTCCAGGGGACTTTTCTTACCGAGGGATCAAACCTGAGTCTCTTATGTCTCATGCATTGGCAGGCAAGTTCTTTACCACTGGTGCCACCTGGGAAACTCCTACAGCCACAGGGCCCAGGTCCAAAAATGACCATCAAAATCTAAGTCTTCTAGAATTTAAAGAAATTATGAGGACTATATAGACATCCTTCAGGACATGGATCATTGGCCAGGGTCATCACAGGTAACAGCCTAATTCCACAATTATTGCAAGCTCCTCTAATCTAGACTATTGTTACAGCCCTATAATTGCTCTACCTAAATCTCTGATCCCCTATAAAACAAACATTATTTTAACCCAGTGTTGAAGATACTTTCATGGCTTAAAACCACTCTTGAGATAAAGCCTCTGCCTATCAACTCTAACTCTTTCACATTTATCTTCACAACTTTGTCTTTGGACTCCAGCCACTTTGACCACTCAACTTCTTTAACATGTGCGCTCCATTTCAGACCCATGCCATGCTACTCCTAGAGTATTAGCGCCCTTTGTTACTTGACTTATAGAAGCCTTTTCATGACATTCTTGTTTTCTTTCCAGCTGACAGCAAACTTACTAAAAGCAAGGCATCTGCTCCATCATTGGGCAACTTTTCAGTAACATATCCATTTATGCCATATCCTCTAAGCCATCACTGGAAAAATCCACTTCACTTACACCTCTCATTTTAACAACATGAACAGAAGAGAAAAACAGCTTTCTGGAGGATTATCACTTAGCATCTTTCACATCTTTCTGCCAAGCTATCTATGGCTGCCTGTGAAACAGTATCAGAGGTCTTTATCTTACCACATGTTCCATTAGACTGTCCTTCTCCCTTGTTCAAAACCAATCCAGGTCCTTGGAAGGAGTAGATTTTTAGAAGCCCCATTTCATGAAGCTAAGTAATCACTCATCTAGCTTGAATTGATATACTACCTTCCTTTAGTTTTCAAGACCAATCTCATTATGACTTATGGCCATTCATATCCAGTTTCCAGAAGGCCCAAGCCCCCAGAGCACCCAGATTTTACTTTTCTGTGTATATCCTCTACTCAGAGCTCTAAAAAACATTTCCACTGAACTCTCTGAAATTCCTATGAAATAACACAAAGACCTCTATTATCTTCAAATTTGTTTAGCTTTTATATACCTTCTTGCATCAAATAAAACCTAACTTTCTTGAGAATGCTGGTTCCCTGAAAGCCTCTGAGGTGGAGCTTTGTTTTAACTCCATACTTAAGATGGAGTTATAGAATTCCCTTTATTGCAAGACCTTAAGGATCCACTTAATGATCATTACAGTGAAATGGAAGATACTGAGTAGTGACCGCCTCTAAGTATTTGAGATATTTCCAACATCTGATTTTTTTTTTCCCCAAACACCAATTAAAATTCATGTGAACCCATTTGTTTTTCTCCCTCAACTTACTTTTATATGAAGGGGGAAAACGAACATATATGTTGAATGCCAACCAATCAATAATAAAATATTTTAGTTCCTCTTCTTCAAGATGATTTCTAAATTAAGTGGTATTATTGATAATGCCTAGCATTCTAGATGATGATGCATTTTCATAGCAATGTCTTTCTTCTCCAATGGGTGAAGCTAATGTCAGCAATTCCAATGGGTAATGCTAATGTCATCAGCAGCTAATGTCAATAATTCCCTTGCTAGTATACCAGTGTAGGCTGTAGAAAGTATTGTTTCTTCCACATTGACACTGACTGTATAAAATAAGCTGTGGT
Source organism: Dama dama (assembly GCF_033118175.1). NCBI lineage: Eukaryota > Metazoa > Chordata > Mammalia > Artiodactyla > Cervidae > Dama > Dama dama. The sequence continues at coordinate 66,515,061 of NC_083710.1, forward strand.
TTCCACTTCATGTATAGAAAGTAAAGTGTATGGAGCCTCTATTCAAACAGCTAAGATCATGGTATCTGGTCCCATAACTTCATGGCAAATAGATGAGGAAAAATGGAAACAGTGACAGACTTTATTTTCTTGGGCTCCAAAGTCACTGCGGACCATGACTGCAGTCATGAAACTAAAAGACGCTTGATCCTTGAAGAAAAGCTATGACAAACCTAGAGAGCTTACTAAAAGGCAGAGACATTACCTTGCTATCAAAGGTCCATCTAGTCAAAGCTATGGTTTTTCCAGTAGTCATGTATGGATGATACATGAGAGTTGGACCATAAAGAAAGCTGAGCACCAAAGAATTGATGTCTTTGAATTGTAATGATGTAGAAGACTCTTGAGAGTCCTTTGGACTGCAAGGAGATCAATACAGTCAGTCAACACTGAATATTCATTGGAAAGACTGATACTGAACCTGAAGCTCCAATAGTTTGACCGTCTGATGTAAAGAGCTGACTCATTGGAAAATACCTTGATGCTGGGAAATATTGAGGGCAGGAGGAGAAGGGGACAACAGAGGATGAGATGGTTGGATGGCATCACTGATTCATTGGACATAAATTTGAGCAAACTCTAGTAGATGATGAAGGACAGGGACGTTTGGTGTGCTGCAGTTAATGGGGTTGCAAAGAGTTGGAGCAACTGAACCACAACAACAACACAACAGTAACAACAGGACATAAGATTTAAGCACCTAGGGAATTTGAGGATCCAGCCATTATTCAGGAGAGGCTTGAAATCTTGTGAAAATGGAAAAGATATTATTTAGGAAGAACTGAAATAATTAAGAAGCATTTATACAAACTCTTAGCACAGAGAATGGAGAAACAAGAAAGTTGGAAACTATAACTTTTGGTTGGTAGTTAGGCAACAGCAAATACCAGTAACCCTCAAATTTACTGAACTATTTTCATTATATTCTTCCCTTGATGGAAAACTGGACTCTGAAAGAATACTGCCCTCTGAGGTAGAATCTTGACTTTCATCACATCACGTTCTGCATAGCAGAATGTGGAGGTGGGAGTATTGTCCTGCTTGGTCCCCTTGTGACTTTCAGTCTGTTTTGTTTTGTTTTTTTCTTTTTTTTTCCTGTGTCTTTCAAGGCACACATTGTCTTTTTTTTTTTTTTTTTTTTAAGATTTTTGGGTTTTTGATGTGGACCATTTTTAAAGTCATTTTGAATTTGCTACAATATTGCTTCTGCTTTATGTTTTGATTTCTTGGCCACAAGACATGTGGGATCTTAGCTCCCCAGCCAGGGGTTGAACCCTCACCCCTGTGTTGGAAGGCAAAGCTTTAACCACTGGACCTTCAAGGAAATCCCTAGGCACATCACTGTCTTAAAGGACTTTCTTTGGTTACTTCCCCCTGGGTGATCATAAACTTATATCCCAGTAATTCCTCTTCATTTGCTGAAGACTTTAGCATTTGTTCTTTTTACTCTCTATCCCTACTCTTAACATCATTCTTGATAATATCAATAAATATGGTAAATCCACCAAGCAATTACATCTAACCCTTTAATAATGCTTACAGTATGATAGGTACAGTTAAGAAGTCTGTTAATTAAGTTATTTAATCATTGCAGTAATTTATACAGTAGAAACTATCATTATCTCCATTGATAACTCCAATGATAACTATCATTATCGCCACAGATGTGGAAATTGAAACACAAGATGTCAAGTTACTCACTTGGATCCTTTATTAAGAAGGAGAGACAGGGTTTGAATCCATAAGTTCTGTCACCAGAGTCTGTGAACTTAACAACTAACGTCTAGGTGAGGATCACAGTTTTTGCTATTTAAATAGAGTTGTCTTGCCCTTTCACACCTAGTCCCTCTAAGCAGAAGAGCATTTCCTTTTCCTATATTCTGCCAATTCAAGAACCTTCACATTTTGGTTATTTCTATTTTAGGCCCTCTGTGCTCTCAGTCTCCAAAAATAGTTATATAACCAGGGCAAACAAGAGTAGGGCAAATTTCTCTGCTGATATGGACAATAATCATTATATTAACACAGTCTTAGCCTGTAAAAATCACTTAGCATTCATAATAAAATAAATGTAGGAATGCAAAATGTAGTTTGTAACGAAGTTAAATACCAAATGCGCATAATGATTTCCTATGTATTTGCTTGATGTTTGCTACAAATTTGTCTCTGTGATTTTTAGCAGCCAGTAGTATAAAGGGGTAATTAAAATATGTTACAAGGTTCATAAGATTAAAGCAAGTCATTATCTCAGGGGAAGCACAACTTTTAAAGAAAATGAGATGAGAGAGATGTTTCCCCAATGGTTCCAATTAAGAAAACATTGTGAAATATTATAAACAACCACCTCATCAGCAACCATGAGTAAGAAAAGCACCATGATTCACAGAGAGTTTCTTAAAATATCCCCTCAATATAGGCTGACGGCCTTGAACCAATGTACAAATGGATAACATTCTCCAAAAGACTAATATAATGTAGTCTTTACAAGTTTTTTAATTAATGAAATTTCTTTTTATTTCTCAGGTCATATTAAAATTCATGTTTAATTGTTTATTTTTTTAATATGTGATATCCTTGATATGCTTATTTCTCTATATATCTACTTGATAAATATTTGCTATCAAGACTTTGTGTATCACAAGACAAGCTACAAATATTGTTTCCAATGTTTATAAAAGGAATAATTTTTAAAGTCATGTAATTATTATCATTAAATATTAGGTGATAATAAGAGAGTTAAAAATCTCAGACCTGTGTTTAAATAACAGTGTAGTATTAGATGGCCAAAACATTAATTCAAGTTTTTCCATAACATCTTACAGAAAACCCAAATGATCTTTTTTGGCCAACCCAATACATCATAAAGACCACTGCTCTGAAGTCAAGGTACCTCTATTAAAATCCAGACCCTGATACTTAGTAGATGAGTGACCTTGGGCAAGTTGATGTCTCTCTGTCCCAATTTCGTCATTTGCAAAATTTGGATGATACTAGTATATAACTCATGTGGTAGTACTAAGAATTAAATGAGTTTGTATATGCTAGACTGGCAGAAGGAGAACCAATAAATATTAGTTACAATGATAATGATGAACTTCACGGTCAAGTTACATAGCTTCCTTACTTTCCAACTTTCTCATCAGTATAATGTAGATAATACTACTCCATTATGTCTTTTTTTCCTAAGAATTAAAATATAAAAGTGGCATATAAAAATGGAGTTTAGTTTCTGGTCCATTGGAAGCACTTGATATATGGTAGCTATTATTATTACGATCATCCATCTTTCAATAAAGTTTACTGGATTCCTATTATTAACGAGGCTTCCCAGATGGTACAGTCATAAAGAATCTTCCTGCTAATGCAGGAGATGAGGGTTCAACCCCTAGGTGAGGAAGATCCTCTGGAGGAGGAAATGACAACCCACTTCAGTAATCTTGCCTGGAAAATCATATGGACAGGGGAACCTGGCCAGCTGCAGTCCATGAGGTCTCAAAGAGCTGGACACGACTTAGCGGCTGAGCACATGTTATTAACAAAGCACTTTGCTAATTTGAGATCAGAGTGGTATGTGAGTCTTGGAGGATTTCATCCCAACTGATCTGTGGATCAGCAGAAAACCAGGACTAGCAGAATTCTACTGGCACGTTGGATGCCAGAAACGAACACTAGTCTTTCCTTCCTTTGTGATTCTCAGATATTTGCAGGCAGAGCAAGGAAACATGATGTGGTCCTTTCCTCTTCTGTGGAGGAGTCACTTCCTCCATGAGTCAGGTGGGCTATCCTTCTCGAGTGTACATGTGTGTGGTCTGGTTAGTGCACACGTGTTCCTGTGAAATCCAGGTGGGACCCTATGCAACAGGAGGAGCGGTAGGTGGGGCACAGATTTTCTCTGTAAAACTGAGCTAACTGCACAAACCAGTCCTTTTGAGGATTCCCTGAATAACTAGATGACCCAGAACTTATGTTGAACACATTCACCTAGACTTTAACTCTCATCTGAGGCTCATTTGTGAAACATTAAGGGGTTTTAAAGCAGCTGAGGGGCTTCCTTGGTGGCTCAATGGTAAAGAATCCACCTACAATGCGGGAACTGCAGAAACGTGGATTCGATCCTTGGGGTCCAGAAGATCCCATGGAGGACAGAGAAGCCTGATGTGCTATAGTCCATAGAGTCGCCGAGAGTCAACTTAGCAACTGAACAATTACAAAGCAGCAGAGGGTGAAAGAAGCTAATTGAAAAGGCAACTTACTGTACAGTTCCAACTATATCACATTATGGAAAAGGAAAACAATAGACACAGAAAAAAGATCAGTGGATGCCAGGGTCTGACAGGAAGCAGAGGGTTGAACAGCAGAACATGGAGGAGTCTGGGGGCAGCTGAAATACTCTGTGAGGCCATAATGATGGATGTGTGCTGAGTTGTGCTTAGTTGCTCAGTCACGTCCGACCCCATGGGTAGCCCACCAGCTCCTCTGTCCATGGGATTTTCCAGGCAAGAATACTGGAGTGGGTTGCGATGCCCTCCTCCAGGGGATCTTCCCAACCCAGACCCAGGGATCAAACCCTGGTCTCCCACATTGCAGGCAGATTCTTTACCATCTGAGCCACCAGGGAAGCCCATAATGATGGACACATGTCATTATATATTTATCCCAATACACAGAATGTACAACACAGAGAGTAAACTAAAACATTAACTGCAAACTTTGGGTAATAATGATGTGTCAGCGTAGGCTCATCAATTGTAACAAATGTACCACTTTGGTGGGGGATTTTGATAACGTGGGAGTCTATACATGTGTGCAGGAGGTGGCATATTGGAAATCTCTGTACCTTCCCTTCAATTTTGCTGTGAACCATAAACTATTCTTAGAACAAAAATTTTAATAAAAATTTTTTTATTAAATCAAGTAGCTTCACATAATAATTCATAGAGAAGACTTCAATGCCCAAAGCATTCATGAATTCCAAAAATGTTTGATTCAAACTACATTTCATGTGTGAAAAATATAACAATAGCTGCAAAATATTTATAAGATCCTACTACTATTACTGTGATCTTAAAATCTTGAGAAACTGCATCAAATTGTAAAAAAAAAAAAAAAAAAAGGAGAAACTGTCTGAAGTGGACTGTTAGAAAGTGGACTCGAGGATTTAGCCTACTATTCTCAAGAATGACTGTATAGTCAGTCATGCATCATTATCAGGGGGATTGGTTTCAAGACCCTCATCACTCTCCCCATCCCCACAGACACCAAAATCCTCAGATGCTCAAGTTCCATATATAAAATGGCATAGCACTTTCAACTCTGCATAACTGTGGATTCCATATTCTGGTATCTAACCAACCACAGATGTGAAGGCCATGGGTACATAGGGTCAATCTATTTAGAATCATCCTGGGATTCTAAATTTTAAATGACTATGTCTGTCCCTAACCTTAAAGATTCATATTTAATAGGTTCAAGGAGGGAAGGGCCTGGTTATCAATATCTTTCAAGTTTTTTCCAGGTCTGATGTGTAGCCAGTGTTGAAAATCGATGTTTTAGATGATGAGAAACAGCATAAAGATTTCAATTAGCTGAGTAACATGATGTGATCTACCTTTTAGAAAGATCTGTCAGCAGTGTGGAGTAGAAGCGGCACAATTGAACACAGTAGCATGCAATTTATTAGAAACATCAAATTGTTAGAAGACAATCTGAAACCAATAACCAGAAAACAGTTAATTGAGAGGAAATATACTTCTGACTCCATCTCTGGATTATTCTTTATTGACTGGATAAATTGAATTGCTCACACATCACAGAAGACAATTTATTTGTTTTGAATTATGTGGCTTCTAAGGTCCCAACACACTCTGAGATATAGGGCCTTTTAGTCCCTGGATTTAGATCTTCATTTCCTAATGAACCTTAGATGTTATATGTAGGTTAAATATTATATAATTTAGATTGCTGTATAATGTATAAAATTTTTTTTGAAACTGTCTTTATATTTATTAAGTAACCATGGGAAATAAATTAAAAATCACAGGTAGCAATAAAAAGATACTGATTAGAGGCAATGTTAAGATATCTATGTTACTGAATTATAGTACTGAAAGGGATAGGAATATTTATGGAGAGAGTCCTAGTACTAGACTAATTATGGGACTCCAATATATGGCCACCTCATGCGAAGAGTTAACTCATTGGAAAAGACCCTGATGCTGGGAGGGATTGGGGGCAGGAGGAGAAGGGGACAACAGAGGATGACATGGCTGGATGGCATCACTGACTCGATGGACATGAGTTTGGGTAAACTCTGGGAGTTGGTGATGGACAGGGAGGCCTGGTGTGCTGCGATTCATGGGGTTGCAAAGAGTCAGACAGGACTGAGCGACTGAAATGAACTGAACTGAACTGAGCCCCCATTTAAAGCCCTAGGTGATTTTACACGTACATTAAGCACATGTTTATTAATGTTTGGAGAAGAACCTCTTTTCTAAAATTTTCTTCTCTCCTAATCTTGCACTGAGAACATAAAGCTCACTCATTTGGATAAAGGAATAAAATTTGGATAAAATCTGTTCCAATTTTAATTGAATCAAAGATCAAGAAAGGGACTTTATCAGCTACTAATGTTATCTAAGAGTAGATCACTTTCTGGGTGACACATTTAAAAGGTGATTTAAAGGCATAATGGGAAAGGTTAAGGATAGAAATCTAGATGATAAAAATAACAGTAAAAAACCTAGATGGAGGAGATCAGAGGATATCTTGAAAGGAGAGAAAAAGGTGAGGCTAGAAGAGAAAGGGAAACTGAAACCAAATTAGGAGGGTCCTGAACACAAAAGGTGTGAAGTTGTAGAGCTAGAAAGAATCTTAGCGATCATCTATGCAATATAAGTACTCAGATTCAGCAATGTTCTTGATCTTCAAGGCTTCTCCTTCTGAGTTCAAAGGTATTTTCAACTGTGTGTAGCAACCATTCAAGTATACAAAATATTCTTTCTTGAAACATATAAATACACATATACACTCCTTTGGGCTTGTTTTAGATGAATACTGGTTATAATGCCTTGAATTACTGCAAAAAATATGTTCAAGATTTCCCTACTGCAGCATGAAGTGAAGCCTAAACATAGTAACAGAGGGATGATCTAGTCTATGAAATAGGAAAAACTTTCTTTTCTTCCAGGATTTCCATCTTTGTCCCTGAAGTGGGAATTCACCAGTTAAAAATTATAAGGTGCCGGGAGGAGAGTTTCTGTTTTCAGAATTTCTCACCTCTGCTGCTGCTGCTGCTGCTAAGTCATTTCAGCCGTGTCCGACTCTGTGCGACCACATAGACGGCAGCCCACCAGGCTCCTCCGTCTCTGGGATTCTCCAGGCAAGAACACTGGAGTGGGTTGCCATTTCCTTCCAATGCATGAAAGTGAAAAGTGAAAGTGAAGTCACTCAGTCGTGTCCGACTCTTCGCGACCCCATGGACTGCAGCCCACCAGGCTCCTCCGTCCATGGATTTTCCAGGCAAGAGTACTGGAGTGGGTTGCTATTGCCTTCTCCCCTCTGGCTGCACATAAATGCTATGACCAAGTGAAAAATCACTCAGTCGTGTCCAACTCTTTAGGACCCCGTGGACTATACAGTCCATGGAATTCTCCAGGCCAGAATAGTGAAGAGGGTAGCCTTTATCTTCTCCAGCAGATCTTCCCGACCCAGGAATCAAACCTGGGTCTCCCGCATTGCAGGTGGATGCTTTACCAACTGAGCTATGAGGGAAGCCCATATGAACAAAAAAGTGTTTTAAAAATACCTACTCTCAGATATCCTGATTTAATTAGTTGAGTGGTGGTTGAGCCTAGGTGGATCTAGGAAGAAGGATGTATAAATTTACCTGTCTTTCTCCAGCATGCATGAGTCTCCCCGCACTCTGCATGTGCGAGTACTCAGACGTTTCCTACTCTTTGCAACCCCACGTGGGGAATGATTGAATCAGCAGTTGTCTGTCTGCAGATTCCGATGATGCTTGGCTGGGTCACCCCAAGATCTAGACTTGGGGAAAAGTGTGAGGAAACACTTGGCCACAAATCAGAAAAATGATATCTAGTCTATTTACACTTCCGCAGGGATCCCATTCTTAATCCATCAACTGGTTCAGAGCCTACAAGACGAAAAGTAGTTCGGTCAGTGGTTATCTTCACAGACCATTTGTTAAGGTCAAAGTTATCAGAGAGAAATACTTTGCAAGCTTGCTAAATAGGATGTCACACTACTTAACATAGATATAGTCCACATTCTTTAAGTAAGTGTAAGTCAACTGTAAATGGGATTTCAGCCAAAACAAAAAGATTAATCTGTATACTATGTCAAAACTGCATATTATTTACAGCAATCGATTTTAAAATTTTCCCGTTAAAATGTAAAAATATTTGATTAGGGGAATATAATCTTTCTCTAATACCTATCATTGTTGTTGTTCAGTTGCTAAGTCATCTGTGACTCTGTGACTTCATGGACTGTAGCACACCAGACTCCTCTTTCCTCCACTATCTTCCAGAGTTCGCTCAAATTAATTTCCAATAATACTGATCTATTTATCTATCAAAACAGGGTATATTTTAATTTCTTAAAGACATATGAATGCGTATTAATATCTTTAAATTGCTATCTCCCAAAAACTTTTCTTTTGGCAAATCATCAAATAAACAATGATGCTATAACTAGAAAGGCACACTGTCAAATTAACCAGAAGTGTTATAAAAACTTGAATATGCCTATATGTTACGTTGATTTGCAGCAGTAAATCAACACTTCATTTTTAATCATTTTGGGGGATAAGTTAGCCTCAAAGTTTTCTTAAACTATTATCTTTATTCAGATTATGCATTTTATGTTTACATCTAGTTTTTTACTTATGTTTTAATTAAACATGTAAACCATATTTTGTTGTTCAGTCACTCAGTCGTGTCCAACTCTTTGCGATCCCATAGACCGCAGCACTCCAGACTTTCCTGTCCTTCACCATCTCCCAGAGCTTGCTCTAACTCATGTCCATTGAGTCAGTGATGCCATCCAACCATCTCTTCCTCTGTCATCTCCTTCTCCTCCTGCTTTTTATCTTTCCCAGCATCAGGGTCTTTTCCAATGATTCAGCTCTTTACATCAGGTGACCAAAGTATTGGAGCTTCATTTTCAGCATCCGTCCTTTCAATGGATATTCAGGATTGATTTCCTTTAGGATTGACTGTTTTGATCTCCTTGTTGTGCAAGGGACTCTCAAGAGTCTTCTCCAGCACCACTGTTTGAAGGCATCAGATCTTCAGTGCTCAGCCTTTTTTTATTGTCCAGCTCTCACATCTGTACATGACTACCAGAAAAACCATAGCTTTGACTATATGGACCTTTGTAGGCAAAGTAATATCTCTGCTTTTTAATACACTGTCTAGGTTTGCCAATGCTTTTCTTTCAAGGAGCAGGCATCTTTTAATTTCATGACGGTAGTCACCATCTGCAATAATTTTGGAGCCCAGGAAGATAAAGTCTGTCACTGTCTCCATTTTTCCCCAACTATTTGCCATGAAGTCATGGGGCCGGATGCCTTGATCTTCATTTTTTGAATGTTGAGTTTTAAGCCAGCTTTTTCACTCTCCTCTTTCACCTTCATCAAGAAGCTCTTTAATTCCTCTTCCTTTTCTTTCATAAGTGTGATTAAGAATATATTACTAAACAAGGCAATGTGTACAACCCATACTTTATTTTTCTGGGAAACTAAATATTTTAATAAATTTGAATTTTATTAAGTTATCTGTATATATAATGCACACACAAACATACATGAAGTATACTTAGTTTACTCAGTGAAATCAATTTGTAGGTTTACTTTCCATTTAATTTTGCATTTTAATGGAAAAAGTTATATGTTATGCTAAAAAGCAAAACAATGCATATATGTGTATAAATACAAATATACATGTGTATGTGTGTCTGTTGGAGGTGTTTAATGCTAACATAGTGCTCTTGCATTTTGCATGCAACCAAGCTCTGTCTAACAACATTTTAAAATGAAGGGCATTAGCTTAGGAATTCATATTTACCTTGGAAATAACATCTATCAAAGATTGCTTTTGAAAGGCATGTATTGGTTACTTTACTTCTCCACCAAAAATGTATCCTATGGGTTGTCTTCTCCATTTGTAGTCACTTCACACTGACCATTTCATGCTTTATCCTTCCTACAGTGACATTGATGAAGGTCAATCCATTGCTCAGCACTTTCTCAGACTTTCTTGTCTTATTTCTTTAAGTTGAATAGTGGTGCTCAGGGTGAAACTGGCAAAACCGAAACATCTATTTTTAATGTCTTCTCTTCTTTGACTCCAGGAAAGGTCTCTCCTCATCTCCTGCCTTCTTCTCTGCTGTTCTTGATTCTATCAGAGACACACAAGTGTTTCCTTAGGCCCTAGCAGCCTAAATTCCTCAATGGGTACCCACATAGGTCTGCCTCTCACAGGCCTAGTTACCCACTTTTTCCATGTTGCTCTCCCACCTTATCTCACATGGGGCTACTTTCAACCAGCTGTGACATGGTACACAAAAAATATAAATATTTTTTTACACAAATTACACAAAAAATATAAAATATGTTTGTTTGAAAATAGCATTTTCCAAAGTGATAAACTACATAATATCAAGCCTAGTAAATCCCCTGGTATAGAAGTATGGGGACAGAAGGTGAGGTGAGGGAAGTTTCTAAAAAGTCTGAGAAGTTTACCATCACAATGCATAACAACACATCAAAAGTCCTGGGTTTCAGTAACAAAAATCTGTCTCAGCTTGCAAGTTCAAGGAGTTTTAAAAGGATTTATGCATAAATTTATTATTGTCATCTAACACCTATTAATATCCTTACAAGAAAAATTACATGTGTATTCTTGCTTCAGTTAACATAAAACCATTGCCTCAAATATTATGTGTTATGGCATTTATTCCATTCAGTGTAGTGTCTGAACTAGTCTCAAAGAGAACCCAGATGGAGGCCTGGAGGAAATGAGCATTCTCACATACAGATCTCATAAATGCTACAGCTTATTGGGATGAGCTAAAATAATGAATTCTCAGCAAAGCCTCCCATGCTTAGGGATGTGGACTGCTTTGGACTCCCTTTCCCCCACAGCTGACATGCTCTGTTGGCAGCACTGGGGTTCTGCCTGTCCTGGGAGAAGAATGGTCACATCCCTTTCCCAAAAAGAAGTTACCAAGCCTTCGTGCTTCCAGCCGTGTCACCTGGAACTCCAACCTTTAGCAAGCCGTGTGACCTGCATCAAAGATTTAGATGTCAGGTACAACTGCTAACTTGGCCTCTGCTTTCCTGGACTAAAAATTATGTGACAATGGCTAGGAATCAGGCATGTCCAGTCACATTGCAGCTTCACGAGGAGAACCAGCCTGGGGACTCATGTGGTCACTTGCCTCTGTGTGGAGGCTTTGATGGAAATGATCACAGCCAGTCTGGGCTTGGCCTCCTGCACTGTCCACATGAGCGTTTTCTCTGCAGTTTGAGTACCAGCAAAAATATTATCTCCCACAATATTGCTCTTTGTATTCTGATGAGAGCTTCATCACATTTTAACAGAACATTTCCTTCTTTTCCCAGGCTGACACAGAGCTTTGAGATGCATTTTATGTCCAATTGAAACCGCATGTTTTGGTTGCATAACTTTTTTGTTTTCTTTTCTTTAATGAACTATCTCAAGGCATGTTTACCAAAAATTGAAATGTGTGAACTACTCAGACAGCTCTGATCTATTTTGGAACAGATATATAAGAATAAAACAAGATAAAGTATAAAGTTAATTTAAACACACATGCAATTTCCAGTAGCTATCAGAAAATTAGTAGAATTTGTGAAGGAATCTATTCTCTCTGCTGAAGAATAAAATTTTAATGATAACCTTGAAGATCATTAATAAAATATAAATTTATATAATGTTTGTATATTTAATATGTTCTGATTATTTTGTATTTGGTAATCTATTTGTGGTGTATATACATTGATGTGGAAGTGTAGCAAAACATCAGAATTTGACTTTTATATTTTTTATTTTCTTGGGATACAATATCCATGTCCCCAGAGAAATGTTTAAGTCATAGTTATAACTGATTCTAGAGTACTGAAAAGCTATTAAACCACATATTTACTTGGGGATACAAATATTCTTTCTTTCTTTTTTTCTTTTGGTTGGAGACTAATTACTTTACAATATTGTGGTGGTTTTTGCCATACATTCACGTGAATCAGCCATGGGTGTGCATGTGTTCCCCATCCTGACCCGCCCTCCCACCTCCCTCCCCATCCCATCCCTCAGGGTCATCCCAGTGCACCGACCCTGAGCACCTTGCCTCATGCATCAAACCTGGACTGACGATCTATTTCACATATGATAATATACATGTTTCAATGCTATTCTCTCAGATCATCCCACCCTCACCTTCTCCCACAGAGTTCAACAGTCTGTTCTTTACATCTGTGTCTCTTTTGCTGTCTCGCATATAGGGTCATCATTACCATCTTTCTAAATTCCATATATATATATGTTAATATACTGTATTGGTGTTTTTCTTTCTGACTTACTTCACTCTGTATAATAGGCTCCAGTTTCATCCATCTCATTAGAACTGATTCAAATGCATTCTTTTTAATAGCTGAGTAATATTCCATTGTGTATATGTATCACAGCTTTCTTATCCATTCATCTGCCGATGGACATCTAGGTTGCTTCCATGTCCTGGCTATTGTAAACAGTTTCCTCTAGGAGTTTTATAGTTTCTGGCCTTACATTTAGATCTTTAATCCATTTTGAGTTTATTTTTGTGTATGGTGTTAGAAAGTGTTCTAGTTTCATTCTTTTACAAGTGGTTGACCAGATTTCCTAGCACCACTTGTTAAAGAGATTGTCTTTTCTCTGGGATACAGATATTCTAAGGAAATCTCTCTCATGCACATACAGATACACACATGCAAACACACACCTATGGAATAAACATCCCCTCATTCTCTTTAACATTGGATGAACTCTTTCAAGTGAGGTCAGTAAAAGGAGGCTTCAAAGAGGTCCTCTTATGTTAGATTCAAACCTGGTTCCCAGGACATGAGGGGCAGCCAAGCATGGCATAGGAAATAAGAGAGGATGGGACTTCCCTGGTGGTGGAGTGGTTAGGACTTTGCCTTTCAATGCAGGGGGTGCAGGTTTGATCCCTGATTGGAGAGCTAAGATCCCCATGCCTCTCAGAAAAAAAAAAAAAAAATCCCAAAACAAGAAACAGAAACAATATTATAACAAATTCAATAAAGACTTTAAGAAATGACCCACGTCAAAATAATCTTAAAAAAGTAAAGGAGCGCATCAGGGGTTCAGTCTGAAGAGAAGGTAGACAAGTGCCTACTCATACATGCTGCCAGTGGGCTTCAGAAGGAAGGGATGAGATTTGCAGGAGACGGCTCAGAGAGAGCCTTCTACTCCCATGACTTTCAGAAAGAGCATGTTCCCAGCAAGGGAGGGAGACTGGGCTCTCAAAACCTCAGAGGCAACTGCAAGCATCCGCTGGATCTCATACAGAAATAGGGGCTCAAATATTTCCTCTACTAACTTTTCCAAAGATATAGGATTCTTCTGAAATACTGAGACCCTATTATCATATCTGTATTCAATAGATCTTTTTCTTTTATTCTGTCAAAGGTAAATAGAAATGAAATTTGATAACTGATTCCTTTGCTAGACTGACCATTTCCTTTTAACAAAATATCCTTGCTTGTAGTATTTACTAACAAACCTTTCCTGATTTCTTTTTTATAGGGTCCAATCACAGCATTTTGATAATATTTAATGTTGACTGTTATTTGCATCTGATATCAAGCTCTTTTTGCTACAATGCCATCAAATTTCATTTGATTATATAATACCATTACTTGTTCAGCTATTATATGTGCATTGAGGATGCTTACAAATGCTATTTAAGACAGAGAAAGCAGAGGGGAAATGCTACTATTTAGAACAGAAAAATGTTATTTCAAATTTGCTCTCTCCATGTGAGCCTCAGATATCTGGGGAGTGACAAGTTTGTTAACAGAGCAGGATTACATTACAAATAGTGCTTAAATAATACAAACCATCATTCAAGAAACTCTGCTTTAGATCTGTACTTAAGATGATTTATTCAGGATGCAAAAGCACGTTCATTTGTCTCTATTCATCTTTGGTCTTACTTTTGAGAGCAGGTTACAAATCTAATTCTGCCTGTTGTCAGCTACTTGACCCCAGCGTTTCCATTTATGAACTTGAACTTCAACTCCATATTGTCAGAATAGCACATTATTTCAGTGCTAGCAGCGTGAGTCTATTTTAATGGAAACTATTTTATATTTATAATTTCAAATAAAAATCAATTATAAGTCCAGTATAAATCAGAAATTGATTAATGTGGGTCTCTTGCCAGTTGAAGAGACTGTTAAGGGCTCATGCTATAGATGGCTGACTGCAGGGATTTGATCAGTAATTTTTTTAGAATTTTGAAGTGGTAAAAACTGTGGACATTAAAATTCTGTGGCAATGTTTTGAGCATTCAACAAGATAAAGGATCTAGTTATCAGGAGGCAATTCTATTCTATTTACTGAATTCATTTCCCTATAATATTGCAGTAAGATATCTCTGTTGAAAAATACTTTGATATCTCTACTGAAAAATATTTTTCAATATTTTCAAAAAACATTTTTTCAATAGAGATATTACTTTATTATTTTTATGTTATTATTATTCTATTATTATTACTGCATTACAAATTTTCATGATTGTAACTTAGTTAACACCCTTTATTTGATTATTCAAAGAGAAAAGAACAATGCTATTTCTGGCTTTGTTAACCATTAGAGGACCCTTAAGGTTAGTGATGAACCAAAACACATCACTTTGTTAAAATTAATGCAATAATCTACATGATATAATTGTAATAGAAAAATTACAATGATTGTTCCATGTCAGTTTAATGAAAATTTGTTTCCTTGAAAGTAAAAAGTCTAAAAAGCCATATGAATATATTTTTCTGAATTATTCATTCATAACTGTATGTCAACCTCAGTCATTCATGTATCTACCATTATTTCAGTTCCTAAAGCCACCCCCAGGAAGGAGATCTTGAAACTCTCCAATAGCATTTACCTTCTTTTCACGATAATCCTTCATAGTCATTTCTAAGTCCCTCAGTTTCCATCCAACAGTTGTATAGAGAGCTCAGGTCTACTTATAAGCTATGTGTGGATTGGCAAAGTTTTCTTATCCAAAATGAAAAAAGCAAGAGAGAAGGAAGGGAAGGGAATAAGAGAAAGGAAGGAAAAATAAGGAAATAAAGAAGGGATGGAAGGATGCATGAATGGAAGGGAGACAGGGAGAAAGAAAGAAAAAGATCAGAGGGAAGGAAGGAAAGAAAGAAAAAGGGTAGGAAGGAAGGAATAAAAATAACACATGGTAGAGTGTTTTATGATAATTAAAAAAAAAATAATCAGTTACAGTACCTGGCACATAGTAGGAATAAATAGTAAATATCACTGTTACTGTTAGGTACCGGACAAGTGTTTGAAATGGACTATGAGGGTCTAAAAATTCTTATAATATCCCATAGCCTGGCTTCTGTTTTTATCTTCTCACTCTTGCTTATTAATGAACTGACCATCTCAGGTTGGTGTACACATGCGCTTCATTTAGTAAGGTTCTGCTTTGACTAAGACCATGTGGGGGAAAAAAAAGAAACATGTTAAACCCTTGCTTTATTTATTGTAGTGAAAAGAAACAGGAAGCAATATAGGAATTTATGAAAATTTTGTATGTAAATGTCTTTTGTCTCAAGAATTATAACCCAAGAAAAAATATTTGTGCAAGGGCCTGACCATGATTAGTAGTACCAAAAATGATCAGATGTGCAAAAAATGCAGATGTGTGAGAAAACGTTGATTAGAGAGCATGGTTATTCAAGGAAAGGGTTTGGAGGAAAAGTTTAGATCCCAGCTTATACATAGCAGGCTAATCCTATCAACAATAAAGAAATTTTTTAGACCCTGATTTCCTCCTAGGTCTAGAGCTAAAATATTACTTCTAAATTTTAGTTGCTTAGACCTAAAAATTGCTCTGAAGGCCTCCTGGCAAGGGTAGTGGGTCTTGACTCCAGATCAGAAGTTTGCAGTGTTCAAATCACATCTGGGTCAAAGTATTATTTTAAGTTTCCCTGGTGGCTCAGATGGTAAAGAATCTGCCTGCAATGCAGGAGACCTGGGTTCAGTCCCTGTGTCAGGAAGACCCCTTGGAGAAGGGGACGGCAGCCCACTCCAGTATTCTTACCTGGAGAATCCCATGGACAGAGGAGCCTAGTGCGCTAAAGTCCATGGGGTAGCAAAGAGTCAGACACGGTGGAGTGACTTACACACACACACACACATAAATTGCTATTTAAATCAGTTGGTGAAAACATTTTGTTGAGAGACGTTAAACCTTTATATTGTGAGGAATGAGGGAGGGGAAATGACTTCATCTGGATGGAATAAATACATTTTTTTCTTGCTTAATAATTTTATTTCAGTTGGAGTTCTGCACACACACACAAAAAAACTATGAATGGAGGTTAAATCAATACACTTAATTGTTCATCACAGTTTTCAAAAGCACAATTCTCCTTCTTTCCCAAATAACCTAATGTTAGTTATTGGCTACTTGATCTGTAGCCCAAGTGTCCATCTGGGCTTTAAAGTTCATTATTTGCCATGTGAAGCAGGCATCTCAGTTGGACATGTTCAGTTAATGTTAAATCACTGCAACATCTTTAATCTTTCAGCCATAGCTGTACCATACAACCCTTTGCATTGTCTTTGATCTTCCAATCATTTTGACCCAGTTGACAGGATATGAGTATAAACTAAGCTGTCTAATGAGGCTATCTAATTATGGAAGTTCTAAATGACCTGTAATTTAATTTTCCTATTCTACTAAAAGTTAGTAGGAACTCTCTTCTTACAAGTTAGGTAACAGGATACTAAACATGGTTATCCCTCACCTTTTTATTTTTTTTTTAACTTCTCGAGACTAGTTTTGCCTGATTTGGATATTTGACTCCATGACGTGGAGAACACAATGTTTAGAACACAATTTGTATGTCAAATTTTTTAGATGAGTTATGAACCCTTACATAGAAAGTTAGAAACTAAACATATTGATCTGCAAACTATAATCTGTAGCTAATCTAAAGAGACGATGGAGTAGGGCCACCTTGGTAACTACCTCTCTTTCCAATTCTTGAATTCTGAGTTTAAGCCAACGCTAGTGATGCGAGGTGATAAATGAGGACCACTTGTTCCTGAGCGCAGGGCTCTGTGCTCAGCTGCCTTCTCTATTCATGGTGTGCGTTGTATTACACTGTGATTGATGAGGTGCACCTACCTAAAATGAGGCTGCCCCCAGGGGATGCAGAGAAGTCTTCAGCCAAGTGTATATAAATCAGGACAGGAAAGGAGGCCTCAGGAAGAGTCTATGTAACCCTCCTTACTCAGACTTAATGATTTGCAATTGTGCATCCACTTCTGAAGCCTTTGTAGGTATCTGAAAATTTAAACTTCTCTCTTGTCATTAAAAATAGTGTGGATTTCCCTGCTGTGTACACTCACTTATCTGCTACCATCTGTATCTCTTTATGAGCAAACATATTTGATTTACTTAGATCATCTGTGTCAGTCTCCTTTTGTCTAAATCTCTAATTTACTTTAGTAGATGTAAATACGTTGATCCTCAGGTCTCTAATTATTTCGACACAACAATTCCTACAAATTGAATAGTATGTGTATTTCTATTTTGATTTTACATTGGGGAAACTATCATAGATTGATTTTTAAAATTGCATGAGGTCTTAATATAGGTAAAAGGCAGATCTGGGAAGGAAGAGAAGGTTTAAGGATTCAAGTCCAGCACACTTTCCACTAACCCCATCATCTGTATAGAGAACAAAACTTCTAAACTGAGTCTACAGCATTGTTGGAAAGATCAAGAGCAGTGATACATGTCAAAATGTTTGTGTTTTTTTTCCACATAAAACTATTCGAGGTTTGTAGAACTTCCCCTTGCCTTCCCCTCTGACCCCTAAATACAATAGCTTGTGATGAAACTAAAAAAGCTGAAACAACTTTACATTATTTCTATTTTGTTGCCTTGAAAGTATGTAAGCTAAAATATGACACTGACATTAAATATAACCTAAAAAATGATGAGGTGGAACATGAGGGATGGATGTATTACAAGGAATACATACCACTGAGAAAAACAGGAAATCAGATAATGATGATACCATAAGTATTAATATTGGCTTAAGACCTGTGCTTTTACAGGGAAAATTGAATAAGGCAAGGATAAAATTACACCAAAAATAAACTCATGCTGGAAAGCCCTGTTTCAAAAGAGTCAATTGATACAGATTAATCTAATAATGCTAAATCAAAAGCCATATACCTCGATACAGATTTTTACAGATTAAGTTCTGAGGCAAAAGTGATCTCTTCTTTCAAAGAGTTTCCTGAATATTTTCCAAGAAAACTTATTTGAGAATCTGATTATCTGTTGGTTGCCTTTTAAAATACTCCTTCACAAGTCAAATTAAAATAATGAATACAAAGTGTGCTTACTTTGCTATCAGTGTTGGCTTCTTTATATTCTTAAACTCTTACTCCATCAACACATAAGCAAACTGTGGGAGCCTTTGTGTTAAGCATGGGAAAGTCAGTGAGAGGGAGAAAGCCCTTCAGGTGCTGATATTAGAAGATTTAAAAGCATAAAAAACTCTATCTTTTACCCAGCTGACTGTTTAGCATTGTATGTGTCATAACCCAAGTTTATCTTAACCACCATTCAACTTAAACACAAGTATATACCTTAAAATTCAATAATTTGTGAAAAAATACATACCCACCCACTTATACAATATATATGTCTATTTATATACATAAATATGACTGTATGTGTAAATTTATATCTATATAAATAAATGTATAAAATAAATTTATGTACATTTATTTATACTTATGTAGATAAATTATATATATATATGTATATATATATATATTTAGGGCTTCCCTGGCAGCTTACCTGGAAAGAATCTGCCTGCAATGCAGGAGACCCCAGTTCAATTCCTGGGTTGGGAATTTCCCCTGGAGAAGGGATAGGCTACCCACTCCAGTATTCTTGGGCTTCCCTGGCAGCTCAGCTGGTAAAGAATCCGTCTGCAATGCGGGAGTCCTGCATTTGATCCCTGGGTTGGGAAGATGACCCAGAGAAAGGCATGGCAACCTACTCCAATATTCTTGCCTGGAGAATGCCCATGGACAGAGGAGCCCTGCAGCTACAGTCCATGGAATTATAAAGTCGGACAAGACTGAGCGACTAATCACAGCACACATGTATTATATACATGCATATTATATATACACAATTTATATTGTGAAAATAAATAAGAGGAAGCATGGACCTCTGATTCTGAGTCACAAATCACAGGTAAAGACTTGGTGCTGCTCCCTAGGCCAACCTCTGATACCATAAGTGGATGCATATTACCTCTCAAATTTCTTTACTCTCCTCAGAGTATTAGTTAAATAATTTATTTCAGTTCCCCTCCATCACTTTTGAAGAGACAGCATTTATTGGGAATACATGTAAATCCATTCCATGGCTGATTCATATCAATGTATGACAAAACCCACTGGAAAAAAAAAAAAAATACAAACATAAGATCAAAGACATAATGTCTTAAACATGAGCACCCCCAGCCTAAACCTTGTATGTTTCGTTCCTGAAAAGCAACTGAACTATATGTTTACCTTTACAAGTACCAACATGAATTTTTTCTAATTATCCAATCGGAAAGAGTTGAAACTTTGAGATGGATTTACTTACACTAATCTAAATCTGGTTTTTAAGTTACATTAGACTTCATAATATATTTCTTCAGGGTATTGTTCACCTTAATAACCTATCCTCAGAATGAAAGATATCTAAAAATTGTCATGGTATCTTCTTACTGTATCATACTCATGTCCCTATAATTATACATATAGATATGAAGCCATTAGCTGATCCCAACCCTAAAGTCATTTTTATCTCTGTACTCAGGTTTTAGAAATGAACACATTTCTACATTGTGCCAACTGAGCCAGATTTCCCATTATTTAAAGCCAAACACATTCAAATTGATCCACAGATTTTCCCAAAAGAATAATCATCACTTCCAAAAGCATGTGGTGCTGGCTAGAGGGGAAGAGGTAAGCACTTGGAACTGTAAACTGGCTCCAGGTAGAAGGAGTCGACTATACCTGATGAGTTGAAGTCCAACTCAGCAGGAAGGATACAGTCAGCAGATGGTAACGCAAGTAAACATTTGGCCTCCTGACCGTTCAACACAATGTCATGAAGGGGCCTCTACAGGGAGCACTCTGAAACTCAGCAGAGCAAGTGATAAATCTGTCACCATGTTCTGTCCCAGCTCCAGAGTCAGTGTTGAGGAAGAATTATTCCTTTCTTAGAAGGGGGGACAGATAAGGGCAAAGCAAAAAGCTAGCCTTAGACAGATCCTGCTACTAGTTAGATGACAAAAACAGGACTTGGACTCTATTAATGGCAGAGGGGCTTGCCTGTCATTCAGACAGTGAACAATCTGCCTGCAGTGCAGGAGACCTGGGTTTAATCCCTAGTTGGGAAGATCCCCTGGAGAAGGGACTGGAAACCTACTTCAGTATTCATGCCTGGAGAATCCCATGGACAGAGGAGCCTCATGGGCGACAGTCCATAGGGGTGCAAAGAGTCAGACACGACTGAGCAACTAACAATACACTACTAATGACGGAGGGAGGAGGGAGAGAGACAGGGAGGGAGGGAGACCTGATGTGAACAAAGACACAAGCTATGTTAAACCGGAGACAGGTTTAGATGGGGTAGGAGTTATTCTTGTAGGAAAAAAAAACAAAAATGACTTCCTCTTGAGTCACTGGATTGTCTGGGCATTTTAAATCCCTCTTAACTAAAGTCAGGCTTGGTCCTATTCCCCAGAACACCAACATTTCTTCAATAGAGGGCCAGGAAATTGAGAACTGAGATACTGGTAGGTCCTAAAATGATGAAAGAATTATCCAGAAAATTCCTCATTCTTGAGTAACTACTTGACCTTTATCAAGTTGATACTTAGAACTCACATCCCATTTCTTCAGCTGTTCATAGGCCGGTATAGTTAATACTATCACTTCACTTTTATCCAGCTGATCTGCCTTAGGAGGCTTGGACCTAGAGAATACCTTAAAATGTAAAAAGTAAATTGAATCCTGAAAGATGTGCACAAAAGAGCATGGGGATAATATACAATCAAGGACACAAGTTGTTCTTCCTTTTATTTCTACATTTGCTGAACTCCTACTTGTAGCAGAATCAAAGTATATGAACTACAACTAAAACTACTAACAGGAAAAAAAAAGAGCTTAAAAAAATCATCTGCATTTAAACTAGCTTCATGGTAGGCCTATGAAGATAAGACGAGAAAGAACTAGATAAGTATCATTGTTTAAAATGATATTTCAAATTAATCTCTTCTGCATGAATTCTGTATTAATGTCCAGACCATTTGAAGTTCAAGCCCCTATCAAAGTTATTTCTCCCAGTCTTTCC
The DNA here is from genome assembly GCF_033118175.1 of Dama dama. Lineage (NCBI taxonomy): Eukaryota > Metazoa > Chordata > Mammalia > Artiodactyla > Cervidae > Dama > Dama dama. Next base: position 66,536,823 of record NC_083710.1, read on the forward strand.
CTATTTCTTAACAAGGCATTTTGATTCAAGAGTGAAACACGACACCATTTTTCTGCTGTATGCTTGTCTTGTATACACCACCTGGTCTCCTAATGGTGAATCCAGAGGCTGGAAAAAGAGGTGGAGTGTTAGCACTGACAGTATGTTATTGTAGCTCCCAGGATCAAAGCTATTTTTCTGGCCCATTGACCCCATCCTTAAATTTTCAGGCACTATACACCTCTGATTCATAGGCATAAGGTTCATATGTTGCCTCAGTTAAAATGTCAATTTTTCAGCTTCAGAGTCTCCTTGCCCCTCAAAATTGCAGCTTCATGAGAGACATAATTTCTCATCTCAGCTACTTTTTGATCCTCTGAGGGTGTCACTAAGAACTTCTCAATCTAGTATATGTTGTTGAATGTCCACAGGAAAGTAGGGTTGTTATTACTGGTTTTTCCATTGGATCACCAGCCTTTCCCAGAGTCATCATGTACCCTGCAGAGTCAGACATTGTGGCTTTCAACCACAAGTTGGTGACAAGAGTCAACACATATATTTCTCATACCCTGTCTTTTTGAGGTTCCCATTCCTTCATGACTCCTCTCAAAACCTAGTAAAGGGATCTTGCTTTGATTTGTTGAGAGATAAGAGGTAGTGACAGGAGAATTCCTCTGTGTCATATCCTCAGTCTTCTCAACTCTCTGCTTAAATGCAAACTAAAATTTATAAATTTGTAAGCTTGCTTTTTATACATATTTCATTTAGGAGAGGATGGTTAGGTTGTCATCTTTATATGCACTGAAAAAAAAACAGCAAAAAAAGACCTTGTTATTTCTCTTCATATTCTTTTTTTATCAATCTCAAGCTTCTTCAAGTTAATAAAATATGTCTTCATAGCCTAGGAGGAAAAAAAATTGCAAAACAAAAAAAATGAAAGAGAGAGGGAGAAAGAAAGAGACATGATTCATGTATTTTAAAAATATTATTTACAATTCATTAGTAAAGTGTATTTACAACATTCTTGAGTAGTCCAATAAGCTCATTAAATTATAAACTATTTCTCTTATCAAATTCACCAATTATTAAACATTTGAAAGATACATAATATATTAAGCCCTCATTTGGGCTATTAATCATTTCCTCATACATATAATTCTTGTATCTACTAATTTTATTTTCTCTGGGCATTTCTTCTCTTGTTCTTCTTGGAGGGCTTCTCATTTTCAAACACCACATCTCAAGTCCTGAGTTTCAAAATTATGGTGTATTAACATTAAGATATACAGCTGAAACTTCAAAATTAAGAAGTCAAGGCTAAAATGAATACTTGACTCATTTTAAAAGACCCTGATGCTGGGAAAGATGGAAGGCAGGAGGAGAAGGGGACAACAGAGAATGAGATGGCTGGATGGCATCACCAACTCAATGGACATGAGTTTGAGTAAACTCCAGGAGTTGGCTATGGACAGGGAGGCCTGATGTGCTACAGTTCATGGGGTGGCAGAGTCAGACTGAACTGAACTGATAATGAATATAGTAGCAGTCATACTCAAAAAATTTAAATTAAAATTTACTTTTTATAATATTCTATCTATACCTAGTTTTAAAAATAGTGTTGAAAGGTATATAAAAAAGTATGACTCCCTTACATTACTACTCAACATCCCCAAATTATATTCCTACTGTCAGTCATTTCCTAGTTTTTAGCTACTCTTATTATTTTCTTCCATATTTCCATAAAATATGCTTATACAGTTATGTCTCGGATTTTTAATCTTTGTCATGTATTACTGTTCAAAATTATTTATACCTCATATCTCCCCCCCCCATGTTATAGAATAAAATTAAATTGTCTATTGCTGCTGCTGCTGCTAAGTCGCATCAGTCGTGTCCAAGTCTGTGCGACCCCATAGACGGCAGCCCACTAGGCTCCGCCGTCCCTGGGATTCTCCAGGCAAGAACACTGGAGTGGGTTGCCATTTCCTTCTCCAATGCATGAAAGCGAAAAGTGAAATTGAAGTCACTCAGTCGTGTCCGACTCTTCGCGACCCCATGGACAGCAGCCCACCAGGTTCCTCCGTCCATAGAATTTTCCAGGCAAGAGTACTGGAGTGGGTTGCCATTGCCTTCTCCACGTTCTTTTGCTAGCACCATTGATACCTGATATTTTTGCTGCTGCTGCTGCTACTTGCAGTCAAAAGCAAACTTAAATGATACATGTATGTGTTTAGTCACTCAGTCAAGTTTGACTCTTTGTGACCCCATGGATTATAGCCCACCAGGCTCCCCTGTCCATGGGATTCTCCAGGCAAGAATACTGGAGTAGATTGCCATGCCCTCCTCCAGGGATCCTCCCAACCCAGGGATCGAACCCTATTCTCCCCCGTTGCAGGTGGATTTTTTACCATCTGAGCCAGCAGAGAAGCCCTAAATGATACATGATAACACTTACTTGAGAAATTGCATCAGCCTCACCCAATAAAGTAGTCCCATCCTTCAAAACTTAGCCTAGAATCCTCTCTTCCTCTGAAGTCTACACCATCACAATTGTTACCCTACACACACATACACACCACACACATACACACACACACACACATTATATTTGTATTCTCTTCTCCCATAACACCACAGGGATACCTTTATCATTGCTTTCTCATCATTATGCTAAAATTGTTAACCACTTATGTGACTTTCCTATGAGACCTTAACTACTCAATAGTGTAGTCCATGTCATTCAACGTTTTATCATTATGAGTAACTATGGAGGGATTTTAGAAATCATTCAATACACATTTGCTGAGTTGATTTTTTCAGAATCCCTGGTTCTGGTACTTGCTAATCTTTAATTTTATACCTCAAGCTACTTGCTTGATATGTGCTTCACACTTCTATCATAAATAGAAATTCACTATAGCAAAAATCTTAGAAATTGATAGGGTGCGTTCTACTTAGGGCAACATTGTAATTTTTAAAAAGAAAGAAAGGTGCATATACAGTTTGAAACTTCCACCCTCCAGATGATTCTAATAGTCTGTCCTTATAGTGTCCCCTAGATATCCCCACTGTTTTAAATATCTCACCAAAAGACAATAATGTGTGGAATCCCACATTTATTTCTCTGTAAAAGTTCTTTTAGCTGGCTCAAAGCAAGCTGTCTCCAATTGGACTCTCATGCACTTCGAACCCCAAATTTAAAAAATGTTTTAAAATCCTGTTACCTTTCCTTCAAATATTATTTTTGTTAACAAAACTTTAATGTAACTATTCAGTCTGCTCAGAACCTTGTAAATCTTACTTAGGCTTCTCTCTTTCCATTATTCACTGTATGCAATACACTGTCAAAATTAAAATCTGATCATACAACTTTCCTGCTTAAAAGTCTTTGAAGATACATAGGAAAAACACAATAAATATTTTTATTCCAACTCTGACTCATTTTCCAAAGAGTTATTTCAAAGAGTGACTCAGTTTCAAAGCTGGATGGATAAAGGTGATGCAATGCAAGATGTTAACTCACAAACAGCATTTAAATTCACCTAGAAAGATGAATTCTCATTGTGAAAAAGAGTGCCACCAAAAATGGCTGTGGTCCAGCAACGTGAATAGTGTGGAATCAGGAAGGCTAGTGGACTTTCCTGGTGGCTCAGATTGTAAAGAATCTGCCTGCAATGTAGGAGACTAGGGTTCAATCCCTGGGTTGGGAAGATCCCCTGGAGAAGGGAGTGGCAACCCACTCCAGTATTCTTGCCTGGAGAATCCCATGGACAAAGGAGCCTGGTGAGCTACAGTCCATGGGGTCACAGAGAATCAGACATGACTTTCACTTTCAGGAAGGCTCAGATTTCCACCTCAGGGCTACCTCGCTGAGTCCTGTGTTACAGCCCAGTCTCATCAAGGTTATGCAAGTTAATGGGCAAAGGAGTTGAGTTTTGAATACCCGACTGGCCTTCTTGCTGTGTCTTCACCTTTGGGAAAGGGATAGGATCAATTCTAGATCTCACTCTTTATGAGCAGCTGGAGTTTGTCACTCAGCTTTATGTCAAGGCACTCTCCACCAAGGTGAGATGGAGCTCACCGCCCCTTCATCCCCTTGTCCACACTCCATCATAGTGAGATACCATAGGAGTTAAGCTTATGACCTAAACAAGCCTGAGTGTCAGCCTTATAATAGGAGTAGCGTGGAGAACAGATGACAGGAAAGAATGAATACCTGGTTGTCCCAAGCTATATGTACATTTAAATAAGTCATCCAACCTTAAGATAGGAGTGAGGGTGAAGGATTTCCTGAGTCTAGGAAATCTCAGCCACCCAGCCTCTACAACCAGCCTCAGTGCTGATCCAGGCTCTTCATTCACACTCACACACGGTTTCCCCCATGCAGTCATGAATCCCATGGTTCCACTCCTCTGATGGACAGCCACGCTGAGGGAGAAACTGAATATGGATGCTCATAAACATCTTGGAAGTACCTAATCATCTAAAAATCCTCAATCTAAAATAGACTTCTTTTTTTCTTCCAGAACTGAGATTATTTTTAAGTGAATTGTGACATATTGCTTGAGTCTTTATTCTTAGCATACAATGAAACATGATAACCAATTATATACAGCCACTTTTATGTTGGCTCCATTAATTTTTTCCCCTCTTTCACCTTCAGTTCAGTTCAATTCAGTTGCTCAGTCATGTCCGACTCTTTGCAACCCCATGAACTGCAGCACACCAGGCCTCCCTGTCCATCACCAACTCCTGGAGTCCACCCAAATCCATGTCCATTGAGTCAGTGATGCCATCCAACCGTCTCATCCTCTGCCGTCCCCTTCTCCTCCTGCCCTCAATCTTTCCCAGCATCAGAGTCTTCTCAAATGAGTCAACTCTTCGCATCAGATGGCCAAAGTATTGGAGTTTCAACTTCAGCATCAGTCCTTCCAATGAACACCCAGGACGGATCTCCTTTAGGATGGACTGGTTGGATCTCCTTGCAGTCCAAGGGACTCTCAAGAGTCTTCTCCAACACCACAGTTCAAAAGCATCAACTCTTCGGCGTTCAGCTTTCTTTATAGTCCAACTCTCACATCCCTTAGCTACATTATTATCTTTCACTCCAGCTGCTACACATTTCTTCCTCTTACTTTTTTTCTGTTAATGACATTCATCTAACAGTTGTCATTCAGTCACTAAGTCACGTCCAACTCTGTGATCCCGTGATCTGCAGCATGCCAGGCTGCAAATTCAGAGGAAAAGTCAGATTTTGAATGAAAAACCTCCTTAGTTTAACTCTGTCAGACATTCTTCTTGGAAAGAAATATATTAGTGTCCTCAATTTAGGATTCATGGATTGACTTCAAAATGGCAATAAGTCCCCTAAATTATATGAAAAATAATTATGAATATTCATATGCAATGTTTTTCATAGGGTGATAGTTCAAATATTTCAAAATATTCTCAAATGTGTTTTTTACAGAAGTGTATTCCCACTGAAATCTGTAGTTCAAATATTTCAAAATATTCTCAAATGTGTTTTTTACAGAAGTGTATTCCCACTGAAATCTGTAATACAAGATATACACTAGCTAAGAATAGTCAGCATTATTTTAGATAAGCATAATATCCCTTCAAATTTGGATTTACAGTGTCTCTTCCCTGACAATATTAAAATATATCTTTCTAAAATCTTCTTTTTAGGATAGTACTGAAAAAAATGACCTTATAACTTCCTTATCAAAGTCTCAGTGAATTTGGACAGATTCATTGTTTAAACTCACTCTTGCTGAGAACACAGTTATAAAAACCATGTCTTCAAAACAAAGTCATAAAACTTGGTGTTGAAAATTCATACTAATGACCCAATAAAATTCAGATAGTTTAAAAAAAAAATCAGATAGTTTTCACTGTGAATTACCTTTTTTCATATTCAGGCTTTTTAAAGCAATGTATATTTTAAATGGAACATATTATTCTATATATTTACAAATTTTGACAAGCTTATTATCTAACCTGATCCATGCCACATCAGTGTTCTCAGGATACTCTTTTTCTCAATAGGCATTAGTCTGAAAGTTTAAGTGACTTCTATTTGTAACCACAGAGTAAGTAAATTATTGATCTGGGTTTCACACCAAGCTATTTTCATATCAAATCTGGCTTCTTGAACAGACAGAGGCAAAGAAACTATTTTTTATTGCTTCCGGGAGATACTCACATTCCTAATATTTTGTTAAGAAGACTACTCAAGATAGAGAAACAACATTGTATGGTATCATAATGCAGGAAAATGGTAGCACAAGTTAATTTTCCACGTAATTGTTTGACTTATTTAAAAATAAATTAATATGTGTATACATATACACACATAAATACATCCTTATACAGTTTTGATACAGGATTTAAAAACATAGCTACTTAACCTTCTTCAGCAGAGTTACTGAGACACTCTGTCCTTCTGATGATGAACTGGAAACATGTTTCCAATGATTATTTGCTGTGGCGGTGGTGCTCAGTTGCTCAGTGATCAACTCTTTGAGACCCGATGGACTGGAGCCAGCCAGCGCCTCTGTCCATGGAATTTTCTAAGCAAGAATACTGGACTGGGTTGCCATTTCCTCCTCCAGGGGATCTTCCCCACCCAGGGATCGAAACGGCAACTCCTATATCAGTTGCATTGGCAGGCAGATTCTTCACCACTGAGCCACCTGGGAAGCCCTGACAATAGCTTATTTGACTGTTAACCAAGGGAAATCCAGATAACCAAACTTGATAAATCAGTTAACTTAATTTCATGTATTTTTATCTTTTCTTCCTGGAGAATTGAAGGTACAGATCATGAGTTGTCATGAGACATGGCTTTATACAATCCCTATTCATGGTTAATTGTATCTACAAAGCATTACTATTATATTGTATCATGCGCAGTTTGGGCAATATAACTATTAATAATAGTAAGGATTACAGAGGACAACATAAGACAGATTATCTTTTCCACTCCAAATGAATTGATTTTTCTCCATCTTTCTCATCACAGAACTCCATGCATTCTTTTGACTATCATAGAAATGAATGAAATATACATATTACCCCACTCCTTTTGATCAAATTGTGGAAATGTTGCTATCAAGAAAATCTCCATTTTAGCTTATGCTGTATTATTATTTCTCAAAGTGAGAGTTAGTAATATTTAGGGTCTCTCTATTGGTCCACAAGGTGATTCCTGTAGTATATCATTTATATTATGATAGAGTACATTTTATTTTAGACAACTAAATATTTAAGTTATAACAATGTGCCCTCATTCTCTTCCCATTTTATATATACATGCCTGGTATATGGTTAGTAATAATAAATATTTTAGATTTTAAAATTTTAATAAAATGTGCATAATAAAGAGCACAAATTTTACTTTTAAGTTTTTTTATCCTCCTGAAAATATTTATTATGATTATTGAAAGCATACAAACTATTTTGTTCCTACCAAAATGCTTGGCAAGCATATGTAAATGAAGTATTATTACTCAATACATATTTAAAAGACCTTTAATTATTCTAAGGAACCAAAAATCTTCAAGGAAATAAGTATATTTATTGTGCTTTTGTTGTTTCTGTTACATGTACATTAGAGTCACTTGTTAGGTTTGCAGTTCTTCTACAGCAATGAGGAATTTAAATGTAAGCATATGTCAAAAATGAGATATTTTTAAGCAAGCCCTCATGAGATGGGGGCTTAATTCCAGAAGTTGTAATTCCAATAGAGATAGTCTTCCAACCAATCCCTTCCTACCTCTTGGATGATCATGAGTGCTGGTCTGAAAGCACAGGTCTCAGGAGCTATAGCAAATAAGCAGCTCCTAACTGCAGAAACTCCCTGTAAGAAGGAAATTGAATCAGTTAACAGGCCACTGAGGGAAACATTTGTCCTAGGGCTTGGCTTATTCCTGGTCATATTTCACATGTTGTTTTCCTTTAGTTTTAAGACAGTGCACTGTTGAGCCATGCCCTAGCCTGAGGCAAAAGGAAAAATCAATAATACTGATCACACCTTAATTTAAAAATTTTATAACGTGTTCATCATGTTCTGCATTTGGTAATTATTTTTATTTTTAAAAATTACATTAAAACATTGCTTATCTTGATTTCTAAAGGTTTTTTGGTTCCCCAAGTTTGGAATCTGAGGCAGGTGTGTGTCGCATGCCGAGTCACCTCAGTCGTGTCCAACTCATTGTGACCCAAGGGGCTGTAGCCCACCAGGCGCTTCTGTCATTGGATTCTCCAGGCAAGAATACTGAAGTTTTTGCCATGCCCTCCTCCAGGGGGTTTTCCCAACCCAGGGATCGAGCTCACATCTCTTATGTCTCCTGCATTGGCAGGTGGATTCTTTACCACTAGCACCACTTGGGAATCCCCTAAAGCAGCTACCTTACAATATCTGTTGACTAAGTACTGACCCAACATCTTTGGGGTGAAACCTAGGAATCCGTATTTTTAAAAAATGATTTTAAAGTGTAGTCCACAAACTCTTGCATCAGAGTTGCAGAATCACCAGCATCTCATTTGCCACACCTTAGATCTGTCTTAATGTTAAGAAGAGAGCTCCTTATGTAGAGTCCCCTTTTGTATCTCTTTCAAAGCTTAAATTAATAGGAAGGCTTGAGTGGATTTGAATAAATATATATTGACATTACTATGGAATCTAGACAAGTGGTATTCAAAAACTGTTCCCCAAAGAAGTCACTGCATCTTTTTTTTTCCCCCAATCTCTTTGCTAGGACTTTTTAAACTGTCATCACTTTTAGTCTGAAATTCCTATAAAAGCAAAAAAGCCAGGGGCAAAGTAGAATGAAACATTGTACTTTGCTGTTAGTATAATGTGAGTATCAATTATACACAGTCAAAATATGGTGTTTGAAAACACCTTAAAGTTTGTTATTCATTTAAAAAATTTATGAAATATTTATTGAATACCCATTTTGGGGTGAGATTACAAAATAATCAATATATATCTTAGAAAATAAGAAGCAATCTAAGCTGAGGTCTGATAACATAATGCTTGAAAAATAAACCCAGAGGAACTATAAAATATTTATTAATTCAAATCTGAGTTAGGTACTCTAAAGTTTCTAAGGCTTCATGGGATCTCATTAATGCATGGAAAATTTGGCTGTAAATTTATTATTTCCAATTTAGAAACTACAGGTAACATGTAAAATCACGAAAGTTATGCAGGAAGCAAATACAAAACTGAAAAACTTTCACATCACAAACTGCAAGATCCATTAAAGAGTTTGCACAGGATAGCAGATTGTGGCAAATCATGAAAATTCTTGGTTAAAAGGTGAGACACTTAACGAAGCATGAAGTACAGAGGCAGAGAATAAAATATCAATGATTTTAACATTAAAAAAATTAAATATTAGGACTTGACAGTCAGTTGAATTGGGCTTCCCCAGGGCCTCAGACAGTAGAGTATCTGCCTGCAGTGGAGGAGATCCAGGTTCAATCCCTGGGTTAGGAAGATTCCCTGGAGGAGGGCATGGTTACCCACTCCAGTATTTTTCCAGAGGACCCTGGTAGGCTACAGTCCATGGGGTCACAAAGAGTTGAAATGTTGAATCAGAAATTCTCATGTTCTTCTTGTGCTATAAAACACTAATTCTAAGGACTTTGGGAAATCTTATAATTACCCAAATCTTTGAGCATTCCTAAGAATGCTATGAGTTGAGGAAATTTTATTATAGTAAAAATATTTCATTAACAAAACCCTGGGTATTAAGTGATCTACACTATCACCTTCTTCTCTCATCTGCACAGGAAAATAGTACTTGATAAAGGTACAGATAGGAAACAGACAGTGAAATGACTCCAAGTTGATTCATTTAATATAGAGAAAATATTCTTATATTATCAGAACTACGTGGGCAGTCAAGCTGGATTCACATATGTATCTTCAATATCCAACTCTCCAAAGCATCAAGGCCTCTCTTTTATGAATCTGGCCCCTTCAAGTTTATCAGAAGTAACTGTTATGGTCAGTGTTAGGATCAGGGCAGAGGTCAAATCTTTTTTCCTTCACACTTGAGAGTATACAGTCCCTAAAAGCTGAAGCACGTTGAAACTTTTGAAGTAAATAAAAAGGAGAACCAAACTCTCTGCATCATTAATTTTCACCAGAATGACTTCTAAATACAATATGTTAATTTGTATAGTATTCATTACAGATTAACAACACACTCCCTTCCTCTCAGAAGTATAAAGTCTTTTTCTCCTCTTCCAGATCCATCATGTCACTCTTCCTTTGCTCTACTCTAGCCTTCATCTATTCTTACTCTGCACATTATCCCAAGAAGACCAGCCCCACCCCAGAGTACTCCACAAGCCATAGGCTTGTCACACTCCCCCATAATATCTCTATCTCTAAATTCACTCTTAAATACTAATATGTAATCTTGACCTAGAAATTAGGACCATCTCTAATGTCCAAAATTGAATTCATTATTTTTTCCTCAACTGTATTCTCTATGTTTCCTACTTTGCAGGGATATACATACCCACTCAGTCTCCCAAGACAGCAATCATTTTTTTATGTACATGTTGGGTCATTTGTTTGTTTGTTTGTTTTGCATTAAGAAAATTATTTCTACAGTATGTCCTTGTTAGTTATCTATTTTAAATATAGCAGCGTGTACATGTCAGTCCTACACATTCTTCAGTCTCCCCTAAGCCATAAGATGGGAACAGAATTGGCATTCAAAAAATATGTTAAGAACAACATACAGATAAATAAATCAATGTCATTACTCAATTTTATTTACTGACTTTATAATAATTACCTCACAGTTAAATTGTTAAAAATAATTTTTAAAACTTAATTATGTGACTATTTATATATGGTTCCTGATTTTTTTTTTTTAGTGCTATTCCTTTTTTTTCCCATTTATTTTTATTAGTTGGAGGCTAATTACTTTACAATATTGTAGTGGTCCTTTTTTAATCCAAATGTTTCTTGGACTGTGTTTTCAATGTACCAAAAATACAAATATACTTCAGAAATTATCAGCCAGTTTTGTGTAAAGAATTACACTTTCACTTATATTGACATTTATACTTCCTCTTTTCCTGGGCAGCCTGCATTCTAAAGATCCTTGCCAAGTAACCAATTACATTTTTATCACTTTTAGCTAATTTGGGCTTCTACTAGGAGGTCTATTTGAGACTACTTAATGCATCAGCATGTGCCTAATAAAGTTTAGGTGCTTTGTCAATTCTGTACCTTGCCATACCTTTATTTAACTAATTCCATGTAAACATTTTGTATCACTTCTAATAACATTTGATGGAAAACTGTACAAAGTGCATTTCTAGAATGTGAAGTTCATGCAGTATTGTTAAGATTTGATTGTCTTTAATGATTAACTGGCAACACAATTTCTTAAGCGCCTTAGTAATACCCACTGGGCAAAACAATGGTTTATTTGAATGAAGAAGGTTGAAAGAACCTACTCCCTCCTCATCCTGGATTCCCTGCTACAAAGAGAAACTAACTAGAAAATAAAACTTCACCAATGGAGCCTGAAGGGCTTTAACTTTTTTTATCAAAGAAAAGTGAAATTGTTAGTTGCTCAGTTATCTCCAACTCTCTGTGATCCCAGGGACTGTAGCCTGCCAGGCTCCTATGGCCATGGAATTTTCCAGGCAAGATTATTGGAGAGGGTAGCCAGTCCCTTCTCCAGGGAATCTTTCTGACTCAGGGATTGAATCCAGGTCTCCTGTATTGCAGGAGGATTCCTTACCATCTGAGCCACCAGGGAAGCCAGAGGAAAATGCATAAATACTACACACAGGTGTCTTAATAAAATACATTTTTCCCCAAAGGATATTGCATTTTGGGGATAGATTTCATCTGAAATCTTCCCTCTCCTCCTAAAAAGAAATTGGCTTTTAAAGATAAATTCCTCTCTCCTACACTTTACCAACTCCAACATCATAACCTAGAGATAAGAGATGAAATAAAAAGAAAATATAGATGGCAAACAAAGCAGAGAAATGCAAGGAGACATTGTGTATCAGACAAAAGCAAATCTCCTTGGAAATACTGTTGATAAAGACTTTGAACTGTGAGAAAAACTTGGAGAAAATTTATTGAGCAATACACTGGTATCAAAAATAAAAACTAAAACAAGGAAGCAATCATTTACATGCATGGTGTTGCATGTGAACAGAAAAGGAAAGGAAATTCACAAAAGAATGGGGTAAAATCAGCACTGCTAATTAAGATTTAGACACTGATCAACAGAAATTTTTCCTTAGACACATACGGCCAAGACTTTCATTCTCCTTAGTGAGGAGGAATTGGGAGATAATAGCACATCTATAGTGTTAAATGTGCTTGAGCTCCTCTATTTATTTATTGTATATGTATTTATACATGTATTTATGTATTTATATATATTTATATGTATGTATATATGTATATAAATGTATGTGTATGTATTTCTATGTACATACCTATAAGTATTTATATATAAGCTCTTATGTATTTATTATAATCATTATTATAGTTATTATAATTAAAATTATGGTGTGGTTCATTCATTCTCAAACATTTTTAATGTTCTCTTTATAAATTCAATATTCTAGTGTCCAAAGTGGAAAAATCAGGTAAATGATTTTTCTTGTTTATTTGTTGAATGTTGGCTCTCCCAAAATACCATTCAGACAGCCTGTTAGTCAGACAAAGCTAGGTGTGCATTATCTCTGCAAGGAGAGGCACTACTATGAGAGAGTGAGCCTCTCAAAAAGAAAGGTGAAGTCATAATAGTCTTAAGGCTTTGGAATCTGGCTTAAGGCTAGTCTTTCAGTATGTGTCATAGATAGGAGGTGAGATGAGGATTGGTTAGAATTGGGTAAGGGTCATAATAATCCTAGTTTGGGGTTGGCGAACATGGCAAGACTTGGGTTTTGAGGTCAAGAGGCTTCAAAGAGTTGGGGAAGTAAACAATCTGTCAAAGTTATCTTTTTGAGAGTTCAACAGTTTGATATTCATCTAAATGATTTTCTCCATAACATTAAAGTTACTTGGAACCTTTATCTTCCCAAGATAGAGATTTCTAGAAATAATAAAAGCATGCTGATGAAATCAGTGAAATGGCAAAGTCAGACTAGTGTAGTGCAAGCTAACAGTAATCCATGAGGATATCGTTGGTTTTTGTTTCAAAGCTACATAAATAAAGCTGTATTTTGTAGCTCAGTTTCTCCTGGTCTGCATTTAAGGTACTGAGTTAGCGTCTTTGTCTGTCTCTCTTACTCTCTGTTTCTCTCTCCCTCGCTCATTCTGACTCATATCTAGAAATTCAGAGACTACAAGAACAGCAGGGCACTTGAGAAAGGTTATAATGGTGAACATTTATTTCGCACATAAAGCATGTAATGGAGCAATGGAAATTCTGGAGAAGGCAGCAGTCCAAATAAAAGTGCAGACTTTAGAAAGTTTAGGGTATGAAAAGGGAACAGAGAGTAGTTCTTTGTCCTGAAGGATTGCAATTAACTTTGGTAGAGCTCTTTTACTTTTCAAAAGAGAAAGGCGTATGTATTAGGAAATTTCTTTTTTTTTTTTTTTTTTTGTATTAGGACATTTCAAGTGAAATAACAAACAATGCTTAAGTGCCAGATAGGCAGATTTTTGCTTAATATACTACTCTGCCAGCAAAAGAGAGCAGGTCAATGATCTCTTGTGAAATTCCTATTTCCTCATATAATATGGAATGTGGCCTTCCTTTTTCCATCTTCTAAAACTATAACCAACTGAGATGAAAGGAAACATTGTTCTGTCTGATATTTCATTGCAGCTGTTTGATTCACCTCAGACAAGTTCAAGAAGAGAAAAAAAAAAACAAACTCTTTTATCTAGCTTTCCTCTAAATATCTAATTCTCCTCAAAAATTTAAAAATCTGACTCCATGAGTATATGTGTTTTGTTTCTACTTTTGCTTTATTTAAATAATTGAAGAAATAGCTTGTTTGTATGTGGACAGTAATAATGAAGTTGCACGGGAAATATGACAATATGTAAGGCACAGAAGAAAATGGCTATAGCAATGAGTACATGAGCAGGACAGGATATGGCACACGTGAGCTAGTATTAGAAGCAAAGATGTCAGTCATTGGAACAGGAGGGAAGTGAGGGTACACTGTGAGGATACACTGAAACTCCCTGATGGCTCCATTTTACTCAAAGGAATAGGAATAAGATTACCCATGGAGAGTAGAAATGGAAGAGAGGTATTGGAGACTTGAATAGAGAAGAATGAACACAAAATGATCATCTCAGAGCTTATGAGTATTCTAGAAAGTTATCCTTGCCTGTCAGCATTAGGACTCATTAGAGGCTAGTGATTATGAATTTAAAATGAGGCTGACAAATCGATGTGGGTTTTCCTGCAGCCACATTCAGTTACACAAGGATAGAGACTGAAGACAGATTTAACCTAGGTTGTAATTTAGCCAAAAGAGTATGACATAGTGAGAGAGGAACCTAGCAATTGTGGGGTATGCAAGAAAGAGGTAACCTTTATTGACCTCAGAATGAAAACTGCTAGAGAAGGAAGTGAGCACAGTCCATGAATATATTTAAACCCACTGAATTTTATACTTTGATTAATTAATTATATGGTATGTAAATTATATTTCAATAAGTTGTTACCAAAAAAAAAAAAAATTAAAAAGGGAAAGTGGAAGGGAGGGTAAGGAAGAGGAAGAAAGTTGAAGAAATGGGATAATGGTGAAACAGAACAGGGAAATGAAAAAGAAAGTATGCCCCCAAGCCCAACAATCATTAAATTTAATTTAGCAACATTTCCTCAAATATGTCCTCCTACTTTCCTCATGTGGCAATGTTTGGTGACTTCCAGATGTGGCAAGTTGTAAAAGTTTTATCAGTTCACATTTCTAGAGTCTATGTAAAATGGCTATTTCTACACTTTGAGTTATGACAGATATTTTTATCATCATAAGACTTTAGCAGTAAATTATTTAGGGTGCTAAGAAGACTGATAAAAGGTTTTGGGAGTTGGTTAAAATATCACTAATAGTTTGATGTGTGCGTGCTTGCGTGCTCAGCTCAGTCGCTTCAGTCATGTCCAATTCCGTGTGACCCCATGGACTGTAGCCCTCCAGGCTCCTCTGTCCATGGGATTCTCCAGGCAAGAATACTGGAGTGGGTTGCCATGCCCTCCTCCAGGGGATCTTTCTGACCCAGGAATCAAACGCACATTCCTAGTGTCCCCTGCATTGGCAGGTGGGTTCTTTACCTCTAGTGCCACCTGGGAAGCCCCCAGTAGTTTGGTAGGGTTAGTTAAAGAAACAATAGTTTGTGTACCCATTGCGTTTAATTTGTGTGGGAGTCCTCTTTCACCTGGTTCTGTTTCTTTCTGCAAGGATCTGTTCTAGAGTAATGCTGGAGGCCTCTTGCCCATCCCCACACGTGTGCCTTTCTGGAGTAGGTGTGATTGATTAAGTGTTGAATTTGGAAAACTAGACCTGCAGATCCACTTCCTACGATAGGGTAAGCTGCCTCCCCCAGGCAGCAAACATTCTTTTTCTATGCCACAATCTTTATAGGGTAGGTCCTTGCAGATCAAGATGCCTGAAGTATTTCAAGCATTCTCCCTTTCTGGACAACACACATCTCGTAGATAGAAGAACTAGAATTTGAACTTGGAGTGTGGCTTTATAGTTTACCATCTTAGGCATTAGTTTACACAACATCGGGGAGTTCATGTCAGGAAATTGGAATGAATACCCACGTGATAAAGTAAATGTGGAAGAAAACTCACCCCCTTGCTTATAACGTGATGAGTGTAAGAGATAAGTGGGATGTAATCAAAAAACAAAAACCTTTGTTTTTTAGTTTTGTTCTAATCTTGTGGCACTAGTGAAGACTCTGCCTGCTGGTGAAGGGGACGCAAAAGATATAGGTTCAATCCCTGGATCGGGAAGATCCCCTGGAGTGGGAAGTGGCAACCCACTTCAGTATTCTTGCCTGGAAAGTTTCATGGACAGAGGAGCCCAGTGGGGCCGGTCCATCGGGTCACAGAGAGCTGGACACGACTGAACAACTGCGCACACACACATATGCTATAGCACTTCTTACCACACCAGCGGAAATGCCCACGTCCTGAACTTGACTCTTCAGGTTGCAGAGAAACAGATATTGAATACATGTTTCAGAGACTGGATCAAGAGAAAAGGGTTAAAATGTAACTGGAGAAGTGTTTGGAGTCAGACAATCAATGAAGTTATTGAGAACTCCAAGGTATTTCATCTATATAGGGTTGCAAGCATACTAGAAGTCAATATGAAACAAGAGGAAAAGGGTTTTCAAGGGAAAGAAAGCAAAACCTTGGAGAACAGAGACACAAAAGGTAGGAATAGGGGGGAAAGGAAAAAAAGTAAAGCAAAGATGGTATTTTGACATTGGGTAAATGAAGGATATGGATTTCATCCTGAGACCCAAAGCAAGACAACTTTTAAACATTAATCAGAGGAAGATGATGATCAATAACCCAGTTTTAACCCAGGACAGTTAAACGGCATACTGAAAATCATCCAGGTATATTCAGAGAAGGTTAAAGCTACCAGAGTTGATCCATTATCAGAAAGAAGTCAGAAAAATAAAATCATTTTATTGGAAAAAAGTATACCTTTTTTTAAATTTTCTGATGAATTTGTGCCATCAATTATTTCAAATGAAATAATTATTATTATTTTGTTCTATATAACAAAAATAAGTGTACTATAATCTTTCAATAGACAGGTTGATTTTCTCAATGAGAATCTAATATTTTAGGTATGCTCTGTATTTAGTAGTAAGTTATACTTTCCCATCTCAAGGGTGCCATTCAAACAAGCAAATTCATTCACAGAGGTCAAAAAGGAAAAGAAATATCTACAGCAGCAGTAAAAGCAATCATCTCCCATTTTATGTTTTACAGGGTTTTTAAGCCATAATAAAGTTTAAATTACACTCCCCCTAAAATACATGATTCTGATGCCAAAACACAGTGGCAAGGAAATAGTCAAACAATATGCCTAATTTGTTTCCTTGTAAGCTGATCTTGTGGAATGTTCTAGAATTGAAAATAATCTCTGCTACTTGCTGTCCTGCAAATATGCTACAAACTAAATAATTCTTGTGAGCTTTTAATAAAAAATGTATTTTAATTATATTCACTTACTATGCAAATTAGGCTTGAATCCACCAGTTCATTAATATCATATCTTAGGTAGCAAAATAAATACACCACCTTAATTTTATTAAACATGCTTTGAGCCCTGAGATATTACAGAATGTGAATTTTTAATTATGATACAAATTAACAGATTGTCTTATTACTTGATATAATGTTTGTTGTTAGCTGATGTAAATGCGTGCAAATATCATGCATATGCAGGATTTCTTTCTTTTGTTGACATTCACAAGAAAAATCTCTTTATAAAGTTCATTTTCATTTACAATTGTAGATTAGTCCTGAGCGTTTCTTCCTCATTACGCCTGAATCATTAATCATACAAAATGAATGCAGCATCACTTTTTGTTCTCCAGAATGATGTGCTTTGTGATGAATACTTATTATCATAAATCTTTCTAAAAGAGCTCCTAATAGCATCCAATAACTTGTAATATCAGTGAGTAAAATTTAAAGTGTATTCTTTTCCACCAGCTTTTATATCTGAAGGCAGCATCATCAATTTTCACAAGGACAATTTAAACCACAAACATGTAAAAACAAATATCCATATCATCAGTAATGTAAAACACATTTTCTACTGCCTTTCTCCTGAACAGAATTCCATAATGTCTTTGCTTTTTGTTTTTTTTTTCTTTCTGCCCCCCAACAGTGCCCCCCCCAACTTCTAAAGTCATTAGAGCCAGCTGCTCAATGATTAGTTCCTTTAGCCTTGGTAAAACAAGTTTTCAGTAATTTGTTGTTCAGATTCAGAGCATTTACAAACATTGCCCACTCCCAAAGTGAACCTAAACTAAACATTCTTGTGTCCTTGGGAGAGCATCCTAAAAAATGTAATTAATATTTGTAGCTTAAAAGGCAAAAACAAATTTAAAACAAGACCAAAGGGAATATAAAACTCACAGAATTTGATTTCAGTTATTAAGTGGCACTTTGGAGTCTTTAAAATTAATTTCCTCTTACAAATTGCTAAATTTTGATCTTCCTCTATAAAGCTAGCCTGTTTGATACAAGGCGTATTTTCCAGAAATACTGAGATCATGTAAGGCACAATACGAAGACATTTTCATATATATTTCATCTAATGATATTTGTTACTGTCTTTGTTTCAGCTTGAAGTAGTTTTAGAATCATCATAAAAAGATAAAAATGTCAGGTTGTAAAATTTTCTACAGTTGAGACAGTTAGATGAAAATAATTGTTGCCTCTTCCACAGGTGGAAAAAATCATGAATAGAAAGTTATTTTTAAGCACTTCATGATTATTATAACAATTATAATAATTTGCTGAGTTCCTGCAACTGTGATCTCAGGACTGTTTCAAGCTTTAATTCCATTGATCTCACTGAGTCCACATAATAGCCCTAGCTTATAAACGAGCAGAATGAGACTCGGATGGCCTATGTGGACACCCTCAGAACACCTTAATGAATAAGTGCCACAGGGTGAAATTAGAATGTGATATTTTCTATATTCAAACCCAGCTTCTTCCATCATACATCTTTTTATTGGTTATCTCCATTTGTCTTAGCTTTAAAATTATGGGCATAGTCTTACGTTCCTTCTACAAATAGATATGGGCATGTGTACTCAGACAGATAAAGTGAAAGTGCTAGGCACTCAGTCATGTCCAACTCTTTGAGATCCCATGGACTGTAGCCCACCAGGCTCTGTCCATGGAATTCTCCAGGCAAGAATACTGGAGTGGGTTGCCATTTCCTTCTCCAGGGGTTCTTCCCAATCCAGGGATGAAAACTGGGTCTCCTGCATTGCAGGCAGATTCTTTACTGTCTGAACGTAGGTATAGGTTCATATAGGTCTATAGCTGAGCTGAAGACCCACATCACAAAGATTTTGTTATGTGTTTTACAAAAGTAACTTCTACCTTTTATAGGAACTAACTGAGAGAAATGTATTGCTATTTCTAATGGTATCACTTTACTGATAGTATTAATATAGAATAATAAGTAAAATTAATTTAAATGTATTACTTAATGCTTATTATGTAGTTTTAGGAGAATATTTATATTATAAAATAACTCAACTGGACCTAAGATTTTCTATGAAACAGTAAATTATTAATATTATTTTCTTAGCTATGAAAATGTAAATAATAAAATATAATTTGAATCTATTAAAAATGCATTATAAATACAGCATAAATAACATTACATATGTGTATCTACACATATCTGCAGATATATAATTAATAGAAATTTTAGGAATTATAAAACCTATTGGGTATTTAGTTCTAAACTTTAACACATCCTTCCTAATATGTGCAGAAGTTGCATATGTATTTTTAAATGGTTGAATTTATTAATTGTTGTTTGATATACTATGAACAGGTTATAATATTGATTTAGTTGAAGATATTGTCATGCTGTAAAATAAAATCTAGATTTGGTATCATCAACAATATCAGTGGTAATTATTCCAGGCGGTGCTAGTGGTAAAGAACCTGCCTGCCAATACAGAAGATGTAAGAGATATGAATTTGATCCTTGGGTTGGGAAGATCCCCTGGAGGAGGGCATGGCAACCCACTCCAGTATTCTTGCCTGGAGAATCCCATGGACAGAGGCGCCTAGCAGGCTATAGTTCATAGGGTCTCACAGAGTAGGACACGACTGAAAAGACCTAGCACGCATGCAAGGAAAAAATAGAAACTTACCGTGAAAGTTAAGATTTTGAAATCTCATGAAGAAGCTATAAAGTATATTAGTAACACACTACTATTGCAATCCCTGGAGAAGGAAATGAAAACCCACTCCAGTATTCTTGCCTAGGAAATCACAAGGACAGATGAAGCTGGAGGGCTACAGTCTATGAGGCCGCAAAGAGTCAGTGAGACTCATCTAGTAGCAATCTGTAAGCAGGTGATTGTCACTCAGGGAATAAATGCTGTTAATGAATCCTATTATGTTGCTCGTCTTAGACAAGGCACTTGAGGCTGGAAAAACATAGTAAGAATCTCTGTGTCAAAAAGCAAGCAGAGTTGCCACCAGTCATTTCCATCTAAAATCACCTTGGAAAGAAAGAATAGAGAAGTTGTGTGTCTGCTTCTTTGTTCTCATGAATAATAAAGAAATAGCCTTGGATATATTTGCAATGTGCTATTCAGCTTAAGCTGCCTACTACATATAAGTACCTTTAATGGCAGAGGAGGCTGGGCACTTATCTATTAATATAAGACTTAGCAAATGGAACCCCAAGAGACCCAGGAAGCAGAGTATTTCTGTGAAGTCTTAAAATTTATCTAAAATTTCATACCATTCTGTATTTAGATAAATAGAAACTATTTAATGTAAAACAATTAAAGAATATATTAACGCTTTCACCTTCCTCAGTTTCACTATTGACACTTCATAAAGATCTACTTATGAAAATCTATAGGTGAGAGATATTATCTTAATATTTACTTTCAGATATCCTGAAACATTGTATTTTAAATATTAATAGGCTCCCGAAATCCATTCATAATTTTTCTGACAGTTTTAAGGTTTCCAATTTTATTAGTCCACTATGGATTTCATAACTTAATATAAAAATGTAAACGTTATAGTGTAAACATGCTTATTTCCAAAATACAAAATAATCCTAAAGATTTTTTTTCTTTTGGTAAAATTTTAGGACTACTTTGTTGATTAAAAGGTTTGATTTGTATGGGTTTATAAACTGAATTACTTGATTGAAATAATGTTTTTTCATTGTCTAAACTTTGGAGAAAAATTATTAAAATACTATGTAAATACATTTACAAATGTAACATACAGGCATGTCTGAAATCCATGTATCTTTATTTTTTTTATTCATTTATTTTTATTAGTTGGAAGCTAATTACTTTACAATATTGTAGTGGTTTTTGTCATACATTGACATGAATCAGCCATGGATTTACATGTATTCCCCATCCCGATCCCCCCTCCCACCTCCCTCTCCACCCGATTCCTCTGGGTCTTCCCAGTGCACCAGGCCCAAGCACTTGTCTCATGCATCCAACCTGGGCTGATCTGTTTCACCCTAGATAATATACATGTTTCAATGCTGTTCTCGCGAAACCTCCCACCTTCGCCTTCTCCCACAGAGTCCAAAAGTCTGTTCTATACATCTGTGTCTCTTTTTCTGTTTTGCATGTAGGGTTATCATTACCATCTTTCTAAATTCCATATATATGTGTTGGTATACTGTATTGGTCTTTTTCTTCCTGGCTTACTTCACTCTGTATAATGGGCTCCAGTTTCATCCATCTCATTAGAACTGATTCAAATGCATTCTTTTTAATGGCTGAGTAATATTCCATGGTGTATATGTACCACAGCTTCCTTATCCATTCATCTACTGATGGGCATCTAGGTTGCTTACATGTCCTGGCTATTATAAACAGTGCTGCGATGAACACTTGGGTGCACGTGTCTCTTTCAGATCTGGTTTCCTCAGTGTGTATGCCCAAAAGTGGGATTGCTGGGTCATATGGCAGTTCTAATTCCAGTTTCTTAAGGAATCTCCACACTGTTCTCCATAGCGGCTGTACTAGTTTGCATTCCCACCAACAGTGTAAGAGGGTTGCCTTTTCTCCACACCCTCTCCAGCATTTATTGCTTGTAGACTTTTGGATAGCAGCCATCCTGACTGGCATGTAATGGTACCTCATTGTGGTTTTGATTTGCATTTCTCTGATAGTGAGTGATGTTGAGCATCTTTTCATGTGTTTGTTAGCCATCTGTATGTCTTCTTTGGAGAAATGTCTATTAAGTTCTTTGGCCCATTTTTTGATTGGGTCATTTATTTTTCTGGAATTGAGCTGCAGGAGTTGCTTGTATATTTTTGAGATTAATCCTTTGTCTGTTGCTTCGTTTGCTATTATTTTCTCCCAATCTGAGGGCTGTCTTTTCACCTTGCTTATAGTTTCCTTTGTTGTGCAAAAGCTTTTATAGCCAAAGTAATCTTGAGAAAGAAGAATGGAACTGGAGGAATCAAGCTGCCTGACTTCAGACTCTACTACAAAGCCACAGTCATCAAGACAGCATGCTACTGGCACAAAGACAGAAATATAGATCAATGGAACAGAATTGAAAGCCCAGAGATAAATCCACGAACCTATGGACACCTTATCTTTGACAAAGGAGGCAAGAATATACAATGGAAAAAAGACAACCTCTTTAACAAGTGGTCCTGGGAAAACTGGTCAACCACTTGTAAAAGAATGAAACTAGAACACTTTCTAACACCATACACAAAAATAAACTCAAAATGGATTAAAGATCTAAATGTAAGACCAGAAACTATAAAACTCCTAGAGGAGAACATAGGCAAAACACTCTCTGACGTAAATCATAGCAGGATCCTCTATGACCCACCTCCCAGAATATTGAAAATAAAAGCAAAAATAAACAAATGGGACCTAATGAAACTCCATGTATCTTTAAAAGAAAAGTTAATTTTTTTACTTCAGGTTTTCAGATTTGAGATAATCCTGATGCTATTATGAAAACACTTGAGAAGGAACAGGGGATTGTGAATCTGGAATTTTCCTCTTCTACTATTTATCATTTGCCATTATATTTTCATTTTCATAAGTCTTTATGATCCGTGCTAATAAAATATTCTCTTAAAATATGTTTTATTACAGGCAATAGTCAGTGGCAGATAATAATACTGAGCTATGCTAGTGTTCACAAATAAGCCCTGTTTATCCCTTTAAACTTTAAAAACAATAAAATGTAGATTTTCTTCCTGCTTTGGTCAAACACTGTATTTTTAATGTTAATAGCCTCCCTAAATCCATCCACAATTTTTAAATACTCTGACAGTTATTCTATCTAGTAGATAATTTAAATGAATTAAGCTATTTAATCCCCTCTGTATTTAAAATAATAGATATTTCACCACAACAGAATTTTAATTTCTACTCTACCTTCTCCAGTTGAAATAAATGTGTAATTAGACCACTCACAGCTGGGTGTGAATAATCTTTTTTTACAGGTCTTGTCTTTCATCTTTTCGGTTGTATACTTCCTAAAATACGCGAGAGCCTTTTTCATTCATTTAGTCAATGAACACCCTAAGGCTCTCTGCTATAGAGAGATTTCGAAAAGGAAACCAACAACAACTTTGTCCTCAAGAAAAGCCCAACTTACTAGAGAAATGAAGCGCCCGCCATGCACAGAAGGTCACCTAACTCGGACTCACCCTTGTTACTCATGTTGTATGAGGTGGTCCTAACTTGGGTATAACAAGGCTGGCAACAAGAATCAGAGAAGAGCTGACCCAGCGTGCTTCCTGGCTCCTCATTGCTGTTGTGTACACTGGCACACAGTGGCTGTGCACGAAGGGTGTTTCAGACAGAGGAAAAGAAACACGAGTTTTCTTCCAAAGCTCAAAGAAATGCATTAGCATTTTGCTCTAGAGTAATGGGCCAAGTGGCATGACATTATTTTCATCTTAGCAGAGTTATCTGGGCAACGCTTGAAAATAGGTTGTAAGAAAGAAACAGAAGCCAATGAAACCTATTCCACACCCCTTCCATTCTAAGCAGAAATAAGAACCTGAATAAAGAAATGATAGTGGGGGACTTCCCTATGGGTGGTCCAGTGGCTAAGCCTCCATGCTCCCAATGCAGAGAGGTGCCAGGTTTAATTCTTGGTTAGGGAAGGAGATCCTACAGGCCACAACTAGGTCCCCCATGGCGCAGTGAAGATGATGAAGATCTGCATACTGCAATAAAGATCCGGTGCAGCCAAATTAATGAATCAATTAATAAAAAAAAAAAAAAAAGAAGAAGTGATAGCGGGAATGGAGAGGAGGGAATAACGTGGAGATATTTTAAGAAAGGATTTGACGGCCCGTTGATGCAGAGAATGAGATAGAAAGAGGAATCTAGGGTAAGCATATGCATTTGGCTTGGATGAATGACCAGATGGTGATTCTCTTCACTGAACTGGGACAGAAACAGATTGAGGGTCTTGTAGGAAGGTAAATGATGAGTTTCATTCCAGTCATGTTGAACTTGAGGTATTTGTTGGAGAAGTCCAAAGAGAGGCTGGATGTATTTATTGTAATATCGGTAAGAAAAAATGTGCCATGGCAGCACGCATTAAGTAGCGTAACAGTGATAATTGTAGCCAGCAACAGAACTGAAATGATACAAAAGACTTCAAATGAGAAAAAAAGAGAGCAAATAGCAAAATCTTAAATAACACCCGTATTTAAGAACCTGGCAAGGAAAGAAAGCTGCTGTGAAAGAGAATGAAATATATGGAAGCTCTTTTTTTTTTTTCTTCTTGCACTCACCAGACACTGCTTCCCTGAACAAATGAACCTTGTCAGCTACACAGAATTTCCTTGGAAAGATGTCCATTTTTTTCAGTGATGCTGTCATTGCTCAAAGCATTTTATTAGGTTCTCTTTCATCTTCCTTCTGAACCAGCAGCATTCTCTTTTTAATAACGTCAATGGTGGCAAAGCTTTATCCTTTGACAATAAATGTGTTTCTTTAGAAAGAGCTCAGATGTCAACAAGATGTAACTATCCAGTAGTGATACTTATTTTCCCTCAAATACATTATAAATTGACTGTGATGGAAATTTTGAAGTTAAAAGTGTGAAATTAAAAGTAAAAATCTACATTTTAATCATCTTCAGAAAGTATATATTCTCCCAAAGTGACTTCTTTGGAAAACATTTTACTGGGTAAGTTTATTATATTATTTATAGAAATACAATCAAACTTT
Source organism: Dama dama (assembly GCF_033118175.1). Lineage (NCBI taxonomy): Eukaryota > Metazoa > Chordata > Mammalia > Artiodactyla > Cervidae > Dama > Dama dama. The sequence continues at coordinate 66,561,769 of NC_083710.1, forward strand.
ATACATTCCTATGTTAAGTAGCCTGATCTTTAAGTAGCATTACAGAATCTACACAAATCACTGTGGCTTCTGACTTTTATACAAACCTGTCACCTGTCTTATTGAGATTAGTGACTCATTGTAAATGCAGAACCCATTTTCAAGTTTCATTAGAATTCTTAAACACCCTCACATTTTTAGACATAACAGCCAACCCTCCCCATCTTTGGGTTCTGCATCCTCAGGTTCAACCAACCGCAAATGAAAGATATTTGAAAAAATATCCAGCTTTCAACAAGCAAAACTTGAATATGCTATGCTCCAGCAACTATTTACATGTCATTTACATTGTATTTAAAACTATTTACATAGCATTTACATTGTATTAGATATTACAAGTCATCTAGAGATGATTTAGAGTATTTGAGAGGTTATGCATAAGTCATATGCAAATACTGCATCATTTTATATAAGGGACTTAAGCATACATAGCTTTTGGTGTGTTGGGGGGAGGGTCCTGGAACAAATCCCCCGTGTATACTGAGGACAGATTCCACTTCACTGCTTGTGCACTACTGAATAAACTGAAATTGCCAGTTGTCTGTCTTATCAAAAAGACTTTGAGGTATAGATATGTCACCTGTCCCAGTAGTTAACAGCTCTTGGCAATCTTCCTTATTTCTTCCCTAAATTGTTTCCATGGCTGTAACTTAGTTGCATTTCTAGTACAATTAGTGGTCAATGTAAGAGATAATTATTTTTTTCAGAAACACTAAGGTACAGAGATTGCATGTTGTATACTGAGATACCAACAAATTGTGCTCAATGGTTAAAAGTAAAATAGATTAAGTTATGGCTTTTCTCTTTGATCAGTTCATGTATGTTAGAATCAGCATTGGACTGAAAGTCCCCAAATCTGCACAAAAACAAGTCAGACAACCAAGACTTTATTTTCTAATATATTGTGTCAAAGAACTTCATGGTTGATATCTAGGACATCTAGACTTCCAAGTACAAGTTTAGAACAGGCTTACAATACTAATACTTTCACTTTATACTCTAAGCATAGAGTATATACAAATCTATTACTATGACAAAATGCCTTTAGAGTCACACATTGGTCTTCTTATCCTGGGCTTCTGTCAAATTAATTTCTGGGGGGGTGGGTAGTGAAACATCTAATTCAATTTTGACTTTAGCTCTTATTTGTCATTTTGGCATATAAACATTGAATGAATTCAGCTTACTAATATTAACAAATATTTCTTTTTAGTATGATTTCAAATAATGTAATTAAGGTATATAGAACCTTCTTTGTATCAGAAAGAAGACTGCTAAATGGAAGAGGAAATTTTATTTAGGTTAATAAATTGCCTAGTATGCATACCACAAAGTTGGGATATGATTTAGTCTCAAGTCAGCTTTTGGAAATATTCAAATAAAGGCTGTATGACCTTGACTGGCTGAAAGAATGAGCTAGGTAAATGCTAAGATTCCTACTAACTATGTTGTTATGATTGCTCTCCATCTGAACTGTTAATACTCAGTTCAAATTTGGTTTTTTGTTTTTTTTTCTAAAACTGTGCTAGTGTATTCATACATTACTTTAACTGTCATGCTTACACTCTGTAAACTCCTGGATAATATCTAATTCATCTTTTTAGCCCTGGTAGAACATTCAATAGACAGACACTTAGAAATGTTGGTCTTGTCAGCCCTTTTCCACCAGAAAAAAATTAAAGGCAAGGAAATAATGAGATTCTGGTGCCAGTTACTGGTGAGTTACATTTTATCTTGATCATTGGATACTTGACTGGCAAAACTTGAGATTTCCACCCTTTCTACTGCAAGCTGACATGTGGGTCTCTACTCAGCCTGCCTTGTAATTCCTCTTTTGGTTGTGTATCCTCAAGTACTGGATGTTATTCCACAATTTTTGATTCTATGGTTTCCTAAAATTTTGGTAAGTTATCATTATATATTAAGCGAAGTATGTCACAAGCACACATTTTAATCACAGGCACAGACTTTTCTTTGTTCAGCTCTTCACTGATAGTCATCACAGTCAATTGTTAAAGTATGTTAATAGTGTCAAAGTATTGGCCTCCATATAGTCATTAAATGTAATACTTTAATTAAGGCACCCTAAGATATGCAACAACAAAGGAATAAAACTTTACGGAATGAAGAAAATGCTTAGTGCATTTACTCTTCTAATCTAAAAGTTATGAGGTCATGCCTTTTTCACTACTGAATAATGAATGGAAGCAAGAGAATAATTTGGAGTACATTTATGCTTGCATCTGAAGGACTTATTTACAGGAACACTAAATTGCAGAAGTAAATCTACAATAGGGGTTGCATTCTTATGAATACTCATGTCAAACAATCCCAACCATTTGCTAAACAAATAGCAAACACGGGATCTTATAAAAGAAGAAGGAAAAAGAGGATGCCTAAGGCAGGTAACAGGACTTCCCTATAGCTCAAATAGTATAGAATCTGCCTGCAATGCAGGAGACCAGGGTTCAATGCCTGGGTTGGGAAGATCCTCTGGAGAAGGGAATGGCAATCCACTCCAGTACTCTTGCCTGGAGAATTCCATGGACAGAGAAGCCTGGCGGGCTACAGTTCATGAGGTCACAAAGAGTCGGACACAATTGAGCGACTAACACACACACAAGGCAGGTAGCAATTGTCGAGCCTACATTATATTCCAGACATTGTGCTCGTCCCATCCCTGCATCTTAAAATGAGATAAGTATACCCAATGGTCCTCAGATGCATGCATCAGTCATACCAGGGGGCCATACAGATTTCCAGTGTTTCTGGTCCAGGTTTGGCCCAGCCTCATATTGTCATGACTTTTCTTTGGGAATAAGAATTCCTGGTTCTGTGTCCACTGAGTTTGGGGGCTATTGAATGTCAAGTTGTCACTCACCTTTAAGTGACGTCTAGCCCACCTTTCCTGTAACCCCACATGACAGTCTTTCTACCCAACCCCAATTCCATGAAAACCCATCAACAGCCTACACCCTGTTTGACTCATGCATCAGTTGAGTTGGACAGATTATGCTTTAGTAACAGGTTTCAAATTCTCAGTGGTTTCTCTCAACAAGAACTGTTTTCTCTGGCACAGTACAGGCCCAGCAGGAGTTGACAGTGGGGCTGATAACCATGCAGAACCCAGCAGGATATGGAAATTCTACCTCCATAGAAGCTTCCATAAACAGCAGAGCACAGGGAGAGAGTGCTGCAGGTCTTAACCTGGTAATTAAACACTCCCATTTATTACTACACACATTGCTTCTGCAAACATCTCAGTAGACAAGCCTGCCAATGGCTGAGTCCTAGTTCTTGAGAGGAAGGAAGTGTAATCTTGCCATAACCCAGAATGAGAAGGAAAGTTCAAATTTTGTGGACAACCCTATCAACCGCCAGATCCAGGAACCCTCACAACCAGTAGAGCCACCAGCACGCCATACTCTACACCTACAGACACACACACACTCTTTCTGCATCTCCTTTCTCTCTTGACTTTGGATAAGGGGCCAGATGTATGTTACATATAATTGTTTCACTGCTCACAACAGGTTATAAGGTTGAGTATTAACAATGTGCATTTCTCAAGTGAGAGACCAGAGACTTAGATGCAAGGCCTTGAACATAATCACACATGTTATTGGGTCCAGCACTCAAACCCAGATCTTTTTTGACTTAAAACCCCTGCTGAACATCCAATTTCACACAAAAAAAGAATCAGAGTCTTTCCTATGGCTGTGCATAGTCCTCCAAGACCAGCTCCTTAATCACTCCATAGAGTCATTTCTTTCTGCCCTTTGCACTCACCCTCATCTCTACAGCCATAAGAAGACTCTTGTGGTTTATTTGGGCTTCATTTCAAGTGGCAGCTCCATTTGTATCATTCCTCTCTCCTGCCCTCCTGACAAACGCTAACCTACATTTAAAACAGTTCACAAATCCACTGCCTCTATGAAGGTTTTTCTGATCTATACTCTCTTGTGAAATAGGTTATCTGTTCTTTATGTTCTCATTGTATACTGTGTGTATACATTATCAAACTAATTTTTGCTGCATTTACTGTCTTTTGTACTCATCATTCTGCAAGGTGCCTTGGAGATATCCCTTACTCATTTTTATAATTGAGTGTCTGTGTATCTGTGTTGATGGTCAATACACATGCGTTTTTATAGAATGTTGAGTGAATTCAGAATAAATATATATATAGTGGAGTGGTAGAGCATGGACTTTGGAAGCCATACTTTCTCAATTAGAAAACTGTTTCCTTTACTACCATTGCCTGACATTGTCCAAATTTCTGTTTCTTCATCTGTAAAAGTAAGATAATAATATTGTCTCCCTATTCTGTTAAGAGTTATTATGAAAATAAATAAGAACATATGTAAAAGTTTTAAGGTAGTAATGATTAAAATCAGTAGTGGCGGTGGTGAGGGTAGTTGTAATAGTGCTACTAACAGAGGTAATCTGTGACATCTCTCTCCAATGACTTGAAACTATTATAGAAACATGTCTTTAGATCAGACCTATTCCAAATGGTAACAGGTCAGAGAACACAGAACTGGGTGAATAATTACATCATTCATGTATGCATTCAGAAGATACTATAAATGCTATGTGACAAATGTTCACTAAAAAATATAACTTGGGTGTTAAACTGGATGAATTTGTTAGTTCAGATCATTTTTTTTCCTGATTTCCTCTCTGCTCTTATAGAATAGAATTACTTCCTCTTGTAACCTAATCCTAGAGGATATAAAAGAGTTAAACATCAACCCTCAAGCCATAAGCTTAACTTTGAATTTTCTCCCCATCCATTACAACTGCAGACAGGCAGGGAAAAGCCATAAAAGAAAGAAAAAGCACTTGAGTAATGGAAGAGAGTTACTTAGCCTGGAAGATACTGCTTTCTCCTGTCTAACAGTAGGGTGTTCTTTTTAAAAAAATGCTCCAAGGAAACTGCACAAGCTTTCAGAGATATTTGCAGGCATTCTAGGGCCCTTGAAGAAAGTCCCTCTTGAGACTTTACTTCCTGCGGCTTCTGTATTATGTGAGTTGTTTAACAGCAGTTAGGAAAGAAGTAGAAATAAGGAAAACAGGTATATATAATATATTTGTTATATATAAAAGGCAGAAAGCCTGTTCCATAAGGGCTGAATTTTGAATAAATAAAAAAGAATTTTCTGAGCAAGGCACAGGGGTACAGACTATTGAAGGATTACACAAGTAAAAGTAGAACTTTACAAATGAATGAAGAAATGAATAGGATAAGGACAGATATGTCACTTATCATCCTAGCTAGTACTTCCCTGATCTACAAGTGTGATGGCATTGGTGATTAATCCTAGAATCACACTCTAGAAATGACTGTGTGTTAACTGGAGCTTAAAGAAGGAGTGTGAGGACTTAGATTAGTCATCAGTAGGCTGTATGTAGCATGATTTAGAGATGGTTTCCATCTCTAATTGAATGAGTTTCCATTCAATGGTTTTATTTTTTAAAATCTTGCACTATAGAACCCCTTTTCAGACTATTAATAGTAGGTTTTAAACTAGGGGAACTAGAATTATGTATTTTCAATAAGTAGGCTTTTCAGTTTTGATTTCCTAGCAGGGACCATGTATTCTGCTTTAAACTCCTACTTTTAGAAAAGCTGGAACTTCATTTGGCACTACCAAATAATAATTGCACAAAATAGAATAAAGCTTTCTTGAAACAAGTAAGTGAATAGGTGAATGAGTAAATTATTGAAAGAATTTAGGAATAGTACTTAACTCACTTTAAAAATAAAGCATATTAGTATAGGAGATTAGGAAAGATCAAAATGATAATTTTGACACAAATTGTCAATGCTAGGAAAGGCAGTATTATAGACATGGCCATTACTTATATAACATTATATTTCTCTACTATCGAGGACCCAGTGATTTGAACAAGAAATCAAGTAGCCTCATCTCTTTAAGTCAATAAACATAACCTATATAATCCATGCTTATTCAAACTACTAATGGCCATATAACAGCAATGGTAATATTGAAGCCTAAACATATATCCTTTCTAGAATTTCCATTTTATTGTCTAATTCTCCTCAAATATGGTGATGGTTCTTGATGGTCTTGAGTCACTAGAATGCTCCGGGTAATGGTTTCTTGCTCTGGGTAATGGATTCTTGCATGTGCCCTTCTAAGCTGTGAGATAATGACCCTGATGAAAGAAATCCTCTTGTCTGTAAGAAAACGGGACAATTAAAACAACAGAAATGTTTATTTAATAAATTTTTTAACTTTTTAAAAATGTATTTTTGAGAGCAACTGCTCCCAATATCACATAAATTATGTTCCTCTTAATTAAAAAATTGTTATGATTATAGGAAAAATTTTGAGGTCAAAAAATAAGGAAAAGTGCCCAGTGATTTGCGTTTTATACTCTAAGCTCAAGCAGTTATTGAAATTAAGTTCAATATATATTGCTCAACATTTACCTTTTAAAAACTCTGGCCTTACTGGAACATTTCCCTACGGTAATTTGGATTTCTACTCATTATATCTCCATGCCTACAGTGCCTCTAGTGAAATATTCAGTGAGGATCTGAAGAGAGACAAATTCATTTTATTATGAATTAACTATGTCATGAGCTGTTCATGATCAAATTGAACTAAATCTTAGATTAGATTTAATTCTCACATGTAGTCAAACAAACCACACTTTAACAATTGACTTCAGGAATTTTTTGCTGAAGGTATTGAAGGAATAAAACCTGAAGGTAAGAAATCAATACATGCTTTTAGTATCAAATTGAAAATCTCCATTTGGTGCCACCATTTTTCTAATATTTAATGAATATTATTGTGCAAATTACAATTTTCATGTGTACTGTTTGCAACCCAGAAATCAATTTTTTCCCAAGGGACATAGAATTTAACAAAAACTGTTGGAAACCATCCATTTATGTCTGCAAGCTTTGTAAGAATCCTGGAGATTATTTATTTCATACTGATTCTTTCTTCTCTAATGAAAGAGTCAGGAAAACTAGAATGCACTCTGATGGAATCCTTCATTTTGAGGGGAAAAGTCAAATATAATCAACATGGCTTGATCCTGTTTGAGACTTTTGGTGGGATTATAGATTGTTACATTGAAGAAACTTCAGATTTTATAGCTATATGCTCTTATATAGTAAAAGGAGCTCTTAGGAGGGCTGTCATTGTTCAATGCATTAACCTGTTTGTGGATACTACTCATAAGAGGATGACTCAAATATTTTTAAATCAAGATGTACCCAACACGTCAATACCATTGAAAGTAAAAGTGAAAGTCACTCAGTTGTGTCCAACTCTTTCCGACCCCAAGGGCTATACAGTCCATGGAATTCTCCAGGCTTCCAAGGGATCTTCCCAACCTAGGGATTGAACCCAGGTCTCCCACATTGCAGGAGGATTCTTTACCAGCTGAGCCACCAGGGAAGCCCTCAATACCATTAATCAGATCCTAAATTTACCAACAATACTGCATCATAAAAAAAATGCCCCCTTACCCATTTTCTTAGAAATTAGCAACACTTAAAAAATAGCACTTCCAATTACATATGAAGACTTTCTTGGACCCTGCAATCATAAATGATCTCATGATCCTCTAATTTCCAGTAGGATGTTGCATTTCTTTCACATACCTCTCACTTATATGTCATAATATACATTGAGGTGTATACTTGTCTTATCTCTTCTATTATATTGTACCTCCTTAAAGATGAGAAGTAGTATTCATCCTTTTTTATACCTCACAGCATGAGGCAGTGTCTAGCTTACAGTGAATGCTCAATAGCTGTTTCCAGCATCAAAGACTGAAGGAGAAAATTATCAAAATTCAGACTGCTGCCCTGGAGAAAACTGAATGTAACTCCCTGGTAATAATCCTCTACATTCAGAGTAGGTTTTGAAGCAAAATAGCTTCTTCAATAGGAAGAATTCTAACAGATAGAAAAGTACTGCCATTGACCTTCAAGAGTACTGTTTCATTTTGTGTGTGTGCGTGTTATGTGTGTGTGTATAGGGGTGTCAGAATAACCTGAGAAGCTTTTATTTTTCAAAATACAAATAAACAAACCACTTTACCTACCCTACAGTTCTGTTTGTTGAAAGAGTGGGAGGCAAAGCAAATGGTGAAGAATTGGAATATTTTTTAAAAAACTCTTTGGATGGTACAAAAGCTCATTACTTCTTCCCTCTGTTTAGAATTACTGCTCTAGAATTTTGGCTTAACTAATAAAGTCATCTGGAGAATTAATTGAATGAAGATAGTCTAGAAGTGATGCATTTTTTCAAGGGTCTTTGTGACCTTGGTCAACAGCATACACTTTCAGTATACACTTGCTGTTGTTGTTGTTTAGTCACTAAGTCATGTCCAACTCTTTGCCACTCCATGGACTATAGTCTTCCAGGATCCTCTGTCCTTGGGATTTCCCAGGCAAGAACATTGGAGTGAATTGCCAGTTCCTTTTCCCGGAGATCTTCCTGACCCAGAGATCAATCCTGTGTCTCCCACTTGATAGGTAGACTCTTTACCACTGAGCCACCTGGGAAACATCAGCGTTCACTAGTGAAGTCAAATCACACACATTGTTCTATAAACACACACTGCTAAACCAGCATGTAGCATCTATAGTCCTCCACTGTGAGTGTTATCTTGGCCATAAGTTATATACAGTAAGCCCAGTGGTGCAGATAGAGTAAGATCTCACAGGAAAAGCACAAAATTAACATAATACTAGTTATATCAAATTCAAAACATATAAATATTTTCATCAAAAAATAAAAATTATAATAATGCAAAGAAAACTACATGATCCCAAACAGCAACATTAAAATAATGGCAATTCAAACTTGATATTGCATACAAGTAACATTTTCATCATATTGTCTCATTAATTTCTTTACTTGAAAACTTAATTGCTTTAGCGTATAATTTTAAAATATATTTTCAATTTTTGTGGCTATATAAAAACAGACTAGTCAAGTCAGTCAAACAAATAGTCTAGAAAACTGAAAGGAATTCAAATATATTGATTAACTATGACTCTCGAGAGACCATGATAGATTTTTTGAAATACTGTGTCTCATGTAATCCTACCAACAGCCCTCCAGGATAAGTATTGCGATCCCATTTCATAGATAATACTATAGAGGCTCTGGGAAGTTGGTAAATTGATGCACAAGTTCATTTACTTAATAGTGATAGACTCAAGATTGAAATCAAGTCTGAGTAATCTGCAACTCATACCCTTCCCACTATTACTATACATCAGAGGTTTGCAAATAATGACTCACAAGCCAAATCTAGACTATCTTCTATTTTTGTTAGTTAAGAATGACTTTACATTTTTAAAGGATTTTTAAAATAAAAATGAAAAGTAATATTTCGTGACCATAAAAACAATATGAAATTCAAATTCCAGTGTCCATAAATAAATGGACACAACCACATCCATTCGTTGAACTATTGTCAATGGTGGTTTTCATGTTACAGCATCAGGATGAGTAGTTATAGTAGAGATTATGCGACCTGCAAAACATTTTCTATATGTCCCCTTTCTATCTGTCCTCTACAAAAAAGTTTGTAGACCTCGGTCATCTATTCTTGCTTCCTCATTAATGTATGTATATGCTTGTTGCCTATATAGAAAGTGGAACCATAGGAAAAATAACAGGATGTATTATTCCAAAGATACTGATAAGTAATATTTCTGGAGAGCAATAAAGCACCAGATACAATCACTCACTCTGCACTTTCCTTTCCATGCAATTTAGAGTTCATTGGTTTGAAAGCTTCTTTGAAGAGCTTGCAGCACTTAATTCATGCATATGTTAAACCACTCAAGTTTATTTGGCCTGAGTGTTGTGAAAGCCATCTTGGAGGCAATTTATCACATAAGAATTTGTCACTGATTAACTCTTTTATAGATGTGTTATGGAGCAGAAAGATGAAGTCAGAAGTGACAATTCTGACAGTATTTCTACCAAGGAGTCGAGAATCTGCCAACTGGTGCTAAAAGGATTATAGTCTCGTCACAGCATGTCCTCTCCTGAAGTCCAAGCCCAAACACCACCCAGCAAGCAAGTAGTATGGAGCCTGAAGCTTATAAATTTGAGGGGCTTTTTTTATTAAGAAGTAAAGGAATAACAAATTGCAAACACAAAACTAGACATAAAGTCTTGGAAAGAGCCCAGACAAGTGAAGGACCCTGAAAATTAATTTTCATTAGCTTCAAGAAAATCATCTGTTGCTTCAACAGAAAAAAGAGAGAGAACGGAGGCATCGAAGAGAAGGGAGTGACCATATTCGTCAGTAAGCTTGCGATGCAAAACTAAAAACACGATAGACTCAATTGTAAAGTGGAGTTTCCAGATTTTAGTAGCATAATGAATTAGGAAAGTGCCTTTCATATAACTTTAACTTCTTAAGCAAGTCAGGTCCTGTGAGGTTTTCTGTCTTTTCTCAGAATATTATTCAGCTGTGTATGGATATAGGCAGCACACCACAGCCGAGGGTAACAGCCTACACTAGTGCACCAAAAAGAGGCTTCCAGAAGTGTCATTCTTCCCCGTTGCACTTCAGTTCACTCCAGCTCTGCTTTCTTCCAGTTCTTATTGAGGTTTCAACTCAGGAAGACAAACTAGAGCAGCTACATGCTCCGCAGGACTCCTCATGTGCCCAAAGCTTCAGAGCCACCGACCAGGCCCCCTGGCAGCTGCAAGTCCATTCGCCCACTTCAGAACTGCCAGCTCTCTTGGTGGACCCTTGCTAACCTCTTTCCTTGCTCCCAGCTTTTTCATTCACTTTTCACCTTTGATTCCAAATTTTCCCCAAACCCAAGGAGATTCTGTTTTTTTAATGGGAGATAGTTGACTAGAGTCTAGGGACTGGAGCCAGAGGGAAAAAAATAGGAAAGAAGTGGACCAGATGGTAGGAAAGTAAAAGTGAGGACCAGACCTGGGTTGAAGCCAGATCTGAAAAAGGAACAGACTTGGAAGGTCTGAAGTAAAAGGCCGCAGTCAGTGTTGCTGACTGAAGCGGTCACTTCTACCTCTGGGAAGGAAGATGAAAGGGTTTTGCTGCTGATTTTTCTTTGAGCAAAGCAAACACTTTCAAATGTCAAAGGGAAGCATGGAGGAAAGGAAAAGAAAGCAGGCTGAAGATACAATGAAAATTCAGCCTGACGACCCATCTCTCTACTTAACAGCTGTTTAAGCTCTTAAAAATCAGGGTTTTTTTCTTTCTCTCTCTTTTTTAAAATTTATACACGTTGGTAATGATTCCTTTCACAATTGAGTATTGTGCATACAACATAAGACAAAGGTCTAAGAACAGAACAGTGCCTGCAACCAAGTAAGTGTGCGAGAAATATCTGTGCTCGTGCCCAGCTGCTCAGTCGTGTCTGACTCTTTGTGACTCCATAGACTAACTTGCCAGGCTTCTCTGTCCATGGGATTCTCCAGGCAAGAATACTGGAGTGGGTTGCCACTTCCCACTCCAGGGGATCTTCCTGACCCAGAGATCAAAACTGAGTCTCTGGCATCTCCTTCATTAGCAGGTGGATTCTTTACCAATGAGTCACGTGGGAAGCATCATTCCTGGCACAGAAGTATCCCTGGCACAACCATATTCAAAGGCAATCAGCAGCATCAGGTTCAGAGTGTCACCTCTCCAAGCAGAGTTTCTTGGAATCCCCAAGTTTCTGCACATGCACACTGCCTGAGGTTATCCTGGAGACCTTCCTAGCCTTTCTGGATGTGCATCTGTGCTGAGTATGCACCGTTTGCACCCTCCACTCAGATCCTTTCTCCACACCTCTCTGCCCTGCTGGCTGCATCACCCAGGATCCCTGGGCTTGTTGACTTCTGCTGAGTTGACCCCCAGTTTGCCTCGGCAGGAGGTCAGGGAGTAGGAGAGAGATACAGTGTTCTTACTCTCCCAGCTTTCTCCCTGCAGGGTCCTATTCCTCTCCAACCATGGTTCCTCCCAGATGACCCTCTTCAGCTGCTCCATCCCACCCTCACCTCCAGGAGTGACACGGTCTCCTCGCTTCGCCCCTCCAACACCAAGACAGGTGATGGCTTCCTCAGATGCTCCTCACTGGATGCCTTACTCAGGATTTAGTTTTGCTCCTCTTAAGCAGTTCCTTCATTATAGCCCGTGGTTCTTTTAAATAGTTTCTTCATTATATTATCTTCATTCAAACTTTTGGAATTAAATCCCTCTATTGGGCCCCTGCCTAGTACAGATTCCATGTCTAGAAGCCTTCGGGTTTTTTTGTTTGTTCCTTGGTACTCTGCAGTCAGCCAGACTACATTTAGGTAAATGTACTTATAATGAAGTTACTTTGTAAATCACTGCCTGTCAGAAAAGATTCCTTTCTTTCTCCAAATTCAGATTTTAAGCACATTTAAGCAGGAAGGAGTCATGAGGAAAGAAATTTTTTTTTGTTATTGTTGTTTACTCATTAAGTTGTGTCTGACTCTTTTGTGGCTCCATGGATTGTAGCCCGCCAGGCTCCTCTGTCCATGGGGTCTTCCAGGCAAGGATACTGGGGTGGACTGCCATTTCCTGAGGAAAGAAATAGGCTGCCACTTTTAAGAGGTCAAACCAACACTGACCTATTTCAGTCACACCCCACTGGCATTTTATCTTGTAGAAATAATGATTATATTTTATAGTCAATGACATGACAACATATAACCTCTTTAATTATACATGATATATGAAAAACAATCTGGCTTCCACTGACTTTAGCATATACATCACTACATTTTAGACTTGTCAGCAAATTCAATTTATTTACTTTTCAGTTTAATGAGGTTATTCAAATTTCATAGATGTGGAAATAATTGAAATATAGACATTAGAAATCTTATTTTAGCATCAAATCTTGTTTAGAAACTCATTTATATCTTATGGAAATGAGGACTCCAGTAATCATAATTCTTAGTATTTCCATTTATATTAAGAAATAAGAAATATTAAAAAGTAAAGAAAAAAGACATGCTCATCAAACTATAGTTTATGATTTCAGGGGGTGAATCTAATATAGCAAAAGGATTAAATATTCAGTTACATTCTTATATCATCTCTCTCTCTGTGATACTAATGAAAATGAAATAATTTTAAATTCAAAAAACATTGCAGCTTCTAGAGCCTTAATTGATGAGCAGTCTCTTTGTAGATGCTTGAGACACCAAAAATATTATTTCAAAATCTAGATTTAGAAGAGGAGAAATGATTTTGAATTTGACATAGGTAATGATTTAGTCAAGTTTTCCATTCAAATGCTTCTTTTGTCAGCCTCCTCCAAAGTCTAATATAAGTCACATTGGGAGACTTCCCTCCTTTTAATGTGCATTTCAGATACTAGCAGGGAAGAAAGAGCCAGTGTACATGCTAAGCCACAGTCTAGCGTAAAGTCAGAGGGAATACTTGGGACATCCAGAGAAGGAGTCATGCTTTGGTTGAGGTCAAAGCACAAGCCCAGCAGCCACCAGAGACATCGCAAGCCTGGATCTGGGAGTCAACAGATACAAGGTTCCCTGAAGTGCATCCTGATAGAGATACAGGCTATAGTGTAACAGCACTGGCCACCTAGTTGTGGAGATAATTATGTTATCAAGGATGTCAACACATTTTCTTGTACTTGAAGGTTTGTCCGGTGAAATTAGAATCAGGGAAGATGAAAGAGGATTTCTTATGCATTAAGTGGAGCAAGCAGTAAAATAACATATAATGGGGCTTGTTCTTGCTCATGTGCAAATTTTTCACTGGTGTTAAGACTATGACTACATTTGATACTGTCATCTATAGAGTTAGCCCTACTAGTTGTCGACTGAACTGAACACCTCTGGTTGTAAAACTTTAGCAGTTTTACTTGTTTCAGTATGTCCCTGTTTCTGGCTTTACAACGTTTCAAGACCTGCTGAAATAAGCATTACAGCCAAATGTTTTTGCTTAAATTCTATGTATCTGATTAAACCAAATAGTTGTCACCCTTGGTTACAAATCTTGGTATAACACAGAGTTTCTAAAGTGGCATCGTTTCCAGTCTATTGGCAGAGTTTGTACAATTTTAGCAATCAATCTTGATTTTAAAATTGAAGAATTGTATATAATCTTGATTTTTGCTTTTTTTAATACAATCAGAAGATCTCACAACACAGAGTCTCTATTCCTGTGAACATTTAGCTTGAGATGGGGACTAGCCCCACTCCATAAACTTGAAAGACTCTTTCTTTGCTTTTAGTAACACCATATTTTGTTTTCGTCCTGATTCACTAATAGCTCTTCCCCCATCTTTTTTTTTTTCTCTTCCTCAAACTTTAAATGCAGGAGTTCTTTGAGATTCATTTCTAAATCCTGAAGAAGGTTCTATGTGCTCAGTCCAAATACTTTCCCTAGGCAAACTCATTCACTTGTTACATATATATTTATAACTCTCTCTATGTCTATCTATATCAGCAACCTACAATGGTCTTTTTCCAGATCTGTTTGCTCCAGTCTGTTTCCACCACTCCCTATGTTTTTTTTTTCCTTTCTGTACACTTTATTTTTTATTTTATTCCTTGAATATATCACATCACTTCTAGTTATTTAGCTTTTGCAAAGCTAAGCCCACTGTCTGAAAGATTCTTCCTCTGTCCCTTTGTCTGCTTCCTACCTGTGTTTCAAGTTTCTCTTAGCTTATGTCTTATTCTTCTAGAAAAACTTCCTTGAACTTCAGATAAGATTATGTCTTTCTATTATCTTATTCACAGTAGCTTGAATGTCCCCCTCTGTAACACTTATCTGACCGTAACAAATTATTTGTGTAATTGCATACTTAATATTGATCCTAATTATAGTAAGGTACATTCAAACAGGCCCTCCTTGTATTTTTCACTATGTGTCTTTGCATTTGGCACAGTTTTTGAAATGTATGTGTGTGGGTGTGTGTGTGGGTAGTTCAGTCACTCAGCTAGGTTCGACTCTTTGTGGCCCCATGGACTGTAGCCCACCAGGCTCCTCTATCAGTAGAATCTTCAAGGCAAGAATACTGGAGCAGGTTGCCATTTCCTACTCCCAAGAATCTTTCTGACCCAGGGATCAAACCCATGTCTCCCGTGTCTCCTGCACTGGCAGGCAGATTCTTTACCACTAGCCCCACCTGGGGAGTCCTTTGAAACCTAAAGTGCTCCTAATATTTATTGACTCTGACATAGGTATTAGAGTAAAAAATTATATGGAATTGTTTAGCATCCTTCAAGAAATGAAAAAATCTCTCTTTCCTAATGAAATTTGAAGATAATCCAGGTAATTTTAAACAGGTGGGCTAATAAAGTGCTTATGGACCATAACTAATGAATGTGTTATACTTCTTATACATAACACATTATTTTGGTCTAAGAAAGCTGTGTTATCATGGAATTAACAGACATTCAAAATCTCCAAGAAATGATTATAAAGCACTAGTCACTAATTTTCTTTTAACTTAATAAATATTTGTAAAATGATATTGTTTATAAAAAGACATATATATAACTTATATAAACAATTATACATATATAACATATATGTATATATACATATATAACATATATGTATATATATACATATATAACATATATGTATATATACATATATAACATATATGTATATATATACATATATAACATATATGTATATATACATATATAACATATATGTATATATATACATATATAACATATATATAACATTTATATAAAATTTATATAAAAACAATTTATATAAAAATTGTTTATATAAAAAATTTAGAATGACTATATCTACATTTGTATTCAGCAGCTTTAAGTTAATTCACAAACTATTTTATTTCCTTTTTTAACATGAAATGAATTGAACATGTTAAATATTTTGTGTCATTATATCAACAGTGCAACTGTTTCACCAAGTGCATGCCTGGCCAGTTTGTCAAGAGCCTGAAATTATTTAATGTAAAAAGTAGAATAAAAATAAATTCATGCTTTCATACAGTTGTCTGTTGATGATCAAGAACTAGAGATCTGGAGGCTTAGTGGGGAAAAAAAGACACAGCAAAAACGTTTTGCACCTTGAGAATGTCTGTTGATCACAGTGCTGCATCCCTTTTCTGCTTTTGCCTAAAGACCTGGAACATTCGCATGTTCACTTGGCCAGAGACAGATGGCTGCCCACACATTCTCCCTAGGCTTAACACTTGTTCTCCCAGTACCAACCACCAAGGAATTTGGCCCACCATCTGTGATCTGCGGCTTCCTCCTCGCTGTATGAATTTTATGACAAGAAGCTAAGTGGCTTTGCACTGTACATTCTGGGATGGTTCTTTTTTAGTATATAAGCCCTAGAGGTCACCATCTTTACTAGTCAGGACAGGCTAGGTCAGGCAGCAGTAACAAACACCACCCTATTCTTGTTGACTTAACACAGCAAATGTTTATATTCCACTCATCCTAAATGTGTCAATGGAGCAGCATAAGGATCAGCTCACGGCAGTCACCCAGACGCCCAGGCTGGTAGAGACTCCCTCTCAGCTCCTTCTACTGTGATCACTACTGGAGAAATTGAAGGTTAAATCTGGGTGTCGACAATTAATCCTTCCTACACGGAACGGATGCATTTCTCTTCTGCTATTTCATTGGCCACAGCTGGTCAGTGGTCATGCCTAACTGCAGTGTGGGAGGTGATGGGAGGGGCTGACGCAGTACAGCGCCACCACGTGTCCAGGAGAAGAACTGGAGTAGAGGTGGATGCCTCTCTGAGCAATAGAGGGCAAGAGTACTGTTTTTAACTTAATAATCAAACATCAAAAATTGTTTTATATTTCTTTCATACGTTCAAGCCAAAACATCTCTGTCATATCTTTCAAATTTCTTGCGTTTCAAAATGTTCAAAAATGTTCCTATTTCAAAACTGTTCCTCTTTAGGACAATTAGCAGTAAGGTTACCAATAGCAGATAGCCACTGCACAGTCCATAAAACCAAAAAGCCTGCCCCTTCTACAGGTCTTTGCTGAGTAAAGGTGGTTCTTGCTACCCAAAGTTGTCATACTTTTTGCCATGTGAGCCTGAAAGCCAGAGTATCCCCTAACTGTATAGAAGTTATGACATATGAGATGATGTATGATCATATGCCATGATATGACATCAGTGACCTACAGTAGGTGAGCTCTTGAAGAGCTATGATGAGCTCACATAAGAGTTACTTATGGGTTAAGGATAATAAGAGATATTCAGAGAACATCACCTTTGAGGGTACAACACCATGATGGGTAGGTCACTAGAACTGTTAATTGGTAAATGATTTATCCAGTTTTCTATGAGAACAGCCTGGATTGTCTTGGAAACAATGGTTGAGGAGTTTCCTTTATTTATTACCATATCTTGAGTCATTTATCACCATCATAATCCAGCATCCCCCTTCGTCTTCATCAACATCACCATTATTTTTGTTGCTTCTTCCTTTGATGGAGTCCTCACTATGTGCTGGGTATTGTATATGAAACTTAACTGCTTATTGCATTTACTTAATATTGCATTCAATATTCAAACTCAGAAAATTATGAATCATCACTTCATTTTCATCTAAAATAAAGCACAATACACAACCCTGGTAAGGTATCCTTTTTTATTTTTAATGAGTTTTGTTTAACTGAGCTTCCCATTCTAGACATCAGAATTTAAATTACAATTATCATTGAGATCTTCTTACTTGATACAGAAAGCAGTCAATAGTGTTAGTTTTTGAAAGGACACTATAGTAACTTTTGAAAGAACAAAAATAATGATTCAGAATACTAAATCCAATCTATAAAATTACCACAATATAATAGCCTGTGTGTGCATGCATGCTAAGTCACTTCAGTCGTGTCCGACTCTTTGAGATGCTATGGACTATAGCCCACCAGGCTCCTCTGTCCATGGGATTCTCCAGGCAAGAATACTGGAGTGCGTTGCCATGCCCTCCTACTGGAGATCTTATAGCCTGAGTAACATTCTAAGATGTATTAAAAAGCATGAGATAACATGCCACAGCTTCCTGAAGTTTTATTATTAAACTGAAGTCCACAATTTAAAGCACAATTACATTAAAACTGCAAAATTTAACAAAATACAGTGACTTTCTATGTCAAGTTAGCTAAGCTGAAACTACATTCCCCACCTTTGTCCTCCATGTTGGCGAATTTGGAAGGTTACAAGCTAGAATTGGCCACAAATGGAACGTGCATATAACTTGAAAGATGGCAGACAGCCGCACCTGAGCTTATCCTTGACAGGTGAGTGTGAGTTTGGTAGCTATTGTAGCTCAGGCACTTTGTCACCAGCCTGCTGATTGATCTTGTTGTTGCAGTAGCAGCCAGGCCTCTGGAATCCTCTAGTTTCTGCCTTCCCCTCTTTCAGCTTCTCTAGCAACTGGACTAAGTGCGAATATAGCATCGTGATGAAGGGTGCCCACATATTCCTGGGGCTCTTGCATCTAAGAACAGAGACAATGGGAAACAGCCTTGTCAGTCATTTGCTTTTCCCATTTCTCCTCTATGTTTTCCTTCCCAGCTGACCATTCAGGCCTAACCCTAGAAACAGAAACAACAGCCTTCAATAGCCTGTTTAGCAAATACCCACAACGCCTGAGAGTCTCTCCCTATAATAAATCCCTTATGTTATGTTATTCACTGTGGTTCTGTTTCTGTGCTCCTCTGATAAATGAATGTTCCAAATAAAACAGACTTCCTATAAATTCCAAACTTAGTTTCCTTAGTGGAATCCCTGAGAAGGTCCATTAACTCCCTCCTGCTTTAGGAGTGAGAAATACTGATCAACACATATAAATGCTATTGCCTGACATTCTTTTTAAAGGTTCATAGCATATTTGATGGAACGGGCTCTTGTCTCTTATCCTCTGCTGAAAGAGTTCATGGTGTAGCCTTCTCTGATCTGACGTGGCCACTACCCACCACTCTCAACTCTGCCATGAGCCTCTGCTTGCCTCACTGAGGCCCTCGCTCTAGAATTCTGGCACCTCCTTCTTTTAAAATATAATGCAGTTGCAGTGGTTGATGTAATGCGTGCTAAGTCACTTCAGTAGTGTCCAGCTCTTTGCCACCCCCTGGACTGTAACTCACTAGGCTCCTCTGTCTGTAGGATTTCCCAGGCAAGAATACTGGAGTGGGTAGCCATTTCCTTCTCCAGGGAATCTTCCCAACCCAGGGATCGAACCTGCGTCCCTTATGTCCTCTGCATTGGCAGGAAGGTTCTTTACCACTAGTGCCACCTGTGAAGCCCAAAGACAAAGGCTTCTGCAAAGACAGATGCAAAAAAAAAGTTTATCCTTCTTTAATGCCACAAAGCAAAAAATCTATTTTGAATATAATAAGATTTTACTGGAGACTGAAGCAAGAGGGGATTACAATATAGGGCAAAAAAAAAAAATATGAATTAAATAGTATCCCTCTCAAAGTATAGAGAAAAATATTTTAATTGTACCAACCATAAATAAACCTCAAATGATCTGATGTCCATTCTCACATCCTTATGTCAACATTCATCTTTCTTTTGCTCTTTCCTCTCCTCAAAGAGAGCAACTTTTTCTCATCATCTCACTTTGCAAATCTTTCACCTTTTTATTTTTTTTTTCAGTTTTCAGGAAACATTTATATTTAGTAGTATTAAACTGTTAGTTACATTTGCTGCATATATTTCTGCCAGTCTCTTTTCATGAAAATGTCCATGTTTTTTTTTCTTTTTAAAATTAGTTTATTTATTTTAATTGGAGGCTAATTACTTTACAATATTGTAGTGGTTTTTGCCATACATTGACCTGAATCAGCCATGGGTGTGCATGTGTTCTCCATCCTGAACCCCCCTCCCACCTCCCTCCCCATCCCATCCCTCTGGGTCATCCCAGTGCACCAGCCCTGAGCGCCCTGTCTCATGCATCGAACCTGGACTGGTGATCTGTTTCACATATGGTAATATACATGTTTCAATGCTATTCTCTCAGATCATCCCACCCTTGCCTTCTCCCAGAGTCTAAAAGTCAGTTCTTTACATCTGTGTCTCTTTTGCTGTCTCACATATAGGGTTATTGTTACCATGTTTCTAAATTCCATATATACGTGTTAATATACTGTATTGGTGTTTTTGTTTCTGACTTACTTCACTCTGTATAATAGGCTCCAGTTTCATCCATCTCATTAGAACTGATTCAAATGCATTCTTTTTAATGGCTGAGTAATATTCCATTGTGTATATGTACCACAGCTTTCTTATCCATTCATCTGCTGATGGACATCTAGGTTGCTTCCATGTCCTGGCTATTATAAACAGTGCTGCGATGAACATTGGGGTACAAGTGTCTCTTTCAGATCTGGTTTCCTCAGTGTGTATGCCCAGCAGTGGGATTGCTGGGTCATATGGCAGTTCTATTTCCAGTTTTTTAAGGAATCTCCACACTGTTCTCCATAGCGGCTGTACTAGTTTGCATTCCCACCAACAGTGTAAGAGGGTTCCTTTTTCTCTGCATCCTCTCCAGCATTTATTGTTTATAGATTTTTTGATAGCAGTCATTCTGACCTGCGTGAGATGGTACCTTATTGTGGTTTTGATTTGCATTTCTCTGATAATGAGTGACGTTGAGAATTTTTTCTGTGTTAGCCATTTGTGTGTCTTCTTTGGAGAAATGTCTACTTAGTTTTTTGGCCCATTTTTTGATTGGGTCACTTATTTTTCTGGAATTGAGCTTCAGGAGTTGCTTGTATATTTTTGACATTAATTCT
The DNA here is from genome assembly GCF_033118175.1 of Dama dama. Classification (NCBI taxonomy): domain Eukaryota; kingdom Metazoa; phylum Chordata; class Mammalia; order Artiodactyla; family Cervidae; genus Dama; species Dama dama. The sequence goes on from NC_083710.1 coordinate 66,582,596, forward strand.
TTGTCAGTTGCTTCATTCACTATTATTTTCTTCCATTCTGAAGGCTGTCTTTTCACCTTGCTTATGGTTTCCTTCGTTGTGCAAAAGCTTTTAAGTTTAATTAGTTCCCATTTGTTTATTTTTGCTTTTATTTTCATTACTCTGGGAGGTGGGTCATAGAGGATCCTGCTATGATTTATGTCAGAGAGTGTTTTGCCTATGTTTTCTTCTAGGAGTTTTATAGTTTCTGGTCTTACATTTAGATCTTAATCCATTTTGAGTTTATTTTTGTGTATGGTGTTAGAAAGTGTTCTAGTTTAAAGAAAAGCCCTTTTCTAAACCACAGGTATTCATTTCATTCTTCCAGGGAAATACAAAGAATACAATAACTCATAGGAGTCTATTTTCCAAATTCTGAGTTAATGTGCCTAAAACAGTGTTCCATGTTTTCAGCAGAAATATCTGGGTGCTGCCTGGTACAAAAGATTGAAGGGGCCTAGATAGGTCCCCGCAAGGTTAGTTGTCTAACATGAATAGAATAAAAGCTTTCTAGCTGTTCCTGTGGTCTTCCTTTATCCTACAGACAAGTTTTAGATGGAGAAAAATGTATATACACACACACACACACACACACACATATATATATATATATATATATACACACATGCACAGATTTAAAGTGTATATACACATTGTGGAAGACAAAAAGGAAAATCTCTTAGATTTATCACTATTATCATTGCAATCTCAGGGGATATATTTTATTTTTGCTTTCGAGCATGTTTGTATAAATTTGTATAAATTTTCAATCCCAACTTCTCCCTCTAGAGTCTGGGTTTTGCATTATGCACCTGCCTCACATTTTTGTAAATCACTTTTCCATTCCATATTAACCTTCTATCAAGCCATTTACAAATAATTTAAGTGAAGTAGTAGTATCTTGATCTGGGATTACTAACAATTCATATATTATTATCAATTCAATTTTAAAATGTGCTTTTTGCCTTCCAGTAGCTAAGTCGTGTCTGACTCCGTGACCCATGGACTGTAGCGCTCCAAGCTCCTCTGTCCATGGGACTACCCAAGCAAGAATACTAGAATGGGTTTCCATTTCCTTTTCCAGGGGATCTTCCTGACTCAGGGATTGAACATGCATTTCCTGCATTGGCAGGCACGTTCTTTACCACTGAACCACCAGGGAATCCCATGGAAGTGCTCACTGCTAGGCACTCACTCCCCAGGAATTTGATGACCAACATCCTTCTCTCTGACCTGGGTATTTTGTGATCTCTCTCTTCCCTGACATGCCCACCTTTTGCAGTAACAGCTGAAGATAACTCCAGTTATAAATCATGTTGATATTTGAACATTGGTGTCTTCTAGGTAATGCTCGGTCAACATCTCTCTTGAAGGCTGAGATCTGTGAGATTTTTTAGTTTTTAATTCAATCTGTATTGAAGGGTAGTGCAAATGATTGTATTGTCTGAAATTTGGAAGTCAAAGACGAATTGCCCATGGCTGCTGATTCATGGCCTGTGTAGATCGTGTTTGATCCATGGTGGAAGGTTCTCTTATGAATATTTCCAATGTAATTATGTTAAAACTCCTATTTTACATCTTCTTGCCATTATTTTTGTTCCTTTGTGTATGTGTGTGTGTTAGCTGCTCAGTCCTGTCCGATTCTGTGTGACCCCATAGACTAGCCCACCAGGCTCGTCTGTCCATAGAAATCTCCAGGCAAGAGTCCTGGAGTGGATTACCATTCCCTTCTCCATTTGTATACATACTTTTATAAATTCATATGAAACCTCTATATATATTCAAAACCTCCTGCATAACTTTTTGTGCTACAGACTGTCACAACAAACCAGGTGTTTAAATAACAGAGGTTATTTAAACAGAGCTTTAGAGCATGTGCACACATATATATTCATGGCGCATTATTTACACTACCATCCCATTTGGGGGGTTGAGAGAACCAAAAAGGTGTAAAATAGATGAAAATGCCTGTATAATCATTCAAAGTGACAAAAAAGTGTATATATATATTTTTCTGAATCCTTGTTCTGTTTTCTTTCTCCCTTTTATTTCTGACTCTCACCCTTAGTTCAGTCATCCACAACTGACTTGATAGTGTACAAGTTCAGATAAACCTTATTGTTAGCATTATCAGCATACCAAGGAAAATAAAGGGACTTTTGCAAAAAAAAAAAAAAAAAAATAGCAACAACAATGAAAATTCTGTCCTTACAAGGTACTATGGGGGCTTGATAGTATAAGACACCTGGGATTATAGTTAAAATTCTTGATATAGCAAAGAATTGCTTTCTAAACATTCAACTTTTTTGAAAAAAAAAAAAAATGTAGAAGCACAAGGAATAACAGAATCTTTTCATAAGCACCAAAATAAATTTTCACATTTTACCTTTAAAGACACACACATTTAAGTACTTCAAACACCACCTCTAGTCTTCCTCTTCTGGGCAGCAATTATGTTGGTTGCCAGCAACGTGCCCATCCACTTTCCCTATTAACAGAAGCTCAATTTTGTGTAGGCAGCAATAAGACCCAGTCCCAGGGAATAAGGACCAATTGGCCTAATAAATCAGCATCATTCTTCACTTTTACCTAGTGGTCCAGGGGTGGCCATAAGATGTTCATTCATCTCATTCATTCAGCAAACATTTATTAAGTACTTACTTTGTAATGTACAGACAGTGGGCAACACCATCAAAATCCTAGTCTTCGGGTAGATCACATTCTAATGAGAGGAGAAAGGCAATAAAGAAGTAAATTACATAGTGCATCGGGTGATAATAAATGCTATGAAAAAAATTCATGACAGAGGAAGGGGGTACTAAGTAAGTGGGAAAGGAGTCAGAGCCAAAGCTGAAGTATGTGATGCAGCAGCCATGAGGAGAGCTGAGAAAAAGGATTTCAGAAGTAAACAGCCAGTGTAAAAGCCCAGAGGCAAGAACATGCCTGGTGTGTGTTAGGAATTAGGAGTGTGGGAAAACCACAGTGGTAAGAGGGTGAGTAACTGAAAATAAGGATGAAGAATTGACAGGTGCTATATTGCATAGAGAGTTGGGCTATATTCTGAGTGGGATGGAAATTCATTGGAAGATTTTGATAGAGAAGTAATATGGTTTGATTTGACTTTTTAAGGTTCACTTTGTTTGTAGGGGACTTCCCTGGTGGCCCAGGTGGTAAAGAATCTGCCCTCAATGCAGGAGACCCGGGTTCAATTTCTGGGTCAGAAAGATCCCCTGGAGAAGGGCATGGCAACCCACTCCAGTATTCTTGTCTGGAGAATCCCATAGAATCCCAGAGGAGCCTGGCTGGCTATAGTCCATAGCATTGCAAAGAGTCAGACACGACAAGCAATTTAGCATGATTTGTTTGTGGAGATGGGAATAGACTTAGGAGGCAAAGTAAAGACAGGTGAAAGAATATAATTAATGAGGAACTTCCAATTATCTGTTTTTAAGAGGAAAATAATTTAGATCAGGTAGTAGTAGAGGGGTAAGAAATATTCATAAACCTACAGCCAACACTACGTGTATAGAGATTAGACTAAGTCATGAAAAAAAGTTAAAAAAATTATTCTAAAGTCTTCAGTTTGATCAATTAGAACTAGTTTGTTGACTTTCACTCGGATGGTGAAGTTTGGAAGGATAGTGAAAACAGGTTTCAGTTGGGTTGTATTTAATTGAGATACTAGAAATGCCCACTAGACATCAATAAAGACATGATTGCAGAGGGCATCACAAACAAGTCTGAATTTCAGACAAAAGTTTATGGTGACATATAAATTTCAGAGCATTAGTGTATGGATGTTATAAGAAATAATAAGACTGAATGGGCTCACCAAAGTGATGAGTGTTAATACTGTCTACAAGTAGTATAAGAACTGAGCTTTGAAGCACTCCAAAATTAAGATACCAGAAGAAAAAGGAGAAGCCAGAAAAAGAAATCAAGAAGCAAGTAATAAAGGTAACTATGATGTCCACAAAGAAAAAATTATTTTAAAAACATAATGACCAACTCTATCAAGTGCTATTGAAAGTTGACATGAGACCTAATAATTGTTTGATAATGTATCAAACCAACACGAGTACACTTTAAATTTACATAATATTACATGTCAATTATACCTTAAAAATAGAAAATTTTAAAAATTAGAAATAAATTTTAAAAATTTTTCAGACCTATATCAGTGTGTAGAGATGGGGGAAAGGAACCAAGGAGAAATTAAGTGTGTGGGCTAAGCAATGTGTAAACAGATGGCTTTATATAATCCTCATAGCAACATTCATACTAAATATTTGAAACAATTTAGTAAAATTAACCCACTGCTATGAAAATTGTAGGCATTTTAAAAGTAGCCATTAAGAAATGAACTGAAAAATAGGAATTTATGTAGTGATGCAGGTAAAAGGATTAAAAACAGGATGCTGGAATAACCTGGAAAAGTTTGGAATAGGGAGAGCAGACAAGTCATCCTGCTAAACAAGTCTTTGTCCCCTCTATGTCTCAGTGACAAGGCATTCCCTTTGCAAAGGCAATTTGTTTTCATTTGTTAACTGTATGTAAATACAGAATAAGTTCTAAAGGAAGTTTATTAACTCTTACATAAGAGGGGTAAAATTTGCCATATCTCTTTTTCAAAACAGATATTCCACAAAAATGAAAATATGGTTAGATAAACATGTTTCGTATTTGTAATATTTTATTCTAGCCTAATACTATGTCAAAGTGCAGATTCTTTTTATAACACAATGCTCTAATGGCCTTCACATATGTTTTTTTAAAAATTTTCATTTTTTATTGGAGCATGGTTTGTTAAGAGTGTTGTGTTAGTTTCAGGTGTATAGCAAAGTGATTCAGTTATACATATACATGTATTTATTCTTTTTCAAATTCTTTTCCCATGTAATTTATTACAGAATATCAAGCAGTGTTACTGTGGTTTTGAAGGTGGTATTCATCTTTAGAAAGAAGGTCAAAATATAAACACAAAAGCTTTTAAGTTTCATTAGGTCCCATTTATTTAGTTTTGCTTTTATTTCCAATATTCTGGGAGGTGGGTCATAGAGGATCTTGCTGTGATTTATGTCGGAGAGTGTTTTTCCTATGTTCTCCTCTAGGAGTTTTATAGTTTCTGGTCTTACATTTAGATCTTTAATCCATTTTGAGTTTATTTTTGTGTATGGTGTTAGAAAGTGTTCTAGTTTCATTCTTTTACAAGTGGTTGACCAGTTTTCCCAGCACCACTTGTTAAAGAGGTTGTCTTTTTTCCATTGTATATCCTTGCCTCCTTTGTCAAAGATAAGGTGTCCATAAGTTCGTGGATTTATCTCTGGGCTTTCTATTCTGTTCCATTGATCTATATTTCTGTCTTTGTGCCAGTACCATACTGTCTTGATGACTGTGGCTTTGTAGTAGAGTCTGAAGTCAGGCAGGTTGATTCCTCCAGTTCCATTCTTCTTTCTCAAGATTACTTTGGCTATTCGAGGTTTTTTGTATTTCCATACAAATTGTGAAATTCTTTGGTCTAGCTCTGTGAAAAATACCGTTGGTAGCTTGATAGGGATTGCATTGAATCTATAGACTGCTTTGGGTAGAATAGCCCTACAAAGGAAACTATAAGTAAGGTGAAAAGACAGCCCTCAGATTGGGAGAAAATAATAGCAAATGAAGAAACAGACAAAGGATTAATCTCAAAAATATACAAGCAACTCCTGAAGCTCAATTCCAGAAAAATAAATGACCCAATCAAAAGATGGGCCAAAGAACTAAACAGACATTTCTCCAAAGAAGACATACAGATGGCTAACAAACACATGAAAAGATGCTCAACATCACTCATTATTAGAGAAATGCAAATCAAAACCACAATGAGGTACCATTACACGCCAGTCAGGATGGCTGCTATCCAAAAGTCTACAAGCAATAAATGCTGGAGAGGGTGTGGAGAAAAGGGAACCCTCTTACACTGTTGGTGGGAATGCAAACTAGTACAGCCGCTATGGAAAACAGTGTGGAGATTTCTTAAAAAACTGGACATAGAACTGCCATATGACCCAGCAATCCCACTTCTGGGCATACACACTGAGGAAACCAGATCTGAAAGAGACACGTGCACCCCAATGTTCATCGCAGCACTGTTTATAATAGCCAGGACATGGAAGCAACCTAGATGCCCATCAGCAGATGAATGGATAAGGAAGCTGTGGTACATATACACCGTGGAATATTACTCAGCCATGAAAAAGAATTCATTTGAACCAGTCCTAATGAGATGGATGAAGCTGGATCCCCTTATACAGAGTGAAGTAAGCCAGAAAGATAAAGAACATTATAGCATACTGACACATGTATATGGAATTTAGAAGGGTGATGACGATGACCCTATGTGCAGAACAGAGAAAGAGACACAGAAATACAGAACAGACTTTTGAACTTTGTGGGAGAATGTGAGGGTGGGATATTTCAAAAGAACAGCATGTATACTTTCTATGGTGAAACAGATCACCAGCCCAGGTGGGATGCACGAGACAAGTGCTCCGGCCTGGTGCACTGGGAAGACACAGAGGAATCGGGTGGAGAGGGAGGTGGGAGGGGGGATCGGGATTGGGAATACATGTAAATCCATGGCTGATTCATATCAATGTATGACAAAACCCACTGGAAAAAATATATATATATATAATAATAATAAAAATAAAAAAATAAAAAAAAATAAAAAAAAAATATATAAACACAAGTCATCCCTGTTTATTGCACTTGAGCAACTGAATTAACGTGCTGCAGGTGTTATAACCTAAATGAAACCCATCTGAACTGATTACAAAGAGGCACTGATAAACAGGCTGTTTTAATAAGCATTTACTTATGACTGTGTTATCAGAGTTTCTTCCATTAAAAAAAAATAATTAGAATGCTGAATCAGATGAAGATGACAAGGCCTCCAAGCAGCATCTTTAGAAGAGAACACGAGAGTGCTTGGAGGAAAGTGAGGCGTGTTCTTTAATGAACTCAAGTTCCCCTTCAAAGTATTCTGCTGCTCAGAGAAAAACTGTGATTTAATAAAAACTCTGCACTATAAACATCAGTCACCATCTCATTCCTTATACACAAAAAGGCAATGAACAGGAGCTATTATTTCTGCTTTGGCATTTAGCACTTTCTGTCTTTGAGGCTGGAAAGTAGAGAGGGTCATTTTGTTACAAGCACTGAAGTGAAAACTGTTATTTGATTACTGTGTGTTAATGAGTCATATTAGAGACTGAGCCAAAGGCTGCAAGGGAAATCCATAAAACCACCCCAAGTTCTCAGATATTTGAGGTCACCAGGACGCTGAGCCTCAGAGCTGTCCCCTGGTTCTGCACATGCCTCTTTCCCTGTCACGCCCAGCGCCAGTGACAGACGCTATGGAGATACACAGATGGCGCTTCGGGTTCACCATGATCTCCAGTTCCCCTTCATCTGTTTCCCTCTTCTGACCCATGATCCAGAACTCAGGTCAACATGCTTTCTATCTCCTGGGTGTTTTTGCAATTAGGATAAAGGTTTTAATATCTGATCAGCATTCAGTTAGAAAATAATTATTTTTACTACTTTCAAACAAGTGGAAAAAGTTGTCCAGATTTTTTTTTTTGATTTGATACCATAAAAGTTTATTGTTTATTTTTTAACTTGGGAATCACCCATTTTGATCGTATAACTCACTATCTTGGTCCCTTGGAGCAAGCAAACTAGATTTATCCTGATATAGATGTCAAATAAGGCTTAAAGGTATCTTGTTTTTAGGTTGTATATACCAGGTTAAGTTGGTCAGCTAGAATTAGGACTATAAAACCATGTAACAAATCATAAAATAGTTTTCACTTAGGTTTCATGCCACTTTGATGCATGTGGTGCCATTCTACCTTGGGTTGTGGTTTCCTAGAAGGCGAAGAATGTAAGATTGAGTATATATATATATATATATATTTTTTTTTTTTCATGCATCCAACCTGGGCTGGTGGTATTTCACCCTAGATAATATACATGTTTCCATGCTGATCTCTTGAAACATCCCATCCTCGCCTTCTCCTACAGAGTCCAAAAGTCTGTTCTGAGTTATCCAGATTTTTAAGTATGTATACAGTTTAACATTTGAGGCACTACATGTTTGTAATAAAACTGAATCAAAACTAAAAGACAGACATTTCAGTTATATGATATATATATATATATATATGTATGTATATATATATATTCAAAAAATGGGCTTCTCTGGTGGCTCAGTCGGTAAAGAAGCTGCCTGCCATGCAGGAGGCCGGGGTTCAGTCCCTGGGTTAAGAAGATCCCCTGGAGAAGGAAATGGCAATCCACTCCAGTATTCTAACCTAGGAAACCCCATGGACAGAGGAGACTGGCAGGCTATAGTCCATGCGGTCGCAAGAGTCGGACATAACTTAGTAACTAAGCCACCACACCACATTCAAAAGATACCAGTCTAAACCCTTCCTGCACTTTGCTTAAATATAGTAATGTATTCATGTTTCAAATATTTCATATGCAATTATGGCCACAGGAGTCACAAATCTTAAAATTTCTTATCTCATGACTCATTTCATTTAGAGTCAATGTATCCTCTAAATTAAATTTCCTTTCTGATAGTACAGCTAACCAACAGTACAGCTGTGGACTTACTTTATTTCACCATTTTCATGTCAGGATTAAAATAAAATATTTTTAAATTCAGACCTTATTTTATCTGTAAATTTTCAGCTTGTACCACGTGACCAACTGCTCAGGTGATGCCATTAAATATGTCTGAATTTCAACCTGACCTTTTGATTCTGCATACTTAAAAGTGAACCATAGAACTGAAACTGATTTAATATTGAACTTTCATAATGAATAAGACTAGGTTTTAATAACAAATTGGAGACTTTTCCAACAACTGATATAACTGAAAAGTTGCAGAATTTCACTAAGTTGATGCAAAGAAATTGACTCATCAGTGGAAAGGAGGGCTTCAACAAGACAAGTGGGGAGCTGTTACATCTTGATATCCCAGTGATATATCTGGCTATAATTATATAAGCTGTAAAGATACAATGAGACTTTATAGCCTTTTGGAATCTTGGTTTAAATTATATTAAGCAAATTAAGAGAGCAAGGCAAGGCCCCAAATCATTAGACAGAAATACAAGAAACAAAATATCCATTTGTTTCATGTTTCTAGTGATTATCCTATTTTTGTGTGCATATGTGTATGACAAATATGGTATAGATTTCTGTCACTATATCTGTAAAGGTGAATAAGATTTCTTTGCTATACAGCAAAAAGCATATTTCTCTGTCATGTTGAGTCTTAGAATAGCACTGTCTTTGGAGACTTGTTGTCTGAAATTCTCTCTTGCATGACCATTCAGGCTTAACCATAATCCAGCTAAAGCTGAGTCATTGATTGACACTAGGCCTTGAGGCAGACAGATGAATTTCTCTGGTTTAAAGTTTAATGGAACAGATCTTTTGATCTCTGATTCTGTATGGAATCTGAAGTTCATTTTTTCACCCAGGTTTATTTGTGCTAGTACATTGCCACATACAGATCTCATTTTCATGATTAGAATGTAATGTCATGAGGTCAGCACTGCTAAACCAATACAGAGATTTATATCATGTTTCATAGCAGGTTAACTTGATCACTATTGCTTCCAAGGGGGTTTAGTGTATCTAATTCAAATATGGTATAGATTCTTTTATGATCTAACATTGAGCATGATGTCGTCCATGAACATAAACTGGGTAAGAATCTTATAATTGAGCATTCGCTCTTATGTCTGAAATGACCACAAAATTATCTTAAAATTATCTTATTTTAATTAAAAAGAAGACTGGACTTACTTTCTTATAGTTCAACCTTTTTCTCCCTACATCAGCTTCTATAGAAGTCAAGCAATATCTGAATCAGTGGAGGAAGAGAAAATACACCTAGTCACATTCTCCACAGCAGAGCTCATTGTGTATTTCTAGTCTAGTCCATAAGACCCATAAAACCTAGCTGACGTTTCTTTTATTCTGCATGTTTATTGAAGTCTTTTCTTGACTAGTCTAGAATAATATGTGTATGTGGGCACACACCCGAACATGTACATGCAAATACACAGATTTTTCAAGTCCTTCCCAAGAAAACTGATTGTTTTACTTTTTACAATAATCCAAGGTCCACTCCAGTTCAGAACGACTTAAAGTGGAAAACCTGCAAGGTGAAGAGTATACAAACAGCCAGTTTTTTAAGTAAACGTCCTTCTATGCAGAATATTTTTATAAGGATCTGTCATGCCAGATCGTTGCCAGCAAATTGAAAGACAAGGTACAGTTGTGCACTTTTTCCAAATTTCAATCATATTCAAATAAGGATTTTAATAGAAAAAAACTGAACAAAATAGCATAAAAATACAGTACAAAATTTTAAAACACCAGTTTCTCTCTAAGCATCATCTATTAGATTCTTTTTCTTAAGACATATAGTAATTTTGAACCAAAAGTGATCATGTATTTGTTCTAACAGAGCTTTTGGAAGAGTGCAAACTGCTGATAAGGCCAATAAAGCTGAGCTTTTAAACTTTTTGCATTTCAATTGCATAATCAAAACCTGATGATAGTACATCACACACTCCAAGAACGCCATGGGCACTGCACAGCAAATGAAAATTAGTTCTAAAAGCCTTTTCATTCTCTGTGGCAGAGGACGCTCCTCTCCTGGCTGTATGTGAAAGAGGATCAGACACAAAATGGAAAAAAAAAAAACATTATGCCTGTGAGTGAAAGCAAAGCCCAAAGAAAACAGAGCTTTGAGGGTTGAAATAGAAGAGTGAGCAGCTGTAATTAGCTGCACTGCTATATGAGAATAAAAAACAAAACCACTTTAAAAAATACAAACAGGCATAATGCCAGTGAGATAGTGCCTCGTGCTGTAGCAAACCTTGGTAAATAGTGAGCAATATGAAAGTAAATAGAGCTTGTGGACAAAAAGTTTGACATCAGTTCCATTGGCTACATTTTTCATAAATTACCATCTGTAATAAAAGTCATTCTGCTATATTACTTTTTAGGTAAGACAACATTTAATACCAAAGGTGGTTTTAAGTAAAGGCAGGATATCATCACATATCCTCCACTAAACAGACACATAAGGCAATTTTAATTACCTTCTGTTTGGAAAAGAGTGAAATTTCCTATATTTATAGACATATTTCTTTTAAGAAAATAGTACAAGGTTAATCAAGGTAGTGAAAGGGCCTTCTCCTCAGCACTCAGCATTGATTTCTTTCCTGCATGAAACATGGCTTGCTTATTCAGTTAAGCAACCTGACCTTGCAAAAAGTGTTAAATTAAATCAAAACTTGCCTATGTGTTTCTTATTTGTGCATGCTGAAGGCTATAGCCCTTCCTATCTAAAGCCGTGAATTATTATAGAAGTTTTCCTATTTGTTCATTTCACTGAGTTTAGGTGAAAAAATGCTCAAGCTATGGCAATAGGAGGCACATGCACATTGTGTTAATATGGCCCTTAATACGTTTAAGGCAACCAATTCCTTAAAATAAAATAACTTGGTCTTCTTCTCAATCTAAGACAGATACAGAGAAACAGATATCTTGGGACTGGCTGTATTTCCAGCCAGTATTAAACTATATTTAATAAACTTAATAATAATAAATTTAATAAACTGTATTTCCTGAGTTTTATTTTTCTATGCAGAGCTTCTACAAAGCTGTTAAATCTTTGCAGGAAGGGCTAATTCTTCTCCTGCATAATCTACATAGATAGAGTCTTATACATTCTAAGAAGTGCATTCTGTAAGAAAGGGCAAAGCCAGAAAGTGACTCCATTCTCCAACGGCATTTTGCAGTTTTTCAATAATTCTTCAATTAAGCCTGCATCTGATGCAAAGTTAGAACACTGATAAATAAGAGAAGAAAAAGCATCTCCTTTTAAGCTGGGGAGTATGAATCTGTTAGATATCCCCAGCCTTCCCTATATTTCTTCTTTAAAACATCACCCCTTGAGATATATTTGTTTCCCTGTTCCAATGTAAGATGCAGGAGAGAATTTGTTTTGTCCACTGCTAGATCCCCAAGCCCTGAAGCTAATTGGAGGTGCTCCACAAATATGCTATGAATGATAGAATGGAGAGAAACCAAAATTGATAACCTGTCAGGCCTGAATTATGCATGTGCTCCCCCTTATTCTTCACTTTCTGAAACCTGCACTTTCATAATTCTCCAGGTACTTCATAACCGTATGTTAGCATGGCTGCCTGCCAGTCCTTACTCTTGTCCATCTTTCTGTTGTACCTTACAAAACTACCAAGTTTTCTTTTTTGGATTTTTCTTTTTTTTAGATTCAGTAATACCCTGTCTCTTTTAGTCCTTCTAATTGTCTGAAAACTCATTCCATTGTCCTTTATTGGATTCTTCATGGAATTAATCGTCGGCGTGCCCTAAGCATAACCTCTGCAATAGGACTCTTCTCATTGTGTATGGACTCTGTAAGAAGCCTGCCCACCCTCTAGGCTTCAAATTTCACAGCTATACTGATGACTTCAAATATTTTCTTTCAGCAGTGAAGGAGGTCTAACATTTCTTTCCTTATGAGAAACAATATGGTAGGAATTCCCATTTGTCTTGCCATTTCCAGTTCTCTCTCCAGACCTGTGTATTTTTATTCATGGAGTCATTACTTTTCTTTGTTCCTAAGACTGACAATATCTAAGTACTCTCCAAATTTTATTCCTGCTCTATACAAATAGAACTAATTAACAATCCCTTGCTCCCATTTCCCTTATCTTGAGATGAGGTGCCTGGACACTTAACAGCATCTTTATGGCCTCCTTGCTTCACGGCTCCCCTCTGCAATCTTCCTAGGGCTATTAGCGCACTGTTTCAATCATACAACTCCCTCGCTTATTATAAAAGAAGGCTCGTGATATCCATGGTTATTAGAGTCTACATTCCTGGCACGAGTTTGAATGCCCATTACAAACAGGGCCCCAGCCTCCCTTAACAGTTTTTTCTTATAACTGTCTTTCATGAATTGTCGTCTGTAGCCTACCAAGGCAGCTTAATTGTGTTTTCCTATTTACAAGTTTACTATTACTCCTCATTTACATCTATTCAAATCTTACTCATTCTTCAAGAGACAGTTCAAATATAAACGCCTACATGACCTCCATTAAAAGCCTTCTGACTAACAGCGCCGGAAATACTCTGCTTTCTGAGTGCCTTTGCATGATTTTCTCACTCGTTGAAGGTCTGCAATTTACTATTTGGAATGTGCTCCATCTTGTTTGAGTGTCTGCTTTCTGTCTTCTAGATTGAAATTCCTTGAGAGCAGACCCTATGCATTCTTTATCTGTTCATTTCACTCCACTCCTTGCACGTGTAGGTATGGGTTCAACTAATGTAAAATGCTGTTATTAAGTTGAATTCAAAAGTCTATTTTCATGTTTAACTTGATTGTGAAAGTGTAAGTTGCTCAGTCATGTCTGACTCTTTGCAACCCCATGGACTGTAGCCCGCCAAGCTCCTTTGTCCATGGATTCTCCAGACAAGAATACTGGAGTGGGTACCACTCCCTTCTGCAGGGGATCTTCCCAACCCAGGGATCAAACCTGGGTCTCCTGAATAGCAGGCAGATTGTTTACCACTGAGCCACAATGGTAGACTATAAATTGAGTTATTCATTTAGTATTTAGGCATCAAAATTGAGTTGAATACCTTTACATAGGAAACCAAAGCTGCAACTTCTGTGATAGTTGATCCAGAGCAAAAAAATTTCATAACTTCTTATTCTTTTGGTAAAAACATCATCATACGATTCCCATGCCAGTTCTTTGCTCTTTGGTAATTTTTAAAAGTCAAATCTCTGCTCAGAAAGTTATCTAGGGCTTTCACTTTTGTAACAATCCAAAAGAAACTGATTATTAGCTTCTAGGATTTCTAAAATTATTCATATACAGATTTTTTTTTCTAAATTCATGGCTTTTAAAATTTCCTGAAATAATTTAGTGACAATTACACCATGTGTAAGGAATATCATCTTTTTAAATCATCTCTGCTGGGGCAAATTTACCCAGTATTAATGGACACATCTAGGAGCAAGACAGGTGATCTATAGCAGGTGATAGCTTCAAGGCCTAGCCCAATCCCAAGCAGGAACTTAAATAATTACTTAAGCAGCAAAATTAGATTTTGTTTATCTTTTCCAGCTGTCAAGGCTGAATTTTCAACATGTTTAGCTCAAATTTTCCTCCATTATTATTAGAAATTTCAAATTCTAGTTTCCTCTCATATAAATAGGAGGTCTCTTACTATGCACTTTCTATCATCAAAATATCACCTATAAGGAAAGAAAGGTCATAGAATTTTATCTACATGTTACTTTGAGCAAATAAGTGCCTTCCACAGAACATTTTATTGATTTTTAGAAGAGGAGTTGACATATTTTACAAGGCTTCAGTGCATATAATATACAGAAAAATTACAAAAATTTTAATATGTTATATAAACATGCTATTCTCCAAATGTAATATGCAGAATTGTACTAATAGTCTAGATTGCATGTGAAAATTAAACATTTGGCAAAACTCTCCAATAATTTCAAGATCCAATAAACAAGCATTGACTTACTTCCAACTATTCACCCCTCCACTCACTTCCTGCATTTTGCCCACCTCCTTTGTCTTAGTGGCTACCACATAAATTGGCACCATCACAGATATTCTTTTGTGTCTGGCAATTATCTAACTTCACGTTCTCTTCTATTCCACTTCAAAAGATTTGTGTTTCTTTCATCCATCCGATGACAAAGATCTCAAGAACTGGTACTGCGTCTCACTTGTTTTTGAGCTTCAGCATCTAGAAATATTAGAATGTGGTTACTGTCAAGTCTGTGTGCATGAGTGCTAAGTCGCTTCAGTCATGTCCAAATTTTTGTGACCCCATGAACTGTAACCCACCAGGCTCCTCTCTCCATGGGATTCTCCAGGCAAGAATACTGGAGTGGGTTTCCATGCCCTCCTCCAGGGGATCTTCAGGATTCAGGGATTGAACCTGTGTCTCTTAAAATCTCCTGCATTGGCAGATAAGTTCTTTACCACTAGCACCACCTGGGAAGCCTAGAATCAATTATAAGTTTGCTAAATTGAACTGAATAAGTTTCAGAGGGAAAGAAAGTGGTTCTGTTCCAGAACTTCCTAGGAATCTGTAGTTTCCAGTTTGCCCCTGACTTCTTAAGCAAATCTTTGATTCAGTAATTCCACTTCTTCTGCCAACTCCAGCTCCTTACTCTGCTTCTGCTGTTATCCATTAAGTTAACAGAATATCCAGAGTCCATTGTTAATGGCACAGAGAAAAATCAGGGCTTATCACCTGTTTTCACTTAAAGCCTCTAGTTATCTATGTTCACTTTTACCTTAGAATAAAAATAAATCTGGTGGCTCAGACAGTAAAGAATACATCTGCAGTGAGGAAAACCCAGGTTTGATCCCTGGGTTGGGACAATCCCCTGGAGAAGGGAATGGCTACCCACTCCAGTATTCTTGCCTGGAGAATTCCATGGACAGAGAAGCCTAGCAGTCTACAGTCCATGGGGTTGCAAAGACTCAGACACCACTGAGCAACTAACACTTTCACTTTTCAAAAATAAACCTTCTACTGTTACCAAACTTAGTGTATCCAGGTCTTTCCCAGATTTTTGTTTTTTTTTAAATTGGAGGATAATTGCTTTATAATGTTGTGGTGGTTTCTGCTTAACAACAATGTAAATCAGCCATAAGTACACATCTATCTCCTCCCTCTTGAGACTCTCCCCCCAACCCTGCAGTCCCATCCCTCCAGATCATGACATAGCTCAGATGTTTCAGTAATAAATATTGGCCCATATCAAACATGACATATAGGCACAAAGAAATCCCATGACTTGAAGAAAATAAAAATTGAGAACAAATTTTGTTTTTTTTAAATCCATTATGTACGCTGCTCTGTGCTATATGTAAAATCTATTACATGATAAAACCAGAGTTTATACACCACATAAGGATCTATAATTATCTATAATTATATTTTTAGCAATAGGACTTCAGAATGTAAATATACTTGCTACATATTACTCATAATGTATTTTAAGAAGAATATTTCATAATGTTTAAATAGTCAATTGAGCAGGAAGATATCAGAGCTCTAAATTTGTCTAAATTTAATCTCATGGGCTCAAAATAAATAAAGCAGAGAATGGACAGGCATTGTATTAATAGATACATCTATATATGTACCTAGAAATTTTAACGTATGTCTCTTAGGCTGATAGAACACACATATAGCAAAAGAAAAAAACCTCAGAAAAATATGAATTTGAACAACACAATTTGAAATCAATAATAAAATGACTTTAAAAAGCTGAAATATTTGGAAATTAAGTAACATATTTCTAAATAATCCAAAACAGAAATTGGAAAATCTTTTGAACTTTAATGGTAAAGAAAATATAATACATGGAAATTTGCAATATAAATAAAACACTGCTTAGAACAAAATTTATAGCAATAAAAGCATATAACAGAGAAATTCAGTGAAGCCAAAAGTTGGTGTTTTAAAATAACTCACACAATTGATAAAATCCTACCAATACCAGTTATGAAAAGAGAGAGAGTACTATCAACAGTGGAAACAAAAAGGGGATACATGACATATCCTAAAGAACTTAAAAGATAATAAAAGTATATTGCAAACAAATTCATTCCAATAAATGTGAACATAATATAAAATGTACAAATTTCTCAAAAACATAAATTTAAAAGCTGACATAAAATGTATTTTAATACATTTATAATTAAAAATCTTCCCAGGAAAATCTCCTTCCAAAAAGAAACGTGTTTTATCAAATCAGCTCACTCCTCCCTGCCCATATCAAAACACAACATGGACTTTAGAAGAATGGAAAATATCGTGCAAACTCTTCCATGATTGTAGAAGCAAAAATCCTGGCCAAGATTATAGTAAACTGACTGCGTCAAAATAGAAAGTACTGATGCTGTGAGATCCAGTAGAGTTTATTTTAGGAATGGAAGTTTGGTCTAATATTTGAAAATCAATCAATGCAATTCACTATATTAACAGGAAAAAAGAAAAATAATATCACCACAACAGATGCAGAAAAACATCGTTTGATAAAATTTAAAACTGATTCATGAAAATGTTGTCATTGCTACTTTTTTTCAGATATATGTAGAATATATATATCTATATATATAATACAATAGAACCTATATATAATATACAATATAATCTATATAGAATATAGTTTATAATATAATCTGTATAGAATATAATAGAACCTTCTAATTCTGATAATGCATATCCTCTTCCCCTCAAAAAAGCAAAATAACTGTAATAGTCATAGGTGTCATTACAATCTTTGGATAGATTGCTACCATTTAAAATCTGTAACTTTTAAAAGATATTGTTAAGAATATGTTCAGTAGCAAACATTTAGGTTTAGATATTTTGCTTAATAATTTATATTAAAATGGATAAAGTATCTACAAATAGAGCAGGATGATTTTCTTTTTTCCATGAAAACAAGTTATATACAAGTTATAACATTGAATTTGTTGACATTTTTAAAGATATTTTCATTATGGTCTGTTTTCTAAAACAGTTGCATAAAAATTTAAAAGGCTTAAGGTATTTACTTTAGAAAATAATAGTTTAAAAAGAAAAAAGAAAAAGAGTTTTTAACACTTTTTTATTTTACTCTACAAATAATGTGCTTACTTTTCCACATTTCCTGTCATTTAATGGTTTAAAAATAAACATTATACTGTTTGATATATTTCCCTTTTTCTGCATATTGCATTTAATTTCAATAATTTCATATGTTCTTTTGAAAGGCTAGCTAAATTAAACTAACATTTATACCACTTAAAATGTTTTAACATAAAAAATGTATTCATTGTAATATTGTGTAATATTATATTACAAAATCCTTAGCAACTTAAATTTCCCATCCATTACTGATTCAAGTTTTGGTTAAATAAGCGTGCAGACTCACTCCTACAGAACGTGTATGCCTCCTTGCCACAGTGGTATTGGGTTTGATTTATTCAAATTATTCCAGTATCATTATTCATTTCATTGATTGACAATATTGACTTTCTCTTATAGTCTTCCACTAAACTATTTAATAAATTAATAATTACCAAATAATAATATTATTTGTTGGGACAATAAATGAATAAATGAGTAAATCACATACAAAAGTGTGACATATGCTTATGTTTGCAACTGATCTTTCTAATCTTTTCTATGATTCATTAGCTATATGCTAAATACTTACTTTGATATAAATAAAAAAATAAATAAATCTTTCTGCTTTCAGAAAGATTAAAATTTAGTTTCTCATTACAACTAATATTCCAATGAAATTATACAAACTTATAAACATTGCTGAGTTTAATCTAGTTTAATAAATATTTATTTGTTTATTTACAAATAAACAAATAACCTGGAGAAGGAAATGGCAACCCACTCCAGTAGTCTTGCCTGGAAAATCCCATGGACAGAGATGTCTGGTGGGCTACAGTCCGTGGTATCACAGGAGTCAGATATGACTTAGGGACTAAACCACCACCAAACAAATAACCAATGTAGCTTATTGTGAATAAGTGTCTGCCTTCTTGGAAAACCTATACACACTTTGGATACTTTATCATCGGCTGGATTTAAGAAAAAGAATTATCCTCTTTCAGACTTATTCTAACAACACAAACTCCCAGCTGGCTCGGTGGTAAAGAATCCTCCTGCCGATGCAGGAGACACAGGCGATACTGGTTGGATTTTCGCAGGTTGGGAAGATTCCCTGGAGGAGGAAATGGCAACCCACTCCAGTATTCTTGCCTGGAAAAGTCCAGGGGCAGAGGGGCCGGCGGAGCTACAGTCCCTGGGGTCACAAAGAGTCGGACACAACTGAGCAACTCAGCATACACATGATACAAACACCAAGAAAAAGACAGACAGCGGGAGGTGAGAGTATGAAGATGCAACGTAGCTCTTCACTAAGGAACAAAGTGTAGGGTCAAGTACTGATCTTCGCAGAGTGGAATCCTTACCCGGCATCCAGCTGCAGGCGGAGCAGAAGTTAGAGAGGAAATCGATATTTCACCACTGAGTATTTTTAGAGTTTAAAATTATAGGACACAGAAAGCTCTGACAGAGAGCAACTGAATGGTGCACAGTGTGTGTGTCTGAAATGTCTAAAAATGCTTCTCTTGACAAAGCAGTAGAAAAGGTTATTCAGAGTAGCCAGCTTTGAAAACTGTTTTTAACTTGTCTTTCCCCAGATTGAACACAGAGACAAAATGTTACGTGTGGACAACACCTACTGAAAAGTATAGGCTTGCCTGGGTGCATTAGAAAAAAAAGAAATTTTTAATTATGTGTAATGCTTTTACTTATAAATAATTAGAAAAATGTAAAGTGGTTCAAAGAAAAAGTTGTCCATTATCCACATAACCAGAGATAATCACAGTTAATGTAATGGATACATCGATTCATTCAAGTGCGTCACTTCACAAACAGACTGAGAATCTCAGATCTCTTTACCTTATTCATAAATGGAATTTCAGACTGTGACTTTAATGGCATTACAACATGTTAATACATGGGGGTGCTATAACTTATTTCAACAATTCTGTGGGACAGTCAAAGGATATCCAGTGTGCTGCTTTATAAGACACGTTGTGATGAATGTCTTGCAGTGACTTTTAAAATTTGTTTTATATTCTTAAGTTCTAATCAAGATGAAATTCTGAGAGTAAAAGTCCTGATAGTTAAAGTCAAACTGTCATCAGAGAAGTTAAAACAATGCTTTCCCATCTGCACCAAGAATTGCCATTGTGTTATTAACTTGCAGATTTTACTACTTGAGCTGAAAATGTGTACATTGCTGTTCATTCTCATACGTGCTTTTGTAAATTGTCTGTGTCTCGGGCAATAGGTTATGTCTTGTTCCACATATTTGCTCCCCTTCTCTACATGTGGGTTATACCCCCCACCTATGCGATACAATTTTTCAGGGCCTCCTGCACAAGGCATGTGTACCCTCCTGTCCCCTTGGGACTGAGATTTTGCATTTGTATATATGTTTAATTTTCTATGTATTATGATGTTTTGACAACTTAAAAACCCTTTCTGGCTGGGGAAAGACTGCCCCTCCTGGGGCTAGTTATTTTTTATTTAGTGGAAAGTAGAGGAGATCCAACCAGTCCATCCTAAAGGAGATCAGTCCTGGGTGTTCACTGGAAGGACTGATGCTGAAGCTGAAACTCCAATACTTGGGTCACCTCATGCGAAGAGCTGACTCATTGGAAAAGACCCTGATGCTGGGACGGATGGAGGGCAGGAGGAGAAGGGGACGACAGGGGATGAGATGGTTGGATGGCATCACTGACTTGATGGACATGGGTTTGAGTAAACTCCGGGAGTTGGTGATGGACAGGGAGGCCTGGCGTGCTGCGATTCATGGGGTCGCAAAGAGTCAGGCACAACTGAGGGACTGAACTGAACTGAACTGAGAGGAGCTTAAACGATAAATTTTGCTCTGGGAAAATTTATTCTGAAATGTCTCCTTCTCTTCATTGATATGGGCTTCCCCAGTGGCTCAACAGTAAAGAATCTATCTGCAATGCAGGAAATGAGGGTTTGATCCCTGGGTCAAGAAGATCCCTTGGAGAAGGAAATGGCAATCCATTTCAGTATTCTGGCCTGTGAAATCCCATGGACAGAGCAGCCTGGCGGGCTACAGTCTGTGGCGTCGCAAAGATTGTGACAAAACTTAGCGGCTAAGCAACTACATTGGTAAATATTAGGCAAGCTATGTCAGGTCATGCTAACAATTCTAAAATCTAGGCACTTCATAATAAGTGTGTATGAATGTATGTACTTAATCTCACGCTGCCTGTCCTGTACATGTTGTCTAGAGGTTTTGCTCCATGTCTTCTTTCTCTGGGGTCCAGGCTGATGGAGTAACCTCTGTTTAAGAAAAAGGAAAAGGCAAGAGATAAAGGATACACGAAAACTGAACTGAAACTGTTGCTCAGTCGTGTCCGACTCTTTGCGACCCCATGGACTGTAGCCCACTATGCTCCTCTGTCCATGGAATTCTTCAGGCAAGAATACTGGAGTGGGTTGCCAGTTCCTTCTCCAGGGGATCTTCCCGACCCAGGGATCAAACTCCGGTCTTCCACATTGCAGGCAGATATATGGCTCTTAAATATTTTACCCAGAAAAAGCACATTATCTCCACTAGCATTTCATGGACCAGAAGAATACATGTGACCAAAACTAGCTATAAGGGGAAATGGCGTACAATCCTATATGGGACTGGAAGGAACAACTTAAATATCTGTGAAACAGTGCTAGTGAGCAGCCCTTGTGATATGACCTGAATGTTAAACTTCTTAGTCAGGGGCTAGATGGAGATTTCAGGGATCCCGGAATAGAAAGAGTAATAAAATGCACGAGAGAAAAGGCAAGAAAGATTCTTAACCACACAGTCTTCTGTGACAGCAGTCAAAAGACTCCATTTCTGGCTTAACCACAATTCCCATGAGTGATTTCTAGAAATACTTCCAGGACTTACTTATGCTACCTTGTTAGGTTTTGTTATTTGTCTGCTTTTGTTAAGCTTGTTAGGCCCACAATTTTCTTCCTTTAATTTCTGAGGAGAAAAAACTCCCTGTGTACAGATCTTTACCTTTAAAGAAGAAAGTTTTATTCACTGTCTTATAAAGCTAGCTCCTAAGTAAAAATTGTTTTCTTTACTAGGTCAGCTAAAGGTTTAAGACATATAGTATCAACGTATTATTATCTTGGCAGCCTGTAAGCATGGTGAAAGTGAAGTAATTGGCCAGTCATAAATTGGACATAGAACAATTACTTAATTTCTTTTCATGAACAAAGGATCTTACAATTTCAAATATGAAACTTGAAAATTAGTCTTATTCTCTTTCTCTTGTAATACAATACACAGTCAACTAATGAAAAAAAAAAAGTCTTTCATCTTGAAATGAGAATCACTTAAGAAATGAAAATGCTGTAAGAAAAGAAAATGAAAATTCTAATCTAAGTTCCAATAAATGTCTTCTCTGGTTAATTCGGTGTCATTCACTAAATAAAGTGAGTCTATCAGAGTCATTGCAATTGCCAAGAGTCTGCAAACATCCCTGCCTTGTGTCATAGGATGAAAATGAAAGAACTTAGAAATATGTATTATGTACAAGACTATAGTCACCACTCCAGATACTTAAGATAGTTAAAATGTGTACTTTTCTAAAACAATATGTATATTTAACATATAGCCAACAAATATAAAAAGGCATTATGAGTAATTGCAAGTACAGTGGATAATTCAGTGGGAAGCAACAAATATTGTAGTTTTTCTAATATCTGGCAGATATTTGATCCTATGGCATATGAGGAAATAGAAACATCACCAAATCCTTCCCATAGGCTTCTCTGTGAATTGTAATATATTTCTTAACTACCATGAGACACATGACTACTCAAAAATTACCTTAGTTGCATAATCAAGTAGGCTTTTACTTGCATAACCAAGGTGCTTTCCGAGATTAGTTTTAGGCATTCCCCTGCCTCCTATAGGGGCTTCCCTGGTGGATCAGGCCTAGAGAATCTGCCCACAATGCAGAAGACCTGGGTTCAGTTCCTGGGTCGGGAAGATCCCCTGGAGAAGGGAATGGCAACACACTCCAGTTCTCTTGCCTGGAGAATCCCATGGACAGAGGACCCTGGCGGGCCACAGTCCATAAGATCGCAGAGTCACACATGACTGAGTGACTACCTGCCCCCTATAGAAGTAAACATTGTGCTCTCTAGGTCTCATGCCTGATCTCCACTAGTTCTGAGCAATCAGCTGATACACCAGAGAAATTCTGTTCTATATTTTTCTTCAAGGAGGTAGTACTCCTGTGTGGAGGCATAGACAAAATGGTGGGTTTTGTCACAGTCCCCCTGATGCAAAAGTCCACCTGAAATGGGCTTGCTGTGAGTTACTGTCTGATAAAGCTTCCCAGTTGGTGCTGGTGGTGAAGAACCCACCCAGAAGACGTAAGAGATGTGGATTCAATCCCTGGATTGGGAAGATCCCCTGGAGGAGGTCATGGCAACCCATTCCAGTATTCTTGCCTAGAGAATCCCCATGGACAGAGAAGCCTGGCAGGCTCCAGTCCATAGGGTCGCAAAGAGTCGGACACAACTGAAGCAACTTAGCATCAGAGCAAGCTAAAATGAAACAATTTTTATAGAACTTGTATCTCTGAAAGCATGGGGAAGGGTGACCACTGCCCCAGCCAACATGGAACCTCACACGGCTAAGGGAATGGGTAGATCTGTATCTCAAGTCACAGTTGTTCTGGGTTGTGTCAGACACGTTGTTAAGAAAAGCTTGTTATCATCAGATTTCTACTTGCTGTCTTACAAATAGATATATATATACCAATCCTAAATTGATTGAAAATATGACCACTTTCTTGCATTGTTACAGATATTACCTAATGATTGGTTCCAAGTGACTTGAAAATTTCCAACAGCCCCTATTTTTTTCTGCCTAAAATACCAAATAAAATCCATGTAGACCTGGATATTTTTTTCTCTCGGCTTAATGAGAGTCAATTTTCCTTGAAACAACTTGTGAGATAATAGTTTAGGAACAAAGAAGAAATGAAAATAGGGGAAGATGTATGACAATGGCCACTCCCTTCCTAGCTCCCAACTGCTATGCTTACAAAGGTTAGCAAACTACTACAAATAAAGAAAAACCCTGGCATAGGCAAGGATCATTTCTTGCTTTCTTGAGAGAGAAAATGACAGTCTCATAGACCTTGGCTCATCTACTAGCACATCTTAAATTTATGTCAGGGTGCCAAAGATCCAGAAGTCACACTAGTTCTCCATTTTTCTCAATAGAAATAAAAGCACAGAGACTTTGGTATTTGCAAGCAGGAGATCAGGAAACAAGGTACTGTGTCTATTACCCCAAAATCTGAATCTGTCTCAGAAATAAAGCAGCTGAGGCTGAGAGTCCCATCATTTTAAAAAATGAAGTCCCATCATTTTTAAAAATGAAGTCCCATCATTTTAAAAAGATAGATATAAAGGAGTTTTTTCACACTTATCCTTTCATCTTTAGCATCCTATTCCAAGCTGGGACCTGCTCTGTTGACTCATAGCAAAGTAAGGACCTTTTTTCTTGTTAGTCCGTGTCATTGCCACGTTAATGTTCTTCATATTCATAAAAGGAAATGAGCGAAAGCATTTTTCTTGTCTGTTAGAAATGAGTCATGACCTTATACACTGAAGTAGGAAATACACAAAGTAAATTGTTCTACGGTAGTGATTTGGCAGAACTGACTTTGTTATTCTTCTTTTGGTCCTGCCTAAGTGACCATAAAGAGCTTTTCTACAATAGTGACTCTCATAAATCTTAGATATAGGAGGCGTTCCATAATGTTTTTAAATGAATGCATAGCTGTGTATGACAGTCATATCCTAACATGAATCATATTTCCATAGATGTATATTTCAGACAACATTAGGATATGAAGACAATGAGAAGATATTAGTCACAGTTGGGGGAATCATTAATGGATATCGAGGAAAGATATCATGACCATAGTAAATTTTCCTCAGAAGGTGCAACTTGTAGTAATTCTGTGCAATATTAATGATTAAAATGCTATGTGTCAGAGGCTACTGATTAGAAAATGATTTCCTCTTCTTCCTGGGCTTCCCTGGTGGCTCAGCTGGTAAAGAATCTGCCTGCAATGCAAGAGGCCTGGGTTTGATCCCTGGGTTGGGAAGATCCCTTAGAGAAGAGACCAGCTACCCACTCCAGTGTTCTGGTCTGGAGAATGCCATGGACTACATATCCATGGGGTTGCAAAGAGTTGAACATGACTGAGCAAATTTCAGTCACTCACTCCTCTTCTTCCTGGTCCTATATTCTTTATGATCCATCGAAATTAGACATAGCCTCGTGACTGGCTTCTATTCAATAGAATGTGAGTGGAAATGATGTGTGTTACCTCCCAACCTGGCCATCAAAACTTCACATATGCTATGCTCCATATACTTTTCTATAGGTTTCTATAATATGCTCCATACATATTTGATAGGATATTATGTATTATGCTTCATGAAATAAGACCAATGGAGAAAGAAAAATACTATATGATATCACTTACATGTGACATGTAATGTGAAAAATAACACAATAATGTATATAGCAAAACAGAAATAGAATCACAGATACAGAAAACACACTGGCAGTTGGCAGAAGGAAGGGGGCTGGCAAGTTAGGGGTAGGGGAATAAAAGATACAAACAACTATGTATAATAAGCAAGAAGGATATATTGTATAGCACAGGGAATTATACACATTAGATTTAATAGCACATATTCTATAAAAATACTGAATCACTAGGCTCAGCAGTAAAGAATCTGCCTGCAATATAGGAGACATGGGTTTGATCCTTGGGTCATGAAAATTCCTTCGAGGAGGAAATGGAAACCCACTCCAGTATTCTTGCCTGGGAAAATCCCATCGATAGAGAAGCATAGTGGGTTATGGTTGGTCCATGGGATTGCAAAGGGGTGGACCACCGCCAATCTGTAAAAATACTGAATCACTATGCTGCATGCCTGAAAGTAATATAATATTGTAAATTAAATATACTTCAATAAAAATAATTAAATTTAAAAAGATGTTTCAAATTTGATATCATGGACTAAGATTCTACCAGAATATATTTCCTATAAAAAAAAATATATATATATAAACTTCTGACAAAATACAACAAACCACTGTCTGAAAAACCTTGGAGAGTGAACAAAACTTCTCTTCAGTTCAGTTGTTCAGTCATGTCCGACTCTTTGCGATCCCATGAACCACAGCACGCCAGGCCTCCCTGTCCATCACCAACTCCCGGAGTTTACTCAAACTCATGTCCATCAAGTCAGTGATGCCATCCAGCCATCTCGTCCTCTGTCGGCCCCCTTCTCCTCCCACCCCCAATCCCTCCCAGCATCAGGGTCTTTTCCAATGAGTCAACTCTTCACATGAGGTGGCCAAAGTATTGGAGTTTCAGCTTCAGCATCAGTCCTTCCAATGAACACCCAAGACTGATCTCCTTTAGGGTGGACTGGTTGGATCCCTTTGCAGTCCAAGGGACTCTCAAGAGTCTTCTCCAACACCACAGTTCAAAAACTTCAATTTCTTGGCACTCAGCTTTCTTCACAGTCCAACTCTCACATCCATACGTGACAAATGGAAAAACCATAGCCTTGACTAGATGGACCTTTGTTGGTAATGTAATGTCTCCGCTTCTCAATATGCTGCCTAGGTTGGTCAGAAGTTTCCTTTCAAGGAGTAAGTGTCTTTCAATTTCATGGCTGCAATCACCATCTGCAGTGATTTTGGAGCCCAAAAAAATAAAGTCTGACACTGTGTCCACTGTTTCCCCATCTATTTCCCATGAAGTGATGGGACCAGATGCCATGATTTTAGTTTTCTGAATGCTGAGCTTTAAGCCAACTTTTTCACTCTCCTCTTTCACTTTCATCAAGAGGCTTTTTAGTTCCTCTTCACTTTCTGCCATAAGGGTGGTGTCATCTGCATATCTGAGGTGATTGATATTTCTCCCAGCAATCTTGATTCCAGCTTGTGCTTCTTCCAGCCCAGCATTTCTCATGATGTACTCTGCATATAAGTTAAATAAGCAGGGTGACTATATACAGCCTTCGTGTACTCCTTTTCCTATTTGGAACCAGTCTGTTGTTCCATGATCAGTTCTAACTGTTGCTTCCTGACCTACATATAGGTTTCTCAAGAGGCAGGTCAGGTGGTCTGGTATTCCCATCTCTTTCAGAAGTTTCCACAGATTTTTGTGACCCACACAGTCAAAGGCGTTGGCATAGTCAATAAAGCAGAAATAGATGTTTCTCTGGAACTCTCTTGCTTTTTCAATGATCCAGCGGATGTTGGCAATTTGATCTCTGGTTCCTCTGTCTTTTCTAAAACCAGCTGGAACATCTGGAAATTCACGGTTCACGTATTGCTGAAGCCTGGCTTGGAGAATTTTGTGCGTTACTTTACTAGCGTGTGAGATGAGTGCAATTGTGTGGTAGTTTGAGCATTCTTTGGCATAGCCTTTCTTTGGGATTGGAATGAAAACTGACCTTTTCCAGTCCTGTGGCCACTGCTGAGTTTTCCAAATTTGCTGGCATATTGAGTGCAGCACTTTAACAGCATCATCTTTCAGGATTTGAAATAGCTCAACTGGAATTCCATCACCTCTACTAGCACTTCTCTTAGGGGAGTCAAATACTGAATTGGCAAACAACATGAGACCACATCCTCTAACTTGACACTGTACCGTAGTCAACTCTGTTCATGATGGCTAATATCCTCATAGAAAATCCACATCTTTCCAGTCAGAATATAACAGAGTACAGAACTCGGGAAAGTGATAGGGGAATCTTGGAAGAAAGGGAGACAGAGATGGGGAGCTACAAATTCTGTCTAAACATCCGTGATTGACCCTTGAATTATGCTTGCATGTGGCAGATTCAAAATGGTCCAAGTGAGAATCTAATGACTGAGCTGAGATTTGCACTGCAATTCAAGAGACAGTATTTGTCTACAAAGTTAGCTGTCCACCAAGCAAGACTTTAACATTCTGTGGAAGACTGTAACAGAAACCACAGCCTCCGAAACATTCATAATGTTTAGTGTACAATGTAAACTTATCCAGCATAGAAAAGAGAGAAGAAAATGTGATCCACCTTGAGAGCAAAGAATAATAGAAGAATGATATTAAAAATAGTAATGAATGTAAAACAGGTTAATGCCATCTACTAACCTCAGTAATTAATACTAGCTTAGTGAAATCACATTATACATATTGATAAAGACTTTGTGGACAGACAAATGAAATGGATTCATCAAAAACATTTCTTGTAAACTAAGCTCAAAAATTAGAAACAAGAAAGCAAGCAACAAAGTGAAAAGGCAACATTTGGATTAGGAGTAAATATTTGCAAACCACATGTCTAATAAGGGATTCATTTCCAAAGTATATAAGGAATTCCCACAATTCAATGGTAAAAAAAAATTCATCAGTAAAAAAAAAAAAAAATAAGGAACTCGAATCCAATAGCAGAAAAATAACTACAAAATGCAATTCAAGGCAAAAGACTTGAATACAATCTGTCAAAAGAAACCATACCCGTAATTCTCTGGTGGTTCAGTGATTAGAACTCCATGCTTCCACTGCAGGGGGCACAGTTTCAATCTCTGGTTGTCGAGCTGCACGGCCAGCCAAAAACAAAGAAGACATACAAATTACTATTACGTATATGAAAAGATGCTCAACATCATTAATCAGCAGGAAAATGCAAATCAATGAGATACCACCTCACTCCTATTAGAATGACTATCATCAATAATACGAGATAACAAGTGTTGGCTAAGATGTGGAGAAAAAGGAACATTTGCAAACCATCAATGGGAATGAAAATTGGAGCAGCCTTTACGAAAAACAGTATAAAGTTTCCTCAAAAGATTAACAATAGAACTATTAATACTATATGATACAGCAATCTCATTCCTGGATGTATATCCAAAAGAATTGAAATTAGGATCCCATAGAGATATCTACAGCCCCTTCTTCAGTGCAGCAATATTCACAATAGCAAAGATGTGGAAATACCCAAATGTCCACTGACACATGAATGGATAAAGAAAATGTGTTATATACATGTAATAGAATAGTGAAAAGAAAGTGAAGGTGAAGTCGCTCAGTCGTGTCTGACTCTTTGTGACCCCATGAACTGTAGCCTACCAGGCTCCTCTGTCCATGGGATTCTCCAGACAAGAATACTGGAGTGGGTTGCCATTTAAAGAAAGTCCTACCATTTGTAGCATGAATGGATTTGTAAGGCATTACACAAAGTGAAATAAATCTATCACAGAAGGACAAAAACTGCATGATTCCACTTATATGCAGTATATAAATAGTCCAATTCATAGAAAAAGGAAATATAGTGGTGGTTGGAGAGGGAAATGGAGAATTATTTTTAACAACTCTTAAATTAAGCTCACAAAATGACAAGGGCTCACTTCTAATATGCCTGAAACAAATGAACAAAGACCAAAAATGAGAATGACAATATAATTTTTATGCAAGAAGAGATGGATTATGTCACATTAAAACTGCCATTTGTTGAATGTCTAATATAGTCTAATCACTGTTAAGTGGTTCAAGCAGGCAACAGAATATTATAACTTAAAACAAATTCAATCAGTGAATTTGTCTATAAGATTTACTAACTTTATCACTATCTCATGTGTGGAACTTTCCTGGTGGCTAGACAATAAAGAATCTGCCTGCAATGCAGGAGATCCAGGGTCAGTCTCTGGGTCAGGAAGATTCCTTGGAAGGGAATGGCTACCCACTCCAGTATTCTTGCCTGGAGAATCCTGTGGCCAGAGGAGCCTGGCAGGCTGTGATCCATGGGGTCAAAAAGAGTCAGACACGACTGAACACACATGCACACACACACACATCCTTCTGTTACTCATTTAGGACCAAGTTCTTGCAGTATGACCTGGAGCTACGGTATTTAACCTTTCTTATTTTTTTATTTTTCCCAGTTATTTTTATTTAACCTTTTTTAAATTCTTGATGGAGAATTCGACAAATGTCTTTAGCTTCTAAGGGGAAAATATCCTTTCTTCAAAGTGGAAGGGACCCAAAAGAAGGTGCAAAACAATAATGATTTCTATTTAAATATGTGAAAGGAGAATAGACATAAAATTCTGGAGGGGACGCAAAGGCTACAACCACTAATAAGCAGTTTTTTCTCTGTGTCCTCTCTTTTTCTGGAAGGGTTTCATTGTTCTGATTTAAAAGTAAGGCCAGTAGTTTCCTTTGACATGGCATTTACTGTGAGTGGTAATTCTCCCATTCACTTTTACTATCTTTGAGGTAGTGACTCTTATTATCTGCATTTGCAAGTGAGGAAATGGTCTCAGAAAGGTTAAATAACTTGTCCAAGTACTCTATGCATGTTACAAATTAGATTTTCTTCTTCTTCCCAGAAGCTCTGCACTGAATATATAAGCTCTTCTGACTCCTAAATTATAGAAAAATGTACTTAACACCAGATATGATTTTCTTCTAAAAAATTTATCTACACATTAAATGCAGAGAACTTTAATCTGCATTGCTTTATTATTACCATGATAATTATTATTAGATAATGATCAAACTCTATCAAGTTGATATATACATATAGAAGGTGAAATTACTTCATAACTCTAATTCCAAAGCCGAAACCACTCAGCAATTGGACATATATTCTTTTAGGCAAATGTATATGTTTATATTACAAATACTACATATGCATAGTCATGCCATTTCCCCTTCTTAACCAATCTCCTTATGAGTTGAACTGTTTCTAGCTTTTTTTCTATTTCAACAATGCTGCAATTGATTTTGAAATTTCTTCTAAGGAATGAATTTATACATGAAATACTTACTGCATCTTTCTGTTTAATCATCATTTATTGTATATTCAAAACAGAGCATATCCCTCCCCCAAACTCCAGTAATAAGAATAAAATATTGGTTACTTAGTAACCAGGAGTTTGTCTGCAAATAATCAATAAGTAGACACAGAAGTCACTACTGCTCTTAATAAATGAAATAGGGCAAACTCCCTAATGATCTACAGAAAAAGAAAAATTGGAGAGTGAAAGTACTAAAAAAGCATCTGTGTAATTGATTTCCATGATTCTAATGGACCAAAAACCTTTAATTAAATTTGTTATAAATGGGATTTTCATTATCGTTTTTATTGAAATTCATGTTTTCTAGTCATATGAATAAATGTGTAAAGGTACCTATGATGCAGCAACATCATGGTTAATCCCCCCATCTGGCAATTAACTTTACCACATTTCCTTGGATTACACTCTTATACAATTGCAGAGGAAGAAGATGAGATCCAGTAAAACAGGTCTGGTATGCGTGTGCGCTCAGTAGTATCCAACTCTTTGGAACCACATGGACTGTAACCCAACCAGGCTCCCCTGTTAATGGAATTTTCCAGGTAAGGACACTGGAGTGGGTTGCCATTTCCAACTCCAGGAGATCTTCCCAACCCAGGGACTGAACTTGCATGGTTTACATGTCCTGCATTGGAAGGCAGATTCTTTACCACTAGCGCTTTCATTTTCTAGAATATTAAAATAATATTATGTACTCCTGAATACTTTTTCTATATCAATTCTTCAGTCACACCAGAAATTATAAAAGTTTATGTCTTCTTCAGGAGAATCACTTTCAGACTCTATAGACACCCACAACATACACAAATCTCAAAAATTGCATGACCAAAGGCTCACTGGGGCTAATCTAACTACTCTGTGAACTGGATCACACTTCACAAGATCAGATAAGAGGATCAGATAAGAAAGAGAGAATATAGGGATAAGTAAGTGCATAGATGGATGAATAAATGAGATAAATGGGTAGGTAGATATTTTAACTTGAATGTTTATATATTCTGTGCAATATAATAAGGGCTTTACATAAATTATCCTTCTTAACCTTTACAGGAATCCTATGAAGTAGGCATCTTGATTGAGATGTGGAAATTGAGGCTTATGTCTGAATTGCCCATGATCTTGCTCTTAAGGAAAGGCACTTGTGGTATTCAACCTTAAAGTTTGAAAACACAGACGCCTGCTCATTCATTCAGTATAGCTGGGTGATTCTTACATGCCAGCTCCATTCTAGGCATCACAGACCAAGCAGGAAACAAAACAGACCAAATCTCTGCTCTCATACAGTTTATGCTCTACTCAAAAGAAGAGACAAAAATCTTAAGCATATAATATATCAGCAGCTAATGAATAGGATTTAAAACATAAAAATAAGGTGAGGAAGGAGCTCTTGAAGGTAGGGAGTGTAAGACAATCTTTTAATAGAAAGGAAGACATTTGAGCAGAGACTTGAATGAAGTGCAATACCGCCATCAAGCAGACAGGTATTTGCTGGATGTGTGAGAAAGACTACAAGGAGATCAGTTCTGAGTACAGAGGAATGTTCTGGGACAGGGGCAGAGTTCAGGAGAAGGGGTGTTAGGAGGTGAAGCAGAGAGGTTATCAGGGAAAGACCACACAGCTCTGCATTTTATCCTTCAGGATATTGAAGCCACTGGAGAACTGGGCCAAGAGCAGTCCCTCTCTACTCAAGGGTTACAGGACAACTCTGGCAGCTATGGGGAAGCAAAGAAGAAGAAATCAGTGAAGAAAGTGGTTCTCAACACTGTCAAACTCAGGGTAGTTTTTAAATAAAAGTTAGTGAAAATGCTTTCTTTACTATTCTAAATAAATCCAAACTACTTCTATAGCCAATTACCAAGATAAATCAACATTTAGAATAATAAAAAATTTCAAAAGCCCAATTTTTAATATCAAACATGAATAAATGGAAAATAATTTATTTTAAAAATTGTGTATTTTCTATCAATGTCTTTTCCTGCAAGAAGACATTGGAAAACTGACCAGGGATCATATTTTGACACACATTTGTAAGCCATGCTGTAAATGTGAATGCTGAAAGTACTGGCCAGCAATTCAAAGACCAAGAACAGCATAGCCAGTGATGATGTCATTTTCTGAGATGATGAAAAATATCCTAATAATCTTAAACAATACTAAACATAGCATTCCTTCAATTTACACAACAGGCACATTCATGGAAAATTCTTATATATTAAAACAAAAACCCACTTGGAGTTTGTAAATACAGTGGAATTAAATTCTAGGCTCAGGAATGACCATGAATGTGAGACATTTAAAAGGAAAGTGGGATAGAGGATCATTAATTTTTTTCTAGAGGACTGTTCTGTGCATTGAAGGGCATCTAACATCACTGGCCTCTGCCCATTAAAGCACCAATGTCTCCTTCAATCACTCTGACTAACAAATATGGCTTTATGTGTTTTGAAAATGTTTCAAGATGTTTTTCTATTATTCACATGGGAATCACTGACTCAGGAGACTACAGCAAGAGGCAGATGAAAAAAGACGCTGCAGTGGCCATAAGCAGCAGATTCAGGATGTGAAGTTGGAAATTACAATATTGGCCAATGATTAGATGTTAGAACTGGACATGGAACAACTGACTGGTTCAAAATTGGGAAGGGAATACCACAAGTCTGTATATTGTCACCCTGCTTATTTAATTTCTATGCAGAGTACATCATGTGAAACACCAGGCTGGATGAATCACATGCTGGAATCAAGATTGCCAGGAGGAATATCATCAACCTCAGATATACAGATGATATCACTCTAACAGCAGAAAGTAAAGAGGAACAAAAGAGCGTGTTAATAAGGGTGAAAGAAGAGAGTGAAAAAGCTGGCTTAAAACTCAGTATTCAAAAAACTCAGATCATGGCATCTGGTCCAATCACTTCGTGGCAAATAGAAGGGGAAAACGTGAAAGCAGTAACAGATTTTATTTTCTTGGGCTCCAAAATCACTGCAGACAGTGACTAGAGTCACAAAATTAAAACACACTTGCTCCTTGGAAGGAAAGCTATGAAAACCTAGAAAGTGGG
The DNA here is from genome assembly GCF_033118175.1 of Dama dama. Lineage (NCBI taxonomy): Eukaryota > Metazoa > Chordata > Mammalia > Artiodactyla > Cervidae > Dama > Dama dama. The sequence continues at coordinate 66,616,346 of NC_083710.1, forward strand.
TTAAAGACAGAGACATCACTTTGCTGGCAAAAGTCCATATAGTCAAAGTTGTGGTTTTTTTCCCAGTAGTACAGATGTGAGAGCTAGACCATAAAGAAGGCTGTGCACCAAAGAATTATGACAAAAAGTTTCTAAACTAGAGTAAATTACATTAAAGTTCACAATAGCATTTCTTTACTATGTAGTAGAAGTCAAAACATCAAGAAAATGCATATTTTAATGGTAAAGAATAAAAGTGCTGGATCTATACTTCTAAAGAAAACCCAAGCAGTTTGGTTAAGGTGTGCATGAAGACTGAGAATGGAAACTGAAAGTGAAGCTAGGATTGTAGAAAGGAATGTAGAAAAGAGAAGTGACTGGAGGGTGATGATAAATTTTGCTGGCTTCATTATTTTGCCTAAACTATATGAAAAAATTCTTCCCAACCCAGATAATCACGGTGGTGTGATCACTCACCTAGAGCCAGAAATCCTGGTGAAGTCAAGTAGGCCTGAGGAAGCATCACTACGAACAAAGCTAGTGGAGGTGATGGAATTCCAGTTGAGCTATTTCAAATCCTGAAAGATGATGCTGTGAAAGCGCTGCACTCAATATACCAGCAAATTTGGAAAACTCAGCAATCACCACAGGACTGGAAAAGGTCAGTTTTCATTCCAATCCCAAAGAAAGGCAATGCCAAAGAATGCTCAAACTACCACACAATTGCTTTCCTCTCACACGCTAGAAAAGTAATACTCAAAATTCTCCAAGCCAGGCTTCAACAGTACTTGAACCATGAACTTCCAGATGTTCAAGCTGGTTTTAGAAAAGGCAGAGGAACCAGAGATCAAATTGCCAACATCCGTTGGATCATCAAAAAAGCAAGAAAGTTCCAGAAAAACATCTACTTCTGCTTTATTGACTATGCCAAAGTCTTTGACTATGTGGATCACAACAAACTGTGGAAACTTCTGAAAGAGATGGGAATACCAGACCACCTGACCTGCCTCTTGAGAAATCTGTATGCAGGTCAAGAAGCAACAGTTAGAAATGGACATGGAACAACAGATTGGTTCCAAATCAGGAAAGGAGTACGTGAAGCCTGTATATTGTCATCCTGCTTATTTAATTTATACACAGAGTACATCTTGAGAAATTATGAACTGGATGAAGCACAAGCCAGAATCAAGATTGCTAGGAGAAATATCAATCACCTCAGATATGCAGATGACACCACCCTTATGGCAGAAAGTTAAGAAGAACTAAAGAGCCTCTTGATGGAAGTGAAAGAGGAGAGTGAAAAAGTTGGCTTAAAACTCAACATTCAGAAAATTAAGATCATGGCATCTGGTCCCATTACTTCATGGCAAAGAGATGGGGAAACAGTGGAAATAGTGACAGACCTCATTTTCTTGGGCTCCAAAATCACTGCAGACAGTGACTGCAGTCATGAAATTAAAAGACAGTTGCTCCTTGGAAGAAAAGTTATAACTAATCTAGACAGCATATTAAAAAGCAGAGACATTACTTTGCCAACAAAGGTCCATCTAATCAAAGCTATGGTTTTTCCAGTAATCATGTATGGATGTGAGAATTGGACTGTAAAGAAAGCTGAGTGCTGAAGAATTGATGCTTTTGAACTGTGGTGTTGGAGAAGACTCTTGAGAATCCCTTGGACTGCAAGGAGATCCAACCAGTCAATCCTAAAGGAAATTGGTCCTGAATATTCACTGGAAGGACTGATGCTGAAGCTGAAACTCCAGTACTTTTGGTTGCCTGATGCGAAGAACTGACTCATTTGAAAAAACCCTGATACTGGGAAGATTGAAGGCAGGAGAAGGGGATGACAGAGGATGAGATGGTTGGATGGCATCACTGACTCAATGGACATGAGTTTGAGTAAACTCCAGAAGTTGGTGATGAACAGGGAGGCCTGGCATGCTGCAGTTCATGGGGTCGTAAAGAGTCAAACGTGACTGAGAGACTGCACTAAACTGAACTGATGATTTTGCCTAGGACTGATCATAGTCAGTAATGTACCCACGGCTATCTGCCATATGACAGTGAAGTTTCACTGAGCACCAAACTATCTTCAATGCAAGAAAAATACCTAGGTTGACTTCAAATCAAGAAAAATAGGGAAAAGTTTCTCAGTTTCCTCCATGAGCCAAAGAGCAGATAAGGCTACCATCCACCTCATAAGGGTAGCAGGATATAGTCACAGGGTGTTGTGACTCAGCCCATGAACCACAGTGGGTATCTTTCCCTTTTAGACGAAGGGAATTTATTAAATCTTTCATTGATCTACCCATCTTCCCTGACCAAACTATTAACATACCAAAGGAGAGAAGATAAGCCTAGGAATGTCCTTCTGGGTCATTATCATACTACATCCCCCAAAGTCATATTTCTCAATGTAAATTTGAATAAGAGACAAGAATAAAAGTTAATGTTTTAATTTCAATATGTTATCTCAATCCTTCCATATAGAGAATACTATCCAGTAACTTATGGTATTTCTTCTCAGAACACTTGAATACAGAATCTGCTTTTTTTCATTTTTAGTAGGTCAGGGTGATTTACACAATATTGGTTGCAAAAGTAGACTCTGTCGATGAGAGAACTCCAGGCTTGAATCAGCTAGGATGAAAAATAGAAGAAAAAAAATATGATATTTACCCTCTATCAAACACAGAAATGTGTGATTTTGCAATGGTTTATATCCTGCAATACTGTTTGACAAGCTTGATGTTGAACTGCATTAAATATTAATTTATATAATGCAGTAGTCATATAAAACTAGGCATAAAACACAGCAGGGGAAATTGCATTTTGTTACTGTTAAGACTATTGTTACAGTCTTCCAGTACCTCATGCTGTCATCCTACTTAGTAGATTGATGTTTATTTTCCCAGCACACATTTTCTGCCATCAATAGCATTACTAACTTGTCGACTGTTATGTTGCCCTCAGAAGTAGTAAATCTTGCCGATCAAGAAAGGGTCTTTAGATTCAAAAGATACTCATAATCTCCTGACATGAATTTAATCAAAATTCAGAAATGACGTGTGAACTCTTGTTTCTGGCAAACAGTTTATGTTAAACTGAGGCACAGCTTTGCTCTTGATTTATAACTCACTTTATGATGGAGGGCCAGGGATAACTTAACTTCAAATGTTGTTTTCCGTTGTTTTCACATGTGCGGTCTGTATCAATGAACATCTCAGCTCTTCCCTAAGTGTCACTAAAGGAGGGTATTTACCAATTAGTCCCATTCACCCTTTCCCCGAGTCATTCCTAGTTTCTTCTTTAATCATCTTGTTCTTGCCATAAATTGTGAAACTGTAAGCTTGATTCCAATTTTCCAAAATAGCCCCGACATCATTCTACAAAGCCTACAACCACTGAAAACATTATTTAAAAGTTATTTCTTTCTTCCTTTTTTGTTTTGGTTTCAATCTTGTCTGCTCTATCCTTGTCTCTCAATATAGATTAACGTCCATACAGCCATCTCACGACTCCCACACCCTCCCTGGGGATTTGCCTCAGCCCTCCTCCTCTGGAAGCTCATCTGTAGACTTTCAGCTCATGAACAGCAAGAAAATGTCACCCAGAAGGAGACGGTTACAAAGTTGACAGGACATCCGGTGTTGTCCTATTCTTCCACCTTCTGGCATACATTCTTCTCTTCTGGCCACATGTAACCTTTCATGACTTTTGCTTCTCTTTTAGAAGTAATCTTAAAAGTCTGGGGCTCCATCCTAATTCAGAACTAAGTTAAGAGGAAGAATAGAGAACAGGTACAGAATATCAGAAATCTTTTCAGAGCAAAGAGGTTACTTTGGTGTCTTTGTTTTAAAACATATTTATGTTGCATGGATAGGAAAGGAGAGTAACAGGAAGGGAGTTCTGGAATTAAAGACATTGAAAGAGTATAATTCCTCATGAATTGCCTAATTCCACCCAGATGTGGAAGGATCAGAGTTATATTCTCTCTTTTTCTCAAAGTTCAACCTTCAAGTTTCCAGATAACTACAATAGGTCCTACTTTCAGTTTGCCTAGAGGAAAAAAAAATCTCTGCCCTATTGCACTTGTCATTCACACTCTCACCTAGAGTTCCGCATTGCTTAAAGATTACATAGTTTGCTTGCTCATCCCATTTCTGCAAATGCCTGACTGTCTCACAGAAACTTTAGATGATGCAGAGCAGTGAATCTGAGCCACTGTGGGCTCTTGAGCAAAAGCAACATTGTTAGCAGCTCTGTTGTGCCCCACCCTTTGTGACCCCATGGACTGTAGCCCACCAGGCTCCTCTTTCCATGGAATTCTCCAGGCAAGAGTATTGGAGTGGGTAGCCATTCCCTTCTCCAGGGGAACTTTGCAACCCAGGGATCAAACCTGGGTCTCCAGCATTGCAGATGGATTTTTTACCACCAAGCCACCAGGGAAGCCACATTCTAAAGACTGAAGGTTGTAGTAGACCCTTCCTTTCTAAAAACTCCCTGGAGATGTGGACAGCCACTTATATCTTCTGTTCAAAATTACTAATACAAATGTTTCTGTGTTGTCCAGGTTCAAAAAATGTTAAACTAGCTTAGATATTTCTGCATTTGCAGTTGCCATTTTATTGCACTCCTTTTATATTACAAAATTCCCGAAACAGCAGAACTCTTGTTTATCGGAAAACATTTGCTATCATTATCCCCTCAAAAAATTGCTTATTTTGATGTCATTTCAAACAAATTCCTCTGAGATATAAAATTGGAGTTAGAAATTCAAAAGCCACAGTGGAAGTTTTAATCATCTAAACCAAGGAATCTAGAGTTGACTGATAAATCTTCTCATGATAGCCTGTGAAATATACTAATCAGAGGCCACCTGCTCAGCAGACATTCAATAAATAACAATGGATGAAGTTGAAAAGGTGTTGGTCTAAGTTGACTCTCTAGTTTTAAATAACCACTTTCAAACCTGCACCTTAAAAATGTCACGAGCATAAAGAATATTTATGAGTGACAGTTCTCTTCATCCCTTTCAACAAATGATTTAGGTCTGACAGACAATAGTGGGTCTCCAGTATTTGAATTTTCATTTTCAAACTCCAGTGTAAGAATAAGAAAACACCTTATATATGCATTACTACTGTCAATCAGAAGATTGAGTCAAAACTTAAATAACAAAAATAATTACATCTATATTGGAAAAGACTAAAATAAATCAAGAAAAATGAGTTGGTGAAATAATTTAAATAAAGGAATAAAGTTAGAAATACTCAAACTACAGACATAGACAAATGGAAATGCTTCATCAGAGTAGCAACAAAGGAGTGTGATAGTTATAGCATATTCACACTGCTATCTGAATTCAGGGCTGCAATTAATAAGCATTAATAGGAAAAGAAGTTTGGGTTATAGTACAGGAAAATTACCTAATTTTATCTTTAATAAAACACTTGGACAATTTATGAAATTAAGTTATGAAATCTTCTTATTAAAAATACCTTATGGGTACATTTAAGAATGATTACAATAGTTCAGCCAGTTTGCTATAAATATAAGTAGAGTCTCCTACTTCAAAATTGGAATTTTTAGAGCCTCTCCTGCCCTAGTAAACCTCCTTGATAGGGCTTCTTCAAAATCAAGTAAGGCCTCCATTTCTTTCAGTTCAGTTCAGTCACTCAGTCGTGTCCGACTCTTTGCGACCCCATGAATTGCAGCACACCAGGCCTCCCTGTCCATCATCAACTCCCAGAGTCTACCCAAACCCATGCCCATCGAGTCGGTGATGCCATCCAGCCATCTCATCCTCTGTCGTCCCATTCTCCTGCTGCCCCCAATCCCTCCCAGCATCAGGGTCTTTTCCAATGAGTCAGCTCTTCACATGAGGTGGCCAGAGTATTGGAGTTTCAGCTTCAGCATCAGTCCTTCCAATGAAAACCCAGGACAGATCTCCTTCAGGATGGACTGGTTGGATCCCCTTGCAGTCCAAGGGACTCTCAAGAGTCTTCTCCAACACCACAGTTCAAAAGCATCAGTTCTTCAGTGCTCGGCTTTCTTCACAGTCCAACTCTCACATCCGTACAGGACCACTGGAAAAACCACAGCCTTGCCCAGACGGACCTTTGTTGGCAAAGTAATGTCTCTGCTTTTTAATATGCTATCTAGGTTGATCATAACTATCCTTCCAAGGAGTAAGCGTCTTTTAATTTCATGGCAGCAATCACCATCTGCAGGGATTTTGGAGCCCTAAAAAATAAAGTCTGACACTCTTTCCACTGTCTCCCCATCTATTTCCCATGAGGTGATGGGACCGGATGCCATGATCTTAATTTTCTGAATGTTAAGCTTTAAGCCAACTTTTTCACTCTCCTCTTTCATCAAGAGGCTTTTTAGTTCCTCTTCACTTTCTGCCATAAGGGTGGTGTCATCTGCATATCTGAGGTTATTGATATTCCTCCCGGCAATCTTGATTCCAGCTTATGCTTCCTCCAGCCCAGCATTTCTCATGATGTACTCTGCATATAAGTTAAATAAGCAGGGTGACAATATACAGCCTTGGTGTACTCCTTTTCCTATTTGGAACCAGTCTGTTGTTGTTCCATGTTCAGTTCTGTTTATTCCATAGTAAATTATTATATTTTTAATAACAAAATGAGATTTAGACATGTTTTTTTCCCCTAGATCCCTAAAAATGTTAGTAAATGATTTTACTAGGTGTGTTATGTGTCTATTCCACACACAATGATTGCATGAGAGAATAACCGGCTTAGGGCTTCCCTGGAAGCTCCGTGGTAAAGAATCTGCCTGCCAACACAGGAGACACAGGTTGGATCTCTGATGTGGGAAGATCCCACATGCTGAGAAGCAGCTAAGCCACAACTATCGAGCCTGTGCTCTAGAGCCCAGGAGCCACAACTACTGTGCCCATGTGCCACAATTACTGAAACCCACGCACCCCAGAGCCTATGCTGGGCGACAAGAGAAGCCACCACAATGAGAAGCTCATGCACCGCAACTAGAGAACTGTGGTTCAGCAATGAAGACCCAGTACTGCTAAAAATAAATAAATAAATAAGATTTTATATATATATATATATACACACACACACACACACACACATATATATAAAGAAAATAACCAGCCTAGTATTATATAGGGGGAGAGAAGGAAATACATATTAAATGCCTATTGATCAACAGTAAAATCTTTTAGTTTCTCTTCTAGTCCTTGTTTTCTAAATTAAAAGATATTCTTGATGATCTCTAATGTTCTAGATGATGATACTTTTTAGAGCAATAGAGTTTTTCTCATCATATGAAATTCAACATCTAGATTATGCCAATCATTCCCTTTTGGACATTCCAATATGGACTGTGGAAGAAATTGTTTCCTCCACATTGACACTGACTGTACAATACAAGTAGCAGCCTCTACTTCTGGTATAAAAAGGAAGCACATATATGGAACATCTAACAAAGCACTAGCAACAATGTCTATGTCAAAAGATTTAAGCACCTAGAGATTAAGTATCCTACCATTATTCAGAAGAGGCTTAAACCATGTATGAAAATGAAAGGAGTATTATTTAGAAAAAATCAAAATAATTAGGAAATAAACCTACAGCAAGTCTCAGCACAGAAAATAGAAGGAGTGCATAGAAACTCATTTGAAAACAACTCTTGATAATTAGACAACAGCATTCCCTAAGCTTAAAAAATAGACTACTAACAAAAATCCAAAGCAGAACCCTAAAAGAATCCCATAATCAATGTTATTTTGGGAGCTCAAGATACCAATTTTAAAAACAGTTCTAATAAATAATTTAAGCCATTTTTGTGTCATATCAGATTTTTTTTAGTAGAGTAATACAGTGCTGCTATCATGAGGTCTGATTGTGGTGCCAACAGTATCTTTTGAAAACAAAAGATAGTCTAATTAAATGTTTTTCTCAGGAACTGCTTTCTGAAATCTCAGAAAAAAATTGTATTGATAAATCATACATTATATTTCATATCAAAGCACTCTACTACACATACACACATCACATCACAGAAAAAGACTTCCCTAGTGGCTCAGACAGTAAAGAATCCACCTGCAATCCAGGAGACCATGGTTTGATCCCTGGGTTGGGAAGTTTCCCTGTAGAAGGAAATGGCAAGTCACTCCAGTATTCTTGCCTGGAAAATCCTATGGACAGAGGAGTCTGGTGGACTGTGTTTCATGGAGTAGCAAAGAATCAGACACAACTGAGCATGCATGCATGCACATGGAAAGTAAACTTAGATTTTTACCTAGTGGTCTGTTTGTAATCATTGACATATTTAACACAAGAAAATGACATGATAAATATTACCATTTTAGAAATGTAGACAACAATCTGGGAAACAGATTGAATATATTTTTATTTCATGTCCATAAACAGAAATGTATATTAGTTTTAGTTTTATGTTCTCATGGCTCTTATTATAGACTATAGAAAAATGATGAAATTTTAATTATTGTTTTAAAGGACATTATGTTTGTTTTCTTCTATTTATTGGGCTTCCCCTGTGGCTCAGCTGGTAAAGAATCCACCTGCAATGCAGGACACCTGGGTTCAATCCCTGGGTTGGGAAGATCTCCTGGAGAAGGGAAAAGCTACCCACTCCAGTATTCTGGCCTGGAGAATTCTGTGGACTGTATAGTCCATGGGGTATATTTTCTCATGTCTCTTATTATAGGCAAATAGAAAAATAATGGAATTTTAATTATTATTTTAAAGAACATTATGTTTGTTTTCTTCTATTTATTAACTACTGTCATATTCAGGTTTTGCTTATTTTTTTTCAAGACATATTTTGAACTCTCCGCCATATGTTTATTTTTGTAAAGGTAAAGAAAGAAGGGAATGTGAGGTTGAAGTTCATTTAAACGCTTGTAAACAAATGTTAATAGCTCAGTAGGGCATGAAAGTCAAGGAAATCTCTATTTTTGTCTTATAAAATACTTAAAAATTATATAAAATATCACAGAGCATAATATAATTTTAGAACTAATTCAAGGAAATTCAAGTGACAGTGTATGAATGTAAATATGCATTCAGTCGCTCAGTTGTGTTTGATTCTTTGCATCCCTATGGACTACAGCCCACCAGGCTCCTCTGTCCTTGAAATTCTCCAGACAAGAATACAGGAGTGGGTTGCCACGCCCTCCTCCAGGGGATATTCCCGACTCAGAGATTGAACCCCTGTCTCCTGCATCTCCTGCATTGGCAGATGGGTTCTTTAGCACTAGCCCTACCTGGGAAGCCTAAATGTATGAAGCATCACATTAAAAATCCGTCAATATTGGACAGTTCCTAATTTTATACTCCAATTGGTTCATATTTTAAACCATGAGAAATTAAATTATGGTGATACCTGGAAGGAGCTTTTAAATATAGAAAAGATTTAACAGAAACAGTCACCTGAAGGAAATATATGTTAAGAATCACCTGTTACAGCTCTGATTCATGTTTTTAACCATGGTATCAATCACAGCTTAAAATATGTAAATCAGGGTCCAATTTAACCCAAAGGAGCTGACGTTTGCTGCGATAAGTCATGATAATTCATAATAAAATGATGTAGACAGACGAGTACAGTGTGTGTGTGCTCAGTTGCTAAGTCATATCTGACTCTTTGCAACTGCATGGACTGTAGCCTGCCAGGCTCCTCTGTCTATGGAATTCTCAGGCAGGAATACTGGAGTGGACTGCCATTTCCTGACCCAGGGATCAAACCTGCATCTCTGGCGTATCCTGCATTGGCAGGTAGATTCTTTACCACTGCGTCCTAGGAAGCTTCAGAAGAGTACAGGGCCACCTCCCAATATATAATCCATCAATGAAAATTTGAACTAATTGGGGATTGATACATCCATTTCTCAAATGGATCCACACTCTCACAGGATTCCACTACCTCATAAAGTCATCAACATCACTTATTGGAATCCAGAAACATGTAAACCAGTTTGCAAGCAGACAGTTCTCCAGCTGACTCTGAGAGTTTTCTTGCAGCAAGATGCTGCTGTCCTTTGTTTACAGATTATCTTCTCAAGTATGTTTGGATCGTGAACAGCCTTGGAAGATGAAGATAGAGTCTTTTGGGAACAAAAGCTGGGTTTGTTTACTGCCCATAAGAAACGATTAAAGAGCCAAGCTCAGGGTTTTCTGTTGTAACACAACCTGCTATGTGCGCAGATAATACCTTTGCTTCTTGGTGTCACCGTGTGGGATCGGGGACTTGGAGAATTGGAATAAATGTGGATTCTCTGTCAACTGCTCTTCCGGGAGTAATAAAGCCCTTTGTCTCTGTCACAGGAATCTTGTGGCTTCTGCCAGCATTCATGAAACGGTAGTGGGTCAATTTACTAGCTTCAAGTAAGGTACAATCTCAGTGTCCTCAGAGTTCTTAACACAGGTCTGCTTTAAACCTTCCTTATTTGGTTTCAACCCCATTCCAGAACAGAAAAGCCTAAACTTATTTTGTAAAAAGTTAAAACTGTGCAATACTATTTAATTTAGTGATTTGGGGAAAAAAAGGGCCTAGTAAATTTATACTCAATAATTTGTACTTACTTTCCTATTTTGGTTTCACTTTCTAAAATGAAAGTTTGGCATGGAAAATGTCACTGAATTATAAAATCAAACAACTAATACAAAACATTAAAGATAAAAAATGCACTAAAATCTTAGTGAGATGGTATATTTACTCCAAATTTTTCAATCTTTTTTACACAACTAGATCAATTTCTTTATTGCATAATTTGAAACTCAATGTGTACATTTTTCTAAACATCAAGAACACACATTTCAGCTTTAGAGAAGAAAAAAAATTAAAGTTAATTAAACTAATATCCATCTTTATCCTGGTACAGATTTACCAACAAGGAATATTAGAACTAACATAACAAAATTAGCATAATTTAGCATTTGCCAATTTAAATAAGCATTTTGATAAGGTAAAAGTCTTAAAGGCTAAGTCTTAAGAAAAGAAATCAATGGAAGTACAGGCTACTCATTTGTAGATTGCTGGTTCGGGGACTTTACTGTGACACATACTTAGTAAAGCAGTCATTATTAAATCCGGTTTCTGGGTTAAATCAATAGTCATTGATAAAATGCCTTCAAAAGAACATGTATCATTCTGTGCAATTTTGAAAGTGCTACTTGCGATAATGTAACAGCGTGCTTAACCTTTTTGGAAGAAAAACTAAGTACATTATTGTCCATATAATAACAGGAATGGCAATCATTAGACTATATTTCTAGCAGCCCAAACCTATTTTTTCCCATTGACAGTTCAATATCAACACAATTACTTTGCTTTGGAGAAAATAAAAGTTGGCTTCAGAATGTCAAAGCTTGGAAATAGTTGATCTCTAAAGGCAAAGGCTTTTTCCTTCAAGACTTAACTTCAGGATTAGTTTGGAGCATTTTAAGGAATTCTCTGCGGCCTGACGCAGACACACACACACACACATAGAGACACATACACAAATACATATATAGGGAAAGGCTCTCATTTATAGAACTGGATTTACTAGTTAAACATACTAATAATCGAAGACATAAATTATATGAACACATAGCTGAAAGGTATTGAGCTTTATATTAACAACTATTTGAGTACACAGGTGCTATAGGATGAAACAAAAGAGTAAAGACAAATCTGAAATTTTTAATCATACTGGTTTAAAAGTTTGTATTTTTTTGTGCTGCAAACTGTTTTTTGGAGCAAAAGAAAACATATCCAAAGAAATTTAAACACAATCAATACATCACTCCTTTTATGTGTAAATATATAAATATGTAAATATGTGTATATAAATATGTATAAAAATTATGTGTATGCATACACATAACTGTGAGGTTTAATATATAACATCAATTGAAGAAGGGAGACTTAGAAAAATATTAGCCTGAGTTTTATCACAAGAAGCTCAAGAAAAATTATGCTAAAACCCCACACTTAATGTTAACCTTTTCTTTTCCATGTTATTTTGACACTGAGCATTTGTGACCTAAATACACAGACCCTTGATCCTTTTAGTTTAGGAATCTTAATGGATTTTTTTCTTTATCCCATTTGCTCAAATTTATTTAAAAGCAAACTGCAAGTGAATACAATACAGAGGGGATGTGAAAACAATTGACAAACCACCTAGGAAAAGCAAAGCTTTCCTCAGTCTCAAAGTATAAAGTTTGATAATTAGCTAGACTGGAAACATCCAAGAATTATTATTTCCTGTATTCAACTAAGAGCTATCCAATCAGTTCTAGCTAGGAGCATGCATGCCTGCTCAGTCGTGTCCAACTCTGCAACCCTATTGAACTGTAGCTCCTCTGTTCATAGCATTATCCAGACAAGACTACTGGAATGGTGGCCATTTCCTCCACCAGGGGATATTCCTGACTCAAGGACTGAACCTACATCTGCATTGGCAGGCAGATTCTTTACCACTGAGCCACTGGGAAGGTCCCTAGCTAGAAGAGAATGAGCTAATAGATCCATTAAATGTAAGGATGACAATGTTAAAAAGACAATGTGATATGACATATTTGGTATGAGGCTTTGATGTCTAAAAGACAGAAGTGGATCTGAACCTGAGCTCTGGCACTCACTATCTGTGTGAGTTAGAAGTTACTTAACTTTGCTCAGCTTTGGGGGTGGGGGTGGGGGGGAGAAACAATTTAGAATCAAAACTGCCTCTTGGCCTTTGTGCTATTAGGAAGTTGTCAGGCTAGGAGCAGGAGGCATCATTCATATTAAAGGGAAAATAAATTTTTAAACTGTAGCTAAGAGGGAATGGGGTAAGAGAAGACTAACTTTCTCAAAATCTTAGCCAGTTTTCTGAGGTGCCTTGGTGATACCAAGTATAGATGTGTAGATGACTATATCTTCAACAAGAACATAAATGCATTTGGGAATATGTGTTAGTCCAGAGTCTCATTAGAGGAAGTAAGCAAGATTATTCTGGCTGATAACATCAAAACATTTAATTTCGGAAAGCCCCAATGGAGGCTACCTGAAAGAAAGAGAAACACAAGATGTGAAGGGGTGAGGCCGCAGGTTGGGAAGGGCAATTTGTGAAGAGTTTGGAGCCTGCAAATTAAGATGTCCCATAAGAAATCTGGAATAATAGTCCAAAGCCCCTTAGAAATAGTGTTGTCAAATGTTCAATTTTAAGAGGACGTCCTAAGTTTTCTGCAATATAAACCTTCTTCAAAAAGAGATAGCTTCATTTTGTAAAAGTACCCCATGGATCTGCTGGTCGATTTTGTCATGTTCCATCAGCCCACTTCCAAATTCAAACACTTCTGTGGAGAACAGTTCTGAGCAAGCCCAGACAGATACAGATCAGTGCTCACCTGCATGCTTGCACCCCCTTTCTGGGGTATCCTGCCCCAGAGCCTTCTCACGTGCCTCTGGAGCTGTTCATACAAGTACAACCCGGCTCAGGAGACACGGCCATGTGAACCTTCAGTCACAGGGCATGGTTGGGGGTGGCGGGTGGCAAGAGATGGCAAATAGCTGTTCAGCCTCCTGCCCGTGGAGGGAGGCATTCCACATGGTTCTCAGGGGGGCTCCTGTGGGATGCAGACTTCTCTGCTCACAACAGTGACTCCAGCAGCACCCCTCACACAGCCTTTGTCCCCCTCCTGCCTCATTCCTCCCCCTGCTTCCATGGCTCTTGCTGCCTAGGAACACCTTCCCAGTAGACTCCCAAGGCCTTACCCATCCATGACTCTGCCTTCAACAGACTCCACACCAAGATTCTCTGTGGAAACAGCTTTCATAGACACACAGAGGGAAAGAGGCTGCGCTCCCTCCCTGACCCAGTGCAGAGAGGAGAGAGCTGCCAGGCTGGGGGAAGAGAGAGTGCCCGGACGTGACAAGGACTCTAAGCAGGGGTCTTGAGGGGCCCCGACATTTCTGTGGAAAGGGTGACTAGAGACTTGAGTTGATCTGACTTATATTTCAAGTGACAGGCCAACCTTAACTAACTTCTAGTTACATAGCAGGCTCACATAAGTGGAAAAAAATGAATTTAATACAGTTGATGACAAACATTTTGCATTCTGAACCAGTTTCTTGCTGCCAAAAATCTTTGGTTTCAGATTCTGCTGATCTGTTATCAGGTCTAACTTTTAGTGAGATATTCATTAATTAGCAGGCATATTTTGAATCTCAGGGCCATTCTGTGAGTTGGGGACAATCTCATCTATCTTTCAAAGTTTATTTCCTGAAACTCCCATTCATGTACTATATTTAAGCTAAATTACTACTTATGTATACCTTATATCTTGGCAATCCTTGGAATAGTCTTTATTATCATCTGCTTTTCCCCCATAAACTTAGGAATCTTTCTGGGCCTGCCTGAAATAGTAGGAGACTATTTCAACACAGGAGATGCAAGTTCAGTCCCTGGGTTGAGAAGATACCATGGAAAAGAGAATGGCTAGCCACTCCAGTATTATGGCCTGGAGAACTCCATGGACAGTGGAGCCTGGCAGTCTACAGTCCATGGAGTCACAAACAGTCGACATGACTGAGCAACTAACACTTTCAGGCAGTGTCCACCAAAATGTCCCAAACCATACCGGAATGTAATGACTATGTTTCATGGTAGACACCTACCTCTTGGTATGGTTACTTGTACTTTTGCTTTCTCTCATCTTACAGGACAACATTTAAGTTACATTCACCTTTTGTTTACTTATATGATATATCTTCAGCATAGAGCTAAAGTTTAAAATTGATCAGCTTTTTAGTCTTCCTTCCTATGCCGGGTAAATTTTTTTCTACAGAGGGTGTTGCTACCAGCCTTTATTATTGGCTTCCAATTTCTCATGTGCCCCATTCCACAATCAACCATTTCATACATCCTATTCTGAAGCCTCACTTTGACCCTTGTTCCTTAAATAAATGTCACAACATTTTGCTTTTGCTCAGATTTTCCTATCTCCTCTAATTTATAGAATAAACAACAAACCATTTTGCACTGAACATCTCCAGCAGAAGCCTGTTGTAAAGTGTAGTAGCAGCATCCCATTTTACTTCTCAAAGTTTCCCGATTTTGGAGGGTAAACTATATAGTGAACTTATTAATGCAGCTTCCAAGCTTTGCTGCTTTTCCGTCTCATCTGTACTTCACCTGTTCCTACACTGCATTGCATATTATACATCCACTATTGCAGAATATATAGCATTTTTAAAGTGAGGGAAATTGTCCTGTAAAATGATGTAACGTAATCAGTTTGCTCGGGGCATACAGAAAGACTTTCCTGTGACCAACATTATAAATGTCTGAGCACTATTAAGTCTGAAAAGCGGACACAAACCAGAATGGGTGGGAAGAGGGATTGCATTTGGCGTGCCTTCAAAAACATCATTTCAGGAAGAAAAATTCAATTCAATTTTCAGAATGAGTGGTTAAACCAATCCATGACAGGTCTATATAATCAATATCTACTGCCACTTACCTTGGCAGCATTCCTGGAGAGATCGTTTTCCAAAATTGTCCTCTTCTCAACCACTTTCCATTGTGTTTTATGTAAATTATTTTGGCTTGTCTACTGCATCCCACTTTTTTTTTTTTTTTGCTTCTACTGCAAAAAAGAACTTAACCAGCATATTGTATTACATATGAAAGAATAGATATTTTCAAATCCCTGTGTGCATTTTATTTCTTTGAGTAGTCAGTTGTAAAACTATTTTCAAATATATGAGACAGCTCGAAATTTCTGTTTTCAGTGTTCTTGCAGATTATCCTAACCCAACACTAATACCAAGTGTTTCTATCTCTGTTATCTACCCCGCTTTTACAAATTGCCATCCAAGGTCCTGTCCTACCACAGAAGGAGCAGGTTTTGACTTTTTCCTGGTGGCTCAGACAGTAAAGAATCTCCCTGCAATACTGGAGACAAGAGTTCAATCCCTGGGTCAAGAAGATCCCCTGGAAAAGGGAATGGCTACCCCTCTCCAGTATTCTTACCTGGAGAACTTCATGGACAGAGGAGCCTGGCAGGTTACAGTCCATGGAGTCGCAAAGAGTTAACTAACAATTTCACTTTTTTTTTTACTTTGAAAGAATTAGCATTTTCCCAGTCAGTCAGAGCTTTGGCAGTAGACATAGTCATTGGTTAAGGAATTGGTTAAGTATTCTCTCTGATAAGTTCCTCTGTCAAAGTATAAGCAACCTTGAGAATGGGGGGAATGAGATAGGGAGTTTGGGATTGACACATACAGTCTGCTATATTTAAAATGTATAACCAACAAAGTTCTACCGTATAACACAGAGAACTCTGTTTAATGTTATGTGGCAGCCTGGATGGGAAGGGAGTCTGAGGAAGAATGGATACATGTATATGTATGGCTGAGTCCTTTTACTGTCTACCTGAAACTATCACAACATTGTTAATTGGCTATATACCAATATAAAATAAAATGTTTAAAAAAATGTAAATACAAAAAAAATAATAAGCACCCTTAAGTTAGGCCTACTAAAGAGAAATGGATCAGGAACTGCTTCACCTCTCCACTTAAATATCCCTCATTACACTGAAGCTTCCCATTGCATTAAGAACAAAATCTAAACCTAGAGCCCTGGCTAACAAGTCTGGTGTGGTCTCTGCCACCTGTCTGCTTGGACCCATCTCAGCCACTCTCTCTGGCATTGGCCACCATGTTCCAGCTACGCTGGCCTCCTTTCTGTTGCTGAAAGAACACACCATTCCCTTTCCTCCCTCTGCCCAGGAGACAGGTCTATCAGGCCTTCAGGTAACAGGCTCACTTTCAGGTTTCAGTTCTTAGCTCACGGAACATCTCTCCCAAAGGGGCCTCCCCTGATTACACCATATACAAATTCCTCCAGTTCATTTCCTTCCTTGCCCTCTTAATCTCTCCATAGTTCTTATCAGAGTGCATTTTCTTACATATTTGCCCACTTAGTTGTCTGTCCACCCACTAGGGACTGTGTCCATGTTCCTTTATCCAATATCCCCAGTGTCTAGCACATAATGGATGATCAATGAATGTTTGTTACATGAATGACAGCACTAAACAAGACTGATCCAGGAAGTTTTTTTCTCCTGGAAGTTTTTTTCTCCTGGTATCACTTTGCCTGCCTCAATTTCTGCTAGTATCTAGCAACTCTCCAGCAAGTTATCACTCCCCACTGTATCTTGGCCTTAGCTACTGGGAGGAAAGAATGAAAACAGCCAACCTCTGATCCATGGGAGGAGGGGGAGGTCTGAAGGAGGAAAGGGGCAGCCTGGAGGAATGAAAAGAAAGCAGACGACTTTTTTTTTAATGCTTATATCAAGTGGATCACCAGATAAATAGACCAATAGTACTTCATAAGAAAAACAGACTCTCACTCTGAAATGCCCTTAATAGCCTATCTCTGGCTGAGAATTATTCATAGTAAAAGAAAACTAGCGTCTATAAGCCATGAATAATGATACATGTGCTTTATCACATGCAAAATTGATCTGCTTAATAATTTGAATGCTTCACCCCAGGAGATGACTCCTACACTTATTACATACATGTCTCCACCTATTATGGGTAAAAATTGCATGTCCATTGAAGGAAGATAGGACCTGTGGATTTGATTCAAAGTCCCCATACCTCTCTTTGCTCCATCTGAGCTGAGTAGATCTCTGATTTATGAGAATCTGCTTGGAAAATCCAGTCATGTATGTTAACTCAGTTGTGAATTAGAATCCCATGGGGAG
Source organism: Dama dama (assembly GCF_033118175.1). Lineage (NCBI taxonomy): Eukaryota > Metazoa > Chordata > Mammalia > Artiodactyla > Cervidae > Dama > Dama dama. The sequence goes on from NC_083710.1 coordinate 66,634,087, forward strand.
TTTAATACTAGTATCCAAAAATTCAGTGGTGAGGGAGAAAGGAAAAGAGTCTGCCAAGGTTCGTTGTTTTTTTTTTTTCTATTATTTAATCCTGGCCTGGGTGGCCTGGGTGGTGCAGTGGTAAAAGAATCTGCCTGCCAATGCAGGGGATGCAGGAGTCACAGGATCAATCCCTGGGTTGGGAATATTCCTGGAAGGAGGAAATGGCAACCAACTCCAGTATGCTTGCCTGAAAATCCCATGGACAGAAGAGCCTGATAAGCTTTGCATCCATGGGTTGCAAAGAGTCAGACATGACTGAGCGAATAAACAAGAACAACAACAAAGAGCATAACCAAAGAGTTTCGGGTGATACCAGTTCCAGTGGATTGAAGAGTGGCCCCCAAAAGACAAGTCTACATCCTGGCTCTAGAAACCTGTTGTCTTGGTCATCTCAGGCTGCCATAAATCACCACAGACTGGGTGGTTTAAACAAGAGACATTTTTATTTTCTCACAGTCCTGGAGGCTAGAAATCACTGAAGAAGGTGCCAGCAGATTCAGTTCCTGAGGAGACCCCTCTTTCGGATTTGAAGATGGATGCCTTCTTTCTGTGTCTTCACATGGTGAAGAAAGAAAGACGGAACAAGTTTTCTGGCATCTCAGCTTACAAGGGCACTAAACCTACCAGAGACCCCAGTCTGTGCCTCATCTAAGCTTAATTACCTCCCAAGGGCCCTGTCTCCCATGCAAACATCATCACATTAGAGGTTAAGACTTCAACATACGAACTGGGGAGGTGGGGGACACGATTCAGCTCACAGAGCCTGTGAATGTAAACTTATACAGAAAAAAAGGTCTTTGTAGATATTAAGGATCTTGAGAATAGACCCTCAAGGATTACCCACGTGTTAGTCGCTCAGTTCTGTCCAACTCTTTGCAACCCCATGGACTGTAGCCCACCAGGCTCCTCTATCCATGGGATTTTTCAGGCAAGAATACCAGAGTGGGTTGCCATTTCTTTCTCCAATTACCCAGGTGGACTATAAATCCAATCTATTTTTATGATAGAAAGGCGGGGGGAGGGGGGAGTCAGCGTATGGAGGAAAAGCCAGGAAGACACAGAGTCAGAGAGTGGAGTTACACAGTCTCAAGGCAAGGGAGCCTGCAGCCAGCAGAGCCAGGAGAGGCAAGACTGGCTCTCTCTTAGAGCCGCCAGAGGCAGCACCGCCCTGCTGACGCCTTCACTTTGGACTTCTGGCAGCCTGAGCTGTGAGACAATGAATTTCTGTTTTAAGCCAAGAAAAAAATAAGCCAATGCTCAAATTCTAGCCCTATCCAATTAAATCAATATCTTCTGGAAGTGAAGTCCTGGCACTGCTGTGGTTTAAAGCCCCTGAGGCAGTAACTCTGCATGTAATCAAGGTTGAGAAGCTCAAACCCAAAGAGCTTCCCCTTCTAGAGTTATTATCATTTTAACGAGGGTTTCTTTATTCTGAAAGGCCAAAAATATTCTTGACCTTCTGAAAAATGAATTTTGTTGTTCAGTCGCTCAGTTCAGTTCAGTTCAGTTCAGTCGCTCAGTCGTGTCCAACTATTTGTGACCCCGTGAATCGCAGCACGCCAGGCCTCCCTGTCCATCACAAACTCCTGGAGTTTACTCAAACTCATGCCCATCGAGTCGGTGATGCCATCCAGCCATCTCATCCTCTGTCGTCCCCTTCTCCTCCTGCCCCCAATCCCTCCCAGCATCAGTCGTTTCCAATGAGTCAATTCTTCGCATGAGGTGGCCAAAGTACTGGAGTTTCAGCTTCAGCATCAGTCCTTCCAATGAACACCCAGTGATGTCCTATTCTTTGTGACCCCATGTACTGCAGCATGCAAGGCTTCCCTGTCCTTCACTATCTCCCTGGGTTTGTTCAAACCCATGTCTTTTGGGTCAATGATGCCATCCAACTATCTCATTCTCTGTCACCTCCTTCTCCTCCTGCCCTCAATCTTTCCCGAGTATTGGAGCTTCAGCTTCAGCATGAATGTCTGGTGGCAGGTTACTTGCACCAGTGAATGTGTTGGAATGGAGTGGAGACAATACATATTAGATATTTCTGTATCCATTAAAATCTGTTGTCATTCCTATTATGACTGGAAAATAATTTTTTTAAAAGAAATTTGAAAATGTGTTGAAGGGTGTTATGAAACAGCAAAGCATTTTTATTTCTTGATATTGCACTAAAATAATCATTCTGTCAAAAATTAGCCTGTAAAGTAACCTCCAAATACTGAGTATTTTACTTCTTTTATGTTATAAACTTCTATAGTTTTTCTTTCCCAATCTATCACCCTGATCAATAGTGAAGAAATCCACTATACCAAGTGAACTAAAGAAGCAAAACAATCACAGTCTTACAGGGAAAAAAAGACAGTTCATCTAACCCCAATCCTTCCATTGTAACCTGCCATCAGAAGGCAGGGCAGAAGGTCACCTCTTCATCTCTATTTCTCAAGAAAAGAATTAGTCATACATTTGTTAAATTGGCTTCATCCCCAAAGAATAAATGAGAGATGAACTGCACTGAACAAAGGGACATCACTACACTCAGAAAGCCATTTGCTTGCAACAGGAAATCAATGTAAAACAGTCTTACAACATTGCATGACATTAAATGTCTATAATCACTTTATTCTGCTTAACTTGTATAGATGTGTTCTGCCAGCATCCTTCCTCTATAATCTCTCTGTAGGAAAACTCATCTCCTTTCACAACCACAGGGATCACTTATAAACTAATAGCCCTCAAATCTGCATCTCCAACCCCGACATCCCTTCTAAGCCCCAGAGGCCATATGGTGCAGTGGCTAATGATGCATATACAGGCTTTAGAGTCAGACTGTCTGTGTTCAACCCCCAGCCACCGCTTATTGGTCAAATTATTTATCTTCAAGAAGCCTCACTTTCATCATCTTTAAATGGAGAAAAATGCGTGTTGCTCAGTGCTGTTAACACAGACTTGAGAAATGTTGTATTTACTATAATTATTGAGGAGAGGTAGGAGACATGCATTGAATTCCTGGGTAGGGAAGGTTCCCTGGAGTAGGAATGGCAACCCACTCCAGTATTCTTGCCTGGGAAATCCTATGGAGAGAGGAGACTAGCGAGCTACAGCCTATGGGGTCACAAAGAGTTGGACACAACTGAGCACACACACACACACACACACACATGCCTATCCATGCAGATGTTCCAGGAATACCTTAAAAACAAAGCTGTCAAAAGGTGAATTCATTATTTTCCCCAAATACATGATTCATCGTTATGAGTTCTACTGTATTGAATAAAATCATCATCCTACCAACTATGTGGCCCCCACAGAATCCTTTTGCTATTCTTCCTTCTCCCTTACTTCCCACTTATTTGGCCACATCCTGTTGGGTCTCTACAGTGACCCAATCCATCTTCATCCAGCCCCATTGACAGGACCTGAGTTCAGGGCATCGTCACTTCCATGACTACAAGTTCCTATAAGGAGTTTCCTAGGCTCCAATCTCTTGCCCTCATATCACTGCCTGATGTCCTCCAGCAACACAGATCCAAACTAGAAATAACTCTCGCATCCTCTCAAATGCTTCACATGATATGTCATCAAAGACTTTCAAAATAAGGTCCCAACCCACTTATCCAACCTCATCTACCCTATAGTCTTCTAAGGAGGATCTCAGTCTCTACTAACAAGAGTCACCCACTCCCATGGGCATTCTCAGAGGGAAATATGATTTCCCAGCCACTGACTGTAAATCTATCCCTCAAGCAAACAGGACAGATTGCAAATGAGAACAAGGTTACTGTATACATATTATATATATACATATATATGTATATATATATAAAATCTTAATGTGATCCTACTTTATGTCTTTTAGAGCAAATTGTTTAAACTTTGGCACTTTATAATTAGCTTTAAAAGGATTACTAAATCTTTATCTCACATTCAGTCTTAACTAGCTTTGGAGGGACTATATTGTGGACAAGTAATACTAGCCAACAACCTAAAATTCAAATTAAGCCCAAAAGTTCAATTTGACACCTCTTAGTATATTCTTTCCTTTTAACCCACCCACTTCCCAAAGCACCTTATACCACAGCCTCTCAGCTCTTGAAGACCAAGTATATGGTGTTCCCTATGCCTCCTAAGCCTTATTTGCCCTTCTTCATCCTTACTTGGGCTTCCCTGGTGACTTAGTGGTAAACAATCCACCTAATAATAGAGGAGAAACAGGAGTTGCAGGTTCAACCCTTGACTCAGGAAGATCCCCTAGAGGAGCAAATGGCAACCCACTCCAGGATTCTATGTATTCTATGTATACCCCAGTATTCCAATATTCTGCCTATGGGAAATCCCATGGACAGAAGAGCCTGGCAGGCTATAGTCCATGGGGTCACAAAGAGTCGAACACACGCACACATACGCATCCTTACTTATTCACGTTGTCTCATCCTCCCACTCAGCTTAATTAGTATCCTCTCTTTGAATGTTTTCCTTTTATCAAATGTAATATTATTATTTATTTAACACTGCAAATCTACTTTAGCTATTCAGTAAGGCTACATTTTAATGGGCAGCTGCATGCTTGTATTGAATACCGATTACAGCTCGGTTCTATAACAATTCAGTCAACAGCTGTGAGGATCACAGGCCCTCCCTTCCCCTGGTCCTCTTTGGGGTGTCTGCCAACAGGGAAAGGTTTTATTCCCTACCATGCAGAAGCACAGAAAGTGGTTCCTTGTGGTATGTTTACTTGTCTTTCATGCCTTTTTGGGTACATTTGATATTAAAATGTGAATTTAATATAAACAAATTTATTGATTTTTCTATATGGTTTTTAATTTTTCTGTTCTGTTTAAGAAACCCTTCGTTAGCCTGAGGTAATAAAAATACTATTCTGTATTATCTTCTGAAAGCTCTTTTTTTTTTTCCTTTCACACTTATATCTTATATTTACTGTGAATTACTTTTTGTGTTTGGTGTAGCAACTATTAAAAAAAATAATGATTTTTTAATATCATTAATGATAGCAACAAAAGTATCAAATATCTAATAATAAATCTTACAAGATATGCCCAAGATCTCTACAGGAAACCTATAAAACTTTGTTGAGAGAAATGAAAGAAATCAAAATAAATGATGGGATCCATGGATTTTAGGATCAAGAAACTAACTAATGTTAAGATGTCAATTGATGCTTTCAAATTGTTATGCTGGAGAAGACTCTTAAGAGTCCTTTGGACACTGCAAGGAGATCAAATCAGTCCATCCTAAAGGAAATCAGTCCTGAGTATTCATTGGAAGGACTAATGCTGAAGCTGAAACTCCAATACTTTGGCTGCCTGATGTGAAGAACTAACTAATTGGAAAAGACCCTGATACTGGGAAATATTGAAGTCAGGAGGAGAAGGGGACGACAGAGGATGAGATGCTTTGATGGCATCAACTTGATGGATGTGAGTTTGAGTAAGCTCTGTAAGATGGTGATGAACAGGAAGGCTGGGCATGCTACAGTCCATGGGGTCACAAAGAGTCAGACATGACTGAACAACTGAACTGAACTGAACACTTCAAGGAGATCAAATCAGTCAATGCTAAAGGAAATCAACCCTGAATATTCATTGGAAGGACTGATGCTGAAGTTGAAGCTCCAATACCTTGACTGCTTGATGGAAAGAGCCAACTCATTGGAAAATACCCTGTTGCTGGGAAAGACTGAAGCAAAAGGCAATGGGGGATGGCAGAGGATGAATGAGATGGTTAGATAGCATCAACAACTCAATGGACATGAATTTGAGCAAACTCCAGGAGATAGTGGAGGACAGAGAAGGCTGGCATGAGGCAATCCATAGGATCACAGAGTTAGACAGGACCAAGTGACTAAACAATTTTTCCTTGTGTATTGCTTAGTTGCTCAGTTGTGTCTGAATCTTTGCAACCCCATGGACTGTAGCCTGCCAAGCTGCTCTGTCCATGGGGATTCTCCAGGCAAGTGTACTGGAGTGGGTTGCCATGCTCTCCTCCAGCGGATCTTCCCAACCCAGGGATCCAACCCAGGTCTCCCACATTGTGGGCAGATTCCTTACCATCTGAGCCACCAGGAAAGACCAAGAATACTGGAGTGGGCAGCCAATTCTTTCTCCAGGGGATCTTCCCAACCCAGGAATCAAACCAAGGTCTCCTGCATCTCAAGAGAATTCTTTACCAGCTGAGCCACCAGGGAAAATTCAAAATAGAGTTAAAGTAAATATCTCAGATCCAGCCTACAATGAGGCAGTTTCGAATGAAAAAAACCAAAGAGGCAACTTTTATTCCCCTGGCCAAAATTTCCTTGCACTGGAAAGGAAATTTTCCATTGATTTTAAATGAAGCTATCTCTGTTGAAATTATTCTTTGTAATATTTTAAATACATTTTAAAGCTTAAAATAAAACATATTCCTGACAAGTGAATAGCATCAACCTCATCAGGATAGGTAGAGAAGAAATTAGAACCTGAAGTGCATAAATTGATAGATAGATACTTAGATATGAATACATAGATATAAATAGGTGAGAGCTAGAGGAGTCCCTTGAATAGAAAGGAGTTCAAACCAGTCAATCCTAAAGGAAATCAACCCTGAATATTCATTGGAAGGACTGATGCTGAAGCTGAAGCTCTAATACTTTTTGGCCACCTGATGTGAAGAGCTGACTTACTGAAAAAGACCCTGATGCTGGATAAGACTGAGGCAGGAGAAGGAGGTGACAGAGGATGAGATGGTTGGATAGCACCACTGAATTAATGGACATGAGCTTGAGCAAATTCTGGATTGTGAAGGACAGGGAAGCGTGGTGTGCTGCAGTTCAAGAGGTCACAAAGAGTCGGACACAATGACTGAACAACAACAAGATTGACGATAGATAGATAGATACTTACTAACCATTTTTAGTTGGTTTTAAAAAATGTTTCATCATATTCATTTCTCAGTTGATCCTCCAATTTGAAAGGGACTTGTGCTTCTAGCAGATACAAAGGTAGCAGCCTGAAATCTATCTGAACTTCTCCAGCCAAGTCAAATGCCCTAGCTCAGGGCTATATGTCCTAGAGAAAGCAGCATCTTTTTTCTAATTCACACCAAAGCTAGTAGTAGATTTTAAAAACTGAAGTGTTTGTGTCATTTTTAGTACAAAATCAAAGCTATGGCATAACATCTGATATGTGATAACCTCTTATATTGAGAGGAAATATTCATTCATGAGAGCATGCTTGCCCAGAGGAAACCTGAAAGAAATCCCTCCTCCCATGGAGCTCATATTCTAGTGAGAAGAGACAGACTCTAAATAGGACTCTGTGCAAGGCAGTGCTAAGTCACTCAGTCATGTATGATTCTTTGCAACTCCATGGACTACAGCCTGCCAGGCTCCTCCGTCTTTGGGAATTTCTCCAGGCAAGAATACTGAAGTGGGTTGCCATGTCCTCCTCCAGAAGATCTTCCCAACCCAGGGATCGAACCCAGGTCTCCCACATTGCAGGTGGACTCTTTACTGACTGAGCCACCAGGGAAGCCCAAATAGGACTCTAAATTATAATGAATTAATAAAACATAAAGCATTATGAAAACACAAAGCAGCAGAAGAAATGCTAAGGTGAAATATATAAGGAATTTTATAGATGATATGAAAAAAAAAGTAAAGCAAGGAAAAGGAATAAAGAATATCGGGAAGCTGGGGAAGGTATTACAGTTTTAGACAGTGTGGCCATATAAGACAGCATTTGAGTAAAAACCTAAAGGAAATGGAGAATGAGTAATGCACTTATCTGGGGGAAAAATAGTCCAGGAGCAGGTGCGAACGTCCTGAGGCAGGAATATGCCTGATGAGTTGGAGAATTAGTACGACCAGATTCAGTGTTCACTCAATGCAAAAGTGTTAGTCACTCAGTTGTGTCCAACTCTTTGCAACCCCATGGACTGTAGCCCACAAGGTTCCTTTGTCCATGGAATTCTCCAGGCAAGAATACTAGAGTGAGTAGCCACTCCCTTCTCCAGGGGATCTTCCTGACCTAGGGATTAAACCCTGGTCTCCTGCATTGGAGGCAGATTCTTTAGCACCTGAGCCACTGGGGAAGCCCCAGTACTACCAGATAGTCCCATATGAAGTGAAGTGAGGTGAAGTGAAATGAAGTCGCTCAGTCCTGTCCAATTTCTTGCAACCCCATGGACTGTATCCTGCCAGGCTCTGTCTATGGGATTATCCAGGCAAGAATACTAGAGTGGGTTGCCATTTTCCTCTCTAGGGGATCTTCCCAACCCAGGGTTTGAGTCCAGATCTCCCACAGTGCAAGCAGACTCTTTACCATCTGAGCCACCAGGGAAGTCCTATATATATATATATATATATATATATATATATATATATATCACTTAATTATGCAAGGTAGTCTGCTAGTCATTTTACATAGAAATACCTATTTAGTCTTCACAGCAACCCTATGATACAGGGGGTACTATTAGCCGCATTTTATAGATGAGTAAATTGAGGCAAAGGTTGCTAGGTAACTTGCTCAAGATCACAAAAATATCAGTGAAAAATTCAAACCCAGGCGGTTTAGCCCCATGGCTGAGGCCTAGAGCCACTCTACTATAGTATATCTAGTAATTTAGTGATTTTAATCATCAGTGTATTCCTATTATGATTATATCTATATTTTAAAAATAGAAGAAAAAATTTCAAGAATCCAGTGAAGTTAGTCAACCTAATGGACCAACCTAGAAAATTCAAATCTAACAAAATAATTATGCATTCATCAATTCCTCTATGATAAGCATGGCTCCTTGTACAGTGTAAGGTTTTCTCAGTGGTTCAAGTCTTATAAATGATGCAAAATTTAGAAAGAAGACACCTTAACAAATCACTGAATTTTGACTACGATGACTTAGAGAAAGCTAAATTATTTGCCTACTTAAAAAAAATACTGGAGAAGGAAATGACAGCCCACTCCAGTGTTCTTGCCTGGGAAATCCCATGGACAGAGGTGCGTGGCGGGCTATAGTTCATGGGGTCGAAAATGTGTCAGACACAACTTAGCTACTAAACAACTTAAAAAAGAAAAGGTGAATAACAGAATCACTAATAGGAATTCTATAACCAGATTTTCTATGTATGAATCACAGCTTCATTCTGTATTATGTCTCAAGAAATGTGGGTAGTAATAGTACCTACCTTGCAGGGTTTTTATGATTATGTTAGCAGTCCCTGTTATAGGAAAGGCATGAGACAAGTCTTAGTTATTGTATTGCTTTAGTGACAGTGTAGTCTATTATGTTAGCAAGAGACAGAGGTGGGAGGCTGCATGGATTGGAATCCCACATCAACCACTTCCCAGCTTTGGGACTCATGCAATTTACTTTACCCCTCATTTTCTCAGTTTCTCATCTGTAAAATGGGAATAATACTAATGACTTCACAGTGTTGCTTGAAGGATTAAAAGAATTACTATATGTAAGATGTTTAGACCAGCACCTGGCCCATAATAATTATTATAATTTTGCTGACAGTAAAATTATCTTTGTATGTCATTTAGATTTATTAAGGAAGTCATTTATTTCCTCTTCCATGTCAAGAAGACATGATCAAACTGTGGAATCTCTTTAAATGTTTTTCTTTATAATTTGCTTCCTTGTCGCTTAGAGCATGTTCAACAAATTAAAAAGAATACAAGTTTAGGCCTTTTACTTAAAACAGTCAAAATGTTGACTTCTGTGCTAAATTATTTAGCCACTTTCCTGAAAACTGTGTTTTGGCAAACTTCCTTCCCTCTATTTATTACTAATGTGAGAATTCAGGTAGATTTCATTTTGTATTCCTCATCTGTAATTACCATCATCTTGCTGTTTTCAGCATTCACTTATATTTGACAATAAAATGCTGATAACATATAAAGATCTATGACATGTGTCATTTTTTCTTTATAATAGGATAGTTTAGGGCCTCCATTTAATTACATACAAGGGAAAAGAAATTGAGCCATAGCTGCAGTTAGACATACTGATGACAATTACTATTTACAGTAAACATGTCCTTATCAAGCTTTCATGTCCCTACCTCAACATCTAAACTGCCATGACCTTGCCTTAGAGCTATTCAGACATATTAGGTAAGGTATTATTTGCAGACAACATTACCTTTAGCCTTACTGAAATGGCAGAAAAATCTGCCAAAAACCTAAATTTCTGTGTAATCAGCTTGGTTGGCACATTTTGTAGAGTTGGCAAGACAGAGCAAATGTTATAACAAATAGCCCCTCTTGATCTGCCCTGTGAGGGGAAACATGTTATTTCTATTTTGTGCTTACCATGAGCCTAGCGGGGAAAAGTTCCATGCAGAAAATACCAGATACATGTAGAGTACCTTCAACTGTCACCGAAATCTTATTAAGGTATGGAATTCTGAATATGGAAATTCCATCTCAGGCCTCACAACTGTTGAAGTTACTATAATGATCTCATTATGAGTGGTTTTACCAAGAAGTAATTCTACTATGTGAATCCAAAGCTAATATGGTTATTCTGCTCACTTTTGAATGCTTCAGCAGAGATTATCATTTCCTAACTCTATAGATACCTTTTAAAATCTAAAATTCAACAATTCTAAGTTAAAGAGTGAATCAGGAATTACCAATTGATATTATCAGCTAAAATAACATGGAGAACATTTGATAAAAGGATCAAAAAGTATAAAATCTCTTTCAGGTATCTGAGAAGGAAAGTTATTTTTCATAACCAGGAGAGCACAAATTTTCATAAATTATCACAACTTGTTTCCAATCAATGCTTTTCAGACATTTTCCAATTTGTATTTTCCTGGGGGGCTCTACAAATGTTCTGCAGAATTATTTACAGCAATTGGTACTTAACTTCTTTGGTCTTTCAAAACTTTGGGAATCTTAAAATTATAGATCTGAGGTGTGGATAATACTCATAGAGTCTGATAAGAGGAATTAATTCCAGATATCAGAAAAAAATAATTCTTTGCTCTGGGGGTCATGGATTGTCCTCCCTCTAGTCTATATTTGAAAAACATTACTCAGTAGACAGTTTCTGGTGGCTTCTATTTTGTCAGATTATAGTTCCTCCCAAAAGTGATATGTTTGACCACAACTCATAATGTGATGTGTTTGACCACAACAGTGACTGGGTCACCTCACCATCTCCGGAGTTCCACTGATTACAATAAGACAATGTCTGACATTTAATTTGTTTAGAGTTAGAGATTCACTGTGGTAATTCTATCACAGCAGAAGTTTGGAGATATACAAAACATTTCTTGAAGGATAGCTAATCTTGTCTCAATTCATTACCCCTGTTTTCATCTTTACTAACTGTTACCAGGCAATTAACAGCCTAATATTCCAAGAATGGGCCTGAAATATAGCATTTCTGAAAGCAGGAGAAAACTCCCCAGATTCAGAAGATATACTGTATTCTAGGCCCTAATAGGTTTATATTTAACATAGAAATACTCATTTATTTAAAAATTAATCAAGAACATAATTTTAATTGTAAGCATGAAATGCCATATAAAGTAGAGTTGAGAAGAATTTTTTTTAATTTCTTTCATAGTTTAAGAAATTCTATAAAGACAATCACACCTAGTGGTCTGTAAAAAGTTAGAATGCAGTTCTTTTCTGCTCATATATCTTAAGATTTATTGGGAAAACTGATAGTGTCCAGCTCCCCAGAGATTCAGTTTCAGGAGCATTCAAGGCCAGGGTCCTCTCAGAAACACTCACCTATTTTTAATTCTTATTCTCTTCTCCACTTCTCTTCCTTTGAGCCAACTCGTCAAACCATTACCTTATTTCTGTCTGAAAGACTGCTCTCCCATTGATTCCTGCATATAACTTGAAACTCTTGCGTCCTCTATATTCTGGATCTTGATATTTATGGAATAGATTTTGGAATTCAGAGAGGCCTTTTCTCGCCAATACGACCCTTGCAAATGAAACTTGGACTTTCAAGACTAGCTCTTTCTGCTTTACTCTTTAAACACGGTGTGGTTTAATTTAACAATTTATTTGGTTTTTCTCTTGAGTTCCTGATACAGAGCTCCAAAAACCCTTAAATGTCCCGAGCAAAAAGAATGTCTTTTTTTATTCATAACTAGCACCCTTGGATCACATGTGAGTTTATAATAACGAGGTGACTTAGGATGGGGACCCTATTTAGTTTTTGCCTCAATATGGAGATGACAAGAAAGACCAACTAAATAGCAAGCTGGAATTCCCAGTATCACCCTTGACTTCTTGGGAGTGAAGGCAGGGGGACGCTATAAAAACTCTGAACAATGATATTCTTTAAAGAACTTGCTTGTTCATAAACAAGGTACTAAGAGGGAGGGTGATTCACCCATAGAAGGTGTAGAAACTCTACCCATCGTCTCCCCCACACTTTGAACTATGCACCTCTTCAGTTTGGTGGTTCCTGTATAGTACCCTTTCTAATAAACCAATAGAGGTAAGTAAAGTGTGTTCCTGAGTTCTTGAGCCATTCTACCAAATTGTTGAAACAGAAGCAGGGTTTGTATGGATCCTTGATTTACTGCTAGTTGTCAAAACATGGCCCAGGACTTACGGCTGGCACCGGAAGTGGAGGAAGTCTTGTGGCATCGAGATCTTAACCTGTGGGGTCTGTGCTAACTGTGAGTAGTTTCAAAATTCAGTTAAATTGTTGGACGCCAGTAGGTGTCTGGAGAATCAGAGAACTGACTGTTGGTGTCAGGAAGCACCTCAGAACATGATGATTTTGAAAGTCTGAACTAACAAAAGTAAGCAATGCCGTCACTGTTTTCTGCTGTATTATCCCTGTGCCCTCTCCCACTCCTATCCCAAGCATGTAGGCTTTAGTATCAATGAATGTAGCACTATGAAGACAGTGAGTGTTACTTGAGGTGAAAATAAATCTGTGTTGTGAAATGAATTGTATTCCTCTAAAATCTATATGTTGAAGCCTGAACTTCCAAGATAACTATATTTGGAGATAAGACCTTTAGGGAAGTAATTAAAGCTAAATGAGGCCATAGGATGGGATCCTAATCCCATAAAGCTGGTGTCCTTATTGGAAGAGAAAGAGACATGAAAGATCTGTCTCCACACATGCACACAGAGGAAAGGCCATGTGAGAATACAGCGAAAAGGCTGCTATATACAAGGCAAGAAAAGTTCTCACCAAAATCCCAATTTGCTGCCACCTTGAATTTAGACTTATAGCCTCTTGAACTGTGAAAAATTAAATTTCTTTTGTTTAAGCCACCCAATCTTGATATTCTGTTGTGGAAGCCTAAGCTGACTGACTAATGCAATCTGATAAAATTTTTAAAATATTAACACGTCCAGTCAACACCTAAATCTTTTTTAACTTAGACTGACACTTTTTTCCAACAGACTATGATACCAGGTGATTCAATTATTTCAATTCAAGCACTTCTGTTAACGGGTTGCAAAAATAATTCTAGAAACCTAGTTTTAGAAAGTCTGGTTTTTTACTTTAAGCCATTACACTATAAACTAGAGCTTTTAACTCAAAGTTTAATCTTTCATTCATATATATAGACTATGCAAACTGAGAAATATAGTTCCTGCTTTCTAGTTGTTTACAGTTTTGCTACAGGACAGATATTAACCAAATAACCACACAATTCCCAGAGGTTTAAGTGGGTGTAGCAATCCAAGCATATTATTATTCCACATTTACTGGTATCAAGTTGATGCAGGAAGACAAGTAGAAGAGTCCCAGGAGAGCTGCTTTTTTTTTTTTTCCCATAAAATGCACAGAAATATACATGTTACATTTCAGAAATTCATTGAGATTATATTATTTTATAGTTAGCAATTTATTTTTTTAATATTTTTAATATAAACCATTTTTTAAAGTTTTTGTTGAATTTGTTACAACATTGGTCCTGTTTTATGTTTTGGTTTCTTGGTCATGAGGCATGCGGGATCTTAGCTCCCCAACCAGAGATTGAACCTACATCCCCTGCTTTGAAAGGCAGAGTTGTTAATGCTGGACCACTGGGGAGCTTCAAGCACTTTGTATGAGAATTCAAGAATGAGTAATGATGCATATAAAATATATAGCTAATAGGAAGTTGATGTATAACACAGGGAACTCAGCGAGGTGCTCTGTGACAACCTAGAGAGGCGGGATGGAGTGGGGTTCGGGGGAGGTTCAAAAGGGAGAGGACACATGTTTAGAACAATTATTCTCCAATTAAAAATAAATTTTAAAAACTAATGAGTAATGAAAAGACCAACAGAACTAGAAGGATTGACTTATGAAGAAAGATCGAAAGGAGTAAATGCCTGTAGCTTGACCAACACACAACTGAAAAAGAATACGGCAATGGAAACAAACTCAAATTGTTTAGAAAATACAGACATTTCAATAATGAGATAAAAGTAAGGAAATGATTTTTACATTATAGAAAATGAGCCATCTTTATTATTCAATTAGACATGCAGTTAAAGGTCTTTAAAATGATACGTGAGCTCAGAATTGAGGCAAAATAATCCCGAGCGACTTTGGTCACTAAAAATAGGGTAGCTACTGGAAATTTTATCTACACGTGGTTATCACCACCCAAAACATTTATGATGATAGAAATATTGGGAAAGCTTTCTAATAGTTCAGGAAATAATTTATGGGGGAAAAGATCAAGGAGATAGACAACGAATTTTCAAAGCCAAGGACTATATATTCTAGCACTGACTTGTCATCTTTTGTCAGAAAATTCAGAGCAAAATGACATATTTCCTTTTGGCTATAAGAATCAAACCCTAGACCGTATTAATGATGGTACCAGTGAATGTAGTGATGATGAAACTCTTATGTTGCATGGAAAGCAGTCTTCTTGGGAGTTAATCCAAGGAAAAGTAAGAACCATGTTTTACCACGAAGCTCAAAGAAATACCTCACCAAAGAGTCCCTAATCTACTTACCATCCTCAGCAAATAAAGTGGATTTACCTGGAATTAAGTACTGTTGAGGTGGAATATAATATTCTCTTATTTAAAATTTTTTTAATTACAAGATTTTAAATTGAGCCTGCAAGTCTATTGGATCAGTCAAGAAAACCAAAGACCTTTTAAAAGTACACATAAGAAAGATAAAAATTCTAATAAATATTTTAAATACCACTCAAATATTAATAGTACAGTGTAATGTTTGCTTCTCCCTGAAATAAGCTCATTCTTAAAGATGCTTCAAAGAGAAAAGGAAAAGGAGGAAGCCAGGCAAACTCACTGTTCTAGCCCAAAGCTAACCCAGGGCTTAATGCCTAAGGCATTCTATATGGAAACAGCACAGATAAGGGAGAAGCTTTGGGGGCAGACTTTACAAAGGAAGTTCCTGAGAATACGAATTAGTACATTTAAGTAAACGATGCTGAGTAATATACCATTGTGCATTTGCGCCATAAAGATGGTAACAATAACCCTATATGCAAGACAGAAAAAGAGACACAGATGTACAGAACAGTCCTTTGGACTCTATGGGAGAAGGCGAGGGTGGGATGATCTGAGAGAATAGCATTGAAACATATATGTTATCAAGTGTGAAACAGATCGCCAGCCCAGGTTGGATGCATGAGACAAGTGCTCAGGCCTGGTGCACTGGGATGACCCAGAGGGATCGGATGGGGAGGGAGGCAGGAGTGGGGATGGGGAACACATGTAAATCCATGGCTGATTCATGTCAATGTATGGCAAAAACCACTACAATATTGTAAAGTAATTAGCCTCCAACTAATAAAAATAAATGAAAAAAAAAGTAAATGATGCACTATTAATGTCAAAGTTATTTCCTAATGTCTTCAAATACCAAGATAAACATTGCAACTGTGAACTGTGAAAGTTACAATCTTTCCATATCCTACTGAAGTCTCTACTGAAGCAAATGGGACATCCCTTGGATTTTAAAATTCCCCCATCACAACAGCTCTGCCTTTTAAGTGGGAAAAACACCCAAAAGAAGGCTTTGATCTAAAAGTAATGCAATACTTTAAAAAACTGAAGATGAGCAATAGCAATGGTCAATGCAGAACCCTTTGATCCTTGTAGTCATTCCCTGTGGGATATCCACAAGGTCTAGGTATCCAGTGAGAAAGAAATATGCAAGGATTTAGATGCATAGGTGCCTCAAATTCTGTATATAATTTCAAATATATCCTTTTCCCTACTGTGAATTCCTACATTAATTTGGGAATATTTTAGTTTAGTAAACTGTTTTGAGTTGTCATTAAACTAGAGAACATTATACTATAATCTGGAGAGAAAAATTCCTTTCACCATTGTTAATCATTTATCAATTTTGAATCAAAAGCATTTATTTTAATAAAACATTAATCAAAATAAACAATATTTCCAGAAAATTTTGTACACTGTAAATTGCAATAAGTATCCTACAGAATTAATAGAAATAAAACCAAAGTTGCAGGTTGCTTTTTCTTTGAGGAATGGCTAGAAGTATATAGATTGACTCTGGTTATTTTTAACTTATGTTAGAAAGAGTGGTTAAAATTTTGGACTCTGCAGTGGTTTTTAAACTATGTTCCAGGAAACCATTGGGTGGATTTCCCCAGAGAATCGTGGATTCCACAAATGTTACATTTTAAGTAAAATTTAAAATCTACCTTAAAATGTTTTTAAACCAAATACACACACGTGCGCGTGCACACACATACACACACACACTTCAAAAGACACTAGAAATTGGATTGAGACAGGCAGACTCAGACTCTGACTTGACTAGATGTTTGAAGTTGAGTAATACATGTAATCTTTCACATTCTCAATTTCCGTCTCTAGAAATGGAGATGATAAGAGTATATTCATAGCTCAGAGTCATTGACAGGAAAAAATGAGATGCTGCAGGGAGACAGTACAACACCATGCTTCAGAGCACAGGTCCTATAACAATGGGGCCTTAAATATGGTACCTGGGCCAACAAAAGCATCAGCTGCAGCTGGAAACATGTTGGAAATGCAAATCCCTAGGACCTGATCCACAGGCTTCTCTGGTATCTCAGACAGTAAAGAATCTGCCTGCCAGTGCAGGAGATGCAGGAGAGGTGGGTAGGTTCAGTCTCTGGGTTAGGAAGATCCCCTGGAAGAGGAAATGGCAACCCACTCCAGTATTCTTGTTTGGAGAATTCCACAGACAGAGAAGCCTGGTGGCCTACAGTCCATAGCACTTAGCACACACACGCATAGGACCTGCTCCACACCAATTCAGGGTGGGACCCGGCAGTTTGTATTCTAAGAAGCCCTCCAGGTGGTTCTAATGCACACTCAGGTGAGATATATAAGCCTAGACTCAGCTCCTTAGCTTTGAATCCTGAATCCTAGGCTGGCCATTTAGTAGGTACATATCCACAGGCAAGTTAACAAATTTCCATAATCCATGTAAAGTATATGAAACAGAATAATAAATATTTGTTATTAAAGTACTTGGGACAGTGCTGGACTATATTAAGCATCTCAGTAAATGACCACTAGTATGATTATCATCTAAATTATCACTATTATTATTATTACATGTCATTGTGAAACAGGATCCAGTAATAAAATGCTTCAGTATATTCAAGTTCCAAGAAAATGCTTACATTCAAGTTCAAGGTAAAGAAAAAGAAATTGAAAGCTTATGGCTACATACAGTGACTTCTATGTATTTTTGAAAGTAAAACACATAGAAATGTGCCCAATAGACTTATTTTTAAGTTCCAAAAAAACTCAGGTTGCCTTTTCTTCATAAAATCAAACTTGTTGGAGGCAGACACACTAAAACTAAAATTGATTCACCATGATCATTCCAGCAGTTTTAAAATTCAAAGATTAGAAGGACACAGTGTTCCTTCTAATGTGCTGATTTTATTCCTTTTGTAGTCCGAATGTCCACACAGTGCCAGGTTTGAATGCTAAGGATGACACACCAGTATTTTTTTTGTTCTTTGTATCTTGTAAAGGTTCAAAGAAAGGCAAACATGCCAATATGCCCATGGCCTGACATTTAGTTCTTTAATGCTGTGACAAGGAAGAATGATGGCAGGTTAGGATACTGAGAATGGAGACGTTCATGCTTGGGTGAGATGGTCGTGAATACGATAGCAAGCATCTGCTTCTTTACACCCCAAGGCCCTGGAACTTCATAGCAATCTGATCATGCCATCTGTAAGCATGGGAAATGCTTTTTAAGAGTCTTAATTTGTGGTTTATCATATCTATTATGTTTTACTATTATTCTCTTTTCCTATAATAATAGCACATTAAAGTCCATAGAGCCTGGAACTTTCTGTGCGAGATTTCTGACAACTAGTTCAGGCTTCCTATTTCTTTGATTCACTAACCTTTACCTTTTCTAAGACCTTGCCCATTTAATCTCAATTTTCAGATGTGTTGGCCCAAAGATCATTCACAAATTCTTCACATTACCTTTTTTTAAATATCTGCAACATCTGGAATTAGGTCTCTCTTTTTAATTTTGATATTAGTTATTTGTGCATTATACTTCATTGAACCATATTGTTAATCAAATTTTATCTGTATTAGCACTTTCCCACATAACAAACTTTTGGCTTTTTTTTCCTTTCTTACAACTTTTTAGTTTAAACTTATAATTTTTTAATTTAAAAAAAAATTTTTAATTTTATTGTTATTTTCCATTTATTTTTACTCGTTGAAGGCTAATTACTTTACAATATTGTAGTGGTTTTTGCCATACATTGACATGATTCAGCCATGGATTTACATGTGTTCCCCATCCCGATCCCCCCTCCCGCCTCCCTCTCCATCCGATCCCTCTGGGTCTTCCCAGTGCACCAGCCCTGAGCACCTGTCTCAACCTGGGCTGGTGATCTGTTCCACTCTTGATAGTATACTTGTTTCAATGCTGTTCTCTCTGAACATCCCACCCTCGCCTTCTCCCACAGAGTCCAAAGGACTGTTCTGTACATCTGTGTCTCTTTTTCTGTTTTGCATATAGGGTTATCATTACCATCTTTCTAAATTCCATATATATGCGTTAGTGTACTGTATTGGTCTTTATCTTTCTGGCTCACTTCACTCTGTATAATGGGCTCCAGTTTCATCCACCTCATTAGAACTGATTCAAATGAATTCTTTTTAATGGCTGAGTAATATTCCATGCTGTGTATGTACCACAGCTTCCTTATCCATTCATCTGCTGATGGGCATCTAGGTTGCTTCCATGTCCTGGCTATTATAAACAGTGCTGCGATGAACATTGGGGTACACGTGTCTCTTTCAGATCTGGTTCTTACAACTTTTTAAATTTATTTTTGACTGCTCTGGGTATTCATGGCTTTGTAAGGGCTTTTCTCTAGTTGTGAAGAGTGGGGCTACTCTCCAGTCACGGTGTGCAGGCTTCAGAGTGTGGTGGGCTTCTCCAGTTGTGGAGCACAAGCTCTAGAGTGTATGGGCTTCAGGAGTTGCAGCACATGAGCTCAGTAGCTGCAATTTCCAGGCTTTAGAGCATAGGCTCAACAGTTGTGGCATACTGGCTTAGCTGCTCCACAGCATATGGGACCTTCCTGGACCAGGGATGGAATTCCTGCATTGGCATGTAGATTCTTCACTACCTAGCCACCATGTAAACCCTTAAAAAATACATGTAAATCCATGGCTGATTCATATCAATGTATGACAAAACCCACTGGAAAAAAATAATAATAATAATAAAAAAAATTAAAAAAAAAAAAAATAAATGATATTGGTGATTAGGTAAAAAAAAAAAAAAAAAAAAAAAACTTCCTGGTGTTTATTTCTATGACATTAATTTCTGCTTTTATCTACATTACTATGTCCTTTTTATTTGCACCTGTTTTGAGTTTCTTCTTATAACTTTGTAAGTTTATGTTTTGCTCATTAATTTTCAACATCGTTTCTGTTAAGTGGTTAGAATAGGAAAAAGGAATCCAGAATGGCGGTGGCTAAAAGACAAGGAAGGGAAAAGCCTGCAAAAATAGAACAAAGGAAGGTCCAAGGACTGGAGTGAGGACCTCAAGTAAAACAAACAGTACTCCTGGCTAGTCCAATTTACATAGGGCAGGCCCAAGGGGAGGAGAAAAAACATACACAACGCGGAGCCAAAATTGGGTCAGGGGCCTCTCTTCCATCTTTTGCGTCGCCATGCCCTCACTCCTTGAGAATGTATTTTCCTTTACTTTCTAAATAAAACTGGGCTGTAACATGAGCTGTAACACTGGTCCATCTGAGGGCTAGAACACTGGTCCGTCCAAGGATGCTGGTCCATCCATCGCTTCAAATTTTTGTTGCAACGAGACAGAACCGAGGAAATTCCAGACTCCCGCGACATTTCCAAATAAATGTTTTGGCTGTTTTCAAATAGTTTAAGACATAGTAATATTTTTATTATAGTTTTCTTCATTTTTCATCAATTTTTCAATCAATTCTTTCAACCAATTCTTCATTTCATCAATTTCTATACCTGTGAGGATGTATTCTTTAAGACATGGATTCTTTTAGCTAATTTCCTAATTTCCAAGATATTGAAATATTTTACTTAATTTCATTATGGATTGTTATTTGAATTCTAGATTGATTATATAATTACTACAATAGCTATCCTTTGAAATGCTTAGGAACATTCATTATGGTCAAGTTTTGAATGGTCACTTCAGTTCAGTTCAGTTCAGTCGCTCAGTCGTGTCTGACTCTTTGCGACCCCATGAACCGCAGCACTACAGGCCTTCCTGTCCATCACCAACTCCCGGAGTATACCCAAACCCATGTCCATTATGTTGGTGATGCCATCCAACCATCTCATCCTCTGTCGCCCCCTTCTCCTCCTGTCCTCAGTCTTTCCCAGAATCATGGTCGTTCCAAATGAGTCAGCTCTTCACATCAGGTGGCCAAGTATTGGAGTTTCAGCTTCAACGTCAGTCCTTCCAATGAACACCCAGGACTGATCTCCTTTAGGCTGGACTGGTTGGATCTCCTTGCAGTCCAAGGAACTCTCAAGAGTCTTTTCCAACACCACAGTTCAAAAACATCAATTCTTTGGCACTCAGCTTTCTTCACAGTCCAACTCTCACATCCATACCTGACCACTGGAAAAACCACAGCCTGGACTAGACGGACCTTTGTTGGCAAAGTAATGTCTCTGCTTTTTAAAATGCCGTCTAGGCTGGTCATAACTTTCCTTCTAAGGAGTAAGTGTCTTTTAATTTCATGGCTGCAATCACCATCTGCAGCAATCTTGGAGCCCAGAAAAATAAAGTCAGCCACTGTTTCCACTGTTTACCCATCTATTTCCCATGAAGTGATGGGACCACATGCAATGACCTTAGTTTTCTGAATGTTGAGCTTTAAGCCAACTTTTTTCACTCTCCTCTTTCACTTTCATCAAGAGGCTCTTTAGTTCTTCTTCACTTTCTGCCATAAGGATGGTGTCATCTGCATACCTGAGGTTATTGATATTTCTCCTGGCAATCTTGATTCCACCTTGTGCTTCCTCCAGCCCAGCATTTCTCATGATGTACCCTGCATATAAGTTAAATAAGCAGGGTGACAATACACAGCCTTGACGTACTCCTTTTCCTATTTGGAACCAGTCTGTTGTTCCATGTCCAGTTCTAACTGAATGGTCAGCTTTAGTAAATATTCTATGTGTGTCTGAAAGAAGGTGTGTTCTGTAGTTTTGTGATGTGGCAATCCATTTGCATCCATTGGGTCATATTTTTTAATCACATCATATAAGCCTTCCATAGTCTTTACTAATTTTGTTTGCTTCCCATCAATTACTGACAGACATTTGTTAAATTCTACTATTATGACTGTATACTTTATTTCAGTATTTTCTTTGTGTATTTTAGGGTTATGTTTTCAGATATATACACATTTAAAAATTTTTATTTTTCTTGGAAATTGAAACTATTAGTATTATATAATTACCTTTTTTTTCTCTAGTAACGCTATGAACCTTAAATTCTATTTTGTCCTATATCAAATAGGGACACCAGTTTTTAGATTTTATTTGCAAGGTACTTTTCATCTTTTGCATTTAGCTTTTTATATGGCCTTGTAGTTTAGATGTGTCTTTCATAATGTTTTTCATTCAGAGGATTATTTATTTTGGTCTCATAAAATTTATTCATTCAATAATAGTTTACTGAGCACCTAGTATGTACAGGGCAGTGTACTAGGCACTGCAGTTGTTGAAAAGACAAAATTGCATATGTAGAATCTGAGCTAGTCCTTAATCATTTTCTGAATATCATACCAGGCTCACTGAAGGAGCTAAAAGCATTGATGTGGTCTGCTCTCTGTCCTTCTATCAGCCCAACTTAAACTTTTGCCTTCCTCAAATCAGTCATAATTCAAAACAAATAAGGCACACTAAAAAATATTTCCACCAAACTGACCAAACTAAAGACATGACATTTCATTTGGTAACCTGCTCAAAATTATAAAAAACATTGTATTTTCCCTACCCTCTATCACCCAGGGCAAAATTTCCAGACAATTCTAATCCCATTGTGTTCTATTCTTATAAACTGCATTTTTAAAAAAAAAGTCTTCAGCGTCCTAAATGTGACATGTTCAGTGATTTTAGCAATGCTTTTGTCTAAATTGGGTCAATTAGACAGTTTACATTTAATGTATTTACTGATTTATTTATATTAAAGCCTACAATTTTATATTGGATTTTCTAATTAGCCTGTTTCTTAAATGCTTCTTTCTGAATCTGTTCTTTGTTTGGAGGCATGACCAATAATAATATCATAGTGAATTAAAATGATAGGCATTAAATCATGTGATGACAATAATGCATCTGTTGGGAATGAGATAATGTGAAGTCAAGTCCTTGTATTATTCAGGAAGAGGCAAATTTTATTAATATTAGAAAAATTTAAGATGTATGTGATAATTGATATGTAAACTGCTAAAAGGAATAAAATATATAACTTCCAAACTATTGGAGGGGAACACAGAAGGATAAAACATATTCATCAATCTATCTTTTTTGTTCTTCATGTCTTTTTACATCTCATACTTTTGTTCTGCTTCCTTTAGCAAAAACCTACTGATGGAAAATCCTCTCAGTTTTACTTTATCTGAAAACATATTTTTCTTATGGTGTTGGGTATTAGTGGATGAAAAGGATTTTTTTTCCTTCAGTATACTAAAATTGTCAGCCCCCTTTCTTCTGACTACCATTCCTGCTGATGACAAGAGAGCTATATCAGTCCAATATCTTTTGAAAGGAATATCTACTCCCCCACCCTTGATTTTGTTTGTTTTGTGAATTCTAAGATGTTTTTCTTTGTTTTTTTATGTTTTTCAACTTCATTATGATGTGCCTAAATGTAACAGTGTTTGTGCTCACACTGTTTAAGATTCACTGAGCACTTATTTGAATCTATAGATTGGTGTCTTTCATCAGTTCTGGAAAGATACCAACCCACCATGCCATCCATTCATTCTTCTAATCATGATTCAATGAAACCTCCCATATTGCTTAACCTGTCTCTCTGCAGAGAGACAGGTAATTTCTTCTGGGTAATTTCTTCTGGGTAATTTCTGGGTAACTTCTTCTGATTTTTCTTCTACTTAATATTTCTTCAGCTGCATATAACCATTTGTTAAACCTATTCATTGAGTTTTCAATATCCGTTGTTGTAAATTTTATTTCATGATTTTTCAAATCTGCTTAGTAATTTTTATACTTTTATGTTCCCTTTGGACATACACAAGCTTGTCTTTTACTTCTTTGAACATAAAAATAATAGTTGGTTTTAAGCTGGTCTGATACAATTTATTAAATGTTCTGAAGTCCATTTAAGCTTTAATTTTTTTCCTGCCAATTCTCTCTTTGTGCCTTTTTTTCTATGTATGTATGTTTATCTTTGACTACTCCTGCTTATTAATTTGCTTCAAAAGATTATTTGTAGGGAATCTTTGATTCCTATAACAAAAGTAACATTTTTCAAATAAGATTTCTATTTATTTTTTACCAAAAGCCTAGGGAAACTACAAGTCTGGATCTTTTTTAGTAAAACTTCATGGCTCCATTCCAAGATTTTTGGTGTGAATTCAGCCTGCAAAACTACCTAGGAACCATCTAATTGTGATTACTTCTCAGGGACTTATTTTCACCCCTGATCTGCTCAACACACAGATATCAATAACTTTTTTGTAGACTCATATGTGCTGGGTGTGAAGTTTTACTATTGTCTAACTCTTACTGAAAACCTTCTGAAAATACTTCAGCCTGGAGGATCAAAAATTGGCAAACAGTTCTGTCCATGGACAAATTGGCTTCACAAGTATAAAGATGAAATTTTAATTTCTTATCTTTCTCCTAATGAGTAATTTTTCATTTGGTCTTCAACTTGGACAGGAAAGAAGGCATAAAATTAATGTTTTGTTTCATTTGTTCTTGTTTTGTTTTTTAAGTGAGCTGTCCTTATTTAAGACAGTAAGATTTTTTTTTTTTTTTACAGATATGGAATGTAGGCACACAGCTTCTCTATTATAATTAAGATTTAGTCATCATTGGAAGAAGGCTATGACCAACCTAGACAGCATATTAAAAATCAGAGACATTACTTTGCCAACAAAGGTCCATCTAGTCAAAGCTATAATTTTTCCAGAAGTCATGTATGGATGTCAGAGTTGGACAGGAAAGAAAGCTGAGCACCGAAGAATTGATGCTTTTAAACTGCGGTGTTGGAGAAGACTCTTGAGAGTTCCTTGGACTGCAAGGAGATCCAGTCAGTCAATCCTAAAGGAAATCAACCCTGAATATTCATTGGAAGGACTGATGCTGAAGCTGAAACTCCAATACTTTGGCCACCTGATGATAAGAACTGACTCACTGGAAAAGACCCTGATGCTGGGAAAGACTGAAGGTGGGAGGAGAAGGGGACAACAGAGGATGAGCTGGTTGAATGGCACCAGCAACTCGATGGAAATGAGTTTGCATAAGCTCCAGGATTTGGTGATGGACAGGGAAGCCTGGCGTGATGCAGTCCATGGGGTCACAAAGAGTTGGACACGACTGAGTGACTGAACTGAATTTAGTCATCATTATTTGACATGAAAATAAGTCTAACTCACATCATTTCTGCCCTGCATTAGCATTATCCATGTACTCATTCAATTAATGTTTATTAAATGTCTGCTCTCTGGCATTACTACTCAAAATGTGGCTTGTATCACTTACGAACTTAAGAATATTGAGTTATTAGGTCACTTTCAAATTTCTTAAAAATAAAAATAGATATTAAAATGTAATTAGGTCACAGTGAATGTGTTCTAAAACTCAAGATAAAATATATTACACAATAATAAAAATAGGAATCTTGAATCTCTGAATCTGGTGTGAATTTCTTCGAGGTTTTTTTTAGATTATTCAAAAATATTTTGTTTTGAAAAGAGAAAGCATTAGAAAGAAGACATTTAAGTAAAAATGGAGCTCTGACAACGACATTTAAAATTACTATGTGGTGCTGGAGAAGACTCTTGAGAGTCCCTTGGACTGCAGGGAGATCCAACCAGTCCATCCTAAAGGAGATCAGTCCTGAGTGTTCATTGGAAGGACTGATGCTGAAGCTGAAACTCCAATACTTTGGCCACCTCATGCAAAGAGTTGACTCATTGGAAAAGACCCTGATGCTGGGAGGGGTTGGAGGCAGGAGGAGAAGGGGACGACAGAGGGTGAGATGGCTGGATGGCATCACCGACTCGATGGGCATGAGTTTGAGTAAACTCCGGGAGTTGGTGATGGACAGGGAGGCCTGGCATGCTGCGATTCATGGGGTCGCAAAGAGTGAGCAACTGAACTGAACTGAACTGAACAAGTATAATCTTCACATAGTATTCTGGGTTTTTGTTTTTTCCATTTATTTTTATTAGTTGGAGGCTAATTACTTTACAATATTGTAGTGGGTTTTGTCATACATTGACATGAATCAGCCATGGATTTACATGTATTCCCCATCCCGATCCCCCCTCCCATCTCCCTCTCCACCTGATTCCTCTGGGTCTTCCCAGTGTACCATAGTATTTAAAAGTGACACATTCACGTGCCTAAGATCTCATTGTTAGTTTGTGACAGAGGTAATAGCGACAGTGCATAGAAAGATTTCCTGAAAACCTATTTTTAGAGCATATGGAGCAGTTTATAAACTTTCAGATAAAAGGAAAAATTCAATGACCAAAAGGTTATCTAAACATGAACTCTACTGAAAACAAGTATAAGACCTAATTTCAAAGTGTTCCATAACATAACTGAAGCAGTAATTATCTGACTTTGGGAAGACCAGTAGGAGTTCTTCAGCATATCGCATAATTTTTACCTAAGAAAATACTCCCTTTACATTTCTAACAACAGTTTTGATAGACAGGAACAAGAAGCATTTGCACTATGATTTTTCAGTGCATTATAATACAGTGAATGTTTTCTAAATGTCATAGTTTAAATTTCATGGGGCGTGAAATCTCCTTTGAAATGAAATTTAAAGCCTTTTTCAAATAAGAAGACTAATCTTGCAGTCAAAAACATTTTATATTCCCAGACATTATTAACCTTGGAGTACTGCTTGCAAAACGATAATACTTTGTGACATACTAAGATTAAATTTGTCTTTAAATAATTACGTTAAAGAATACATTTAAAATAGATCAGATTGCAGGAGATGTGGGAAATGTGTACAAAAGTAGGATTTCCATTTAGTAACACTAGATGTAACTATTCGTCATTTATATGGTAATATTAACACATATTTGACCAGATGACTTCTAAAGAAACCTATTTTTGGATTAATCATGGTGCTTAATGTCAAAAGTGATAACATTGCACAATAACCTGGAAGAGAATTGACATTAACTTCCTATACTACTTTTAAATACAAAAAAAGCACATAATTATTTTTTATTGAAAAAGTGCAAAGTTATTTTCATAAATTTTAGTGCTATTTCGGCACATCCCAAAATGTTTTAAGAAGGTGGCTTAAAAATACATTAGTTTTTGAACAGCTTGTTTTCACAGTTTGTTTTTAATTATAACTAGATGTTTGTGAAATTTTTTAAAGAAGAATGCGTGATGATTGACCATTTTTCTGACATGGACTGTCAATGCCAAAAACAATTTCAAATAGGAAAAGTAACAATGCAATAATGCTTTTTATGTGCTTCGAGTCCTTCAAACCTTAATATCTATGGAAAGTACCGTGTATCTTTTTCAATTTTTATTCTTTCATAATAGGACTAATAGAAATTTCCATTTTCTTGATCTTTATGTTTTAAAACATAACCATAACTAACAAGTCAGACAGATGAAAAATAATTCTGGTAATAATAAAGACTGGTCCATCAACCTCATACTTGTCCATAAGAGAGAAAACACAGCCACTCCTAGGGTAATATGTATTCCACTCAAATTACTGACTTCCACCGGTCTCCTCGGGGCTTTTTCACACCAAATACTCTTCCTCTGCATCTGGACAATTACCAATTCTTCTGAGCCTTTGGCCCCACCTGCTGGCTGGTCATGACAGTTGATGACCAGATGCTCTTAATTTCTCTCTCAGAAATCTATGTTCAGGCATAGCTTCTTTCACTTTGCTTGTTTCTGCTGGTTTGATACACATTGTTCATTAAGTAGTTAATATCAACACAGTGAATAGTTGTGTTGCCCAGAGGTACAACTACTGAACATTGCATTTGTTCTTGCTTTCTCTGTGCTGGTCTGTGCCTCATGAAAAGTCTCTTTCCTTTTCATCTTTCACTCTCATCATCAAACTCTAAATCCCTCTAATTTTCACTTGAGATCCAAAAACCATGGCTGATACAACATAACATTGTTAACAACTTGAATCAAGAAAAAGAAAAAATGCAGAGTATATTTTAAGCCCTCCAAGAAATTGAAAACTTTCCCCTCACTCCTCAAAAAATTGTTCAACTGCCTCCTTCTAATACTAATATTCCTCATAGCCAGGATCCAAAAGACACAGAAATTTTTCTTTTTTCCCATTTATATATGTTCAATTCTTTAGTTATATTAAGGCAAAATTTTGTGTAGGGTACATGTGTCTGTGTGTGTGTACGTGTGTGTGTGTGAATTGGCTTTATTCTTTTACTTAATATTCAGAGTACAACTTTTTTTAGAAAATGCTCTCCAAAGTTACAGTAAACGAACTTAAATAACCTGTGTTTATATTGGATGCTGCTTATATTAAAGTCTTTTATCTTTATTCTCAGTTTAATTTCTCCCCAGTAAGAGAACATTTTCTTTAACACTCCAAGCACAAGGATGCAAGTCATAATCTGCAATAAAAGTGTTTATGCTAAGTTACTTCTCCCAAAGATCCATTTGTACATTTTTAATGTTTTAATATATATTAAAAGTATTGATTCCTCCCAGAGGAATTAATATGACATAACATACCACCATTGTTCAGATCAAATAAGACCTGTGAACAAAAGGTATTTCTAGCCTTTAAAATCAGTTTATGTAATTTGCAACACTTGCGATTTCCATTATTACATCATTCTCATTTTAATCATTTGAAAGACAAATTGTATGTCCAACTGAGGACTCCCCAGTGGCTCAGCAGGAAAAGTCCTCTTGCAACACAGAAGATGCCAGAGATGCGAGTTCTGGCATCTTGGATAGGGAAGACCCCCTGGAGGAGGAAATGGCAACCCACTCCAGTATTCTTGCCTGGAGAATCCATGGACAGAGGAGCCTGGTGGGCTGCAGTCCTTGGGGCTGCAAAGAGTCAGATACCACGAAGCAACTGAGCGCACACACACGTCCAACTGAATCCTTGAACACAAGAACAAACTCTTGACTTTCATCGTCTAAACTTAACCAAGCATTTTGAATTTCCTTGCTTACAAATGCTTCATGGAGAATTATTTGTGGTGGAATTCTATTAGGATTCTCAAATGATTGCTGAAACAACTAAATATCCTGCCTGGCCCAGAAAGGAGTGAATGCAGATACTTGCCTCCTATTTAAGTTTTTAGCATAGGGAAAACTGTTTTTGCTAATTATAGGCACAGAATGCTTTGCTGGTTCCAACAGAAGGATCTCTAAACTAGAAGGAAGAAGCTTCGTGCTCTTCATTGTCTGAGGGGTTTGTTCAGCACTTAATAGTTTATGAAGTTCTTTAATTTATTTTATTTCATTAAACATGTTCCTGACCTCAGCTTCTCTAAAGGACTCAGACACATCAGTAAAACTCCTTTTTAATTTCAGCTGCCAAATCCATAATCTATAAATCAGGATAATGAAAAATGTTTTTTGTTATAAAAAATGTAAATTTGTATATGTTGGAAACTATCTTTACTTTTTTCTGTTTTAGGTTGACCCTACTCAAATACGTTGTCTTATGTACAACACATATTGATAGAAAATACAGTTTTATTGTAGAAAATTAGAAGCCCAGTATAGAGAAATGAATATCCAGGAGGCCGAAACTGTTGCTAATTTTAAATTGTCCAATCTGGAATTTTATTATGTATCATGTAGAATTTTAACCAAAAATATGTTATTAGGAAGAATTATCACTATCATCAAATAACATCTCTTCAAAATTGTTAAAATAATTGTTTGTTTCTTTATTAGCTGTGTAGTTATATAAAAAGCCTTGATAGAAGACGCTAATGAAGATGCTATTTGAGAGCCATCATTTATTTAGAGAGCTATTTATAAATGTTGAAATATACAGTACAAACTCAACATGTAACAACCATTTGAAAGCACATCCAGAAACACTGACTTTTATTTTAAATAAGGGCAATCTGATTTTAATATTTGCAACATGTTATATGACTTAGATGGAAATATAGAAAAGTTATCATAGTGACTTGAATGTTTCAGAAAATTTACTAAACTCTATTGCATTTACTAACTCTCAAAAAATACCATTAAGACATGACCTGTAGTGATATGTCTCCACCACATATTTGTCACTCATATGCTCTATGCTCAGCCAAATTTAAAAGTGAAATATGCCATTGGAGCATAAAGACTTTGAGTCAGACTTTTAAACTATGAAGCATTGAAGATGAGATGGTTTTAATTTTGAGGGCATCTTCCCCACAAAATCCAATGGAAATATTTTCTTTATCACTGCCTGTTCAGTAACTGTTAACTCTTCTAATAGAATGATTATTTACATTACAAAAATTGTATTAGCTATTTGGGCTGCTATAACAAAATATCATAGACGGGGTGGCTTAAGCAACAGATATGTATATGTCAGTTCCTGAGACCAGAAGGCCAAGGTCAAGATACAGGCTTTCTTTTTCCTAGTGAAGTCTTCCCTCCTGGCTTCTTGCTATGTCTTTACATGGTGGAGAGAGAACACAAGAGTGAAAGAGGGCGAGACTAAGATCAATAAAGGCACTAATTCCATCATGAAGGCTCCACTCTCATGGCCTAATTACCTTCCAAGGCTACATTTCCACATGGACTGTTAGGACTCCCACTTATGAACTTTAGAGGGACACAGTTCAATGCATAACAAAGTTTATTCTTAATTATGATTTGTCACCCAGAGAATTGGTAAAATTCACAAATAGCTATAGCAGTCTCTCCAACCCTCATCATCCTTCCCCAATATACCCAAAATGTGTTTATTGAATCTTTAAGACAATTATTTTTTCATTTCTAGTAAAGCCATTATAGAAAAAAAATGTTAATAAGCCTTTCTTGTAAAGTTATTAAATGCTTACAACACATGTTTGCTATCTTATCAGAATAGAAAAGCTTGTCCCACTAATATTAATACTTAAGCCTCTGGGGCCTATGAATAGTGTAAAAACCAAACAGCATGTCAAGAACATCTCTAAATTTCCTGCTTAATATGATACCTATTTTAGGCTTTTGAAAATATACATACTAATTAATGGAACCAAGTAATAGACCTAGAAGATGTTTAGAAGCCTATGACAGCCAAATGTGATTGGGACCTCATTAAGATTAAGATTATGCACTGATGACTGAAGTTATTGGCAATGGCAAGCAATTTCAGTTCTACTAGAAATAACATGTTTCTGAGGAAGTACTTGGGTAACATCTCTTTGCACAAAGTAATTATCTTTTGATGTTTTGACATGGACGACACTTGTTAATGGCAGAGTCTTAAGGTGTTACAAATGCACAAATCACTGTCAAACACTCTCAATTACACGATGTGGGGGTATTTTTATACTAACATTCTCATCCTCAAAAAAGTACTTAAGTTACTTCTGCTAACAGTATTGCATAAATGCTTCTTATATAGAGGGTTTCCATATCAAATATAGTAACACACTTGTGAATACCTAGGGAAATGACCTGAGAACAACACAAAATAAGGTACAAATTCAAGAGGATGTTGAAGAGTAAGTCAGAATTAAGTGTATTTTGAAACAGAGAGTGACATGTATTGGCAATAAGGTGAAATTGTGAAATTCAATGACAGAAAAGAGCTATATTTAGTCATACATGGATCTGAGTATGATATCGCAGGTGGATGCTATTATATCAGGTTTACGTTCATATATTGACCTGGCCCACCAATGTTTATGACAGAAAATAGAATAGCTTATAAACACTAATTCGTGGAAACAGGTGCAGGTACCAAAATATGTATATTGAATTTGAAACACACTATTATTACAAGGAGCAGAGGATTACCTTCCTAATTTTATTTTAATATGAAGTTGGCATTTCCAGAACACATACTGTGGATTGAAAAGGAAGATGCTTTAGAAATATGCTAACGCCATCCAGATATGCAAGACACTGGTTTGTCTCTCTCTCTCTCTCTCTTTCTCTCTCATACACACACACACACACACACACACACACACACATATACCCCACAGAGACAAATCTGGAAAATTTGAATCTTGAATCCACTCCCTTTTCGCTGAGGTTTCATGTTAAAAAATGCACTTACACCTTTCCTTTGAAACTACTTGCTCTGAACTCTGTCTTTAACAACTTGTCAGTATGATTTGCAGGAAAAGTAGTTAAGTCCAGTAATTAACCGTCATTTTCCTCTTGCATCTCAGAGAAATAGGTTGCTGGGACTAAAACTTTGTTCCTCGAGATCAGGTCATGGCATGGGATGATTAATGGACCTCTTATTCTCTGATAAATTCTGCCCACAAGTTTGAAGGGACACCACAGTTGCTGGTGGGCAGGGAGTCAGCACCGGGAAGTCAAAGATCAAAGATAGATGGAGCACAAACATGTGGACACAGGGTGGGAAGAGGAGGATGCAATGAACTGGGAGATTAGGATTGACATATCACACTCAGTCAGTCAGTTCAGTCGCTCAGTCGTGTCCGACTCTTTGCGACCCCATGAATCGCAGCACGCCAGGCCTCCCTGTTCATCACCAACTCCTGGAGTTCACCCAAACTCATGTCCATTGAGTCAGTGATGCCATCCAACCATCTCATCCTCTGTCATCCCTTTATCCTCCTGCCGTCAATCTTTCCCAGCATCAGGATCTTTTCAAATGAGTCAGCTCTTCGCATCAGGTGGCCAAGGTATTGGAGTTTCAGTTTCAGTCCTTTCAATGAACACTCAGGACTGATACCACGTGTAAAACAGCTAGCTAGCAGAAACCTGCTATAAAGTACTGGGATCTCAGCCTGGTGCTCTGTGATGACTTAGATAGGTAGGATGGGAGGGTGGAGAGGAAGGTCCAAGAGGGAGGAGATATAAGTATACACACAGCTGACTCACTTCATCATACAACAGGAACTAACACAACATTGTAAAGCAATTATACTCCAATTCAAAAAAATATATGGAAAAGGAAATATATAAAGTAGATATAAGAAAATATGAAGACAAAGGTAGAGGCCTAGAGAAGTAGAAGGTGAAACAAAAGGAAACCGGAGAAATGCATATTATATACATTGTAGAACGTTTTATTTTGTGCTATAAGGTGGCAAAAAAGAACTCGCACAGTCTGGGTGGAGTGTTCAGATGGCATGTTGCTATAAGAAAGCCGAGGATAAAAGTGCTCTCACTGCAAAAATTTTGCAGGGACAACATATAACAATGAAGTCTACCACCATCTGAGTGAGGACTGTATACTGTGGGCAGTACACAGACATGTTTTCTAGTTTCTAGTCTGTTTTTTTGTTTTGTTTTGTTTTGTTTTGTTTTGCTTTGCTTCACTGCAGGGCATGTGGGAACTTAAATCCCCAACCAGGGATCAAACCCACACCCCCTTGCATTGGAAGCCCAGGCTTAACCACTTCCCTGGACCACTGTCAGGGAAGTCCTAGTTTCCAGTCTTTAAAACAAACCTATAACAGGCTTCCCAGGTGATGCAAGTGGTAAAGAATCTGCCTGCCAATGCAGGAGACATAAGAGATGTGGGTTTGATCCCTGAGTTGGGAAGATTCCCCTGGAGTGGCAACCCACTCTAGTATTCTTGCATGGAAAACTCCATGGACAGAGGATCCTGGCGGGCTACACTCCATGGGGTCACTGGGATCACAAAGAGTCAGACACGACTGAGCATCTGAGTACTATAATGTGGTTATTTATGCTCACTTTACAGATTGAGATACAAAAGTGAAACTGAAAGTCACTCAGTCCTGTCCGACTCTTTGTGACCCCATGGACTGTATAGTCCATGGAATTCTCCAGGCCAGAATATTGGAGTTGGTAGACTTTCCCTTCTCCAGGGGACCTTCCCAACCCAGGGATCGAACCCAGGTCTCCCACACTGCAGATGGATTCTTTACCAGCTGAGCCACAAGGGAAGCCCAAGAGTACCAGAGTGGGTAGCCTATCCCTTCTCCAGCGGATCTTCCCGACCCAGGAATCAAACAGGGGTCTCCTGCATTGCAGGTGGATTCTTTACCAACTGAGCTATGAGGGAAGCCCCTTAGAGTCAAAGATCTTATGATTTAAGTGACTTGCCAGAAGCAACAGAGCTCTTAAGTGGAAAACTCTAAGACTCCTACTTCCTCCATGACACCATTTTGACAGATTATTTGTTTACAGTGGTCTACATTTGCATTACTTCTGATACATTAAGGCAGCACTTGGTATTTCCTTTCAGGGCACAAATCTCCTTGAAAGTGCTTTTAGTTGATACCCATTGCTTAAATGGCATAAGATAGTAGGGTCCACTTGGAGGGGAACTGCTTTTCTTCCTCCCCAACCATGGAGGACTGATAAGGGCAGAGGAGTGTCCAAGCACAGACTCTAAGTCACAATGATGAGTGCAGAGATGTCCTGTGGCCCAGCATGGTTCAAATAGTGGTTTTTCCCATTATTTCCCTAATGGGAACTGGGAGGAGGGGGCTGTTGATCATGAGACTGTAAAGTCTGGATTATGAGACTATAAACTCTGAAGTTGCCTGGCTAATTGTCTGTGACTTAACCAAGAAGAATGAGGCCTTCAAGCACTTGAAGAGATATGGAAAGAAACAAATTCCTGGCAGCATTCAGATGTAATTTCAAGCATCTCTAAAACCGAGAATGGTATGTCTGCCAATAGTTTCTCTATTTACCTGTTAGCAGTGTGATTTTAGGGCTTCCCTGAAAGCTCAGTTGGTAAAGAATCTGCCCGCAATGCAGGAGACCCTGGAGGATTTCTGGGTCACAAAGATCCACTAGAGAAGAGATAGGCTACCCACTCCAGTATTTTGGGGCATCCCTGGTGGCTCAGCTGGTAAAGAATCCGCCTGCAATGTGTGAGACCAGAGTTTGATCCCTGGGTTGGGAAGATCCCCTGGAGAAGGGAAGGGCTACCCACTCTAGTATTCTGGCCTGGAGAATTCCACGAGCTCTATAGTCCGTCCATGGGGTGGCAACGAGTCAGACACGACAGAGCAACTTTCACTTTCAGTAGTGCTTTTCAGTCATTTAAAATAAGAATAATCCTGACTTACATATAAGTGAACTCCTGATTTAAAAAAAGAATACATAGGAAAAATTTTAAATGGAAAAAAAAAATAATTTCATTTGTGTAGGATATTGATTCATTTACCTAGAACAGAAACATATATTCATTTTAAAATATATTGCTTTGCATAGGAAAAAAATGAATAACGTACATTTCTTATGATAATAAAGTGAGAAAGGAAAGGGAAAAAAGGACGAGCAGAGGAAGGAAGATCCAAATCATTAAAGTAATATTACACGTGAATCCTGTTTTTTAAAATGCTGTGAGAAAGCATCAAAAGTTAATTCTACTTTTTTTATTGGTGTAAATAATTTCTGTTATCCCTGACCCACGAGATCAATTAAAGAAATTGTATACAAATCTGCCATCCCATTCATTCCAAATGAGGATAAACTTGTTTACAGGAATTGCAGAGTTCTGCAGTACTCTCAAGATTGAATTCTGCTCACATCTTTCTTTGGCCCTTCAGTCAATGAGGTCATCTTTGGCTGGATCTATACATTGATATCAATATGTTATGTCATCATGAAAAAGACCAGAAATTCACATTTCATTCACGTTAAGGGGCATGGACGCCTGCCTGTTGTTATTTGAACTTCCACCTCAA
The DNA here is from genome assembly GCF_033118175.1 of Dama dama. Taxonomy (NCBI): domain Eukaryota; kingdom Metazoa; phylum Chordata; class Mammalia; order Artiodactyla; family Cervidae; genus Dama; species Dama dama. The sequence continues at coordinate 66,669,669 of NC_083710.1, forward strand.
TCCACATTCTGAGGCAAATACAAGGATACCAAGGAAATGAGCTGAAAATCACTGATCTGAAAATCACTGACAACATGAGTGGTATGTCCAATGCAAAACCTTACATAGAGGGGTAAGTTTCTAATATTAAATCTCAAGGAAGAATACGGACCAAGTAACAGTTCTGTTGTGTGCAAAACATAAGTATGTTTATTTAAAGACAATATGTACAGTGAAGAAATGAGGTCTCTTAAGTAGAAGTGGCCTATAGAAATACCTTGCAATGAGATCCCATTACCTTTAGTAATGTGAGCTGTCCATTTCTAAATACATGAAGACTTCGACAAATTTATTTGGAGATTTAGAATTAAAATTGGTGAGTATTTTAAAAATCTGTGCATGCATGCTGTTGGTTCGGTTGTGTACGACTCTTTGAGACTCCATGGACTGTAGCCCACCAGGCTCCTCTGTCCACGGAATTCTCCAGGCAAGAATACTGGAGTGAGCTGTCACTTCCTCCTCCAGGGGCTCTTTCCATCTCAGGATGCATTGGCAGGCAGGTTCTTTACCACTAGCGCCATGTGGGAAACCCATTTAAAAACCCTAAGTATATCCAAATTATGTTTTGCCATGTTTATTTTTAGAAGTCCAGGTTATGCTAATTATTTAGTGTAATATTTCTGTTTACACTACTTCAATTTATGTGAAAAATTACATTGTAATGTAAGAGTAGATTATAAAAAAATAAAATAAAACATTATGTCATATCAAGAAAAAAAGAGAATGGCTTATAGCCACGTAAAGTTAAATCCTACCCAGAAGTAGAAGTCACATCAAAATTTGCTTTAAAAAAAAAACAAGTTGATCCTTCAGAGGATATTTTGCTTCTTATAAGCTTTTTTATTATAGATTATAAAGAAATAAAATTATTATCATGAATAAACTACTGATGGGCTGGAGTTTAAAGCCTAGTTGACTGTTTCTGATTGGCTATCCTCAAGTTGTTCCACCAGGTCAAGACACTCTGTGCTAAATGTAAAATCCAGTGCTGGTCTTGGCACAGCCTCTCACACTGCAGCTGCCGCTGCACTGTGGATTCCTCCCAAAGATGAATCAATGACTCTGCTGAAAGTGTTTTTCTGAAGGAGGGAAAAATCTTTCCCTCACTTTCCTACCAGGCTCAGATAATGAATTATAAAATTGCTTCCTTGAGATTTTGCATCTCACTGAGATTTTGAATGAAAAATATTCATCAGTGTAAATAGATAGATATAACTTGTTTATTTTTTCACACACAATAACTTTCCATATATCTGAAGTTGGGCATAATCCCAAGGTGAGCTGAGCTGGCAAGCAATTGATATGAGAGGCACAAATCATGCGATACTCAAAAGCATAGCTCTCTTGAGTCATTTAGAATAAAAGAAAATATCTATATAACGCACCATCTCCAAATGTATAACTGAATTACAATTCACTGTTTTGGTTCCTCTCATAATTTTGAGGCACAAAATGGGGTACAGTTCTGGTCAGTAGACTGTTTAAGAAAAGGAAGTATGCAATTTTTTCAAGCTTTAATTCAAAGTGATTTTACTAAAGTCTTGGTGCTTAAAACAATAAGCTTTTGTAAGTAGGAAATCAGTCACATGGAACATCTCTTTCACTGAAGATTCTGGATAATGAGACATCAACAGAAAACAGTAACACTATCATATTTGTTTTCATAATGTTCTCCACAAATTAGAAACCCAGTGTTCAGTTAATTTCTGAATTTAGAGGCGAGATATGAGTTCAATCCAAATTGTTTTGTTGTTGTTTAGTTGCTAAATTGTGTTCAACTCTTTGCAACTCCGTGGACTGTAGCCTGCCAGGCTCCTCTGTCCATGGGATTTCACAGGCAAGAATAGTGGAGTGGGTTGGTGTTCCCTTCTCCAGGAGATCTTTCCAACCCAGGGATCAAACCTGCATCTCCTGTGTCTCCTGAGTTGGTAGGTGAATTCTTTACCAGTGAGCCACCGGGGAAGTCCAATCCAGGTCACTGAGGGGAAAATAAACATATGCAGTAAACACGTGGCTATCACAAACTATCTCTACTCAAGCTATGAATAGTATAGGAGGAATTATTCCATGAACAGACTCTGAATACTTATTGGAAAGAAGGAAGCAAGTATTTCCATAGGGAAAGCAGATCCTACTTAAAAATAAGATAGACTGGGACTGTTTTGTAGTGTGATTCATCAGGTATTATGCCCTCATGAGAAGGTAATGAAAAAGCTTAGTTTTCCCCAGAAATGATGGCATAATCTGAAAGAAAAAAACAAGTCAGCAAAATTATAACTACAGCAGAAGATAAGGTTTATGCAGATGTTCCTGTTGGCATTAAATCAAGTTTTAGTTAAAGAAAATATTTGCTCTACCTCCAGATGACCCTGCTGAGTGTAGACAGTGAAAAGCAAGGGGCTTGCGTTAGTGCAGTAGCGTGTAAAATTGTCATTCAGAGAAAACCAAGGAGGACAAGAGTAGTCCAAAAGAAGGTTTAGTATTGTGTCCTATGTCCCAGAAGAGTCAGAAACTTAAAAAGTCAGAGTCAAATGAATCAAAGATTCAGGGAAAAAAAGAAAAAAAAAAACATTTAAAAAGCACATCTGAGGGAGCTCCGGGGTACCTTAGTGGTTAGGATTCCAGGTTTTCACTGCCATGACCCAGGTTCAATCCCTGGTTGAAGAACTGATCCCACAAGCCATGGGGTGCAACCAAAAATAAATAAATAAATAAATCTAGTTCACATTACAAAACTGGATATAGTTACAAAGAGGACATTCTAAGACTTATTGTGTATTTATAACATACTCATCATTTGTTAACTTTGGTAATCCTATTTGCCTTCTTATAAATATTAAGTAAGTTACTCAAAAATAAAAAAAAGGAGTTAAGTACTTTAAAAAAGAAACAGGGATCAAGAAGCTTATGTTCTATTCCACAATGCCTTGGAAAAGAGAAGAAAATCACAGGGAAGAGTAAGTGACATAAACTGAAAAAGTAGGTCAAAATTTGGAGTATGTAAAAGGACAAGAAAATGAGACAGATACAGGATTAGACAGTGTACATAACCTTGAAACTGGCAAAAAAAAAAAAAAAAAAAAAAAAAAAACCTTTTTTCCCTACAAGAAGAATGTAGCAGAAAGCAAAGGGCCAGGGTGGGAGTGGGAGTGGGGGTTGGAGGAGAGTTAAGATGCCAATAAAATTATTTTAAAGTAACACAGAAGATAGAATTAAGAGGCAAAAACAGTATTCAGTAATTTCCAAAATATGCTTTTAGAAAGCACTGTTCTCTACTTTGGGACAATTCTAAATATCTGACATCTGAGGGAAATACCTACATTGTTTGAAACTGCTTTTCAGTCTTTCACTAAAGTGAAATTTGAAAGAAATAACTTTTTTCTCCTCTGGAAATTCAAGTGAAATGATTACAGACTATTCACATACTTTGTACTGACAACATCTATCTTTGAGGATTTTTCTATTCTCTTCATTGTATGAGATAATCTCTCAGTTGATAGTTCTTAAATTAGGTCAGAAGATAAACCATGCCAAATAAAAGGAAAGGACTTTTATTTACGCTCTGACATAAATTGTTATATTTGCAACAATACATAAAAAGGAAGAAAGATGCCTATAAATGCACTTTTATATGACTCTCAAGAAACACGAATACAGCCCCTTTCTGATGACACTGGAGAGAAAAGTAGTCCCCAAATGATGTGAGGTTAAATCTACAAAGATAAGGTGAATTGAAAAGGGAAGCATTTAGTTAGTGAAGCCAATCAGCTTGGACAAGCAATCAAAGCAGCATTGTCACTTTTTCTTCCTCACTAAAAGGTTTATATGGTTAGGCTTTGGGGACAAATTGCCTTAATAATTACATCGGATGTTTACTTCATTTTGCCTGTCTACAAATCACTAAGTTAATATTTGACATAAATCTGCTTGTTCTTAGCAATTTAGCTTAAATATTCACTTCTCTCTGTTCTTACTACACTGTATTGCTCATTTACTGTCTTCCCCACTTGTGTGTAAACTCATTGAGGACAAGGGTAAATTGAGAGCAGAGGTTCTCAAAGTGTGGTTCTGGGACCAGCAGAGTCAGCATCAGCATTATCTGAGAAATGGTTAGAAATGCAAATCTTGATCCCACCTCAGATTTGGAGCCCAGGACTCTGCTCTAAGGCATGGTCCCCAGTCTTTAAGGAACCAGTGTCATGGAAGACAATTTTCAAATGGGCGGGGAGGGGAGGGGGAGGATGGTTTAGGGATGTTTCTTATAAGGAGCATATATCTCAGTCCCTCAAGTGCACAGTTCACAGGAGGGTGGGTGCTCCCGTGAGACTCTAATGGAGGTGCTGATCTGACAGGGAGGTGGAGCTCAGGCAGTAATGTGAGCGATGGGGAGCAGCTGAAAAGACAGATGAAGCTTTGCTCACTCACCCGAAGCTCACCACCCGCTGTGCAGCCTGGATGGTAACAGACCATGGACCAATACAGGTCCTGGCATGGGGGTGGAGGATCCCTGCTCTAAGGGGGCCTCCTAATGGTTTTGAGAACCACCGAAGGTGACTCACATTCAGGCTCTGAGCACAATATACCCAGCAGAGTGTCAAATCTAAAAGGAAAACTACACCCATGGGGAAGTCTGTCTCCTGCTGTTTCTGGCAGGCCCCTTATTTTCAGTGTCTCATTGTCTAGATCCCACTTGTCATAAAGAAAATGACTCATGTCAATGTATGACAAAAACCACTACAATATTGTAAAGTAATTAGCTTCCAACTAATACAAATAAATTAAAAAAAAAGAAAATGAGTATTTACCTGTTCACACTATGGAACCATGGAAACTTTTTCTGGAATATTTTAAGTATTAAAAGAAAAACACTAGAGGTAGTAACACCTATTGTCTTGTGCTGGATCATTTTCAAATTTGATCCCTTTTAGACTAGGGCATCAGGAGAAGTTTCTGATTTAGGTGACAATTCTTTGTACTCTTGTACATGTGGTTGGCCATAAGTAACCAACTAGCTGATGCAGCTAAGGTGGGCCTCTCCACTTCAATCTACAATAAATGAATTTTATTATTTTATTTATTACAACAAATAAATGTATAATACCCAGCATACAATAGGGAATACTCTAGACTTTCTCCTCTCTTTCACTGTGTGCTCCTGAATGGCAATTACTGTGCTCATTTCTTAGACCTCAATAGCCTAGGACTATACATAGCAAGTAGTAGTAAATATTCAGTATTTATTAAATGAATGAATGAATGCACCTTATAGAAAGTTAGCCTTCTGTTTACAATTACCTAGTATTGTAATTTATGAGTAAATACTTCAATAATAAGTTCTAGCTTCAGGATTTCCCTAAACTGATGCAGATTGGAAAACATTAAACCTATTTATAGCAGATAATGCTTATTACCAAAGCATTCAGTCTCTCTCTGCTGAGAAGATACAACAGTCTGGGGTTCTGGGGATTTAAAGTATTTTAATAACAGAGTTATTATTCATAACGCCTATTCTCTTTAAAATGACCTGCTTACTTGAAAGGGATTGTCCAGGAATCAGAAAGCAACATACACTAACAGAAGTAAAATTTTATTGGCAATGTTCTTAGGTTATTAGGCTTCCCTGGTAGCTCAGAAGGTAAAGAATTTGCCTGCAGTGCAGGAGACCTGAGTTCAATCCCTGGGTTGGAAAGATTCCCCTGGAGAAGGAAATGGCAACCCACTCCAGTGTTCTTGTCAGGAAAATTCTATGGACGGAGGAGTCTGGTGGGCTGCAGTTCATTTCGTCACAGAGTCAGACATGACTGAGGGACTAACACTTTCAATTTTCATTTAGGTCACTAAGAAGTAAGATGGATTACCCAGAGATAGCTAGGTGGTCATTGATTTATTGTAGATTGAAAATATAGAAAACAGTCATTACTGTAGAAAATTCATGGGTCTACAGCATCACTGAGCATAATTTCAGAGCATAGTCTTTCAAATTTGCACAAATAGTTCTGATTGTTCACCTTCACTCTAAACACAATTTTCCTTTTTTCTATCTAGAAGGCATCTTTCTTATTTCACAACACATAGAACAAAACCTATGTAAAAACCGTGCCTGTCTTTCTGATTATAAACATTACTCTCCACTGTTGATGAATTCAGTATTTTCCAAACTCTGTCAATGAATTTTCTCAGATGCTATAGCAAATGAACTCTGCAAAGAGATCTTTTAAATCCAAACTATGTCTCAGACCTTACCCATCTGCCTGCAATTATATCTGAGTTCACCTTGTAAGGAAATGACTCCCAACCTGAAGGAGTTTAAGCTGCTCTTTTTGTTGTTCAGTCACTAAGTCTTGTGTCCTACTCTTTGCAACCCCATGGATGGCAGCACGCCAGGCTCCCTGTCCTCGATTATAAGAAAAGTCAAATTCCTTTTCCCAAGCTGCTTTTCTCTTTCTGCATAATGATATTCTGTTTATTCTTTAGGTGACATAATTTGTGACTCTGCTTCCCCTTGTACTGATGCCTGTTCTGATTCTAATCCATGGCTGTAGGTACCATCTATACGCTGATGATTCACAAACATACTCCATCCCTCCAGCTCCAGACCCATACAATCCACTTTCCATGAGACAGCTCAATACAGCTTTCAAAACACTTCAAACTCAATATCTCTAAAACTTAACTCATTATCTCTATCCCCAAAAGTCATTCCTGCTACTCAAGTCTTTCCATATATAGTTTCCAAAGCAGAACTCCAGAAATATATCCTCAAGTCAGACTGCCCTCTTATCTTTGCAACCAAACCATTTCCCAAATCTTGCCCCTTCCAATTAATTAGATCTCAAATTCATCTACTTGACTTGAACTCCATGGCCACTGCTCTAGTCCAAGCCATTTTTGTCTCCAGTCTGGCTCACTGTAGTTGTCCTTGAACTGTCCCCGTCACCCACACTTGTACCTTGCAATCCAGCAGACTGACAACTATAACTACAGACCTGATCGTGTTATCTCAAGCTATAACCTGCCCACAATCTCCTATAGTCTTCATGGTGAGGCCTGTATATTTTTAACATGATCTGCAAGGCCTTGCTTGAAATCTGAACTCTGCCAAGGCCTATATGGCCTTACCTGTCCAACTTTATCTCCTGCTAGTCAATTACCTCTTCACTGTCTATGACCCAGCCAAACTGGCTCTCATTTTCTCATTTAAGTCACTTGTTTGTCCCACCTGAGGATCCTTACTTAGACAGCTTCCTCTGACCATAATGCCTTTCCATATTTATTCCTTTGCACTCAGCTTCAACACAAATATCACTTTCTCAGTGATACTGTGTCAGATCTATTTTTCTGAAAACGTTTACAGCAGAGCAGTATTTCTCATCGTATGTGCTTTCCCAGAGCCTTGTCCCTCGTCCAGGAAGAGCTGAAGTCTGTCTCCCTTGCCTTGAACTTAGGCTGGCTTGTGACGTCTCCAACCAGCAAAGTAAGGCAGAATTGATACCGTGTGGCTTCCAGGGCTAGATCCTAAAAGGGATATAGCTCCTGCCTGCCTCTTTCGTTGGAGACTTGCCTTTGGAACTCATCCACGGTGCTGTGAGAAAGTCCAAGCGCATGGCCTTATGGGGTGTTCTGGCCAGCAGTCATAGCTAAGATTTTAAGCCAACAGCCATTATCAAGTACCAGACATAGGTTTCAGTGTCCTTCAGATGCTTCCAGTTTCTTTGCTCTGAGTCCTCCAGCTGAATCCCCAGATACCAAGGTGCACAGACCACTGTAGTCTGTTTAAATGCTTGAGTCACTGAATAGTATGCATAACAGTACTTTTTGCTGCGCTCAGTTTGAGGTTAATATGTTATACTTTCCTAGTAACTGGAAGAGATGCCTCCCCTTGTTCTTCTCTGAGACTTGGTCTTGTTGTCATCAATATTCATAGCTCTTATGTTCCTTTAACTATGTCTTTAATGTCTGTCTTTTCTTTTACCTTGGAAGTTTGATAAGGACATGAATTTTATCAGATCTTATCAATATTATATTCACAGTGTAGATATTCAATAAATATTATTAGATACAATTGTGAAATTATTAAATGCAATTCTTTGAGAGATAAAGAAAGAGGACCTTGGTGTTCAGAAACTAGAAAAAAGAAGCTAAATGAGTAGCAGAGAAATAATGAGTGGCTTTTCAAGAAGTGCTTTAGAAGCAAATGAAAATAAAAGACTACAATATTGTGCTTTGGAATTGCACACTGGTGGTGTTTGTATTTGTGAGATGGGGAAGTTAGAGCATAGGTGAGATAGGTTGGCAGTGTATATTTTGACATAAAGCAGAGTTAAAAGCATAAAACCCTGGGAATTGGGAAGGGGTGAAAAACACCTTAGTATGGTTAAAGAAAAAAGTCACGAAAAGATTTTTAAAAGTCAAATATCCAAGCAATGACATCACTAAAGAAGTGAGAAAAGGGATCAAAGAACATGGAGGTAGGAATCAGTATCAGAACCCTGTTGTCAGCAGCTCTAAGTAATAAAATCACAAAAGTCACAATTATATTGAGGCCAAGACACAGAAACAAGCATCGAAGAGCTTCTCTTTCCAAAACCTCTCTCCAACAAAGAACTTCAGTTCAGTCCAGTCACTCAGTCGTGTGTGACTCTTTGGACCCCATGAACTGCAGCACGCCAGGCCTGCCTGTCCATTACCAACTCCTGGGGTCCACCCAAACCTATGTCCATTGAATCAGTGATGCCATCCAACCATCTCATCCTCTGTCGTCCCCTTCTCCTCCTGCCCTTAACCTTTCCCAGCATCAGGGTCTTTTCCAATGAGTCAGTTCTTCACATCAGGTGGCCAAAGTATTGGAGTCTCAGCTTCAAAATCAGTCCTTCCAATGAACACTCAGGACTGATGTCCTTTAGGATGGACTGGTTGGATCTCCTTGCAGTCCAAGGGACTCTCAAAGGTCTTCTCCAACACCACAGCTCAAAAGCATCAATTCTTCGGTGCTCAGCTTTCTTTATAGTCCAACTCTCACATCCATACATGGCCACTGGAAAAACCATAGACTTGACTATGTGGACCTTTGTTGGCAAAGTAATGCCTCTGCTTTTTAATATGCTGTCTAGGTTGGTCACAACTTTTAATTTCATGGCTGCGATCACCATCTGCAGTGATTTTAGAGCCCCCTAAAATAAAGTCTGACACTGTTTCCACTGTTTCCCCATCTATTTGCCATGAAGTGATGGGACTGGATGCTATGATCTTAGTTTTCTGAATGTTGAGCTTTAAGCCAACATTTTCACTCTCCTCTTTCACTTTCATCAAGAGGCTCTTTAGTTCTTCACTTTCTCCCATAAGGGTAGTGTCATCTGCATATCTGAGGTTATTGATATTTCTCCTGGCAATCTTGATTCCAGTTTGTGCTTCCTCCAGCCCAGGGTTTCTCATGATGTACTCTGCATATAAGCTAAATAAACAGGGTGACAATATACAGCCTTGACGTATTCCTTTTCCTATTTGGAACCAGTCTGTTGTTCCCTGTCCAGTTCTAACTGTTGCTTCCTGACCTGCATATGGATTTCTCAAGATGCAGCTCAGTTGGTCTGGTATTCCCATCTCTTTCAGAATTTTCCACGGTTTATTGTGATCCACACAGTCGAAGTCTTTCGCATAGCCAATAAAGCAGAAATAGATGTCTTTCTGGAACTCTCTTGCTTTTTTGATGATCCAGTGGATATTGGCAATTTGATCTCTGGTTCCTCTGCCTTTTCTAAAACCAGTTTGAACATCTGGAAGTTCACAGTTCATGTTTTGCTGAAGCCTGGCTTGCAGAATTTTAAGCATTACTTTACTAGAGTGTGAGATGAATGCAATTGTGCAGTAGTTGGAGCATTCTTTGGCATTGCCTTTTTTAGGGATTGGAATGAAAACTGACCTTTTCCAGTCCTGTGGCCACTGCTGACTTTTCCAAATTTGCTGACATATTGAGGGCAGCACTTTCACAGCATCATCTTTTAGGATTTGAAATAGTTCAACTGGAATTCCATCACCTCCACGAGCTTTCTTCATAGTGATGCTTTCTAAGGCCCACTGACTTCACATTTCAGGATGTCTGGCTCTAGGTGAGTGATCACATCATCATGATTATCTGGGTCATGAAGATCTTTTTTGTACAGTTCTTCTGTGTATTCGTGCCACCTTTTCTTAATATCTTCTGCTTCTGTTAGGTCCCTACCATTTTTGTCCTTGATTGAGTCCATTTTTGCATGAAATGTTCCCTTGGTATCTCTCATTTTCTTGAAGAGATCTCTAGACTTTCCCATTCTATTGTTTTCCTATTTCTTTGCACTGATCGCTGAGGAAGGCTTTCTTTTCTCTGCTTGCTATTCTTTGGAATTCTGCATTCAAATGGGTATATCTTTCCATTTCTCCTTTGCTTTTCACTTCCCTTCTTTTCACAGCTATTTGTAAGGCCTCCTCAGAGAGTCATTTTGATTTTTTGCATTTCTTTTTCTTGAATTGAAGAAAGTGGAGAAAACCACTAGACATTTAGGTATGACCTAAATCAAATCTCTTATGACTATACAGTGGAAGTGAGAAATAGATTTAGGGGATTAGATCTGATAGAGAGAGTGCTTGATGAACTATGGATGGAGGTTCGTGACATTGTACAGGAGACAGGAATCAAACTATCCCCAAGAAAAAGAAATGCAAAAAAGCAAACTGGCTGTCTGAGGAGGCCAACAAAGAAAGCAAAATATAAATATATCATTGAAACTGATGTGGATAGAGACCCTAACAATTTTCTCCATGTAAAATACAGTCAATAAAATATTACCATATTATTAATAAAGTTGTCTTTTCTGATAATATCAGATGTGAAAACCATATAGGTAAGTTCTCTAATGCCGTTTTCACTATAAGGTCTTCAGTTCTTCAAGCCTCATTTTTCCTTTTGTTGATTTTTTCAAGATTCTAATTATTAAGACTACCTTATTTTCAGCCAGTTTGTATTGTGATAAACAATGATGCATTTGCAAAATTGATTTCATACAGTGTCTAGAATGAAGGGAAACATGCATGTAAAAGAGAAATGGATGGATATGCATACTTTGTATATGTCATCAAGAAAACTTTGAATAAAACTTTCACAGCTATTTAAAAATCTTCATGGGATTGAAAAATGGATAAACAACATAGATACATAAAAATCTATAAAGGGAAGTCACCACACCTCTGGAGAAAGAAAGGGAACAATAAGGTCCTCCAAGGATTAGTGCTAAAACAGATTCGTTTCAACTACTGTAGACAAGAAGACACCATTAAGTCTTCTAAAATTGTAGTTCAAAACCAAGTAGTTTGAGATAATAAAATGCCTAGTCAAATGGGTTGTCTCGAAAGATGTCTACAGTGAATAGAAAAATGCTAGCTCAGCTTTACTCTAAGCATATGTAAAATAATGTATTTAAGTAAAAAAAAAAAAAATCCAAATCCTATTTACAGTCTCATTGGGTCTGAAAGAGTGAAAGTGTTATTCACTCAGTCGTGTCCAATTCTTTGTGACTCCATGGACTGTAGCCCACCAGGCTCCTCTGTCCGTGGGATTCTCCAGGCAGGAATACTGGAGTGGGTTGTTATTCCCTTCTCCAGGGGATCTCCCTGACCCAGGGATCGAACCCAGGTCTCCTGCATTGCAGGTAGATTCTTTACTGGCTGAGTCAAGGGTCCGAGCTATCAGCAAAATCAGGGGACCATAGGAGAGGACTTTGTAGACGAGCAGTCCCTAAAGTCATCAATGTAACACCATTCCTTTTAGCTAATGCCTTTAAACAGAAAACCCTCCAAAACACCACCCAGAAAAAGTAGTCACACCTATAACCTCTATTCACAAACTAATTCCTGAACTGTCCAATTCAGTCTCACAGCTCATCCAGTCTTGCTCTCTTTTCCCAGCTACCAAACTCAGTATTCATTTGCCTGTACGCTGCAGTTTCAAGCTCTCTCAGATTCGACAAGCTCAGCTAGCTGCAGCTAAAAGTCTGCCCATCTGCTCACTGCAAAGCATCACCAGCAAACCTTCTGATTCCTTTTCTGGCTCTGCATGGCCTTTCCCCACGGGGAGCCCCTTACCAAGGGCAGGATGTCTCACAGGAAGGACTGAAGAACAAATAAAGCAATGGGCATTACTATCCAAATATATTATGGAGATTTCTCTTTTTCTCTCTTTCTTTTGTGAGAATGCATCTCACTTCATATAATGAAAGCAAACAGAAAATCAAGATTTACTTCACTGCATTTTGGTTGTGTACTGCCTTTCCAGATAGCATGAACACCAGAAAAATTATCTGAATTTTGCCTAATTCATGTTTATTTTGTATGAATATAAATTTTGCCATCCTTATCTCTCAGTGGTTACAATCACATAGCTGCATAATGTTCTTGGTTTAAATTACAGTATTGTCAAATTAGCAAGAACATAAACAGACAAGAATAGCAATGGAGTTGTTATGCATATATGCTTTCTAAATTACAATGCATGCAATACTATGTACACTCTTTAAAAAATACCAGTATCCCCTAACTGAAAAACAGCATTGAATTCAAATGTCTTACATCTTTCTGTCTTTTAACTCCCACTGCAGGCACTATCTAAATAATAGATCTTCATGGCTTACAATTACAAAGTGCCATATGCCTTTCCTTTAATTAAAATGATTTCCATATTATATCCAGTTTGTTTTATTAAAACAAATCAAAAGGAAAAAAGGAGGGAAAAAAGGCTGGTTGAATCAACTACAAGATTAACACACAGGCATGACTGAATTCGAATGAGATCATTTGTTCCTAAGAACTTTTTTTTTTCTTTAATTCTGTAGAATTTCAGCAAAATCTGTCTGCATCAGTGGTATCTGTGATGGGATGCTACAATTCCCTGTACATCCACGGTGTCCCAAACACAACAAAGGCAGATTTTTTAAATGAGTTGAGACCATTTGTTCATGCCTTCAATATACAAGTTTTTAAACTTGTTTTAACTTGGTGCATAGTATGCTTTTGCCATCTACTGGAACAATGATAGACTGCAGGTGTAATAATTTCTGCAGCAGTAGGAGTTGACTGACTGGACACTCTAAAGATGATTTCTCGGGGCTGTAATACATATATAGGGAGAATAAACAATCTCTTTCAAGATTTTTAGGGAAGAGATCTTCCAAAATTAGAGACCTTCAGGGAAGCCTGAGAAACTTTTTCCATGATTACTCTCTATTTCCAAAGGCTTTTTTAAGATGCCAGTGTGTCTAGCTAGAAAATGCAATGCCATAGAAAAGCAAGAGACAAAAGCCTGGATTTCCAAAAACTGGAGACTTCAATAATAAAGGGAGAAGTATGGAGTCATACTAAATCATTTTCATTTCTGGTAAACAATTTTTCATGAAGATTAATTGTTTTTCCAGAAATATAATCACTCTGACAGTTTGTCCTTTGTTTGACAGGAGAAGGTTCCCTTGGGGTCTTCTTATATTTAGGAACCATGAAATGCATTCCACAGCATTTTGAATTTATAATAAACATTTTAATTTTGCAATTCTTTGAGTTTGTTAGTTTCCACGTTGTTACCATCATCTGAGTGGTTTGGTTACTGAAATACAGAGAATTGGAGTAGACAGACTCTAAAACTGCCCCTAACTACCCCACCTCCTGGTATTCATATTCTGGTGCAATTGTCTCTCCTTGGACTGTGGGCTGGACTTGGACACTTGCCACCTACAAATAAAATACAGCAAAAGAATGGAATGCCACTTATGAGATTAGGTTATAAGAGACTTGACCTCTCTGTCTCTTTCCTTCTCCCTCTGGCTCTTCTCACTTACTGAATCTGATGAAGCAAACCACCAAGTTGTGAGCTGTGCTATGGAGAAGACAAAAGGAATAGGGGGAGGCCTCAGACCAACAGCTAGTGAGAAAAAAGAGGCCCTTAGTCCAACAACCCATAGAAAACCGAATCCTTTCAAAATCACACAATTTAGCTAGGAAGGGGATCTTTCCTCAGTTGACTTTGAGATGACTGTAGCCCTGGCAGTGTCTTTATCACTGCAGCATGTGTGATCCTGAACCAAAGCACCCAGCTAAGCCACATGCGGATGTCTCATGCACCTGTGTGGTTAGTCGCTCAGTTATGTTTGAACCTTTGTGACTCCATCAACTGTAGCCCACCAGGCTCCTCTGTCCATGGGATTTTCCAGGTAAGAATACTGGAGTGGGTTGCCATTTCCTTCTGTCTCATGCACAGAAACCATTAAATCCTAAATATGTTTTTAACATGAAACTAATATGTGTTATGGCAGTTTGATATACAGCAATAGGTAAATAACACCAGTACAATCAGTGATTCCCCATAAATACCAGCCTGGCTACCGATTTTGCCTTCAGGCCATGTTTAGGTTATCTCAGAAAGCCAATACAAATTCCTATGTCGGCAAATTTTAACATTACGCAGAAACAAGAGAGAAGAAACAAATGATGCCATGTAACAAAAAATTATTGAACACCTAATCTTTGAAAGGTCTAGGTTAGGTAAAGAATGGGGAAAATGTTCAATATTAAATGAGAAATATTATAGACTGAATGTTGTGTACCCCTAAAATCCTATGTTTAAACTTAACCCCCAGTGTGATGGTATTTGAAGGTGGGGTCTTTGGGAAGTGAGTATTCGTGGCACCAGAACCCCATGAATGAAATGAGTGCACTTACAAAAAAAGAATACAGGGAGCTCCCTTGCCCCTTCCACCATATGAGATTATAATGAAAAGTCAGCCTTCTATGAACCAGGAAGCAGGCTCTCACCAATCTTTCTGGTGCCTTCTTAGACTAATCAACCTCCAATACTATGAAAAAATAATTTTTTCCTCCTCATAAGCCACCCAGTCCATGGCGTTTGTTTTGTAGTTGTCTAAACAGATTGTCTAAGAAAGGAAGTGATACAGGTAAAGATGAATTAATAAAGGGAAGATTAGATTGAAGAATATTAATGATGGCACTAATGTTAGGAAAACTTGAGGAAGAACATCCCCACTGGGTAAAAATTGGAAAAGACACTAGTGGGCAGACAGCTTTTGAAATGGGCCTTGTAAGGAAGCTTAGGATTTTTTTAAATTAATAAAATCCTGAATAATCGTTAAAACATGCAAAAATGTACAGCAGTAAGAAAATGAAAGTTATTAGTCGCTCAGTCATGTTCAACTCTTTGGGACCCCATGGACTGTAGCCCACCAGGCTCCTTTGTCCATGGGATTCTCCAGGCAAGAATACTGGAGTTGGTTGCCATCCCCTCTTCCCGGGGATCTTCCTAACCCAGGGATTGAACCCAGGTCTCCAGCATTGCAGGTGGATTCTTTACCATCAGAGCCACCAGGGAAGCCCTGGAAGAAAATGGGCCATATCTAAATATGAATGAGTCATTCATTCACAGAAGATACTGGGGAATATATCTGCGTCAGTCACATGAGCAAAAGTCCTGAATGCCAGATCCAGAGATGTCTGCAATTAACTCTGCAAGGATCCAATGAAATTGCTTGGAAAGAAGATAGACCAAAATAACATCTTAAAAGAATCATTTTGCAGCAAAATGAACAAAGGGCCCAAATACTACAAAGAAAAATGCAAAAGACTTTGAAATGGACCAAAAAGTTTATCGAGTGATTTTAATCCTAAACTACAGGTGTTGAAAGCAGGTGTCCTAGGACCATGGGCCAAATTAGGCCAGTGGCCTGTTTTTGAACATCATTAGAGCTATGAATGGCTTTTATATATTTTTTAAAAGTTGTAAAACAAAGAAGAACAAAGCCAAGATGAATACGTGACAAGGTCCATGTGTGCCCACAAAGCCTAAATTATTTACTATCTTATCCTTCATAGAAAATATTTGACAACCCCTGTTCTAAGGGACATTCTCCCAAGGCTCTGAATCTAAGGGGTTTGCACCTTTCTTTTGTGCTATTTTAGAATTCTGTAAATTGTAAATAACTGATAGCACTACAAATGGTTCCTGTCAATTAGCATGCAAAATAGTCCTTTGTGATGGAGAGACATTTTATCTCTCCTCCCTAACCCCACCCCACTCCCATCCTTATGGAAAAGAGTTGGTTTTGCCTCCATCTATAAAATCATTTCATGGCCTATATCTCTGTTCTTTTATTTATTTTTTGAACTGATTGTTAACATTTAACTGGTTACCTCATAAATTCATGAGTTAAATAAAATCTTTGACATGTGCTCATTTTATGAGAGTCAAGATTTGGCCATTTTTATAAATGTGTCTTTTAACAATGAGAAAAGAAAAAATGATGATAAATCAGAGACTATCAAAGCTGTCTCTAAGATTTACATGTGTATCACTGTAGAGTTCCAATGTATCTTTAAACACCATGGAGTTCTGGATGTCACTGGTTGTTAAGGTCAGCAAGTCCCCAAGAATATATAGAGGTTAGAGGTATATATAAGGGTGTCCTCAGTGTTAAGATGAGGACCAAACCAAGCAGAGTCCTGTGACGCAGAACAGCATCACTCCTACTGGATATGATGCTACCCAATAGAAATGTGATACTACACAATGAGGCACTAGATGAAGGGAAAACCTCACCTAGCAGAAATAATAGCATAAAACCTGAATGAGGCAAGGAGAGGCACAATATGGGAGTCAGATCTTTTACCTGAACTCTGAGCATGTCAGCAATGCCCCGCACAGAGGGTTCAGTTCCAAGCCTGCCCAGAGGGTAAATGTTGGTCTCTTCTTCTAGAAAGCCCTCTTCTCGCTCCTCTTTCATCCTCTAATCTCAATGTTTTGGATTCCCTCTTGCTTTTTCAAGCACCCTTTTTTCCTCTCTTCTAAGTGCTATGCAGAAATCCTCTCTCTCTACTTGTTTTTTCTTAATCTACTCTGATGATCATTACAATGAATTCTGCAAATAGCTATTTATCCTTGCTCTACAGTAAGAAGGGCTTAATCTTGAAACTCTGAATGAGTTGATATTTGGGTGTTTGGAGATGGTGATAGTGAAATATTTGAATTCTAAAAGATGGAAGACATTTTTTTCCTACTAGAAAAATATATGAATTAAGTTATCCTGATCCACAAGGGTAAGGCAATGAATTTGGGGAAAATAAGGTGGATTAAGAAGGTGTTATGGAGGTAGAATATTCATAAACTGGCATTTTATAGAATATAGAGGATGAAATATGAGAATTGATATAAACAGCATTCCAGTATGTCAAGGTTGGTCATTGGTAATGATGTTAACATTTATGGGGAATTCGGGTCAAGGAATTGGTTTGTGAGGTTGTTGGAGAGACTATGACATGAATTTTCTCAATATAAAAGACCAATTATAGTTACAACAATCATTACAGAAAAATTTCAAAATAGTGATTAGGCCTTGGAGAATAAATGATGTAAAAGTAATTCCTGTCTCTACCACAGATAAATCATATGGTTTTTGTACTTATTTTATCTTTTTTATCTAATTCTAGAGTAGAAGATTTTCCGTGACCTCATAGAAATTTTCTATTATTTTATCCCTGGATGTGAAGAATTACAACAATAAAAATTGCATGTTCATAAACTTACCATGTCTGGAATGCAATTATGGGATATTTCCTATTTTAAAAAGCTTCCCCATATAGCAAAATATGATTATGATCCATTAATCTTTGAGGACTGTAATACCATCATTCATCTTTATAAACCGAGTCCATTGATTTTGCATCTCTGCAAGATAGGTTAGCATTTTAAGAAATATTTATCAGTGGAAACTAACATCTGGGATGGAATATGTCATATTTCATTTACTGTATTAAACTAAGTTTATATTTTACTATTGTTATCAGATATTGAAAAGAGATAAGACCTCATGATTTCTAAGTAATTTTTCTCTATGTGTGGTTTTGTTTTGTTGTTGATGATAATGATGTCTTTTTCTTTCCATCTGTCCAGAAAAGAGTGTTCAGTGTCCTGGATTTTTCAATATCACCAAAAATAAATTAGTTAAGAAAAATCAAACTGATTTAAAAGTCTGATTCTACCCAGTGTAATGTGTAAAAAATGTTTCAAAGCCAAACATCATTTCTCCACTTTCCCTCATTATTTTCTACAAAGTATACCTTCATTTGTAAAAGAGAGGTATTATGTTTTTTTGAGAAAATACATTGTATTCTGAGCCTTGGCAAATCTATGGAAATCAACACTCAGTCAAATGAATAATATGAATCCTAGTTTCAGGACTTGCTTTAGGCAAAATATGTCATATAGGCAATCTTTTCTTGCCTCCCTGGAGACCAGGGTGAGAATCTGACAGAGTAGAAACCAGAAAACACATTACCCTCAAACTGAAATATTGTTTAGGTCCCAGACATTTCCTATTCACTTTAGGAAAACTAAGACCCACATACTGCGTGACAGTTAATTCCTTTCAAATAAATTTGTTGTTGTACAGACCCAGTGGTGAACAAAAGATTAATCTTCAAGTAAAATACCAAGTTAAAGTATATGCATGTTTTTTTCTACCTGCTCTAATGAATTAAACATTCTTTTTTGAGGTAAAACAAAGGCTTAGCTCCTTTTGAATGTCCTAGAGCTAATTCATTGACATATACTCAAGTTTTTTTTTCATCGAACTGATTTATTACAGTCCTTCAGCATGACCAAGAGCCCACTCCAAACTAAATAATTTCACTACTGTCAGAACTAGAATTTACCAAACAGTATTTAAAATGCAAAACAATATTCAGAATGAATTCTTAATGAGTTATTATTATTATTATTTTTTTTAACAGAAACTGCACACTGAAGCAAAGTACTGAAGATCTCTTAGGGGTGTTACATGCAATTAATCATAAAGATTTTTTCTAGGAAAATAAATCTAGGTATGTTTAAATTATAGCATAAGTCTTTTTATCATGTGCCATGGTAATTAAAATTTTTAAATGGAACACACAAATGTTTCACATACTAAATCTACTTCACATGTAGCTACATAGGTCAATGCCCTCTAAATTTTTATGCTGGTAAATTTTCACTAACCCTGCTGAATTTCCTCTTCTATGCAAAGTAATATTTTATTCTCCAGGGAAAATTACTGTAGTGTATCAAAGGAATTCCTTACCTCCAAATCAAACTTAGGTTAAGCATGGGGTTTAAATTATCTGCAATTATTTAGTGTGACATTATCAAAATGGTTTAATGAATGTATTTTAATTCTACAATTCATCTCCCTTTAAACAAATTCTTCTGGTTACTCAAATAAAAATGCTGTCTAATTTACTTAAGAAATGAGTTTCTATTAGGCTTAAGATTTGAAAATAAAACATTTTGAGATTACAGAAATCGTAGACATTTGTTTGTGAGAGGGGGATATTGGGAGAATCAAGAAAGCATAAACTTTGGTTTGAGAACACTTTATTCAATTTTGAGTTCTGTTATTACTAGCAATTGATCACATCCAAGTCTCAATGTTCTCATCTGTTAAATGGGACAGTAACACAGACTTTGTCCATTTAATAGGCTTGAAAGAGCTGGTCACCTAAAGGAACAAGCACATGCTATTCAATGAATAACAATTCTTTTCTGGTCAATATATGTACCATGAAAGTTTGACAAGACTTGACTTAGATCCACACACTTTTATTTTAAAGAAATATTTCTTCTAACTTCTGACTTATCAGTAGGGCTAACACTTTAACTTTGAGTGCTTCATTATTTTTGTTTAGACAAGCTCTAATTACAAAATTCTGATGCATTCAGTTCCAGATATCTGCATTGCCTGATTCTGCCCACATGGCCCAGGACAAGTCTACTAACCAGATAAATAATTCTAAGCAAATGAGCCCAACTATGAGTTAATAGTCATCGGTTACTATGATAACAAAAGCTAAAATTATAAGCTCAATTCTAACAATTCTCTACAATTACTGACAGAAAAAACCAAAAGACCCTATGAGTTGACGTGTCAGAATTAATATAAGTAACTACATATCTCCAACTTCTCTGACATAAGCAGTCACTAAGTTTAGTTAAGTTATAAATACAGAGGCATGGTAAAATAGCAGAAAAATCATTGAGCCAAAAGGCCAAAGATTTGGTTTTCAACCTATCTTCTAACTACTAGTGTCTAGAGATATCATTTAAAATCTTTAATTTGCAATTTCTTTATACAGTAGCAATGACACTACCTACCCTATCTATCTTATACAATCATTAAGAAGATAAAGCATGAAAGCACTTTTAAAACTCCAAAGTACTAAACAGAAATGTACAGCAGTTGATTTCAGTGAACGCAATGAAAATTTACTATAGAAAATATGCACATCTGTTTTCAATCTAGAATAAAGAACAATATAATAGTTGGCCTACATGGCCCCAAAACCAGAAAGAACTCTATTTTGCCAAAAAGATTTGCATAGGAATAAAATGAGTATTTCCTTGTATGCATCACCTAGTGAATTTATGCTTAAGAAAAAAACATGTTTAATCACAATGAAAATAAGAATAAAACAAAATAAACCTGTTTGAAAAGAGGGTAAGGTTTGCTACCAAAAAGAATAAAGTACAAAAGGAACCAAGAAACCGAAACAAATTTTGCCTTTTGCCAAGGACCAACTGTGGCTATCAACACATCAAATTCTTAAAAAGTACTCACCACTGTTGGCCTTACCAGCAGTGTTTAGGGCTTAGCTATACAATTTTAGGTATGATAATCCAGACCATTTCACTAATAGCAAAAACAAAGACTTGATGGTGACCAAAAAGAAAAAAAGCCTATGCTTTAAAATATGCAAAGCATTATATTTAACAGTGAATTTATAACAATGTATTCATCCTCTAAGTGTAGAAATTCTGTAAATAAACTTCTCATACTGAAGAACAACACTGTTAAGGAGAAAAACCACAGACTTAAAATAGTGTCACTTGTGCCAAAGCCCATGATGCCAAGACTAGATTTAATACCGTATCTGATTGCAGTTTTGACCTTCACCAGAAATATAATCTTAATTAACCTACCTAGAATTTTCTGATCAGAGCTAATGAGAATCTGTCACATTAGCCCTCTCTATCTCCCCCAAGAGGAAGAAGAAACAATCTGCATGATAAAACCCTTGCCCTCAGGGTCTTCCCAGTGCACCAGGCCCGAGCACTTGTCTCATGCATCCAACCTGGGCTGGTGATCTGTTTCACTATAGATAATATACATGTTTCGATGCTGTTCTCTCGAAACATCCCACCCTCACCTTCTCCCACAGAGTCCAAAAGTCTGTTCTGTACAACTGTCCTTTCTTCTTCGAAAAGATTTTTTGCCCCAAATAACATTTTATATTTATTTGTTATTGACTTCCTTGCCCCACCCTCCTTTGTATAAAAACCTTTCACTTTATATAACCGTTGAGGGCTCACCAGTTGTTAGATGCAATGCTGCCTGACTCATATAGCACTTAATACAGTTAATTACATCTTCAAATTCACTCAGTTGAATTTTGTTTTTTAGTAGCACTAATAGCTATTCAGAAATAAACTTGATTTACAATCAAGTAAATTGTGGCTCAGTGGATAAAGAATCCACCTGTAATGCAGGAGACACAGGAGAAACAGGTTCAATTCCTGGGTCAGGAAGATCCCCAGGAGAAGGGCATGGCAACCCACTCTGGTATTCTTGCCTGGAGCATCCCATGGACCTCTGTCAATGGAGTCAAAGAGTTGGACACAACTGAACAACTAATACATATAGGCTAAATATAATAATAATTTTCCATAATTTAGCCCTTATATAAAAGAAAATTTTAAAAAAAGAGTAGTCTTTCAGTTCATTTCAGTTCACTCAGTCGTGTCCAACTCTTTGCAACCCCATGGACTGCAGCAGTCTATGCTTCCCTGTCCATCTGTCCATCACCAACTCCCAGAGCTAGCTCAGACTTATATCTATCAAGTCAGTGATAACATCCAACCATCTCATCCTCTGTTGTCCCCTTCTCCTCCTGCTTCATCTTTCCCAGCATCAGGGTCTTTTCCAATGAGTCAGTTCTTTACATCAGGTGGCCAAAGTATTGGAGTTTTAGCTTCAGCATCTTTCCTTCCAATGAATATTCAGGACTGATTTCATCAGGATTGACTGGTTTGATCTTCTTGCTATCCAAGTGAGAATTCTAAGAAAGAGTGGTCTTCAAATGTCTATAATTAAAAGCCAGATCTCAGAGTTCATTTAGGAAATTAAGAAAAGGAAAAAAGCTAAAATGTCCTGAGCGTTTGCTATATACAAGGCTCAGTGCTTTGAATTTTATAAACATTTCATCATTCATTTAACCCTAACCAAAAACAAACAAAGAAAGAAAAGAAACTAAATAAAACAAAAGCAAAAAATACTGTACAGTCAACAAAGACCAGTAGTTACCAGGATTGTGGTTAGATGGAAGGACGAATAAGCAGAGCACAAAGGATATTTAAGGCAATGAAAACATACTGTGTGATACTATAATAACAGATGTCATTATGCATGCTCAGTTGCTAAGTCATGTCCAACTCTTTGCAACACCATGGACTGGAGCCTGTCAGGCTCCTCTGTCCATGGGATTTTCCAGGCAAGAATACTGGATTGGGTTGCTATTTCCTCCTCCAGGGGATTTTTCTGACTCAGGAATCAAACTCACATCTCCTGCATCTCCTGCATTGGCAAGCAGATTCTTTATACATTAGTCCAATACGTAGACTGTAAAACAACAAGAGCAAACCCTAAGGTAAACTATTGTTCACCAAGAAGAAACACAGAAAGCTACAACTAAGAAAAGAGTGTATTGGGGGGTGGGGGGCAGGGTCCTGGGAATTACACTTTGGGATACACAGATTCTGGTAAAAACCAGAGAGTGTACTGGAAAAGAGAAAGAATATTTTAGAAAAACAAGTATGAAACATTTAGAACTTATAAGATTCAGCAAAATCAATTTTCTACTCTGTGAAAATTCATAACCTTAATAAACTGTACTACTAAAAATGAAAATAGCAATATGATCATTGTTTTCCTGATTTTAGTAGACATATTTTTAAAGTTTTAGCATTAAACGTGATGCGGCCTCCTGATTTGGTATGTTTGTTCTGTTTCACTTCTCAACTGGATGTACAGCAATACAATTCTGACCCTAATGGGCAGGAGTTAGTGTCAGACCCCACAAGTTTAAGGCCTTAACTCTCCTTAGGACTGTGCTTGCATCAGACGCCAGCTGCATTTTTGGAGGGGGTTGCCAGGCAACCTGGACTTTCAACTAACTGACTGCATATTGGATGGTTCCTATAACCCCCTCAGCTTTGATGATTCACTAGAATGACTCAGTAAAACTTAGGAGAGTTCTATAATTAAGATTGCAGTTTTGTTAAAAAGAATGCTCCTAGGGTGAAGTTCTGGAAAGGAATGCAGGGTCCCCATGCCATCTCCACATGGAGTTAGGGCATGTCACCCTCCAGGCACATTAATGGACTTTCCAACCAGGAAGCTTCACTGAGCTTCTAATCAGGGTTTCATAACTTAGGCATGAATGACTAAATCATGATGACCATGTGACTGAACTCAATCTTCAGCCCCTCTCTGCTTCCTAGAGGTCATACCTCAAAGTCCCCAACACTTTAATCATGTGCTTGGTCTTCTTGGGATCAGATCCCATCCTGAAGCTACCTATAGACCCACCTGAGTCACCTCATTAGCATGACAAAGACACTTCTGTCATTCCAAAGGTTTTTACAGCTCTGTGCCAGGAACCTCCAACAAAAGACTAGAGACATTCTTTGTCTATATACTATATTGATATACCACAATGTTAGATCTTCTTAATGAAGTTTCTCATATGAAGCAATCAAAGTCACAGAAGGAAAACAGAAGGCATACTGAAATTAAGGACTTACGTGGTGGCTCAGACAGTAAAGAAAGTGAAAGTGGCTTAGTTGTGTCCAACTTGTTGCGATCCCATGGACTGTATAGTCCACGGATTTCTCCAGGCCAGAATACTGGAGTGGGTAGCCTTTCCCTTCTCCAGAAGATCTTCCCAACCCATGACTTGAACTGGGGTCTGCTGCATTGCAGGCAGATTCTTACCAACTGAGCTATCAGGGAAGCCCTCAGACATAAAGAATCCACCTGCAATGCAGGAGCCACAGGAGAGAGGGGTTCAGTCCCTGGATTGGGAAGATCCCCTAGAGAAGGGAATGGCTAACCACTCCAGTATTCTTGTCTGGAGAATTCCATGAACAGAGGAGCCTGGTGGGCTACACTCCATGGGGTCACCGAGTCAGACACAACTAAAATCCAATTAGTTTTAGTTTAACAAAGGGAGTATTTTTAAGGTAAGGCTGGAGTATCAAGGAACCTCAAAAGCTATTTAGAAAACTGAAATGATACCAAGGATAGAAAGGACAAGGAACTGAAACACTGTCCAGAACGTAGAGGGAGAAAGTTAAATAGAAAAGCCAACTTCAGGGTAGCAGTGACCTTTTTTCTGAGGCACAAAATTAGCTGGAAACCATGCTTCAGAGAAGGAAACAGGACCTTAGTACTGTGACCTCACTCTCTCTTCCTGAACCCAGCTAGACCTCAGAGCTGAAACAGTCCTTTGATGGAAACCATACAGGCCAGCCTCTTGGGGCACAGAGCAGAGTGAAGGATGATCTGGAAGAGCAAATGCAATGTGTCCAGCACACCATGAAGAATGGGTGTTGGCTTTCATATAAAGTTAGCTCAGCATCCACAGACAATGATTTTTTTGATTCACATTTGGTCTATTAAAATGGTCAAGGCTGCCTAAAACTGAACCATCCTTAGATTTCTGAAAAGAGACTCACTTTGTGCATTGTTTTTTCATGTGCTCCTGTATGCTATTAGTTAACTTTAAGGATTTTTGCATCAATATGTGTTAAAAAAAAAAAAAAAAAGGTGGCTTTGCATATTTCTTATATTTTTCTGATATCTTCTATTTACATAAATAAGGACACATTAAAGTGTTTTCCAAGCATGAATACAAACAAACAAACAAACAAAGAAACAAACAAAAAGATATAAACCCTGGTGCCCACCTTTAGCAATATAAATAATCAAATCTTGGATTTTTGTAAACTCAAGTTTTCCTTCCGAGACAATCATCCCTTTATGGGAACTGATAAAGGGAGAGAGAGAGATTCTATAGGAGCGTGGCTATTTAAAAATCATTCTTCTTACACTTAATTCATAGGATTAAAGCAAGTAGTTCTTTGACTGATCCACGATAGGACCAATAAACACTGCTCTTTATTTCACATTGTCGTTTTCCCAAAGCCTCAGTATTAGAAGAATTGATTGTCCTGGTAAATAAGAAGGTGTATTATAATTTATTAGTTGCTCAGAATTAAATAACTAATGTGCAAAAAGCTATTATCACAGCCTCTGGTACAGTTAAGACCTCTTAACTGGTCTAAGACTAGTTACCTCTTTTCTTTTACAGAAGGATTTAGATGTTTAAGTCTAGAAATGTAGCGAAAAGTAGGATCTGGCTACCTGCTACTCAAAAGCCAATGAAGAAGCAAGTTGGTCAAAAATTTGCTTTATTTTGGATGCCGGCAAAACAGAGGGGAGAGGAGGACTCTGGCGAAAGGCTGAACCACTCTTCAACCACTGGGCAAAGAGCTTTTATAGATGGAGGGAGGAGGCTACATGCACAGTCAGCTGACTGTCATTTTGAAATTGATCATGCACTGGTCTGATCAGCATCATCTTAATTATTATAAATACAGTTAATCTTCAGTTCCAGAGTTGATTTGTTCCCATTTCCTTGAGGCCAGCTCTCAGAATTGTGGAAGCTGATGTCATGGCTACAGTCTGGTCATCATATAGTTAACTTCTTCCACTTGGTGAGGATTTCAGTATATACAAGACAGCTCATAGGTTATGGCTCAGAATATTATATATAGCCCTTGAGGAAGAACTAAAAGTTCTTAACTATGCTTAATGACTAAACTATTACTAGTCTTGGTGGACTGTTTTCCTTTGTTCCTGCATTTTCTCAGTTCTCTGATGAAACTTATTCTTTGGCTAAAGTTTTTCCACAGACAAAAGGCAGGCTGAGGACATGGAGGGCATAGACCATAGGGTTTTGCTCTGTTTCAGAAAATGAAATTCAGTTTAGTCTGTGGTTTTGGTCATTCTGTGTATGTGTATATATTCAATCAATTCTGATTGCTAAGATCATAAAGAACATAAGGGCATGTGAGCAAACATATACCAGCACACACACACACATACACACACACACTGCATCTGCCTACTGATACTATTAAACCATCTTGTTTCTTTTTTTTTCTCTTCAAGACATGCTTAATAGGAACGTGGTAGAAATAATAACTGGCCTGTTCCTCTCTTTGTGAAAGTGACACCATCTCTAATTTTTAGCCCCATTGCTAAAAATATGTAGATAATATGTGTGAATACTTAATTTTCCAAACAGTGCTAGGACAAATTCAAGGATAGATTTTACTGGCAAGCAGGGTAATTTCATATTTCTCTCCCCAACCCCCAATTTTAATTGGATGGGTAGATACCTCCTGTATGAACAGTTTGACATTTTCAAAGGGTATTTATACAAATCAGTGGAAGATATTTCTCAGCTGTTCTACTGACTATGCAGTAGGTATTTCAAAATAGCAATGCATATTTCAAAATTTCTTAAGTCTTTCTAAAAAATAAGCTGGGTCAGAAATATTTAGGACCATTCAATAAGTGAATGGACAATGGCATGTTTTGATACAAAATCAGTTAAAGTAGTGCAGCTTATTTCTCACTTAAAACCACTACCACGTGTGCTTCTTCATCTTCTTTAAATGTACTTGCCCACCCTTTACTTTGGGGTATTGGCAGGAATGTTAAAAATACAGCTAGCTCATAGATCAACATCGACTCTCCTAAATGTTCTGAGACTCTTCTTCTAAAAGACATGCACACATCGTGAAAGCCTATGTGCTTATAATTTACTATAGTTCAAATGCCGGGCTGTATATTCTTGGTGTTAGTCAAACACTATGGAAATACTTAATGGTGAAGAGAAACCAAGCATTTCTAGCCAGTCACTTTCAACTGAGATCAATACAGTGTAATGATGATTTAAGATGCTTCTGAGTTTAACTTAAGTAATTTTCCCTTCTTTCCTCTGAGATTGTAAATCTGACTAATTGCTTCACACTCTCTAGAACTGCTTCTTCTCGCTAAGTATAATTACTATGTCTGGATTCTCCTACGCCCCAAGTAATTTTATGGAGGGCTTGCCTACTGATCTCATTATACTTCCAACTCTGATGCATTGGGCTCCATGCTGTTATTTACCTACTTCAGTATACTTGATAAATTAAATCCAGGCCTTGTTAAATTTACCCTTTAAAGGCACAAATATCACAATTTAATATGGATTAAATTAAACCAATAGGAATTTTGCTTCTTCCACCATGGAGTACACATTAGTTGACTTCAGTTTGATCACTGGAACACCAGTACCAAAGGAGAAGTAATCAGGGCTATTTGTGAAACATATGCATAGGGGGAAAAAGCATTCGAGAATAATTTTTGAAGTGACAAAAGTAAAAATATTCTACCATGGCTTAATCAGCTCCTAATTACAAAAGTGTAATGCGTGGCAGATAAAAGTGAGAACAAGAAGGATCAGAGTAGTAAAGAACAATTGCTACACAGACTAACATCCAATTGTAAAGCCAGTTATTTTGATCATCACAGATTCTGCCCTTTTAGATTCAGATCTAATTTTTTTTTTAAGTCTATTTTTTCACTTAGACCAGATTATTTCAATCCCATGAAGAAAATCAATCCAATTTGATGAACTTCTCTGTGGCTGTGCTCCTGAGCTCACAGCTAGAGGGCCTCTTTGGTGGTCCAGATGGTAAAGAATCTGTCTGCAGTGCAGAAGACCCAGGTTCAATCCCTGGGTCCAGAAGGTCTCCTGAAGAAGGGAATAGCTACCCACTCCAGTATTCTTGCCTGGAGAATTCCATGAACAGAGAAGCCTGGTGGGCCACATTCCACAGGGTTGCAAAGAGTCAGACACGACTGAGCAACTAACTAACTCACAGGTGGAGGGAAGGAAAATCTACAGGTTCTTTCACAATAGCACCTCACTTCTTTAAAATTTGTGAAGCTTATAATTCCCTATGAAGAGCTGATCTTCTGATTTTCTTCTCTGAAGAAAGCCTCTGAGCACATTCATTTGCATCCACGCTGAGACTTCACTCACCTGGAACAGCCAAGAACAAATGTCCTCATCTTTCTTGCTTGATCTTTGGAACATTTCTCTGCAGAAAATGTGCTCAGCTAGCTGAAGGACACACTCTAGAATATGGAGTGGGACAGGTTTACGTCGGCTCTGAGACATGAGTGTTGACTAAAACACAGTCTTTTTCAGGGTAAATCACCCCTTCAATCAATGCCCTAGGTTGTAGCATGAACATTTCACTTTTTTTCTACAAAGAATTCTTGGGTGCTAACAAAAGTGGACATTTCTGTCTTGGCTTGGTGTCCCTTTACAGGGGAAAATAAGTAGAAGATTTTTAAAGGATTTTCATAAATATATAAAAAAAAAAAATCTACCAGAAACAGTTTCCTGTCCTACGATAGTAGGGGATTCCCTGATAGATGTGAAACCAGACAATAAAGCACTTTGTGTCTATATTAATTTTCTATTACTGAGTAACAAATCACCCCCAAAACTTAGTAATTTAAGGGAAAAAAAATTATGGATCTTACAGTTTTGGTGGGTCATGAATTTGGGAGTGTCTCAGCTGAGTGGTCTGTCTTCGCTTCTCTCAGGACAATATATTGGCCAGGACTTGGAGAAATCTGACAGCTTGACTAGGGCTCAAGAATCCTGTTCTGAAATGGCTGACTCATGTGAACTGTCAGCAGAGGGCCAACTCTCGCATAGCTGTTGGCAGAAACCTCTTTCTGACCTTTGACAAGGTTCCTCAATTCCTTGCCACATGGACCATTCCACCAGCTTGCTTTCCGGTCCTTGTAGCATAGCAGCTGACTTCCCCCAGAGTGAGACATCCAGGAAAGAAAGCGAAGAGAAGATCACAATGCCTTCTGTCTTGGAAGTCACATACCATCATTTCCACCATGCTTCTAGTTTATTAGAAATAAATTACTAAGTCCAGTCCAGACTCAGGGGAGTGGAGCAAAAGATGAGAACACCTTTCTGAACATTAGACAGATTTTAAAGCACTACAGTGTCCTTCTCACCCACTAATATTTTGACAGCTGAAGCAGTTATTGTACTGTTAGTGGACAGATTTTAAGGTGACTTCCAAGCTCTTATCTTCAGGTCTTCATGCCTTTGTGTGATCCTCTCCCCTGATTGCAGACAGAAACTTTTTTTGCCTCTAACCAATGGAATGTAGGAAAGGTGATGGAATATATGTGATTACATAAGAGGGTAGCATCTGTCTTGCTTAAATCTCCCTCTGTATGCTGCTGGCCTTGAAGAAGCAACTGACCTGAATCTTACTGCCATAAAGAAATGAATTTTGCCATAATCAGAGGGATCCTGCAAGCAGACCTTTCTCCAGTTAAGCCTTCAGATGAGAATGCAGTCTTAGACAACATTTTGACTGTAGCCTTGCAGAGGATCCAGCTAAGTCATTCCTGAACCTCTGACCCACAGACACTTTGAGATAATGTGTGTTGCTTTAAGCCACTAAGTCTGTGGCAAAGTCTTACAAAGGAAAACTATTCAAGTACTGAAGTCGGGAAACCCAAATCTAATCTATTTTTTTTTTCTTTCTTTCTTTTTTTTTTTTTTTAGTGTTTTAAGCCATAGTACCTTGTAGAAACAGGCTTCCCTAGTGGCTCAGTGGTAAAGAATCCACCTGCCAATTCAGGAGATGCAGGTTTGATTCCAGGGTCAGGAAGATCCCCTAGAGGAGGGTGTGGGGCAACTCCCTCCAGGATTCTTGCTTGGGAAATCCCACGGACTGAGGAGCCTGGTGGCCTCAGCTCAGGCAGTCACAAAAGAGTTGGACATGACTTAGTGACTAAACAACAACAATCTTGGAGAAATAAACCACTTCAAATCTCAGGGCCTGATTTTCCTCATCTGTTAATAAAAAGGGGTGAATTTAGTAAGTTCAAAGATGCTCCAACCATTTTATGTCATGAAACATTATATGAGAGGTCAGGAGACAAAACAGCTAAAATAGATCTCCTCTTATTAATTAGGGGAGGGGTCCTCAAATATCTACCCTCCTACTTTGTAACCCAAGAGTTATGAGGAACACATATTGGATATTTTTGGACTGGATCAGTTTTAAACTCTCTGGATTCCTCTAGCTTAATCATGCCATGATTTTATGACAGCCTCAAAAAAGAAAGAAAAGTGGTGAAGAATTACACACACGCAGTGACAAGAGAAATGGACAAGAGAAATGTCCAAGTGGACAAGAGAAATGCCAGGCATACAGTATGAAATTTATTTTACCACTAGATAACCCCTTACTACTGCACTCCTAATTATTTCTATTTCTCTCAAGTAGGTAGCAAAAATATGGGAGTTTAAAGTCATTGTCTTTCATGATTTTAAATCACAAATAAAGTATATTTTAAATGAGATGTACTTTATTTTCTTTTAAAAACAAGCTAATCACAAATCCATGCAAACTCAGTGGCAAGACATCAGCCAGGTGTGTGTGTGTGTGTTGTTTTATAAGCAGGATTGAAAACACAGTTGCTAAATTTCACCACTGGACCCAGTTCTTCCTCCTTCCCTGTATCAACCTCCTTTGCCTAGGGAGTTTTCAGTTCTTCTAAAAGTGTTGTATATACACCTTACATTTGAGTTTGACCATGTAACTTGCTCTGTGCTATGCTTAGTCGCTTTAGTCATGGCTGACTCTTTCTGACACTAAGGACTGTAGCTAGCCAGACTTCTCTGTCCATGAGCTTCTCCAGACAAGAATACTAGAGTGGGTTGCCATGCCCTTCCCCAGAGGATCTTCCTTATCCAGGGATTGAACCCACA
Organism: Dama dama; assembly: GCF_033118175.1. Classification (NCBI taxonomy): domain Eukaryota; kingdom Metazoa; phylum Chordata; class Mammalia; order Artiodactyla; family Cervidae; genus Dama; species Dama dama. The sequence goes on from NC_083710.1 coordinate 66,700,761, forward strand.
TCTCCTTCGTCTCCATCGTTGCAGGTGGATTCTTTACTGCTGAGCCGCCAGGGAAGCCCTGTAACTGGCTTTAGCTAACGCCATATGAGCAGAAGGGAAAGTGCGCCAGTTCCAAGACTAGATGAAGATATCTCATGTCTTTGCTCCTCTGTTATGTCTCTGCCAATTCCATGTGAAAAACCTGCTCTAACTAGCCAATAGTTCCAAGAGGACTGAAAGGTATGTGAGCAGAGCCATCCCCAGACAACCTATAGATCAGTGTTTAGAAGCAAAATTACTCAGGCTGTCTCAGCATGAAGGAAAAAAAAAAAAAAAGCACACCTGAGCCAGCCTAAATCAACCCACAGATCTTTGCAAATAATTGATTGCTATTTTATGTTATCAAGTATTAGGGTATTTTGTTACATAGCATTATTGGTATATACACTGAACAAAGGTGTTATGGAACAGTCTGTTTCTCTCATATAGCTTCTCAAAATATACTATACACCTGCCCTTGTAAGTGCTAATTTAAACCTCTAACAGCTTTACCCTGGAAGTGTCTATCTGCCTAACTGGTACCAGAGAAGGAAGTGTTGGTAAAGTTGTCCTGTAGTGGGAAAATGTCAACATTTTTAAAACTATGAAAGGCCAAAGAAAATATAAAATTGTTATTACAAATATATAGAATCTTTCATCAGTAAGATATTCTACGTAGTTGTTATTAGTTGAACAAAAACATTGCTAAAAATTGAACAGGATTTAGGATATGAGGTTTGTTGTTCAGTGCATACACATTTATCATTGTTAGGCTTTCTTGGTGGATTATCGTTTTATCCTTATGCAAAGTTCCTTTCTGTCTCTGGTAATTTTCATTGCTCTTAAATCTGTTTTATTTGACATTAATATTGCTACTCCTACTTTCTTCTATTTAATGTTTTTATGATGTATATTTTTCCCATTGTCTTACTTTCAATTTACCTGTCTCATTATGTTTGAAGTAAATTTCTTATAGACAGAATATAGTTCTGGATAATTTTTTATTTACTCTGTGAGACTGTGTTTTTTTTAATGTGTATTTAAGAGACCATTTATATTTAGTGAAATTACTGATAAATTAGGATTTATTCTTCCATTTTGTTTTATTTTTTAATTTTCTATTTATTTTTTCTCTTCTTTTGCCTGCCTTCCTGTGTCTTCAGTTCAGTCACTCAGTTGTGTCCGACTCTTTGTGACCACATGGACTGCAGCACACCAGGCTTCCCTGTCCATCACCAACTCCCAGAGCTTGCTCAAACTCATGTCCATCAAGTCGGTGATGCCATCCAACCATCTCATCCTCAGTCGTCCCCTTCTCCTCCTGCCTTCAATCTTTGCCAGTATTAGGGTCTTTTCCAATGAGTCAGTTCTTTGCATCAGGTGGCCAAAGTATTGGGGCTTCAGCTTCAGCATCATTCCTTCCAATGAATATTCAGGACTGATCTCCTTTAGGATGGACTGGTTGGATCTCCTTGCAGTCCAAGGGACTCTCAAGAATCTTCTCCAACACCACAGTTCAAAAGCATCAGTTCTTTGGCACTCAGCTTTCTTTATGGCCCAACTTTCACATCCACACATGACTACTGGGAAAACCATAGCTTTGACTAGATGGACCTTTGTCTGCAAAGTAATGTCTTTGCTTTTTAATATGCTGTCTAGGTTTGCCATAGCTTTTCTTCCATAAATATTTTAGAATTTCTTATATAAATATTTTAGAATTTCACTTTGACATATCTATAGTGTTTTTTTAACATATCTGCCACATTATTTTTAACAGCTGCATAGAATTCCATTGTATGGATGTACCATACTTTATTTAATAAACTCCTGACTCCTTCATTCTTCACAAATGTAGACTCTTTGAATTGATCTCATATCTGTAACCCTAGACTTTTTTTAACTATGGTACTGTAGTCAAGGAGTTTTTCTTGTAAAATAGTATTTACAGCTTCTTTTTACCAATAAGAGTGATGATATTATTGAAAAAGTTACAACATCATTGGACCTCATTTTCTCATGTGCAATATAACATTTATAAATACACTTATGTTTTCTCAAGCTATGCTGGTTTTAAAATCAAAATAAAATTGTATTAATAGCATACAGACTGTTTTGCCTCTGACAGCAGCCTCTGTAATGGGACTTCTGAAATACTCTCTACACATATTTTTCTCAATGGCCCTGAGCGTGCCTCCTGTGTTCTTTCACACAGCCCTTTCTGCAATAATGTGGCAAAAACTATTTTTATCTTGTTTTTTAGCTCAAGTTTCCTGAATTGATGTGACATATATATCTGATGCCCATTGGGCCGTTTGAAGGAGTCTTATTACTGCTAGTGCAGTTTCTCCTAAAGAGATTTTTCTGTGCAATGTTATCACACTGTGTTGGAGATTTTCTTGGTATTAGAAATAGAATTACTATGTTCTGGTTGAGGAGTTGGTTTTATGTTTTCAAGGATATCCAGGGAGTACAAAATTCAGTGGACAATTTTTTGTTACCCAGATGACTTTAAAAGTATAGACCTCAAAAGGTTTATGCTTTGTTAATTAATTAATTTAACTATCATAGTTTCTATATCTTAAGCTGTGTGTTACATGGTCACAATTAAAATTTCCATACCATTGTTTTTATTCACTATAGCAGGCCTATGAGAATCAGATACATAATTGGCCAAATCAATTGATTAAGTCAGCAATCATCAGCTAAGAAATTTCAAAATATTGACTCATTCAAGTAGCAATGGATTCAATGGCCCTGCATTACAGTTTGACTATCATCAAAAAAGCAGCAGATACATTACATTTCCTTTGAATTGGTGAGAAGTCAGTATTCAAACCATTAAATAAGGTGTTAACATTCTAATGCAAAATTGTTCAGCTTTAGGGCATTGAATTGATTCTTCTAACAGTGTAAAAGACTTTTTCCAGGTAATTTTCTATTCCATTACCATATGTGATACACAAGAGTACAGCTACATATCAAGTCGGCTTTTGGGCTGATATTTTTTTTTTTACTGAGTATTTATAGAGCATATTATCCCGTGTTGTAAGGCCCAGTGCATCATGCAGATCTTTTCAACTTTATCATTATGACTTCCCTGCAAGAACATATCCATTTTAACGAGGAGAAAACCTGAGCAAATGCTGACCTTTTGACCCAGAGGATCAGGACACAAATGCAGACTTCTTAACCAAGAACTCCATTGTGCCATGCATGTCTCAGGCAGCCTGGGCAGGTTATCTTCACTGCTTCTGTCTGAAAGAACAAGGAGTCTCCCACAAGCTTATATTTTATGGCCATTTACATTAACATAATGCCTGGCAGGAAGAAATGGCAGCTTTGTAGCAACATATCTAAATATTTATTGATTTAAAAAATGGTCATACAATTGTGTAAGTGACATTTCACCCTAGACATCATTCAGACCCTGTTAAAATGGTTACACGTGTCAGCTCCAGTCTGCAGACAGTCTGGTTTAAAATTCTGCCTTGGCAAATTATTAGGTGTTTGAACTTAGACAAGTTCCTTATTTATTAGACCTCAGTTTCATCACCTGTAAAATGGGGATAGTTTTTGTATTTGTTTGTTTGGGTTCATTTATTTTGGTATCAGTATTTTACATACTAAAAGTTTTCCTTGGAAATCTGATGATTGCTACCTGAATTCATGTTTGTCAGGTATGTAGGGGTAGGGGGAACTTCAAAATGGGACAAAAAGACAGAGAACTGAGTTTTTCATTGAGGGAACCTCAAATGTCAGCCTCTGTCTTGTCTTGGGCTTATTTCCCAAGAAAGAAATCCTCTGATTTCCTGCCTAGGAGGGTATAAATCTAGTTCTCAGAATTTGAGGAGTACAGTAGGTGAAGGAATCCCCTGATAAGCAGTTCACCAAGTCAGAATGAGTCCCCTTCTTCCTCACAATCAGCTTTGCCAACCTCTATAGAAAGTCAAATCTAGTTTTGATACCAACTCTCACATACCTTAGAAATTACTAAATAAGACAATTTACATAAAGAGTTTAGTAGAATTGTTAGCACTCAGTTGGGGCACAGTAAATGCTAAATATTATTGTTATTATATCTATAAGTTGATATACTGTCAGACTTGCTGCTATACTTGCACAATAATTGCACCAGAACATGTAGTCAAAGATTCCTTAAGGAAGGAGGAAAAGAGAAAAATAAATATATTCTAGTGCTAAAAGTTATGCAGGATTTCTTGTTTTATTTCTTTGGGTATTGATGTTATACAAATATGATACTCAAGAGTCCACATCATCTGTAAAGGAATACTAAACAGTCATTCCATCTTTATAAATAGACTGGTAATTCTAGGAAGTGAGTCTGTATAATAGATACTAAAGGAAGATTTAGAAACAAACATTTAAATCTTCATTCTCAAGTTAATATTTTCCAGAAGTGCATTTTTTTTTAGTTTTAGACTTTAAAATAGAATATTCCTTACTTAATGAGCTTTATTTCTACCTCTCTACACGCCATTATATTTGCTTACTGAGATACCTCTTGGGTTTGAGAAATAAAACACACATACATTGCTTTCCAGAGTTCAAAACCACATTGTCTCTTTTAATTAACACCCATCTCTCCCACACTGGTACTCTTGCCCGGAGAATTCCATGGACAGAGGAGCCTGGTGGGCTACAGTCCATGGGGTCGCAAAGAGTCAGACATGACTGAGCAACTAACACACATCTCTACAGCTGAGGGAGCAAATAAGTTTTTGCATTTTCATTTCTACCAAATAAAATGTGAATTCCAGCGTGTTATTGGATAAAAATCTGTTGAATAAGAGATTATATTGAAGAACAAATTTGTAATGAAAATGTATTCAAGTAATCTCCATAGCATATATTAAATGTTTATAAAATATTCATATGTACAGGTCTAAGATTTCATTTTTCTATAAGCACTGTATCTGTGAAAATTTAATTCAAAATATTAGCCAAAGAAAAAATATTTTTAAGCTCTTGAAATATTAAAGTATATATAGTGCATTTTTAATAATAACCTGTTCTAGAATTTTTTGATGTGTGTGTGTGTGTGTTTTTAGAAAACTGGAAGTACAAATATGCCAAATAAACAACACAAAAAATTGTTATATGTTCTGAGATAAACTGTTTGTGAATTAATTGTGTAATATTAAATTCACATTGGAATATCATAATCTTACTAGTTAGACTTCAAAATCACAATTCTTAGGTTAAGATTTCTCAGAGTTAATATCAAAATCATTTGAACAATTTTAATGACTTAAGTTTTTATTTAATAAAATAAAAGTTATTTAGTGAGTTTTAAAAATCCTATCTTATCTAATTTTTCTTTCATAATCTTATAAATAATAAATTCAGTTCAGCTCAGCAGCTCAGTCATGTGCTACTTTGCGACCTTTGGACTGCAGCACACCAGGCTTCTCTGTCCATCACCAATTCCCAGAGCCTACTCAAACTCATGTCCATCGCATTGGTGATGCCATCCAATCATCTCGTCCTCTGTCTTCTCCTTTTCTTCCTGCCTTCAATCTTTCCCAGGTTTTTTCCAATGAGTCGGTTCTTTGTAACAGGTGGCCAAAGTACTGGAGTTTCAGCTTCAGCATCAGTCCTTCCGGTGAATATTCAGGACCAATTTTCTTTAAGATTGACTGGTTTGATCTCCCTGCAGTCCAAGGAACTCTCTTCTCCAACATCACAGTTCAAAAGCATCAATTCTTCGGCGCTCACCTTTCTTTATAGTCCAACTCTCACATACATACATGACTACTGGAAAAACCATAGCTTTGACTAGACAGATCATTGTCTGCAAAGTAATGTCTCTGCCTTTTAATATGCTATCTAAGTTGGTCATAGTTTTCCTTCCAAGGAGCAAGCGTCTTTTAATTTCATGGTTGCAGTCACCATGTGCAGTGATTTTGGAGCCCCCCAAAAATAGTCTCTCATTGTTTCCATTCTTTCCCCATCTATCTGCCATGAAGTGATGGGACCAGAATCCATGATCTTAGTTTTCTGAATGTCGAGTTTTAAGCCAACTTTTTCACTCTCCTCTTTCACTTTCATCAAGAGGGTCTTTAGTTCTTCTCAACTTTCTGCCATAAGGGTGGTGTCTTCTACATATCTGAGGTTATTAATATTTCTCCCAGCAATCTTGATTCCAGCTTATGCTTCATCCAGCCTGGCATTTCACATGATGTATTTACTCTGCATATAAGTTAAATAAGCAGGGTGACAATATACAGCCTTGACGTACTCCTTGCCCGATTTGGAACCAGTCTGTTGTTCCATGTCCAGTTCTAGCTGTTGCTTTTCGACCTGCATACACATTTCTCAGGAGGCAGGTCAGATGGTCTGGTATTTCCATCTCTTAAAGAATTTTCCAGTTTGTTGTGATCCACACAGTCAAAGGCTTTGGCATAGTCAATAAAGCAAAAGTAGATATATTTCTGGAACTCTCTTGTTTTTTTGATGATCCAGAGGATTTTGGCAATTTGATCTCTGGTTCCTCTGCCTCATCTAAATCCAGCTTGAACGGTGGCTTGGAGAATTTTGAGCATTACTTTGCTAGTGTGTGAGATGAGTGCAATTGTGCGGTAATTTGAACATTTTTTGGCATTGCCTTTCTTTGGGATTGGAATGAAAATTGACCTTTTCCAGTTCTTTGGCCACTGCTGAGTTTTCCAGATTTTCTGGGCTATTCATTCTGGGTGATCCTAATAAGACTCAAAATTTTATTATAGACTTTAAGCAAGGAGAACATTTTTTATGTGTACCTACTGCATTTAGCATTTACAACTTCTTAATATGTATCCTGGAACTAAGAGTGATATGTTCGATTTCTTGAGTCAACTGATCGAAATATTTTATATATATAAATATATATACTCTTTTTAATTTTATAATAAATCATTTTTAAAGACAATCTTCAAACTTGACTTTGTTTCTGTTATAATATGGAGGCACTTGGAGACCTTAAGAAAGTTACCTACCATTGGTAAGATATGTTTAATCATAGCAACTTAGATGCAAACAGCCTGAAACACTGGTAGTACTTCTGATTTCAATTTTAATTATGAGAATGGGGGAGAAGTTCACATAACCCTAGTTAAATATTCCAGTCTGACACTATCCCTCAACATGACAGAATGTACTTGCTAGGACAGAAAATGGTCACCTTCAGTGAAAAGGGTAACCAGTGCTTATTTATCAGGACCCTAGTTCCTGACTGTTCCTCAGAGAGGACATCCATTTGCTTGTTCCACTACATGTGAGAGACAATGTATTCTTCCCCAATCTTAAATACCTATGAGAATCTGGTGATGACTTCAATGATTTCATTGTTAAGCCTCTTGCTTTACCACTGCTATCTCCAAAATCCTGGAGAAAATATAAATGCAAAGAAGTGATTTTTTTCTCAGTAGGTTTACCTGTATGCCTCCTGTCCAAACTAGAACTCTCTCTCCTTCACCAACATGTTAAAACATCACCAAATAACTTTGCTTCTACCTCCAAATGTCTCCTAAATCTGCCTGCCTGCTGTTTGCTCCTTTCCTACTGCACTATGCTTGCCAGGGGTACTATGTCTTAAGCTTGGGCTAAACGGCCTCCAGACCTGTTCATTCCAGGTCATTCCGCATGCTGCAGCCAAATTCATTTCATTAAGATGCAAATCCTATTATGTTAAGTCCCTTTTCAGTCCCAGTTTCTATTTGCCCTCACTATAAAGTCTAAACTTCTTCAGTAGCTTATGAGAATGTTAGCAATTTGAACTTGCTTAATTTTTCAGTTCTTTCTGGAACTTTCTTTCATTGCTTCATGTCCTAAGCAAAATAATACTTTATTTAAATCTAGGTCTTCTTCTTACTTTTATCGACACTTAGAGTCTCTAAGTCAAGGTTTCTGAACCTTGGCAGTTCTGACATTTGGGCTGACATGGCTATTGTGGGGACAGTCCTGCACATTGTAGGGTTTTTACTAGCATCGTCAGCCTCTACCCACTGGATGACAGAAGTCCCTAGCCCCCAGTCAACCAAAAATGTCTCCAGATCTTGTCATATATCTGTCAAATATCCTAGAAACCAACACCATCTCCTCTTGAGAATCATTGCCCTAGTGAACTAACTCAATCCATGATTTTATATATCAAATATGGCAGAATGTCACAAAATAGATTTCTTTCCTCCCTCCTATCCCCTCCCTCTCCTGTGTCTCCTGTTCTATCTCTCCCTTTTCCCCAGATGGAGAGAGATCTCTTTCCCTCTCCCCTCCCCCTCCCTCACCATCTTTTCCTCTCATGGCAATCCAGGGGTAAAGTCCAACTCCAATATTGTTGGGAATCCAGCTTTGTTTTTTTTTTAATTTTTGTTTTTTGACTTCATCAAATTGAGTATATTCCTCATCCACAAGACTTAAGACAATTCACTACCATCGTGTTCACATTCTAACCAACAAGAAGATACAAACCAAAAATATGAGAGTTCTTTCCTCTGTGTGTGTGCAACCTTACGGACTGTAACCCTCAAGGCTCCTCTGTCCATGCAATTCTCCAGGCAAGAATACTGGGATGGGTTGCCATTTCCTTCAGGGGAATCTTCCCGACCCAGAGGTTGAACCCGCATCTCCTGCCTTAGCAGGCACAATCTTTACTGCTGAACCACCTGCGTAACACCTCTACTAGCTTCAAAGAAGGCTGGAAAATGTAAAAATTGAATTTCCATTGCAAAAATAATGATATTAATAACAAATAAATAAATGAAAAAATAAAGTGGGAAGAATGCACATCAGGGAGCAACCAGCAGTTTTTGCCACAACCTGCCTTCTTGATCACCAAAATAACAGATGTTCACCTTTTTCTTAAAATAATACATTCACATTTTGCCCAAAGAAAACAACCACGAAAATTCCAGCCAGTTCCTGCACCCATATCAAAGTTCAGACTTTCTGAGAGACAGCTTTCTCCATAATCTCCATATGATGCTTCTCTTGGTCAGGAAACAAGTAAAAGAAAAGTATGAAGAAACTCTGAAGTAAAACAAAAGTAACTTTGGTAACTATGAAGTCAAATAAAAGTAACATGTTCCCCAGCGCTATATACACACAGATGCTTACAAACTCAACACTTGATCATATCATAGGAACAAGAGAAAAGGAATTTTTTTTTTTTTTTTTTTTTTTTAATGATTTAAGAACAACTTTCCTCCAAGGAAGAAGAGGAACTGTACCATTATCCCCAGTTCACAGAAATTAGCTCGTGCTAGACAGAAACTGGGGAGACTCCTGCCCAGACAGGGGCTCAGTCTCTAAGTCAGTTCCATCTGGCACCCCCTGGTTCCTGTACCCTTAATTCTAGTTCCAGAAATTTCGTCTGACTTTTAATTCTCTATGGCCACATCAAAGTGGGAAAGAAAGGGAAGTTGCCCTTCCTAGGAGCCACGCTTCTGCCGCCTGGTTCCTGTTGGGGTTCTGAGAGCCTCCGTAGAGCTGAAGTAATCACAGGCTTTCTGGGTCAGCCTTATGGCCTCTTTGATTATAGTAAATTTCTGGCACTAGTCACCATTAGAAAGATTTCTAGTTTTCAGTCTGAAGACTTTTACTTACTGGCCTCTTACCCTTCCAGTCTCCCTTTTCTCTCAGCTTAATTGTGGCTTCCTTTAGAATTTGAAAGGATGGGCTTTAGAAAGAAGGCAATCTCTATAATCTGATCTTTGTTGTTAACAGACAGAAATATATAACAAGAGAAAATCCTGGGGTCACAGTCCTATTTCCTACTGAAGCTACCTCCTCAGAGCTACCCTTTATAACTGCCTCAATTTGGGGTAAGATGTAGTTGGGTTTTTCAGCTCTGCAGTGTCCAAATTACTAGACCCTCATTCAACACAGATCACAAGATTCTCGTGGCTATTTTCCTGTATTCACCACCATGTGACACCGAGTGTGACTCTTAGCAAGTGTCCAGAAGCTGTTTTTCAGTGAACTTTTAAAAGCTGACTGACTACACAAAGCCTGTGAGAAGGGCCAAAAAGGAGGCAGGCTTCATGAAGCATCTCTAAAGGAGAGATCACTGTGGCTGTGATTCTACAAAAGTCCTATGGAAGGGTAGGTTTTATGGAGAAATTTCTACTCCACATCTTTTTTGTCACTTAATTTTGAAATCAGTCCTGTGAGATGGATAACACATTGCCAGTTTACAATGACAAAAGTTGAATTTTAAAGTTTCCTTCTGTTAAAAAAAAAAAATTCAACTGATGACAATTTAATGATCTTATTGTCTTTCTTCAGTGATTCATGAATGAGACAGTATCCAATGTAGAAAAAGAAATGAACCCTAAGGAGTTATACAAAGTAAAAGACTTTATAGGCAGAGGGAGCTGGGACAAGGAAGCTATATTTGGGAGAAAAAGTGGGTTGATTCTTGCAAGTTTACTTCCCTTTAGGAGATGGCAGGGTTCTATCAAGCAGATGACCTAACACTGCCACTAAGGTGATTCCTGCTTGACGGGCTTAAGATTCCATTTCTGGAAGATCAGAAATTATAAAGTTAAGTCTTGGTTTGGTGGCATGGGCTTAGCATAAGTGACTCCATTTGGCCCTATTGTCATACATTTCACATTTTGGTCCTTGCTTACTGTTGCACAGTTAGCAAGAGGTGGAGCTTGGATTCAAACCCACGAGTTCCAAATTTCAAAATCTTTGCTTTTCTCATTCTCTAGAACACTTAGGGAAGAGTATTCTAAACAGAGAGACAAGCGACGAGCACATAGCACCAAAGGAAAAAAAAAAAGAATGGAAAAAATTAGGTATATATCAGCCTATATATCAGTCTGGATGGGAGGAAGGTGATTTTGCACTGAGAAGAAGAAACTAATGACAGATTAAATTGAAAAGATCCCAACATCAAAAGGTATTTTGAGCTCGCCTTCTCTCTTTTATAAGATAAGTATTGTTTGACTATGTGGAATAATGGCATGTTATTGTTTTTACAATTTTAAAGAAAAAAGTTGAAATTTTCTCTTCTACAAATATAATTCATGTTGTTTAATATCTATTTCCTTCGTCTTATTGGACCCTGTCACAAATAACAAGGAATTAAATAACGTTTTTCATTTTCCTTGAACAATTGTTTAGGAAAAGTTACTTTATTCTTACAGAATGAAACGATGTTTTTCTTTTCCTCTGAATGCTTTTATCTAATAAAGGAAATACAAAAGATGCACAAATGAGTTGATTATCTTGGTACCCATTTTAGCAAGCAGGTTTCATTATCAGGAAACTCATTATCATAGAGGCGTTTCAAAAGAAAAATTAGGGCATTTGCGGGTCACTTAATTAGATAAATGGATCTTGGTAATTAGACATTTTTGGAAAGATAATGCATTTGTCAGACATATTTAGGCACGTTTATTTAATAAATATCCCCAGGAGATGTTAGTCTCTCTTGTATTTAACCGGGATGGGTTTCTATACATATCCTGAGGATATTAGGGAATTTCCTGTTCTGTTAATGGGTTGCTCCAAATTTTCTCTTAGTTTCAGAAATGATAGAGATTTCATCCCAGCTCTAAATGACTATTTAAAGAATACTGACTAGAGTAGGTGATTAGGAACAGGATATAGTTTGTGTAATTAAAATTTATCTTGGGCCAAAGGAGACAGAGAAGGGAGAGTGGAAAGGTTGCAAGTTCTAATAGTTTCTTACTTGCTATTGGATATTAAAGACTGAAGAGGGATATGTTTGCTCTTAAATCAATGCTATTATATTCCTCAATTAAATCTCCCTTTTAACTTAAAGGTTTTTTTGTACTAGCTCATGTAGGCCAGGAAATTTCATCATACATTCAAAGTGAACCAGTCACCATGAACCAGTAAAAGTCCTGGAATTTATAAAATAGTATGTACTGATATTATCATCAGTCAATCAATAGCACATAAACAATTGTGGCACTTTCTGGTGGAACATCAATTATCTAAAAATATATAAAACAAACAAATGTGTTTTGGTTTTTGTATCTATGTATTTATAAGTCAAATTACAAAGCTAAATTTTGACTCCTATAGTGATAATAAAGAATTTATATGCTCTAAAAATGGAAAGTACAAGAAATTGATAAGGTTTATTATAAGTGTGGGTGGTTGCTTTGTTAAGACTAAACTGAGGTCCAAGCAAATAAAATCAAATTCAAAATAAGACAATGTAGGCAAAATTACTTGAACAAGTTTAAAGCCTTCAGTAATGTGAATTAAATGTCTTAAATCTTGTTGAGGTTTGAACAGGCACATATAAATAGATGAAATAATATATTTGAAGAACTGTCATTACTTTCATTTCTCAAATTCAATAAGATTGATTTTTCAATGATCATTTTGCTAAGACGAGAGGTAGAACATAAAATTTCTCTAGCAATGGAAGTAATAAAAAGAGCAATTTAAAGATTTTTCTTATGTGCTCCCATTGAGATAATTTGAAAGGAAAGTACACACTAAAAGGACTTGAGATAGGATTCTCCCAGCAAAATGCAGAAATGGAGGTTGGCAGAGTGCTGACCGCCTGGAGTAATAGAAAAAGTAGAAGCTCAGGCTTGTGTCAGACCTTTTTAAATCCACCTCCCCATATACAGGCCATGACTTTGGTGAATTATTTAATTTCTCACAGCCTCAGTTTCTTAATCTCTGAAGTGATGATAATAAATGTCTCAAGAGAGATAATGAGACAAAGACCTGAACAAATTTGTATTAAAGTGCTTAACACAGTTTCTGACACAATAAACATCTAAAATGTATGTATATGATGTTCCTTTTAACAAACAAATGGAACAGGAAGAACTTCTTGTTATAATACAATTGGAAAACTACAAAACTGAAGTGACATTGTGGCCCACAGAGAACAAAATTATTATTTGTCCTCTTTGTTAGTAATAAAAGTGAATACGTTTAAACTCAAGGTTTATTTCTATATAGTGGGAGCTCATCCTCTGTTTATCAGGTTAATATTACGTATCATTGTAAAATTTGGTTAATAAAAATAATCAAAAAGCTTATCCAGCTAAGTCAGAAAATCAGCTGTGTTTTTCAATAGTGTGCATCTTAACCTATTTTAACTCACCAGAAATGCATTTACTGAAAATTTTGCCTTAAGTGACCTATACTTCTCGCCTTTAATGTATCATATTGTGGTACCTTTTTTCATATTCCCACAAGTTTATACGTCTTATCAAGAACTTGGGAAGATGTATATCCTCCCAGGCACAAGTAATATGCTTCCATTTGGTTGATAGTAAATATAGGCATCCACAGCTGTAAATGTCCCTTTAAGCTCTGTTTTAGCAACACGCCATATGTTTTGTGTGTGTGTGTGTGTGTGTATATATATGTCTTCATTTCAAAGTAATTTATAATTTTCCTTGTGATTTTTTCTTTGACCCACTGGGTATTTTGGAGTATGTTGCTTAATTTCTAAGTAGTTGTGAATTTCCATGTTTCTTTCTTGTTGATTTGTTTCTAATCTCATTCCATTGTAGTCAAAGAAAATATTTTGTATGACTTCAATTATTTTAAATTTATCAAAGATTGGTTTATGGACTAGCATGTGGCATATCTTCAGTAGCGTTCCAGGTCTACTTGGGAGGAATGTGTATTCTACAGTTGTTGGGTGGAATGTTCCAAGGGTACCTGTGAGGTCTAGTTGGTTCAGAGTGATGTTCAAGTCTTCTGTTTCCTGTTGATCTTCTGCCTGGCTGTTTGATCCATTATTAGAAGCTGGTCATTGAAGTCTCCAATGAATACTTTTAACTTTTGCCTTGTCTGCCCAGGCACTTTTGTCTCAAGACAGTCTATCACACTGTGTACCACAATTCACATGGTGATAGCAATCGGGCTTCTAGTGACCATGTTTATAAATGCTGCCAGGTCCTACTCACCACTCATAGATTGAGAGAGATCAGGAGTGAGCACTCAAATCCAGACTGGTCCAGTTAATTAGCCACTTTCCTAAAGAAATTAGGAATTGGACCAGAGAATTACCAACATTATGCTTCAATGGAACAAATAATGACTTTTATAAGAAATGGGAAACTAAGAAAGACTGGGGCTTTAATCAGATTAATATACAGATACAGAAGGAGAGAATAAGCACCTGTACATAAGAGATTTCTCTTTTTATTAACCATCCATTCTCCAACTCAATCTGTTTTTAAGGCCCTCTATAATTCTGAAGTTGGATCAGAGGAAAAACCTCTATACCATAGAATCATAATGCATGTCCTATTTTTACATACAGTAGTCTCAATAAGTTTTTATGTATTTGTACCCAGAATAGAGCAATAAATATATAGTGGAAGCATTCTTATTGTATTAATGAACGGTTCAGTTGATAAAATATGGGCCAAACTGAAAATATCATCTAGAACTGGCATTCCAAAAAGAATAACTGTTGTGGAAAATGGAAGAATTTCTTTATTAGAGAAATTTAATAAAAAGATTTAAATCTAGAAAGTTAGCCTAAGAAAATCAGGGATAAAAACAAGAACATATATGTACAAGTAGATCACAGTCACATTGATTATAATAGTAAAGACTGTCAAAAAAGTCAGAAAATATATGCTTCATATTGTGGAATTTATTATATATTATAAATTACTTGGTTTTCATAAAATAAAAAATATATATATGATTATAAAATTATAAAGATCTATCTACCTAAATATGAAAGAATTTCTGTGGCCTATTAGAGGAAGGAATCCAAACAATTTTATAAATAATCCCATTTGACAGTAAGTATTTATCTCACACTTGTTTGCAAGTGTGTGTGTGTATAATGAAGAATATCGGGTGGATAGACAGCAATGTGTTAAAAAGTATTATCCCCTGGTTTGTGAACCAAAGGTAAATTTGTGTTAAACTGTTGAAAAATTAATGTTGTCTATATTATTTATAATAAGCATATATTATATAATTACAGACAATTCCAGGCACAGAGGAGCCTGACAGGCTACAGTCCATGGGGTCGCAAAGAGTTGGACACGACTGAGCAACTAACACACACACAGAGGAAATAAAGCTATTTTTTTTAATATTTATGTATTTGACTGCACTGGGTCTTAGTTGCAGCACACAGGATCTTTTAGTTGCAGCAGGTGAACTCTCAGTTGCAGCATGTGGGATCTAGTTCCCTGACCGGGGATTGAACCCAAGCCCTGTGCATTGGGAGCAAGGAGTCTTAGCCACTGGACCACCAAAGAAGTCCCAATAAAGTTATTTTCATTTTGAGAAAAAAAAAAAAGGAAGAAATAAATATATGTGACCATAGAAGTTGTTTTTTTTTCTTCCCTGAAAAAACCACAGAAACTCAAATGTTAAAAGATAAAACAAAATGGAGTCAAAGTCCAAGTCTTAAGGCACTGAGAAAAGGCCTCCATCCACGTAGTGTGAAAGAATTCCCTAGGACTGGGTTATTTGTCTTTCAGTAACTCTAGAAAGGTAAGCAGGGCAGTCTGGTGTGGGGCAGGAAAGAAGCTCAAGTTTGATGAATATATCTGTATCCTAAAGATCCTGAAGAAATTTTTTAGAATATCTTCCAGGAATTAAAAAAAAAAAAAAAAAAAATCATAGGAACATAGGAATGCCTGGGTGTGGACTTCGACTTTTCACTTGTTTCAAGTTAATTTGACGATTTCCTTTCACCCTGAGCAAATTCGTCCCTTGGTGCCCCCCTGCCCTAGTCTCCATCCACTCTGATCTGGGAGTTCCAATCTGAACCAAAGCCAGCGCCTCCGCAGCCCTCTGACTTTTGGCTGGGCTCACAGGCAGGGACCACCAGTAGGCCAGGAAAGAGGACAGTGACACCCGACAGAGGGTTCCTTCCCTGGACCGGCCTTCCCCCCACCTGCCGCGGGACACAGCTGCTCTGCTGACATTTCCACCCCGCACCGAGCCTCTGGGTTTCCCTGCATTCCGCCCTCACCTCTTTAAAGAGTTCCTTTATTAAATTCCTCAAATTACACAGCAGGATGTGCCATCTGTTTCCTGCAGGACTCTCCCTTATACAAAACCTTTTCTGTAAAACAGATTAGCAGGATCTACCCCTCTGTTCTCTATCAGAAACTACTTCATTAGATCATATTTCATCAGCTTTGTGGTTGCTCCTAGAGCAATTACGAAGGGTCCCGCAAGAGACCTTGCCAGCACTGAACTCATATACCCCACATCCCTCTGCTGGTTTCTTTCACTTTCATTCCCTAAGCTAACACCTGCTCTGCCTGATTGCCAAAACCCTCTGCCTGTACCCAGAAAAAGATGGAAGTGCCCTGAAAAGTACAAGCCCCAGCCCTCTACACAACGGCGGCCAATCAGTGACAGCGGGTGTGGTGTAGAAATACTTCAGTTTCCTCATCCTTGCCTGGGACAAATCTGAGGCTGACATACCCTCTCTCCGGACGCACCTTGCTGGATTCAGCCACAGCTGCTCTTGGTAGGATTTAAGTTGATATCACAAGCTTGCTTTGATTTAGCCCTTCTCCTCCCCACCCAGCCCTTCCCTGTTTCAGGTCCCCACTCTAAGTGTTTTTCCTGGGTACATTTCCTAATAAATTACTTTCACTTAAATCTTCATCTCAGGGTCTCCTTCAGGGCAACTCCAATCGGAACTGCATGATGTGCATTAGAAAACAAATTTTACAAATATAAAATTATAGAAAATAATAATTCCTTTAAAACCAGGAAAGGGAAATGGACATATGTCTGAAAGAAATCTATATCACGTAAATTTAGATTTGTAATAAATGGTTAAGATAATTGATTTTGAGCAGCGACAGAATTTTCTAAAAAGCAGCGCTCAAGGGAGAATTGATCCACTGTGTCTGACATCTTTTTAATGTTGAGATGTTAAATTCTAAGAGCATGGACTCTGATGAGATGGAGTGGTCTGTATGTGTGCGTGTAGCACTGTGAGGGGTAAGGAAAAGCATTCTACTGGGTTTTCACAGAACAACAGGACTGGAAAAAAGTACTGGGTGCTCATTGAACCAGTTTCACTTGGAGAGTTCTCCTAGCCCCATTTTTCCATATCCAGGCCCCCCTAGACATGACATTGTTAACCTCTCTAGAGGAGAACAGGTATCTTTGTAAAATCAGAATGAAGGATGGAGAAGAGATTAAAAAGACATGGTTCATTATTTTTCTATTTCAGCCTTTAACTTGATAAATTAGGTGACCACACCCCAAGACTTTAAGTGGTTTATACAAAGCTATTCAGCTGGTTAGTGGGAAGATAAGGACTTAGACTCAGGTGTCCAAAGTTCTAGTTAAGAGCATTTCTGCTACTGATACTATCTTTTTCATTTTTAAAACTACTGCAATATTCTTCAAGATTCTGAGAGATATCAATTTATTCTTTCACTGCCTTTTGATTTTTTTTTTTTTTTTTTTTTTGGTTAGGGACATTATATCAGAGAGTTAAATGATTTGCTCAATCTAATTACCAAAGTTGACTGAGGTTAATTATTTATAAAGTTATTAGAAAGCTTACCTTCTTCAACATAAGCCTGACTGAAAAGTGAATGATGGATGAGTGTGGGCCACCCTCCCTCTCCTCCCAGAATACAGGCAGTGTCGCAGCCCCCCGCCCTCCAGGAAGGGAGCCATGTATCACCAACAAACCAACCACTTTGAGGAGAATGCTCAACCTAAGAAGCCATGTTTTATAACCAAAATGGAAGGCATATATTCAAGTCAACAAAAGAAACATAAAATATTGGAATAATGCATTTGCTCCCTAATTTTTTCTGTGTTTATTTATAGAGTTAAAAGATGATTTTTCCCTCCTCTAATTTCTAAGTTATTTGTCAATTTAGAATGAATTAGAATATAGAAAGAATAGCTATAATCTTTCTATACCTACAGGAGATAGGACTGATGTAAATAGATTTTTGAAAAAAGATAGTCTGATAAATTCATGTACCTAAATTGTTTCCACTGGTATACCATTTACACATTTTTCAAAACCTAATAATAAGCAAACATAAGATCTAAAAGTGAATTCTACTTGCACATTGGTATCCATTGCAGTAAATAGTATATGTGGCTATGGTTGGGTTTTGGTTTAGGCCTGGTGAGTTTTGATGTATTTATAAAAGTTATTCTACAAAGTGTATATGCACTGTACATACTGTACACTGTACAGTTGAAGACTGTAAGTTAAAAGAACATATAGTACATGATAGACTCTGATAGACTGTTTACAAGCAAATTTTAATGAGAAAGTTAACTATTTTACAAATACAGTTAAAGTTATCAAATTTTGCTTGTGATTTTTAATCAGTTCAATTAGCATATATAGTCTCAATGCAGGTTTTTAATTAGTTTGTAAAGCTTCCTTTCCAAGAGAAAAGAGACCACTACTAAATAGGAGATTTTTAGTCATTTACAAAGTAAAACTCAGAAGCATTGTACTGTCCTTTGATAAACCTACACATTCTATTTCTGTAAACTGTGCTTCTACCTACATGCAAAACCAACATTACTTGTTAGAGGAGGTTAAGGAAAGAATAATTAACTTTGAGAAAAAAAAAGAACTATAAATGTGAACTACACAATACCCCCTAGAAAACAATAACCTCATAATTAGAGCCATTCTGGAGAAATTTAGATCATATGTTTGTTGTTTTTGTTATATGCAGACAGAAAATTGTCTTTGAAATGGAGTCTTTTTTAGTTTTCACCAACATTAACCTCTACAGCAGAGATCTGAGCCTACGGTGAGAGTTCAGACTCAAATCAACACTCACCAGCTGGGTGACCTTGGGCAGGTTACATAATTAACCCCTTTGAGCATGTTTCCTCACCAACTGAATGGAGATGTTTTTAATAGGAATTACCTCACAGCATTGCTCTGAGGATTGTTCTTTTGTGTAGTCTGTAAGACATGTCCCACTCTTTTTGCAACCCCATGGACTAAAGCCTGCCAGGCTCCTCTCTCTGTGGGATTTCCCAGACAAGAATACTTAGAGGGGTTGCCATTTCCTTTTGCAGGGGATCTTCCTGACCCAGAGATCAAACCTGCATCTTCTGCTTTACCCCTGAGCCACCATGGAAGCCCACTGGGAGGATTCAAATGAATCAATACATAGAAATGCTTAGAAGAAGGCCTGGCACAGAGTCATAATATATGTGTGTGTCTGTGCTTAGGCGTTCAGTCATGTCCGACTCTTTGCCACCCCATGGAATGTAGCCCGCCAGGCTCCTCTGTCCATGGGATTCTCCAGGCAAGAATACTGGAGTGGGCTGCTGTTCCCTTCTCCAGGGGATCTTCCCAACCCAGAGATCGAGGTTGGGTCTTCTGCATTGCAGGCAGATTCTTTACCATCTGAGCCACCGGAGAAATCCACACTATATGTGTTTCATCATTATTATTCCCATTATAGGTGTTCAATAAATGTTTGTTGAGTTAAATGTTCCTCTAAAAGAAAATGATGTATGGCAGCCCTAATTGGATAACACAAAGTATTCTCACATTTGATAAATATGCAAGTTGAAAGACAATAAGAAGTTCAGAAACTTTGTTCCAGCAGTTGTTATTTGCACGGCCAGGTGTAACTTAGGCAGTGCTACCAGAGGGACTGAGAACTCCACGTCATTCTCACAAACCCTACTCTAGTGCCTGAAGCCCAGCCAGTAAGACTTTAGCCAAACCACTGAAATTCCAATTAAATTAAATTAAATTATATATATAATTTAAATATAAATATAAATTAAATTTTTTATATATATACATATATATATATAAATGAGTGGAAAGGGGTGACATACCTCTTAGAATAAAGTGGAGAATTTAAATAATACTTAATGGTACTTCAACCATATAATTTACTAGATTAAGTCAACCAATTACAAAGAGTAAGGGTCTATCAGAGAAAACAAGGAAGCTAACAGAGTGCTGGAAGGATGCTATGATAAAGCAGAAGGAATAAACTGCCTGTTTAATTTTTTTTCAGAAGCTTGCACACCTCTATCATCTCAGAATGCCGTCAATACTATTTTAAAACAAGAATTTTCAACTTCAGGAGGTATGTGGTAGTGCCTCTAGCTTTTGAAGTCACTGACAAAAAAGATCTGATAATGTTCCATGTTATGACACTTCCATTACCCCACAAAATAAAGACTTTCTTGCTTTCAAAAAAAAAAGTGGTTCTGTGCTTCAAAGGGAAAGCTTGTCTCCACCTAACACTGGAGGTTTCATCTATACTGCATGCAGAGCAGAAATTGCAGTGCAGAAGTTAATGTAGATCAGTTAATGTCACAATCTGACAACCTGACATTGGGTTACCATGGCAGACACTGCCGCTGTAGAACCTTAATCTGAAACATTCAGAGGTGCAAGAAGAACTTAGAAACAACTGTGAGATGCAAATAGCATTAGTTTTTCGTACACGCCTATTGAACTACATCCAGAAAGTTCAATGGTTTAGTATTACTTTGAGTTCCAAGATCTGGGTTAATATTATAGTAGGAACTAAAGAGTGGAACTTTGACCACCTGATGTGAAAAGCCAAATCATTGGAAAAGACACTGATGCTGGGAAAGATTGAGGGCAAGAGGAGAAGGGGGTGACAGAGGATGAGATGGTTGGATGACATCACGGACCCAATGGACATGAGGTTGAACAAATTCCAGGAGATAGTGAAAGACAGGGAAGCCTGGCGTGCCACAGGCCATGGGTTTGCAAAGAGTCAGACATGACTTAGCAACTGAACAATAATAACAACAAGAAGCAGAAGTTATGTAGTAAGCCCTTGATACTTCTAATAATGAACATTACATAAACTTGAGGTTGGGGACAGGGGTGAGAGTCTATAGATAGCATTCTTCTCCTTTCTTCCCTAACTCTGGTAAGACAGGTATAGAAATCAGACTGATGGAGACTAAAATGCCAGTTCTCTTAGAACTAACAGCTAGTTCACAAGATATGAGGCAGGTGTGCTGGCAGATGGCTTGCTATCACCCATGTGAAATTTCCTTTCACATGTCTCAATCCCAGGGTGTGGCAGAAGGAAAATCAGCTTTATTACTCATGGAAGAAAACAGACTAGAGTGTGTTTTTCTCTTCAGGTAGGCAGTTCCCTTCCACAAAAAAAGAAAGAGTGAGGCAAACACGCCAGTTCTTTCCTCTTCACTGATGGATTAAGAACTACTTCTTTTTTATAGAGAATTCAGAAAGACATGTCCAGCATGTGGATTGCAGCAGGGGTGCAGATATATTACCAAGGACTTTAAGAAATGTATGTAGGTGCTCCTGGCATTCAGCGAGTTAGTGCCAGAGTTCCTGAACATCCTACAAAACACACTGCATTCCCAAGCAACAAACAAACCTTGCCCCAAATCCAATAGCACTCCAGTCAAGAGGCACCACTGGGGACCCTTCCACAGGGAAATAAGAAGAGCAAGGAATGAGTGACCCCCAACTTTGTGAGCAGACCTGTGTGTGCACGTGCACGGCTGCACCTCTGGGAACACAGCTAAGTTCACGTGAATTCTTACTTGCTTTTTTAAAAATTAAGGTATAATTTTGTTGTTGTTGATGTTCAGTTGCTAAGTCGTGTCTTGATTCTTCGCAACTGCATGGACTGCAGCACATCAGGCTTCCCTGTACTTCACCACCTCCTGGAGTTTACTCAAACTCTTGTCCATTGAGTCGGTGATGCTATCTAACCTTTCTCATCTTCTGCCACCCCCTTCTCCTTTTACCTTCAATCTTTCGAAGCCTCAAGGTTCTTTTCCAGTGAGTTGGGTCTTTGCATCAGGTGGCAAAGGTATTGGAGCTTCAGCTTCAGCAGCAATCTTTCCAATGACTATCCAGGGTTGATTTTCTTTAGGATTGACTGGTATGATCTCCTTGCTGTCCAAGGGACTCTCAAGAGTCCTCTCCAACACCACAGTTCAAAAGCATCAATTCGTTGGCACTTAGCCTTCTTTATGGTCCAACTCTCACATCTGTACATGACCACTGGAAAAACCATAGCTTTGACTAGACGGACCTTTGTCAGCCAAGTGATGTCTCAGCTTTTGAATACTCTGTCTAGGTTGGTCACAGATTTTCTTCCAAGGAGCCAGTGTCTTTTTATTTCACAGCTGCAGTCACTGTCCACAGTGATTTTGGAGCCCAGGAAAATAAAATCTGCCACTGCTTCCATTGTTTTCCCTGTCTATTTGCCGTGAAGTGATGGGATGATTTTCGTTTTGTGAATGTTGGGTTTTAAGTCAGCTTTTTCACTCTTCTCTTTCACCCTTATCAAGAGATTCTTTAGTTCCTCTTCTCTTTCTGCCATTAGGCTGGTATTGTCTACATATCCAAGGTTGTTGATATTTCTCCCGGCAATCTTGATTCCAGCTTGTGATTCATCCAGCCCAGCATTTCACATGATGTACTCTGCATATATTTACATTCAGCAATTGTCATCCTTTTTAGTGGACAGTTCTGAGACATCACTACCACTGAGATACAGAACAATTCTATCACTTCCAGAAATCCCCCCATGCCTTTTGCAGTCACCCCTTCCTATCCCAAGCCCCTGAAAACTACCAATCTGTTTTCTGTCCCCATAATGTTGCCTTTTCCAGAATACCATATAAAGAGAAGCATACCTTTGAATCTGGCTTCTTTCACTAAGGATAGTCCATTTGAGACCCCTCCATGTTGTTGTATGGATCAGTGTCTGTTCCTCTTTGTTGCTCAGTAATATCCACTGTGAGGATGAACCCAGTTTGCTTATCCATTCGCCAGTTGAAGGGCATTTTGTGTGAGGTTTTAACCTTTAGAGATTGAGATTGCTGGTAAAATATGTATCTTTTAAAAGCCAGATCTTAACCTGAACTTGCTGTATCCCTTCCCATATTTTCTACCAACACCTCCAGAATACCATTCTGATTTGGATGAACCCACTTCATGAACTCAGATTTCTCATACACGCTACCATCAAATCACTTACTATGTTCTAATTGTCAGTTTTTCTAATAGACTTCAGACTCATTGGGGTAGGTGTGGTGTCCTACCTAATATTTCCACCCAAGGCACAGCTATTAATAAAGCATATAGGGTGTTAATTAATATTTATTGAATAAATGTTTGAATAACTGAATGACCAAAGAATGGAAGGGCTCTTATATGTGACATATCATCAAAAATGATTTAAATGACATATAAGCTACCAACTCAAATATTTTGACCTTTAACTGCTTTGAAAGCAGAAAATTTGAAACCACCCAATCTACAAGAGGATTTGTTGCTCAGACATTAGAATTCAATTTCTGAGTGTATAAGAAGTATATCAGGAAAACTTTACCACAACTTAACAAGTGACACTTAATTATGACCATAACTGTTTCAGTTGGGGGCACCTCTTTTTACTTATATACTGAGTTCTACAAGTCTTTCTACTAAATCACCAAACCCATGGGTGGTCTTGGTGACTCCCTCAAAACACCTGGAATACTCAGAAAGGGCTAGAAAAAGTAAGGATAGAGTTAATTTCAATATACATTTTCCAATACAATATTCCTGACAACTTTTTTATAATATCAATTTTTCTAAAATATACTTTAAGCATGTTTCCATCCAAACCTTGAGCTGGTATATTTTGATTATTCTATTTGTGAAAAAATGTTTGCAAAATAGCCTGAATGGCAAAATCTAACTTCCTTTCTACAAGAAATAAAATTAGTTTGTAATACAGATGACTAAAGTTTATCTCATTAAAATTAAACTGGTAGAGGTCAAAATGTATTTATTTTACTGATATTTATAATTTTAGAAAATAAGTAGAAAAATATGCATTTTCTCTTTAATTTGTAATGAGATATGATATAAATGAATATATTCTAATAGCTAAATTAAACTTATATGTATTCTTTGAAAACGTTTATATCCAAAGATTCAACTTTGAAGAATAATTAAACAAGAATCAACTATCAAAATCAGAAACAACTCAGTTAGCTGTATATATCATGACTAAACTTTTTTAATGTACTCAATGAAATGGAGAGTCATATACTGTTAAAATGAATCCATCCCTGAGCTACTATAATTGGAATAAATATTTTATAATATAACTTGTTATGAATCTCAAAGAAATCATAACAAAACCCTAGCCTTAGATTTTTAGTCAATGAATCATGAAAAATTGGTAGCACTTGAAAATATTTCAGTTAGAATTTAAGTCAATGTGAATAATCTATCTTTGCTTTGATTATTTGAAGGTAATTTGTTTAAAAACTTCCCAAGGATAAATATTGAGTACAGTGGAAAAGAATGGTTTATTTTTACACATGTGGGAAAATCATTTTTATTGTTCACTATTTTGTACTGATATTTGTTTAGATGTGCTTCATGAGACTGCCCTGCTGTATTTTTTTGTAAGAGGACAGAAGATGAAAAGAAAAGAAACCTTTGAATATATATGGCCATTAATCCCATAGTACAACTCTACCAAATGCTTGAATTCAGAAGACCCCATGAAAATCCCATACAGGGCAAAACACCCTGCTTTCTAACGCCACACTGTATGATTAAATCTCTGATTTTTCAGAGATTTTTGTGCTTTGTTAGCCCTTAAAGCTTTCACAGAAGTAGACAAAAGGGTTTAATCTTCGTAGTGAGATTTGGAGTGAGGAGAGATACTCTCTTTAATGAAATGGAAGAAGTGTTAGTGTGAAAGCAGTCACAGACTCATTTTTAGCAAAGAGTTAGGAAAGTGGAAGTGGAAGGAAAGTGGAAGATCTGAAAAGTGGCCCTTTAAACATTTTGGCTTTCTTACCACTTGGAAAGTTTTCTTACACTCACAGATTATATGTGTCCCAGTTTGAAGACTACTGGTGACAAGAAATACTTTCCTAAATGTTCCAAAAAGTCTTTCTAACTTAACTCCCACATCCAGTTGCAAGTAGGACTATGTTGCTGACCTGGTCCATTATGGATCCTATAGGATAAACTTGGAAATTGAGGCATGTGCTTAACTCACTTCCTGGGCTTTCTTTCTATTGGCTTCTGAAGTTCTTGGTAGACTCCACACCACTTCACTCCCAATGTGCTGGACTTAATAACTATATTTTGTGAGCCTAGGTAGCAGCTCTATTAAACTAGTGATGACAGTAATGTAATTTGTCCTTCCCCAAAGATACAGTATTATCAGATATGAAATCTCCAATGCAAAACTATTTACCCCCAACATCAATGCAGTGAGTTATTGGTAGATCTTACTGTGAATGTCATTATAATGTAGGCAAATACATACATTCCCACTTTGGAAATGAGCTTTTGTGTTTCTTATGTTGAAACTTGGGGTTTCCCAGGTGGCGCAGTGGTAAAGAATCTGCTTGCAATGCAGGAGACAGGCAGACACTAGTTGTATCCATGGGCTTGGAAGATGCCCTGGAGGAGGAAATCACAATGCATTCCAGTATTCTTGCCTGGGGAACCCCATGGGCAGAGAGGAGCCTGGCAGGCTACAGTCCTCGGAATCGTGAAGACTCAGACACGACTGAGTACACATGTACCATGTTGAAACTTCAGTTCTTTTATAGAAGAGTTAATGGGACTTAAAACATAAAAAGTTAAGAACTACTGGTTTGGGAAATAGAAAATCAACTGAGGGTATAACCACCCCCTTTCATATAATCTCTGGTCAGCAACTGCTGAACTTTGAACCATGACTTCTTACAATTTAGTCAATAATTCTCCCAAACTAGAAATAACATGTATGGTTCTCAGCATATTTTTTAATGTGGGCCATTTTTAAAGTCTTTATTGAACTTGTTACAGTATTGCTTCTGTTTTACATTTTGGTTTTTTGGTCATAAGGCATGTGGGACCTTAACTCCCCAACCAGGGATTCAACTGGCACCCCTAGTATTAGAAGGTGAAGTCTTAACCTCTGGACCACCAGGGAAGTCCCTTTCCATATATTTTTATAAAGCTTTTTCTAAAAGTGTAACATTAAAATTATCCGGTCACCTGGCATCCAAAATCAGCATAGTCCTTCTCTAAAGGACAGGTGGTTCAGCCAGTAAAGAATCTGCATGCAATGCAGAAGACCCAGGTTCAATTCTCTAGGTTGGGAAGATCCCCTGGAGAAGGGAATGTCTACCCACTCTAGTATTATTGCCTGGAGAGCTCCATGGACAGAGAACTAAAGTGGTTAAAGTTGTAAGATAAATTAAAGGAAACTAACTGAGGTGACACAGTGGTATATCTAGAAATGAAATTCAAGACAGTTTTGATTTAGTAATTTATCAGTCCACCAAGCCTTATCTTTTGTAATTAATAATTATAGTCCTTCAAAGTGATTGTTTGGAACATATTTTCAAATATCAGCCTTCAGTTTGTTCCTCTCATGTGATATTTTCAACACACCCAGAAGTGGGGGGCAGGCAAGAGGAAATTTTTTTTAAAGATTATTTCAAAAATCTGGATCCAGATGAATATTATGTTACATAGATGATTACATATGAAAATAATCCATTCTATCTGTTAAGAGAGGAAAAACAGAATAACAATTGTTTATAAACATCCTAGTATACTAGGATGATTTTTCTTCTGAAGAAGTTTCAATACAGTAACAAAGGTATCCACATAAAACATGGTTAGTACTAACTCACAAGTAGAATTGAGAATAAGTGAATCTCTGATGGATTGTTTTTAAAAATCTAAAGAAACGACTTTCTATTTAATTTATATTTATAAATCGTTAGCCACCCAATTCAGCCTATTCAAAAGAAATATGTTTCTAATGGATATCTGTAATTCAAATATTATGTAAAAGAAACCAGTATAAACTATGCTTTCTATTATCATTTTATTTAAAATCTTTTGCTTTATTAAGCACATCCTTACCTAGACGTTTAGAAACCAATTCTTTATCCAGGATGGCAGTTTCAGGTATTATATAAAAAATTTCTGCATATTTCTTGCATAAAATTTCAACTGCACTATTTTACAGTTTCTAAAAGATAATTCAGACCAATCTCATACACAATAATGGGTATTTTTTTTTTTTTCAAGAGAACTGACATTTCTGTGCTATGCCCATTTCTCCGAAACCACAACTATCCCCATCTGTATAAAATAAATAGTAAATAGTTATGAAAATCATCTATAGTCTATCTGTAAGGGTAAATGAAAATATTAAGGAAACCTTGGGCTATGTGGAAAAAGTGGAGAAATGTATAAACAGTTGTTCAATTTACTTGAACTTTTCCTTCAAGTGTCCAATAGAGTCAACCCATAGTGGTTAAGCAGACGTTAAATAAGCTGAGAAAACCTCCAAATATTTGAAACTCACATTTTTCCCTCAATCCTCAGTTCCCCTGAGAATTGCGCTTAGCTTGGAAATGCTTGGGAATGCCGCTCCTTATTCCTCCTAAGAGAAGTTTCTTTCCATTTTGATTTCCTCAGCCACGAGCTAATCAGTCTTAATTGCTCCCAGCTGTGATTTCTGCTCCCAGGGGTTGCTTCCTGCTGCTACCCAAGGAGTACAAAATTATGCAGTTTTTGTTAACTCCAGTGAATACATGGGCGCTTTGTAGAACTTAATTTACTATTACAGGAGTTCAAACACTGTAACTAGCAAGTAAACTTTCACTCAACTTTGAAAGCTGACCACATAATGAAGATCACTTTTTCCCCAAGAGCTGATAAGATATTGGACAATTGAAAGTTATATTTTCTACCATTGCAGATTCAACAGAATATTATTTCTGTTTGCAATGTGTGTGTATGTTTATATGTATGTGTTATACATGTATGTATTATATATATATACACACATACATATATAAATTATGTATGTGTGTATATATATACTTGTATATTATGTATGTACATATATAAATTATGTATGTGTGTATATATATACTTGTATATTAAATTTGTGTTATATGCAAAATGTTTTTCTTATATATTTTGAATTTTTACTGAAATTCTTTTAGGAAAAAGAGATGAAAAATAGTTCAAAACTGTAATGCTATCGAGACAAAACACGTTGTGATAACACCAAGAAAGTGAATTAAAATTTGCCACATTAAGGTCTTCAAAAAATTAAGTAACTAACTTGAACATTTTTTTACCATTTAATCTTAAAAACTGAAAAAAAGATTATAAAAATCTTTTTCAGTTTTTTTCATCCTAGTTATCAGAAGATCATGTTGAAGTGATATCACCTGAAAAGAATATCAGGATTTTATGTTTTCTAGATTGCTCATTGTCCAAACTGAACCATTTAGTTATCTTTAATAAGTCAATCTCTAGTAATTATTTTCACACAAAGATAGAAAAAGAAGCAACAACAACAAAAACGATTAGAGGAGATTAACTACATCTGAAAGTGATTTAAGAAGTGACTGTGGGCTTTTTTATTAAAACCAGTGAATCTGAAGTTTCAATTAATGAACCACAATTCATGGCTATTAGCTTAAATTAACTAATAAACTTTGTTACTAGGCAGAAAACTGAGGATAATGAAGACAAAGTATCAAAGCTGGAGAACAGGTTACCCTTGGCAGAAATTGTCCAAGTTCAAAGTGTCTAAATAAGAAAGTTAGCAAAACAACATTAAGAAAACTGCAAAAATAATTGTTCTTTTGCACTTATGGTCTTAATGAACTCACTCTATTACAACAAAGTACATTTTATTTCTACTAAAAATGATAGGCACATAGCATCAACATGCTGGAATACACACACAGTGCTGTATAAGGCACTGTAAAATTTTACCATAAAAAGTGAGGAAAAACAAAAAATTTAAAATATTTCACATTTCATGGTTATATGGAGAGTTTCTTAATGTTGTTCTTATTTCTGAAAGTAATTTTATAAATATTTACTCTCTGGCTAATCCTATGCCGTATTTACACTAATCTACATGCTCTGAAAATCCAGCTTAGACAGAAATCAAATCTAGAAAATCTAAACCAAGAGAAGAATTGAGGTATTCATGCTACAGTGCTCCCACAAAGGACTGCTAGAGTAATAGAATTAACATGTTTCAAATACTTATGAGCTATTCACCAAAATTGATCATAATTTGGGCCATAATGAAAGACAACAAACTTTAAAATATTGAAATAAGTCAGAGTATGTTCTAACATAAGAAATAATTATCAAAGACATATCAATGAGAAAAAGACAAACTAATGTGGTAAAGAATCCACTTGCCAATGCAGAAGACTGGGGTTCCATCCTTGGATCAGGAAGATTCCCTGAAGAAGGAAATGGCAACCCACTTCCATATTCTTGCCTGGAGAATCCTATGGACAGAGGAGCCTGGCAGGGAGTCACAAAGAGTTGGACACAATTAGTGACTAAACAATAACCAAAAAAAAGGAAAAAGCCATCAGAAAAATTTAAGACATTTAATTTAAAAATATATCAAAATTTCTAATAATGTATGAAAAAGTGCTAGTCAAACATCACTAGTCATCAGAGAAATGCAATTTGAAACCACAATGAGAGTCTATTACAATTATACAGAAATGGCTAAAATAAAAAAATAAAAGATGGTATTTTGTTAGCAATGACTTGGAACAAGTGTAACTTTTATATACTACCAATGGAAATGTAAATTGATACAACCAGTGTGGAAAACTGTTCAGTACAATAACCTACATATAATCTACATAAAACTGTTCAGTACAATAACCTACAATAACCTCATATGACCCTGTAATTTTATTCCTAGTTATACAAAGAACAGAGATGTGTACAAATGCTCATCAAAACCCTTATGCTAGAATGTTCACATTAGCACTATTCCTAGTAAAGTCAAGCTGGAAAATAAAAATCCATCATCAGTAGTAAGAAGAAACACACTGCATTACATTCATGCTGTGGATTACTACAGGGCAAGAAGAAAGTAACACATTAAAATTACATGCAACAGGAATAAATCTCAGACATAATATGTTGAGTCAAAGAAGCCAAATTCAAAAAATGTCTACTGTGTGATTCCAGGTATATAAAGTTCAGAGTCAAGCAACACTAAGCTGTGTCACTCTTGAATATATACGGACTGGAAGGGTGAATGAGGAGACTCTGTGATGCTGGTCATATTCTATTTCTTGGCCTGGGTTATGGTATTACCCATGTGTTCATTTTGTGGAAGTTCTTTGAGTTCTACATTCACCTTTAGTCTGCTTTGTGTACATATGTATATTTCACTAAAAAGTTGGCACTGAGGTTTGAATATGGGGGTATTGATTGGGAAGGTATGTTTAAAGAAGTTGTCCATCCAACCTTTTATAATCAAGCTAGTCTTGGACTGAAACTGAAGATGTATATCATATAAGATTGAGATATATATTGCAGCTTTAAGCATCTTCCAGAGATAGTTTCAATTATATTCTATGCACCCCAATCTTAAATGATTTTTATGACTCCTAGGTACAGTCTTTTTCCTATGGGGAGTCCTGATATGAGGCATGTGTCTCACATATGATCAGAGTTTCCACCAGTTGCTCTGCACTTTGAGAATTCTCAAGTTCTTGCTGTCCATAAACTGGGATATTTCCTTGTTCCATATTAATGTTGCTGCTGATCATCACATTTCTGGAAATTTTTTCTGCTTTAGGAAATAAGTGATTCCCACATCTTACCTTCAGGTCTCTGAGGGGTGCTGGTGGTGGTTAGTCACAGGGAAAACATGCCTCCAGGTTCCCCAGGCTTTTGTTTTTAGCTCAGCCTTTCTCTTCTCAAAGCCCATAAAGTGAAAGTGAAAGTCAGTCCATCGTCTCTGACTCTCTGCTGCCCCATGGACTGTAGCCTGCCCAGTCCCTCTGTCCATGGTATTGTCCAAGCTAGAATACTGGAGTGGGTAGCTGTTCTCTTCTCCAGGGGTTCTTCCCAACCCAGAGACTGAACCCAGGTCTCTCGCATTGCAGGCAGATTCTTTATAGGCTGAGCCACCACGGAAGCCCAAGAATCCTGGAGTGGGTAGCCTATCCCTTCGCCAGCAGATCTTCCTGACCCAGGAATTGAACTGGGGTCTCCTGCATTGAAGGCAGATTCTTTATCAGCTGAGCTACTAGGGAAGCCCTTCTCAAAGCCCCTAAGCACTGATAAACTTCTGGGTTTGAGAGTATTACAGCACAGCTTCATTCTATAACTGGAACTTCCACCATCCTTAACATCCATCCATACCTGTTCATTCTGGTCTAGCCTACAAGATTCCTTTCTCATTCACGAGTGACTTTCCATTAGGAAACATTACCCCCAGGTCTGTCAGTCTATAAATCTATTTTTATATATCTGAATCCCAATTGTATACATTTTAAATTATTTCTCAAGGGACTGGTGGGGTCACTATGAATCACGTAATGTTCCTGGACATTCTTAATTAAGAATGTTCCTAAATATTTTGAATGAATTAGGACACTTCTCTGTGGGCTTCCCGGGTGGCACTAGTGGTGAAGAACCCACTTACCAATGCAGGAAGCAAAAGAGACACGGGTTCAATCCCTGGATCAGGAAGATCCCCTGGAGAAGGAAATGGCAACCCACTCTTGCCTGGAGAATCCCATGGATGGAGGAGCCTGGCGGGCTATAGTCCATAGGGTTGCAAAGAGTCAGACACGACTGAAGGACACTTCTCTGCTAAATGTTCTCCCCCCAAAAAATTACTCTCTGCCTCTGCCCACAAGTATTAACATATGGAAGTCTCAGGTTTGTACTTTCCAAGATGCCAAAATAAGTGTCAAAAATCAATTTTGTAGGCAGGCACGAGATAAATCGATGCAGAGTTGTAAGAGCCGCATCTTAAATTTCAGTCCAAGATTTGCCTGATGTAAAACAAAGACTGAATAGACGACTTCTTCAAAGATACCATCCCAATCAATACCTCCATATTCGAATGTCAGTGCAGTCAGGTGTGAGTGACAGTCGAAAAGGACCATTTGCTAAGGACGCCCACTTTGCTTGGTGTTTTTAAGTCTATCTTTTTCTTAGTCTATTTTTTCTGCTATTTGGCTAGAGGTAGAGATCAGCATGAAAATCCCATGGGCGGAGGAGTCTGGTAGGCCACAGTCCCTGGGGTCACAAAGAGTCAGACACGATTGAGCGAGTTCACTTCACTTCACTTCAGTGATCAGCATGAGAACTCTTCCAAAAGCCATCCATTTGAATTGTGACCAGTGATAAGAAAAAGAACTAAGAAATATTGAATATCACTCACATTTGTCTGCTGAGCACTTCCTTTCCTAGATCTCTATGATTATACTTGTTCATCTAAAACTGTGAACTGGCTACAGTGAGTACATATATCTTTACCTTCAGCTTCAGAGTTGGGAAAACACAGTTTATCCATGGTGGGTTAAGTTTGGGGATAACAGAAAGTCCTCAAATCTCAGTGGCTTAAAAAAAGTTTTATTCCTCATTTAAGCAAATCGGTGGCGAGTCTGGCTGATGCTTGAGGGGATCCGTTTTCTACATAATGGCCCAGGGTCACACCTTCAGTTCATTGTTTGCGTCCATGACTATATGGCAAGGGTAAAAGCACTGAAAATTCTCAAAATTTAAAGATTTATTCTGGAAAAACCAAGGATCTCTTCTGCTCACATTCCACTGGGAACGAAAGTCAATGGCGACACATCACCTTAAAAGAAGCGTCATCCCTCCCTGCGGTCTTGTGCTAATAGAGGCAAAAATTAACCATTGGTTAAATAAAAATATATTGAGTAACTAATGTTTTATAATAGTCACTCAATCTAGACCAAATTTTAATGTTCTAATAATATAAAGAAAATAATCAACATGAAAGTAAACACTAGATAGGGAAGAGAAAATGGTCCCTACTCTAACAGGGAATCAATTTTGCATCATTTCATAGAACACTGACTTGAAAACAATTCTGAGACCAACCTTAGTTCTATAGGAAAGAGAGATTTAACAGGTAAAGGACATCACCCAAGAGCAGAAGAATGAAGAGCATTACCATATCATAGATTGACTTCTTGCCCCAATTCCAACCCTCTCTCTGTATCCATACTTTTGCATGACCTGAGAAAGTCTACAGAGTAGACTTCTGAGTCAAGACCATCATGTCCTCCTGTGTCCACTTGCTTTGTATCATTTTCATGCAAACATACCTCAAGTGGTGCTGTGGTCACATCAGAAGGATGAGAGATACATGACAGGAAACCATCCCTGTCCTCACAGTCTGAACAGAGCTCCCCAGCCATCCCATAAAACTGCACAGAGAACCAAAGTCACAAAGCTGAACCCAACCTACATCAGCTGGACTTACTGCCAACTTTCACAGAGACAAGAACAGTTACAAACCATTGTTTTAAGCCATGGAACTTCTGGGTAATTTTCTCCTGCAGCAAGAACTAATCAATATATGGTACATGTGCCAACCACTGGTCATTCATAAATTACAAAGGATGAAAAAAAAACAAAAAACAGAATCTAGAGAGCAAAAAGGATGGGAGATTGCCCCACAAAGAAAAAGAAAAGCATTTCTGAGGATTAGGAAAGAAAAATAAAAATGTTTATATATAATGTGACTATTTTCTTAATAAACAAGATATGTGAATTAAAAGTGTATGTTCTGGTTTGTGGCTATATTTACACAAAAAATTTCAAAGTTAACAAAATATGACATTTTTATATATGACATGATTTTATTTAAAAATCAGGAAGAAATGAAATTGCAACAGACCCAATAATATACATGAATGCCATTAATAATCAGTCCATAAAATTATAAACTTGAACATAATATTTATTTTAAAAGTCTATTGTATTAGCATTAATCAGATGTCTGAGTCTTTAAGGCAGTGACTTTTGGAAAAATGAGAAAGCATTAGTTCAAAGAGTAAAACCATGGAATTCAGTGACTTAAAAAATACATTAAAAAGCAGATAAATTTTTCAAAGTAAACTTCAGAATGACAATTTTTCAAATGAGATCATGAAATATTTAAGAAAGCTAATTTGAAATATGTTCTGAAATGGAGACTGATGTCAAGAGGTTAGCCAGACCCTAGCTAATATACACAAAGCAAATATTGATTTGGTGGGAGTATAAATCCAACCAAACTTGTATATGTTCATAAATAGGAAAGGGTGAAAGCAAATAAACAGTAATAAGAGGATTAGATGCATGTAGAATCAATAGTTGATGGCCCGGTCAAAGTGATCCCAAGCAGTTTTGCATTTTCTTTGATGTTATTAAGTGATTCAGACACAAGGATTCTCAGCTTCACTTGAAACAGAATCATTTAGGATGCTTTTTAAAATACAGGTACCCAGGTCCCACCTCAGATTTTGTTAGTCTGACGTTGGTATCTGTTATTTAAAAGATCTCTATACAAAAACAAAACAAAACAAAAAAAGATCTCTAGGCCATTTAAATTGTAGCCAAGGTTAAGAAGTATCACAATTTTCATCTATCCCCAGAATACACAAGTCAATTAATGATTAATTATAGTTGCCAACTCGCCAGTCGCAGACTGTTCCCCATTTCACTGCATTCAACCTGATTGGATCATGTACTCTGATTATCATAACCGGGAGGAAGGAACTCTCAGGTTATTAAATATTTACAAAGTAACACAGTGATACTTTGGTAAGCTGTGTCTCTCAGTCACCACAGTAGATTATATAACAGATAAAGGCAACAGATTGCCAATTAACACCACAAAGAATCTGCTGTACCTATAGAAATGCTTGTGTATGCAAAAAATACTAGGTCCCAGTTACACCAAGCAGTGTGTGTGTGTGAGTCACTCAGTCTTGTCCAACTCTGTGACCCCATGGACTGTATCCTGCCAGGCTCCTCTGTCCATGGAATTCTCCAGGCAAGAATACTGGAGTGGGTTGCCATTTCCTTCTCCAACATGAAGCCAAGTACATGTTTAGTTTCGACATTATGCTATGGAAAAGACAGGAAAACAGAAAAACACTCTGACATCTTAGGTTCAACTTATGAAAAATTGAATACATTTTAAATATAGGTAACATAATATTGAGCTATATTTACAGGTGATTTACTAAAGAGACACAGAAGAAATATTGGCTGAATATTGACTAAAGTTAAGGTGTAGGAGCTAGATACATAAAATACAATAGAGCACAAGGGTGGCTGTTTTACCAAAGGGAAATAAAGAATGAAAGGAGAAAGAAAGGGGAAAATCAAGCAAATAAAAACAATGGAACAATTTCAAAATTGCAACTTGCCAACCTTGCTACTTGATTGAAGTGGTTACAACAGAAAACTCCTTTTGGAGTTATTTTCTGTAAATAAAATGATGTGCTTGCAATCAGAACATCTCTAAAGTTCTTACAGTTAGGTATAGTCTACAAAACATCAGGTTAAAAAAATAGGCAGTAGGATCCTGCGCAGCCTAGCAAGAAAAAAATGTTTTAACAGCAAGGACTGTGCTCACTGTCCATGTTTCTCTTCCAAAAGGCAATCTGATTATACCTCTCCCAGATATGGAAGTTTCTCATCCAACTAACAGGGGGAATTTATCAGCCTCCTCCCACCACTGGCTGGGCAGATGATAGAACAAAAGGGCAGCGGCCACGTGAGCAGAGGCGGCCACGTTTCCTGCCCAGGCAAACAGAGAGGATAGCGGGAGAGGGGCAAGGAGAGAAAAGAAAATGGTGACAGAAGCTTTCTTTTTTTTTTTTTAAATGCCAAAAATGTAAGAGTGCCTTTGTTATACAACACGGGCGTTGATTTCCTGTTTCATAACTTGTGATTGGTGAGTTATTTTTACATTTAACTTAACGAGGTTACACCCTGCTCTGAGATTTCATAAGCCATTTTCCTGCCTCTGAAACAAACAAAATATTCTCTCGGATTCCATTTCTTCATTGACCTTGGGATAGCTGAACAAGGGAATCGGCCGGGTTACACATTAACCTCTGGGTCTAAGATGTGTGGCAAGAAGGAACAATCAGGCTTTTTTTTTTTTTTTAACACTGAGGAATTCTTTACCTGTGAGACTCCAAAGTCAGTTATTTCCTGCCTTTTTATTTGTATCTTGAAAAAGTTACAAAGGACCAGAAAGCAAGTGTTTCCTGAATTGTGCAGGAAAAAGTTCTCCAAAAAAAAGTGTAAATATATCTTTGGCCCTGACCGATGCATCTTAAATCAATTCTGACAAAAATCTTGTGTGGATGAATAAAAATTAATGGAACATGATTCACTGTGGGCATCAAATATTCAAATGAATAAAGAGCATAGCCAAGGAGACACAATTATTTTATTCTTCAGTTATGCCCTGCTTGCTGCGGTGGACAGACGAATTTGGGCTGTGTCCTTTATCACCACCACGCTGCTCCGGGTGCTAGCTTGGGAATTAAGGATTCATGCCTGTACATAATGATATATGATTAGCACCGTGAAAGTAATTGAACTCTTCGTTCTAGACAATCCCTTGCAATGTCAGCAAGAAGCTGGAACAAACTGTGTCATTTAACAGAGTTATGCTGTAAGTGAGAAAAACCTCTGATCCCTGCACAATTAACTTCCTAATAATTTTTAAGTTCTCAAGATTAAATGAGAGAATTAATATAATAGACCATGTAAATGTGCATCAGAGAAATAAAGCGACACAAGGGCACTAAGAGGGGTAGGAAATTTAAGGAAATTAACAATTGTTCTCAAATATAATAAGAAACAGGTGTCAGGCTGTGAAAAGGCTGATTGTTGTAACTGGAGCAGCTGAGGAGGGTAAATGCACAGCTGTTGCAAAGATTAGTTGTATTGTAACAAAGAATACTACTTGTTTTGCTGTGCCCTCCACAAAACTAAACTCTATTAGGACAAGCTCATAAAGTATCCAGAAAGTGAAGTAATAATGATATTAACACCTGTTTTACATAAAACGCTATAACTCAAATCAATGATATTGACACCTATTCTACATAATAGAATGTTGTAACTCAAATTGATGATATCGACACCTATTTTATAAAATAAAACGCTATTACTCAAATCATTGGCTATAACTTGGTGGCTTCAAGTCTCAGCACAGTAGCTGATTATTTGTGAAATTTCTCAATTTTCTTCATTAAATTGATTATCTCAATAATCATTTTAAGACAATAATCTAATTGCATTAGGCTGCATTAATTTCAAAATGATGAAAGTTTGAAAGAAATAAGTTCTCTTTCAAGTTCCCTTGTTCCAAACACCCTTTTTATACCGATAGTGTAGGTTTATCAAAATGTTATTGTATTCAACACAGAGCAATGAATTGTATTTCAAGTAATTCTATAAAAATGATGGGCGTACTCTTGGATAAGGACTGGATTAAATTTGGTTAGAATCACACTGACCTTTAGGAAACAAAGGAAAGAAGGATAGATTGCTTTGTTGCTGTTGATTAGTTGCTAAGTCGTGTCTGACTCCTTACGACCCCTTGGACTGCCGTACACAAACGTCCCTATTCTTCACCATCTCCAGGAGTTTGCTCAAACTCATGTCCATTGAGTCAGTGATGCCATTCAACCATCACATCCTCTATTGTCCCCTTCTCCTGCCTTCAGTCTTTCCCGGCATCAGGTCTTTTCCAATGAGTTGGCTCTTCACCATCAGGTAGCCAAAGTATTAGAGTTTCAGCTTCATCATTTTTGTAGTTATTCTCAAATGAAATTTTGTTTCTTTAAATACCACCTAATTAATTAACATCCTCTTGTACAACAAAAACATAAAGCAGAAAGGAAAAAATGTCAAAACAGAGATGTGACTATATTTATGGCTGCCTATGCTCTTTCTTTTTTTTAAAGAGTGTATGACTGAAAAAAGTCTTCCCTGGTGACTCAGTGGTAAAGAATCTGCCTGCCAAGGCAGAAGACTCAGGTTCAATCCCTGGGTCAGGAAGATCCCATGGATAAGAAAATGGAAACCCACTCCAGTAGTCTTGCCTGGGAAATCCCATGGACAGAGGAGCCTGGTAGGCTACAGTCCATCGGGTGCAGAAGAGTCTGACACAACCTAGCAACTAAACAGCAACAATGAAAGAAAATGATTCCAGTCACTCATTTATAAGCACATACATTCTTTGGTGGCAGGGACCTGGGTTTATCCAGTGAGGTTTTTGTTGATAATGTTTTGTTTTTATAAATTATAAAATTTCTTTTTCACACCTCTCTAAGTCACTACCCTCTCCTGTGAGTTCCAGTCATGTTGGCCAGTGGTTGCTAGTTCTGGCAAACATGTGAATTGAAAATTGAAATAGCAATATATTTGAGTCAATAAACTACTATGAGAATTGATGTCACCACTTTTATGCAACTTTAGAAACTTTTCTATGTTTTTATATAGGTTTGATGGCTGACTAAATAAACAACAATGTTAAACTGATTAGATACAAGATACTAGACATTAATTTCTTGTTCGTGATTAGAAAAGTTTTGTTTCTACCTGGATAGATTTAAAGAAAGCAGTCATCTTTTCTTATTATTTTGATACTGCAGGATTCAAATACTTATAATTTAATTCTGTGGGTTTTTTCTACCTTGTTTTTGTTTGTGTGTTTGGTTTTTGCTGGGATGAGGTTGCTATGCAATTAAGCTTCCACTAGTTTTTAATAACCACTGGCCTGTTGAATTTGGATGCAAGGTTTGATCAACATGAACACTTTCTGGCTGGTTCCCTTGCAGATTAATATCAGAATAATAAAAGAGACAGTGTGAAGTAATGATGAATTTTTATATTACTGATTGTTCTCCTTATGAAGAAAGAAAAAGAAAAAGAATTTTATTAACTGTTAAAGGAAATAGTTTTGGTTTAACTGTTTCTAAACATTTCTTAAAGTTTGGTTTAACTTTTTCTATACTTTAAGCAGCTACTTCACTTGCAGATTCTAAAACCTTAGTAAAATTTTGTTTATAAGACAGTGGGTATAATAATGTAAAGGAAAATTCTACTGTTGCTACTGATATGGATAACTGTCAAGGATATATCAGCATTCTGAAGTGGTGAATCTGGTCACAGCATATTTAATAATATATTGTAATCAGTTGATTTTTCCGCTATCTGTGCCATTGAAATTACAAAACAAGTTCCTCTAAATCTTTTGTTTGTCATTAAAGTAACAGCCCATTGGCCCAAGAGCTGAAACGCTTAGTGAAGTTTATAGAAATATAAAGATGCATGTGAGTAAAAAAAAAATATAAGACTATTATATTCAGTTCTAGAATTATGACAACCTCCAGAGCATTAAAACAAGCATGAAGCTGAGTTCTAGAAGCCAGAAAAGTTAGGATTTAGATTATGTAGTATGTCAGCAACAAAGAGCATGGTGAGGCATTTAGAAGTCCCTGTAGTTTTTACCTTACGCTAATGTAGTAGGTGTTTATGTACTTTTCCTTTCTCGATCTCTGCCTCATGTCTCTATCTAAAAATGTGCCAATAAGAGTAGGCTTCTGTTTATCTCATAGTTACATCCTCCCATGTGCAACAGATCATCTTTCATTTAAAGGATTCACAAATACATTTAAATGAATTGATCAGATGAACACACATGGATTCAGTTCAAAATAATGCACAGAAACAAACAAGAAAGAAGGTATTTAGAAAGAAATAGGAAAACAAATGAGAAGCAGCAGAGGCTCCAAAAAATGAAAAAGAAGCAAGCAGACAGACTTTAGGATGGTTATAGCAACTGGAGAATCAAGACAAAGTGAGAATTCACTTCATTCAATACGCGAATATTAGTTAAGTGCCAGGCTGAATGGCAAGTGCTGGGTGACAGCAATGAATAAGACAAGCATCTTCTCCGACCTCCTGTAGTTGTTGCCTAGTAGAAAGCGTAATGAAGGAAATAAACAATGTTCTTGGGAAAACAGTAATGTATGGACAAAGGGTGAAGTCAGCCAGGACTTCTGAAAATAAATGACTTCTATTTTGAGACCTAAAATGTGTGGAAGGGAAAAAAAAAGAACGACCATCCAAAAAGTGAGAAGAAATACATTTCCAACAGTGTGAACATGTACCAGTTTCCTGAGAAAGGGAAAACAGAATGTCCAAGAAGCCGGAAATAAAACCTAGTGATGCCAGTGGAGTTAGCAAGGGGGGGTTGGCAGAAGATGAAGTTAGAGAAAAAGGCAGTGGCCAGATAATGCAGAGCCTTGAAAACCAAGATAAAAATCTTATTCCAAGTGCAATGAGAGAGTTTCACACCTATTCCAAGTACGTCCAAGGTCATGATCTAATTTAACTTTAAAAAAAAAAAAAGACACTTTTCTGGTTGCCAGGTGAAGATTAGATTTTAAGGGAAACCAGAGTGGAAGTGGGAAGGCTAGTTAAAGGCAATAGAAGCATCTCTGATGCAAGGTGATGGCAGCCTCATTTGGGGCAGTTATGGTAATGACAGGGAAAAGAAGGGCTCTGATTGAAGAGCATTTGCTGAAGGATTAGATGGTGGAGATGGGAGTGAGGAAAGTGAGGAACCAGGACTGACCCTTAGAAGAAATGAGTGAACTTAGGGTAAACTGATTTGCTCTTCCCTTGGCCATGAAAATGAGAGCTGACCACGGTTGGGTGGAAGTAGGAATCAGGAGTCCATGCTTAGTTATGTTCATGTGGAAATGCTTATTAGCAGGCATGTCTGTATATGTGAGTTTGAAGATCAGAGGACACATCTTGGCTGAGATATTAATTTGGAAATTATCAACACAACATAGTATTTAAAGAAATGAAAATGTATGAGATCATCTGGAGAGAAGAAGAGACAAAGAGAAGATACACAAGTACCACCGACAATCAGAAATGTCATGAGATTTCCTTCAATTTATTCTGTTTCTGTACTTGGCAGATCCCCAAGACCTTTCCAACTAAGGTCAGCTACATGAAGCAGGACATAATCCTCATAGGGTCTTCCAATATTCAACAACTGAGGGGAATAACGTAAGGGATTAATAATTTCAAGTTTCTGTTTTAATGTCAGCAACACAACTTTTAAGAAACACCATGTGATCTAACTTTAAATTCAAAACCTAGTCTGCAACCTGGGCACAAGCAAAGCTTTCTTCCAAATAAATGTTCAAGTTATATGCCAATCCTGCAAAAAGCCTTAAGATTCCTGGCTTCAGGCAATTAAAACTATTCATGAAATGTTAGTCTTCTGTGCCCTAAGTCACATCCTGTCTTTTCCACTCCCCACTACACATGGTTTTCCTTCCTCAAATGACATCAAATCTCAGGAATGGAACCAAATTTAATTCTGACACAGGGAAGAATGACTAATGACTTTAAAAATATTACCTTTCCCTGAGAAATTTTCTTTTCAACAAAGATTTGGAAAATTATGGTGGCATTGAAAACATCAAAGGCAGAAATAAAGCCTTCAGTGGTGGAATTTCAGGGGATTGCATTCACAAGAGATTTGGGAAGATGAAGGAGGGAAGGTGGGATTTTATGCTACTGTTGGAAGTATTAACATATGCAATGAAATGCCCATTTAGAAAGCAGAGAGTATATTAATAGATTTAGTTTAAAATGCATATCTTAGATAAAATATCCCCTTTATTGATTACAAAGCATTGGTACCCTGAGACAACTGAACTGTGTAGACATTAAAATGAAGGGACTTTCTGGCAGTTCAGTGGTTAAGACTTTGCCTTCCAACGCAGGGGGTATGGGTTCGATCCCTGTCAGGGAACTAAGATCCCACATGCCTCGAGGGCAAAAAAACCCAAAAACATAATACAGAAGCAACAGTGTAATAAAATCAATAAAGACTTAAAATTTTTAAAAATGTTCACATCAAAAAAAATCTTTAAAAATTGAAGCATCAAGATTTTTCCCAACAAAATTTTTGTCGTAAAGAACTGAAAAGTCTTCTCTCATAGGGTAAAAATAATACTAACCATGTTTAAAGTTTGTTTTGTATTTATGTATTTATTTATCTCATGCCAAAAAAGAATAAGATTACTCTTTTAAAAAATGCCTCCAGCACCCTTATTCTTAGGAGAAGCAAAAGCTACACACACTAAAAAGTACTAGATTTAAAAGTAGAGGAGAAGCCCTATTATTTGAAACACAGTTCAAGGCAACACTGACAATCAAGCCATTGGCTGGGGTAAAATTTAACTGACCCTTTCAAGGTTGAAAGAGATCTTCAATCAAAATGCTTCCCTGTCACAGGAGGAAGAGCTCTGTATTGAACTGATTTAAGAGTAAAACCTAGTGAAATCGCTCTCACTGGGGAAACACAAGCTAAAACAAAAACAACAACAATATAAACCTGCTACAGTTGTGCTAAGTAGGTTGTTGAGCTGTATTTTTGCTACTTCAAAGGATACCATAGATGAGAGGATTTTTTTTTTTTAGTAAAACAAGTCCTATGGACAAAAATTTTGTTATTCCTCACTCTTGTTATCAGTTTACCCAATCATTGTAAACTCTTCACCAGACTTTAGATATCTCTTATATTAAAATCTCTGATACTTAAATAAAAGGCTATATTTTTGAGGCACAAAAGGATATTTATGATTTGTTCAAATGCATTTACTGTCAATATCATGGACCTAACTTCAGGGTTGAATCTACGAGGGAATGTTCCCCGTGAAGTAAATGAGTCACAGTAAGCACAGCGTTAGCTTGTGCTTCTTGGGAAATGGAAAACATTTTCTCTGGAAGTTGAGGCTGTGATTTTCATCCTAGTGAGGTATCTTTCAGGGACTCTATTTTGTTTTTCGAGCTCTTGACCACTTTAGCCACAATCACAACAGATGTGCAGGGCTATCAAGTTGGACACGTTCCAATCAGTGGGTGGTTTGAAATGATTTGACAAGGTGAGACCAATGTGTCATCCTAGTTTTGAAATGAAGGACAACAAATACTATTGCTGTGTTTCTGCTGATTCTCTCTGGGAACAAAGCTGATTGGTGCACAAATCCCTCACCAAGAAATGTTAATAGAAGCCATAATTCTGACACCTCCTCGAATTGTGGGAAGTGAGTCAGAGGCCACTCAAGAAACCCAGCAGCGTTATTAATTTCACACTTGAATAGAACCACACAGTTAAGCATGCACTGCCTGAATTCAAGCCACAGCAGACAACTGGATTCAGTGATAATCAAAAAGGAAAGCTGATTAAAAAAAAAAAAAGTTGAAAACTATAATATACAAGGCTTTTTAGCACTAAGAGTCACTTTTACTGAAATATGTACTTATTGAATATGATCATAATTGATTGGTATGTAGTGTGAACTATCAATGAGGTCAAAGCTTATACTATATGAATGAATTAAAGTACAACAGTAGTTTTCCAAAGAGTTCTATAAATGACTATTCTTCTTGCCTGGAATCTGAATTAGGGGAAAATATACTCCTCCCTTTCTTTTTCTATCTGTAATTGTCACAGTTATTTTTACCATTTGCTCAATTCTTCACTTTGATAATGCAGATCTCTTACCATTACCAAATTTCTCAAATAATTTTGTGATCCTTAGAAATGCTATATAAAACATTGAACACAGCCCAGGAGATCACCAGGGAAACAGTGATCTGCATTGTGAATAAGTATCAATATAAATTTTGTTGTTGTTTGTTTTCTCTTTTCCCTACAAGAAATGTGTTGTTGTTGTTGTTTTAGTGGCTTAAGTCCTGTCCGACTCATTTGTGACCCCATAGACTGTAGCCTGCCAGGCTCCTCTGTCCATGGGATTTCCATGGCAAGGATACTTCCAGTATCCTTTTCCTTCCAGGCAAGGATACTCAAGTGAGTTGCCAGCTCCTTCTCCGGGGGATTTTCCTGACTCAGGGATCGAATCCACTTTTCCTGCATTGCAGGCAGATTCTTTACCACTGAGCCACCAGGGAAGCCCATCAATATAAATCAGTATAAATACATTCATTGATTGAACTGTTAAATAAGTAGACAATACAAGTTTGGAGTGGGACTGGCTTAGAAAAATGTATAGTGAAAAAAAGAAAAGGAGAGATTACCCACAAAAAATATTTGCTTGCCAAATGAAAGAGAATTAATATTTTTTCAAAATAACATCAAAGTAATTTTTATGTTAAGAGTTTCACCTTTTATTAATGTAAAACCTAACAATTTACACACGCACACACACATTCCTGCACTTATTATTTGTTCCTGCATTTGTCTTAAGCCCTGCGTCTGTTTCAAACC
This sequence comes from Dama dama, assembly GCF_033118175.1. Lineage (NCBI taxonomy): Eukaryota > Metazoa > Chordata > Mammalia > Artiodactyla > Cervidae > Dama > Dama dama. Next base: position 66,744,914 of record NC_083710.1, read on the forward strand.
CATCAATGAGATCTCTTGGTGGCTTGAATTAGACACGAGTAATGGACTCATGCTCACTTAGCATTTCACTTTCTTTGTACAAGGAAACATACATTCTAGTCTAGATCCACATCCTCTTTCCTGAGATAATACCTACAGCTGTGCTCCATCTATCAGATGAGTGGATGTTAACACAGATATTAACAACCAAAAAAAAACTATAAAGTGAAAAGACTAATTTAAAAAATGTTGCATGTCCTTCAAAGCTAATTGTTACTGAGGAGTACTTTAAAGCTTATTCCAAGGGAAACTATTTCCCAGGCTCCTTAATCCATGGGGATTCTCCAGGCAAGAATACCAGAGTGGGCTGCCATGCCCTCCTCCAGGGGATCTTCCCAACCCAGGGATCGAACCCAGGTCTCCCACACTGCAGGCAGATTCTTTACCATCTGAGCCACCAGGGAAGCCCAAGAATACTGGAGTAGGTGGCCTATCCCTTCTCCAGGGGATCTTCCCAACCCGGGAATCGAACCAGCATCTCCTGCATTGCAGACGGATTCTTTACCAGCTGAACTACAGGGAAGACCCATAATTGGAACCATGATCATTCAAATCCAAAGACTGATTTGCTGCAAGCAAAGGTCAAAAGCATTTGACTTAAAAATTCTCCATTTTCTACTTTAATTTATGCATATAAACATGGTCTCAGAATATACAAGCTGTCCCCATGAGAAAAATCACACTTTATAGTTGGAAAATACTTTCAAGACATTGAGCAATAAATAGGGAAACCCACGTAGCAGGCAAGGATAGCCACAAAGCAAAGTGTAACTGCTTGAAATCCGGATAAAGGAAAAAAAAAGCTAGTGGACTGGTAGCTTCTGACATGACTTTTTTGAACAGATTTACTACTGCACCCAATGCCTCCTTGCCTCATATTGTGAATAGTTGACTAATCCATACCACATCTCATCTCAAGAAGAACATTTTTAAGATTTATGAGTGTATTTTGAGATTTTATGATGGTCATTTGATTTATGATGTATGTAGTGAATTTTCCAGTAACAGGCAGGGTACAGGCACTCAAAAGCAAAACACATACTATTTTCCAATCATTTCCATCAAAATACAGAAAGATATGATGGTGAGATTGAAATAATGCTACATTTATACTGTTCCCTGACTTGCCTCTCCTCTTTTTCACACCCCACATTCCCCTCTGTGCATGGTGGTGTGTTGGAGCCTGTCCTAAAGGCATATTATACTGTTACTAAAGCTACTGCCGCAATATCTTTGATCCATATACCCACTGTGTTTATGTTCCATATATTTTCATGAGAAATCAATGGTGCTGGTTTCTCTTTTTTCTAAAGGGTTCCAGGAGGCCAAGGGTTTAAGGGGAGGTTAGAGTTCAACTTGACAGTGTTTATAATTAGAGAAGTTTACATTATTACAAGGGCCGTTTATATTCTCATGTCATAGGCATAATTTCTTCATGTGCTAAGCTGCTTCAGTCATGTCTGACTCTGTGCAACCCTATGGACTGTAGCCTGACGGGTTCCTCTGTCCATGGGGTTCTCCCAGCAATAATACTGGAGAGGATTGCCATACCCTCCTCCAGGGATCTTTCCAACCCAGGGATCGAACCCATGTCACTTACATCTCCTGCATTGGCAGGTGGGTTCTTTACCACTAGTGCCACCCAAAAAGCCCAATTTCTTCATAAAGAAGACGTTAACCAAAAGGTGAGGACTGAACAGACGGCCCTGGTTCATTCTCTTCACCATACCTCTGTTCCATTCTTTTGGCGGTAAAGTCATAGATCCACCACTCTGATCTTGTTTGAACTAAGAAGGCTTGAATGCTTTTCTGACAGTCGAAAGATCTTGGAAGACCAATTAGGTAAAGCCATGAGTGAGTGATAGTTGCTCAGTCATGCCTGACTCTTTGTAACCCCATGGACTGTAGCCTGACAGGTTCCTCTGTCTATGGAATTCTCCAGGCAAGATTACTGGAGTGGCTTGCCATTTCCCTCTCCAAGTTAAAGCCAGGAGATATGTTCAAAATTTAATCATATACCATTACCATATTTGAAAAATTGTATGGCCCCAAAGAGGTTAAATGAATATGAAATGAGTGCATGATCCCCCCAATTGTTAAGGTCTTTTTAATTTGCAAAGGAAGTCATTTAAATATTATTTATTTATTTATGGTTGTGCCGGGTCTTCGTTGTATGCATGGGCTTTCTCTGGTTGCAGCAACAGGGCCTACTGTCTAGTTATGGTGCATGGGCTTCTCACTGTGGGAACGTCATTTGTGGAGCCCAGGCTGTAGGGCATGTGGGCTCAGTAGTCGTGAGTAGTTGTGGCACACCAGCTTAGTTGCCCCAAACCATGTGAGATCTTCCCAGACCAAGGATGGAACCCGTGTCCCCTGCATTGGTGGGCAGATTCTTAACCACTGGACTACCCCATTTAAATATGAAGAGCCAAAGAAATGCAAAGACAAATCAAGTAATATAGCATTATGGGTGAGAATTTCAGACTTTCATGAGTAGCCCTAGAAAATAAACTTCTGGGGCAATAGGTTTAGAGCTTAAAATATGAGAGATTATAAATAGAACATATGTATGTTGTCCCATCGGTGTCACAAAAAAGAGGCCAGTGGATATTCTGTCAAATTCTTCTGGTCATTGTGCAATCATAACCAGCTAAGCAGATATACCCCAAACTGCTTGGCATGACAAACTTGTTTATTTAACAAACAAGATTCTTTAAACCCAGGGAGGTTTTAAAATTCAGTATAAAAAGGCCTAACAGAAGCAAGCATGTGATGTTAATGTTGTTGTTGTTCAGTCACCCAGTTTTGTCTGACTCTTTGTGACCCCATGGACTGCAGCATGTTAGGCCTCCCTGTCCCTCATCATCTCCCGACGTTTGCCCAAGTTCATGTCCATTGCATCAGTGATGCCATCCAGCCATCTCATCCTCTGACACCCTCTTCTCTTTCTGCCCTCTATCTTCCCCAGCATCAGGAACTTTTCCAATGAGTCAGCTGTTCACACCAGATGACCAAAATACTAGAGCTTCAGCATTAGTCCTTCCAACGAGTATTCAGGGTTGATTTCCCTTAAGAATGACTGGTTTGATCTTGCTGTCCGAGGGACTTTCAGGAGTCTTTTCCAGCACCACAGTTTGAAGGCATCAGTTCTTTGGTGTTCTGCCTTCTTTACAGTCTAGCTCTCACAACTGTATCTGACCACTGAGAAAACCATAGCCTTGACTATACAGACCTTTGTTGGCAAAGTAATATCTCTGCTTTTCAACACACTGTCTAGGTTTATCATCCCTTTCCTGCCAAGAAGCAATCATCTTCTGATTTCATGGCTGAAGTTACCATCTGCAGTGATTTTAGAGCCCAAGAAGAGGAAACCTGTCACTACTTCCACCTTCCCCCCTTGTATTTGCCATGAAGTAATGGGGCCAGATGCCATGATCTTAGTTTTTTTAATATTCAGTTTCAAGCCAGCTCCTTCACCCTCAAGAGGCTCTTTAGTTCCTCTTTGCCTTCTGCCCATTAGAGTAATATCATCTGCCTATCTGAGGTTGTTGATGTTTCTCCTGCCTGTCTTGATTCAAGCTTGTAACTCATCCAGCCCAGCGTTTCTGATGATGTGCTCAGCATACAGATTAAACAAACAGGGGGACAGCAGACAGTCCCGCCGTACTCCTTTCTCAATCTTGAACCAATCAGCTGTTCCATACAGGGGTCTAACTATCACTTCTTGACCCGCATACAGATTTCTCAGGAGACAATATCTTTGTACAAAAACATCTGGCCTTCCCAACTGTCTCAGTGGTAAAGAACCCACCTGCCAATGCAGGGGACATAAGAGAAGCAGGTTCGATCCCTGGGTCAGAAAGATCCCCTGGAGGAGGGCATAGCAGCCCACTCCAGTATTCTTGCCTGGAGAATCCTAGGGACTGAGGAGATTGTCGGGCTGCAGTCCATGGAGCCACAAATAGTTGTACATGACTGAAGTGACTTAGCAGGCACACACTAAGAAATCTGGGCTTTTAGTTTCTATAATTTGCAATGTTCTAGAGAATTTGCCCTGCTAGAGGAACAGCTTTATGATTTCAATTTAATATGCCTTGCTGAATAATTGATTTCAACTCATGATTTAAGTTGGAAGTGTAAATGAAATAATAATGAAAAGTATTGGACATTTAATGGAACTTACAAATAACTATTTTAATAATTTTAATAGGTAAATGTATTACTTGAGCATTTGAATATTGGTCAGTCAAACAATCAAATTACTTTAAAAGTATGTTGGACTATGTCAAATGAAAATTTGATTTAAAACACTTACTAGTCATTAAGTTATACATAGCACCAATCATTAAAGATGTCTTTAAAGCATCATTAAGCTCCTCTAGTTTGAACTCTATAGATTGAGTTACAACTAAACAAAGAACTAAACCTTAGAATTTCTGACTTTAACAAATTTAATATTAATTTTCACAAGAATCCATGAATAATTATTTTGTGAAAACCCACACACATATCTTAGAAGCATCTATAAAGTCACATTCATGACAAAGCCTTTAGTTGGTTTTTTTTTGAAAGAAGTTATTTTTAATAATGCTATAGGTTACATAGTAGCCCAGGAAATGTCAATTATTATAAAATATCATTTCAGGTCTAGAGATATTTAATTTTTTTATTCCTTTTTTTAACTTTTTATTTTATATTGGGTTATAGCCAATTAGCAATGTTGTGATAGTTTCAGGAGGACAGCAAAGGGATTCTGCCATACATATATATGTAGCCATTGTCCCCCAAACCCCCTCCCACCCAGAGAGCCACATAACATTGAGCAGAGCTCCCTGTACTATACAGTAGGTCCCTATTGGTTATCCATTTTAAATACAGCGGTATGTACATGTCGATTCCAAACTCCCTGACAATCTCTTCCGCCTGTTATTCCTCTCTGGAAGCCATAAGATTGTTCTCTAAGTCTGTGTGTCTGTTTCTGTACAAAGGCTTTTGTGATAAACAGAGTCTGGATTTTTCTTTTCCTTTTCCTTTTCAGCACCTATTATGCCTGGACTACATAACAAAAAGTAAACAAGAACTGTTAGGAATTAGCAAATTGATTCTAAAATAAATAAATTGTGTAATAATTTCAACAAAACAGATGAACTAGCTATGCTGATTTTTTTTTCCTATTGAATTTTTGTCAAATTTAACTGTATGGAGAGAAACAACAAAAGCTATTAATTAACTGGTTGACTTAGAACATTCTTACTCTCTGTTTATAAATTTTGGAAATGATAAGTATAAATATAATTGAAGCCATGTTACCCACTGGGTTTAGAGCAGTAGTTTGTCAGTTAGCGCCAAAAAATAAAAGAGAGAGAAAAAAAAAAATGGTTCAAGCAAATAATCATTAGAAGTAATTTAAATTAATTTTATTTTAATGTAAAAGCACACTGGTTTGCCTTTATTTATATATGGCTATTTGCTTTGATTATAAACAGATTAGTATTCTCCACAATCATAAGTTCATTATCTAAAATTTCCAGTTTTATTTCTGTAAAGTGGTCCGAGAAGTTAAAGAAGCAGCTAGCAGCACAATCAGATACAGAAACTGTCAGCTGGTCCTCCTTATATCTATCCTTTGCAGTTCTTGCTCATACCTAGAAACCTTTTAAAAAATTTTTGTTGTTTTATTTTTTGGCCAAGATTCGAGACATGTGGAATCTTAGTTCTCCAACCAGGGACTGAACCCATGCCCCTTCATTGGAAGTACATTCTTAACCACTGGACCACCAGCGAAGTCCTAGAGACCCTTTTCCAGTGACTCACCTTTCTTAATCCTTTCCATATCATTCAACATGGTTTTTATAAAAACAAAGATAGGTCTTCTACTTGATCTAGATACACTGGCAGATATGCTATGTCATGATATATAATGAAAGTATATAGTGCAAAATCCTAATGAAATAATAGCCTTCTTATTTCAACCCCCATGTCAACACCATAAATGAGTAACTTGATAATTTGTCCAAACTGATATCTGCCCATTTAAGTCCTTGACGTCTGCAGCAAATCTGCAAAAACCTAAAGAAACAAGCAAAGAATGCAAGAAGGAAGGAAGGGATATAACAGGAGGTTAAGTTCCAATATTTTTAACCTATGTTATTATATTATAAAGGGCAACATCAACTAGCATGTATACATATGGAAGTGCTATTCATAAAAGCCTGCTCCTGTAAGCTTATAAGCATCAATTCTTTAATTTTCAAGAAGTTTGAAAGTCAGTCACTAAACATAGCCATTTTCAAATATTTAATCATATAAATTTAAAATTAAATAAATTACATCAAAATCAAAGGCAGTAAATACTTAAACTCATCACTTTAATGGATTTTCCTATTATCTATGCTCTTGAGGTTATTTACAATATTTATGGTGGAAATATCCTATAATGATATCCTACTAACATCTCTCCCACAATCTTCTTTTTTTGGGTTAGGGGAGGATGGCTGTGGGGTGCAGCAGTTAAGCATTTACCAGCATACCATTGTATATTGGGTGTGATATATTACCAAAAGACATGAATATTTTTGTCATGTTCTTAAAGTACAGAAATTAATTTTAGGACAATGAACCTTCAAAATGTTCCTGTAGGTCATTTCTAAGTGTGTTACCCCACTTCACTCAAGAAGAAAAAAGAGTGCTTTGGCAGGCTCAATGAGAAATCAATAACACACCCTGCTTTCCAGTCCAGACTTGACCCATTAAATTTCATTCCATTAATTGTTAAAAATAAGTGTCAGCATATATTTTCCATTGCTGGCTGAGAAACTAAATTACTTCATGTTCTATTTTATATATTTATACAACTTTTACAAATAGAATTTAAAAAATTCCCATAAGAACATACACACAATATGCACACAAAATGGACACATTATAAAATAGAAAATATAGTCTATATTTTTTATAAGTCTTCTATATAAGTCTCCTTCCTCCCTACCAGATACTCCTGTACCAGTCACTTCTGTTTCTTAAAAAGATACTCTATTTACCTGCTCCAAATTTTACTGGGCTCTAGACTTTTATTGGGCTATCTGCAATAATGGGTAGAGAATTGTGCCTACAAAAGCTAAGTTGGTTTATGTAAGAAAGATGAGAGCTACACTTAGAAAATAAGAAAACAAGTGACCTGAAAGAAAGTGTCATAATGAAGTAAGCTAAAGACTTGAAAGACCTAAGGGAAAGACGTTTGAGAAATAATTGTCATTAGGAGAGAGAATAAGATATAAAAGAGATTTTTTAAAGTTAGTAGCAGTAATAAACATTCACTGATCATTAATTATGTAACAGGTACCACTCTAAGGGGCTTACATGTACAAATTCAACTTGATCCTCACAACAACACTATAAAATAGTAACATCATCTTATCATCCTCCAATTTGCATGTAAGAATACTCTGGAACTTTGAAAAGTACCTTGCTAAAATGAGTTAAGCAGTAGTAGAGTTGGCATTCATACCCAGATAGTCTGGTTCTTAGCTCATTCACTCAGCCACTAGACTGTACATGGTTTACTAACATAATATGCTTTATAGCAACATCAAAAATACTCACAGAAAATATCAACAAAGACTTTACTTTCCAACACTTTTGGAATTAATATTTCTGTTTCTTTTAATCATATTAGCACATTTGAACTGGCTTCAATGGATACAATTTCATTTGGACCATGAAAGGCAAATTAGAAGGATCTGAAAACCAATGTCCTAGTAGTCACTGTGACATTCTAGCAAAAGTAAATATAAAAGGAATTTTGTCATTTAATGTGTTTTGGCTAAAAGCTGAAAATTTGACAACATTTCTTACAATGTGTACTTTTTGTTTGCATAGGTATACAATTTTGCATATCAAAAACCTTTAAATGGAACATGTGTATACCTATGGCTCATTCATGTTAATATTTGGCAGAAAACAACAAAATTCTGTGAAGCAATTATCCTTCAATTAAAGAATAAATAAAAATTTTAAAAAACTTTACAAATGGGCTCATACTCTTCTTTAGTAATGAGAATTTGAGAGAAAAAGCCGGTAGGCTGGATAGACTCAAGGAATACAAATTCAAAGTTTATTTTGCATTAGGTTAAGATTCATGAAAATGAAGCCTAACCTTTTGAGGCATATGCCATCATTGAGAAAAACATGCACTTAGATTGCTTGTGGCCATAAGTCCAGTCTTTGACCTGTACTCAGAGGTTTACGAGCTGGAAATGCTGGAAATTAATGAAGTGGATACTCCTTTTAAGCATAGCAGTAGAGTGCCAGGAAAAGGCTAGAGGGAAAGTAAGACATGATCCTGAGTTCAGAAAAAAAAAAAAAGCAGAGTAGAAGTATAATCTGAGACTGGAATCTTTGCCTTTTGCACAGTCATCTGTCTATCTCCAAGTCCTTTTAGCTTTTTTCTACAAAGGAGGTTAGTATTTCATCAAATAAAAGACATTGTCAATTTTGAAATGTGCCCCTGGTTCACAGAGCTTTTTTTTTTTAAAATCAGCCAATTAAACTGAGTTTTGTTTTATTGTAATTTCTTTAAAATGTTGTGTTAGTTTCTGCTGTACAATAATGTGAATCAACCTGACAATGCTTTCTTATAACTAGAATTTTTATTTTATATTTGTTGGAATAATATGCTGGGACTTCCCTGGCAGTCCACCTTGACTCCTAATGCAGGGATGTGGGTTCCATCCCTGATCAGGGCACTAAGATTACACATGCCCTGGGGAAAAAACAAACAATAAAATATAAAGCAGAAGCAGTACTGTAACAAATTCAAATGAGACTTTAGAAATGGTTCACATTAAAAAATGCAAATTATTATATATGCATATAATTTTTTTTCATATCGGTCTCTTTTGCACTCATAACAAAGAAAAATAGAATAAAGAAGAATTGGTAAAGGAACCATAACTTCTTCATCAGAACTTACTCTTTTGGATCACTTCCCACGAAGAGTCATAGATAACCTCTGTTTTGTCATAAAATAGAGGAAACAATAGAACGGGATGAAAACTCTGTTTCACTTTCACCTTATACTATACTCTCTGTTACCATATTTCTGTGCTTATTAACAGCATCTGTCAAGGATCTGATCATTTTCCTAATATGCATTATTTAACATCTCATACAATATATTCAAACAAAAGAACATATAGTTCACATAGATTCAAATTATTTTCAGAGATTTAAGTTGTATATTGCATGCTACCTGTCTAAGTACTTACTGTTTCAAGGCATTTCAATATAATCAATCTATGGATCTTTGTTACTGTATTTAAAAATAATTAATCAAAGTATTACTTCATTATTACATCTAATACTGAATGTTTATATGCTTTTACCTCGAGAAATTTGTGGTAATTTATATAACATGGTAAAAAGAATGAATACACCAGTATAGTTATTTTGCTAATTATTAAAGAAATACCTGGAGTAAAAGGCAAATTTGGCCTTGGAGTACAGAATGAAACAGGGTAAAGACTAATAGAGTTTTGCCAAGAGAATGCACTAGTCATAGCAAACACCCTCTTCCAACAATACAAGAGAAGACTCAACACACGGACATCACCAGATGGTCAAAACCGAAATCAGATTGATTATATTCTTTGCAACCAAAGATGGAGAAGATCTATACAGTCAGCAAAAACAAGACCAGGAGCTGATTGTGCCTCAGACCATGAACTCCTTGTTGCCAAATTCAGACAGAAATTGAGGAAAGTAGGGAAAACTACTAGACTATTTACATATGACCTACATCAAATCCCTTATGATTATACAGTGGAAGTGACAAATAGATTCAAGGGATTAGATATGATAGACAGAGTTGCCTGAAGAACTATGGACAGAGATTTGTGACATTGTACAGGAGGCAGGGATCAAGATTATCACCAAGGAAAAGAAATGCAAAAGGCAAAATGGTTGTCTAAGGAGGCCTTAGAAATAGCTGTGAAAAGAAGAGAAGTGAAAAGCAAAGGAGAAAAGGAAAGATATACCCATTTGAATGCAGAGTTCCAAAGAATAACAAAGACAGATAAGAAAGCATTCCTCAGCAATAAATGCAAAAAAATAGAGGAAAACAACAGAATGGGAAAGTCTAGAGATCTATTCAAGAAAATTAGAGATACCAAGGGAACATTTCATGCAAAGATGAGCACAATAAAGGACAGAAATGGTATGGACCTAAAAGAAGCAGAAGATATTAAGAAGAGGTGGCACGAATACACAGAAGAACTATACAAACAAGATCTTCAGGACCAAGATAATCACGATGGTGTAATCACTCACCTAGAGCAAGACATCCTGGAATGTGAAGTCAAGTGGACCTTAAGAAGCATCACTACACACAAAGCTAGTGCAGGTGATGAAATTCCAGTTGAACTATTTCAAATCCTAAAAGATGATGCTGTGACAGTGCTTCACTCAATATGACAGCAAATTTGGAATACTTGGCAGTGGCCAAAGGACTGGAAAAGGTCAGTTTTCATTCCAATCCCAAAGAAAGGCAATGCCAAAGAAGGCTCAAACTGCCAAACAATTGCACTCATCTCACAAGCTAGTAACGTAATGCTCAAAATTCTCCAAGCCAGGCTTCAACAGTACAAGAACCGTGAACTTCCAGATGTTAAACCTGGATTTAGAAAAGACAGAGGAACCAAACCAGAGATCAAATTACCAACATCCATTGGATCATCAAAAAAGCAAGAGAACACCAGAAAAACATCTATTTCTGCTCTATTGATTACACCAAAGCCTTTGACTGTGTAGATCACCACAAACTGGAAAACTCTGAAAGAGATGGGAATACCAGACCACCTTACCTCCCTCCTGAGAAATCTGTATGCAGGTCAAGAAGCAACTGTTAGAACCAGACATGGAACAATGGACTGGTAAAAAATTGAGAAAGGATTATGTCAAGGTTGTATATTGTCACCCTGCTTATTTAACTTATATGCAGAGTACATTATGCAAAATGCCAGGCCGGATGAAGCACAAGCTGGAATCAAGAATTCAGGGAGAAATATCAATAACCTCAGATTCTCAGTGATACCACCTCTATGACAGAAAGTGAAGAGGAACTAAAGAGCCTCTTGATGAAAGTGAAAGAGGAGAGTGAAAAAGCTGGCTGGCTTAAAACTCAGCATTCAAAAAACTAACATCATGGCATCTGGCCCCATCATTTCACAGCAAATAGATGGGGATACAGTGGAAACAGTGATAGACTTTATTTTCTTGGGCTCCAAAATCACTGCAGATGGTGACTGCAGCCATGAAATTAAGAGGCTTGTTCCTTGGAAGAAAAGTAATGACCAACCTAGACAGCACATTAAAAAGCAGAGGCATTATTTTGCCAACAAAGGTCCATGTAGTCAGGCTATGGTTTTTCCAGCAGTCATGTATGGATGTGAGATTTGGACTGTAAAGAAAGAATTGAGCACCAAAGAATTGATGCTTTTGAACTGTGGTGCTGGAGAAGACTCTTGAGAGTCCCTTGGACTGCAAGGAGATCTAACCAGTCCATCCTAAAGGAGATCAGTCCTGAATATTCATTGGAAGGACTGATGTTGAAGCTGAAACTCCAATACTTTGGCCACCTGATGCGAAGAGCTGACTCATTTGAAAAGACCCTGATACTGGGAAAGATTGAGGGCAGGAGGAGAAGGGGACGACAGAGGATGAGATGGTAGGATGGCATCACTGACTCAATGGACATAGGCTTGGGTGGACTCTGGGAGTTGGTGATGGATGGGGAGGCCTGGCGTGCTGCAGTTCATGGGGTCGCAAAGAGTCAGACACGAATGAGAGACTGAACTGAACTGAAGTGAATCCTTAATTTGAAAGTGTGAACTTTGGGAGGTGAGTAGGTCATGAGGGTGGCACCCTCATGAATAAAATTAGTGCCCTTAGAAAACAGACCTCAGCTCTCTTGCCTCTTCCACCATGTTTAGACACAGCAAGAAGGAGACCATCTATGAGCCAGGAATGCGTTCTTCACCAGACACCAAATCTGCTCATGCCTTGATCATGGACTTGGCAGCCTCCAGAACTCTGAGAAATAAGTTTCTGTTGCTTATAAGCCACACAGCCTATGGTATTTTTGTTACAGCAGACTGAGTGGACTAACATACTGTCATATTCAAGCAGATAGTTTATGATGGAGGCATTGAGGGTTTCTTTTTTCCCATCATGCTGCCAGAAACAACAATCAAGGTTGAGTACACTCAAGCAATAATACATCATCCCTTCTACCTGATCAGGGTCCATTTTGAGATGACATCCATTGTAAGATATATGCCCATTTCCTAAAAGCTAAAATGTGGAAAATGTATAATTTAGAATTAATGACATTAAGTGTTCAAGCTGTTTCTTGTTAACGTGAGCAAAACAATTTTGAATTTTGGCACTATTCTTTATTTATTACAGTGAAACAGCTGCTGATTAATGTAACCTGTTTAACACATCTATGTGACTTTTTCTTTCGTAAGAATACTGACCTTCCTGCCCTGAAAATCCATTATTTTGGAGTCTCCTACCTTGTTCTTCATTCTTGGATCTAAACAGATTATGTCAGCAAGGTTTGTTCTCCCAACTTCTTCCCTGGGCAGAGTGTACCTTGTAAATACCTTCTTCTCTCAGAAGAGGATCCAACATTTTTTTTATCAAATAATAAAACATATAATGAAGTTACTGTCCAATTTGAAGTTTAGGAATACCAGCTGTACAATCCCTGCTCTAACACCTTGGGACAGATGTGTTTCAGAATTCTCAATTTCCTTTAATTTCATAAAGATAATACCATATATGTATCATATCTTATGTAATCCAATAGGATCTAGAACAGCACCCTGTAATCAGATGTGTTAGTACTTCTGCTCAGCCGTGTCCAACTTTTTGTAACCCCATGGACTGTAGCCTACTAGGCTCCTCTGTCCATGGAATTCTCCAAGCAAGAAAAAATTGAGTGGGTTGCCATTCCCTTCTCCAGGGACTCTTTCCAACCCAGGGATCGAACCTGGGTCTCCTGCATTGCAGGCAGATTATCATCTGAGCTACCAGGAAAGCCCTAAGTACCCTTATAGAGATGATTTATTTTTAGCTTCTGTGCTCAGCCACTCAGTCATACTTGACTCTTTGCGATCCCATGGACTGTAGCCTACCAGGCACCTCTGTTCATGGAACTCTCCAGGCAAGAATACTGGAGAGGGCAGCCATTCCCTTCTCTAGGGGATCTTCCCTACCCAGGGATCAAACCTGGGTCTTCTGCATTGCAGGTGGATTCTCTACCATCTGAGCCACCAGGGAAGTCCCAGTATTTCTGCACTAAAATGTAAAAATTGTGATACCAAGAGGGATGAAAGTTATAAAATAGCCTCACTTAAATTCAAGCTTGAATCTGCCACCAGATGAGATTACATCAGATGAGTTTTGTCACTAAACATGTTATGCAAATCTTCTAGTTTTTTAAGCTAACAGATCTTAGAATTGCAGATATGGAGTTGCAGACATATGTTAAACATCAAGATTCAAGTTTTTGCATAAAGTTCTAGGCATGAACTACAAGGTGAATGACATCTTGAAAGGATGGAGGAAGAGGCAGGTTTACTCAGTTCCCAAGTCATCACATTTGAAGAAATGGACACCATCCGCACTTGAGGTTGGCCAGGTGGCTCTGAACATTTTCCTCATGGCATCATTTTCTTCCTCCTTAAATTTCCTCAGTTCAGGAAGTAGTATCACAGACTACCCAATTCTATGCCAAAAAACTTATAGCTGTCCTTGATTTTCCTGTTTCTCCTCCTGTCAAGTCTCATCAACTCTACTTCCAGAATATGCTGTTTTGGAGCATACATGTTATAGGGCCTATAATATCCACTCTCCCCATCTCCACAGCTACTACCTTAAGCCAAGGCTCTTCTTGTCATGTTTACTATACTTTGGCATCATTTTATGCTTCCATCAATGCTGAGAAGTTTAAGTGACTTGTCCAATATCTCGAATCTAAAATCCAGTGGCATTGGGGTTGATTCCCAGATTCCTTAGTGCACAGACCTGAGGAAAGGAATGTGATCACTCAATTTATATTGAGATGAATTTAAACTTCTTTTAAAGATTCAAATGTCATGGTGAGCATATTGCTATTCTATAGCACAATGAAAAAAATAATGGTTATTTGACTCCTATGGGCCTTAAAAAGTATGAAGTTTAGAAGAGCTTACTGTGTCTCTACATTGGAAAGATTATCTTCTCTGTGGAAAACCCAAGTTCAAGGCCTCCAGGTTTAATATGCTTATAGAAGATATGAATAAATTAGGAAAACCCTCTCATGAAAATAACTGGGTTTGCAAGGCTATCATTTTCAGTAAAGAAATCAAAACTGCCTTTCCCTATGTCCTTGACCTGAAGGGAGACGTGTTTTCAGTAAGAAATGTAAATGTTTTGGTTTAATATTTATAAGAACATTAACCCTTTGTGTTATAGTAAAGAAAATCCAGATTATTAATCAGGACAAAATCATTTTCTGTAATTCAATTAAAAACAACAATATATTGCAATCAAACTGGGGTAGGGAACTCTCCTGAATAGATCAACAGGATGAACAAGATGAAGCTTATGTGCCTATTTAAGACTATACAGTTACTTTAGCTAAATAGCATTTTCTTTGGCTTATTTTCTCATTTCTTTATTATGTTGCGAGAAAGTGTAAGTTTCCTCAAAAATGACATTCACGCTCAAAAAATAGAATTTTAAGTCAAAAACTTGTCTCGAGGTTTTATTTTCAATTCTTCTTGTCAACACGTCTCCTTAATGCTGACTATATTTAGTGAAACTTCCTTTATAAGTGTGTAACGACCCTTTTGGCTGTTAATATTAACAGCTAAAGTTTGAGGTGTGATTGTAAATGACTTTTCACATGCCAAAAGTGTTTTATTTTTTGAAGTGTCAAATCCTTTTTAATTGCTGGCTCCACCCAATGGCTATAATCATCCCCAAAGCAAATTAAAAAAAAAAAATTTAAAAAACATTATCTAAAATAATTTTAAAATAAAATGTTTTAAAACTATAAATACTCCAATACATGCTAAGTATAGAAAACTTAGGATGGCAGAATATTTATTTAAAACATTTGAGTGTTTCTTTTCCAATTTCTTTAATGACTCTTCAGTCAGTCAGTCAGTTCAGTCGCTCAGTCATGTCCAACACTTTGTGACCCCAGCACGCCAGGCTTCCCTGTCCATCACCAACTTCCAGAGCTTGCTCAAACTCATGTCCATCTGATGGCTAAAATAGAAGTTGAGTTCTTAAAAGATACAGAAGAAAGAAATCTAAACAGTCCACATATAAGTCTCATGGCCACATAAAAAGGACTGCCCGTGGTCGTAATGTTACTAAATTGGTCAACCATACCTCCAACTGGGTTTCTAGCTCAGGGTGAGACCCCCTGTCCTGGAGAGATTCCTTTCTTGGTTGAATTTACCCAGCCAACAGCAAAATCAATGCTGAGACTGGAACAGTATAGGCTTTAATAAAGGTCAAAGAATGGAGACATGAGAACCTAATTCACAAATCAACTTCTCAACTCAATTCGGGTGGAGACACCAAATATAAATGAGGATCAAGATGAAAAGGGGAAACATTGGAAAGAGTGAGCAGAATATTCATGAGTAATTCAAGAACAGGTGTGTTTTGGACCCAGAACTGACGCATCTCTCCTTTTCTGTCCTTGTATGGACTTTTCTGGTTGTTGTCATGGCACTCATCAACTGTCATGGCACTTTGGGTTTGTCGTTTAGCTAATGTGTCACAATGAGTGTATAATAAGACTAAGGTCTACTTTGACCTTGAGTCAAAGTATAGTAAAGCTATGGTTTTTCCAGTAGTCATGTATGGATGTGAGAATTGGACGATAAAGAAGGCTGAGCACTGAAGAATTGATTCTTTTGAACTGTGGTGTTGGAGAAGGCTCTTGAGAATCCCTTGGACAGCAAGGCGATCCAACCAGTCAATCCTAAAGGAAATCAACTGTGAGTATTCTTTGGAAGAACTGATGTTGAAATTGAAGCTCCAATACTTTGGCCGCCAGATACAAAGAGCCAACTCATTGGAAAAGACCCTGATGCTGGGAAAGATTGAGGGCAGGAGGAGAAGTGGATGACAGGATAAGATGGTTGGATGGCATCACTGACTCAATGGGCATGAGTTTAAGCAAATTCCGGGAGATGGTGAAGGACAGGGAAGCCTGGCAGGCTGCAGTCCTGTCATGATGCAAGGCTGAACAATAAACAACAGTGTGAGGGAGGGGTATGGTTCTGGGGCAACTGCCTTGGTAACAATAACTACAGAGGAAAAAAACCTGAATTTGAAAATTGTATTACACATGATGCCATCATGCATTTTTCCGGTGTACATCACTTCAGCGATTTTTCAGTAACTTCATTTACTAGATCTTTGTTTGACTGTTTCTCAGTCTCTTTCATGGCTACCACACACTGGAGGCAAAACTATCTTTGCGAGAGGTGCAGTTTTTACCTGACGCAGAACAGGGAGGTCAGCTGAGCAGGGCTTATGTCAAGCCCTAGCTTACTGACTCAGAGAGGGAGGGCTGGAATTTAACCAAGAAGGGGGCTTCCCTGGTGGCTCAGCTGGTAAAGAATCTGCTTGCAATGTGGGAGACCTAGGTTTGACCCCTGGCTTGGGAAGACCCCCTGGAGAAGGGAAAGGCTACCCACTCCAGGATTCTGGCCTGGAGAATTCCATGGATTATATAGTCGATGGGCTCACAGAGTCAGACACGACTGAGTGACTTTCACTTCCTCAAAAAAGACTGTCTTTTACCCAAATATCAGCAAACGGACTGATTTAGAAGGCTCAAATCCTAAAGTTCCTCCACAGGGAGAGTAATATTGACATTTCTCATTGCATGTAATCCTCCCAATAGCCCTGCCTTTTAGGTTCTGCTATGGTTCCCATGTTACAGAGAGAAGACACTGAGGCGCAAACAGCCAGTCAGGCTTAGGCAAGGCTTTGACTAGGCTTTGACTGAAAGCCTCTTTGGTTGCACGCTATTCTACTACTTATAGTTCCTTTCCAAATGCTGGAGAACTGAAAGATTTATAGGCAAATAAAGAGGGTCAGAACAATGATTCTCAGTTAGTTTATGAATAAATAATGTTTTATATATGTGTGTGTGTATATGTGTGTGTGCTTAGTCTTTCAGTCATCTCCTACTCTTTGCAACTCCATGGACTGTAGCCCACCAGACTCCTCTGTCCATGGGGATTCTCCAGGCAAGAATACTGGAATGGGTTGCCATGTCCTCCTCCAGGGGATTTTCCCAACTCAGGGGTCAAACCCAGGTCTCCCACATTGCAGGCGGATTCTTCACTGTCTGAGCCACCAGGAAAGCCCAAGAATACTGGAGTGGGTAGTCTATCCCTTCTTCAGGGAAACTTCCTGACCCAGGAATCAAACCAGGGTCTCCTGTTGAGCTACAAGGGAAGCCCATAAATATATATGGCCTTCCCAGCTGGTGCTAGTGGTAAAGAACCTGCTTATAGATGCAGGAGACATAAGAGACATGGGTTCAGATCTGAAAGAGACACGTGTACCCCAATGTTCATCCCAGCACTGTTTATAATAGCCAGGACATGTAAGCAACCTTGATGCCCATCAGCAGACAAATGGATAAGGAAGCTGTGATACATATACACCATGGAATATTACTCAGCCATTAAAAAGAATGCATTTGAATCAGTTCTAATGAGATGGATGAAACTGGAGCCCATTATACAGAGTGAAGTAAGCCAGAAAGATAAAGACCAATACAGTATACTAACACATATATATGGAATTTAAAAAGATGGTAACGATAACCCTATATGCAAAACAGAAAAAGAGACACAGAACAGACTTTTAGACTCTGTGGGAGAAGGCGAGGGTGGGATGTTCTGAGAGAATAGCATTGAAACAAGTATACTATCAAGGGTGAAACAGATCACCAGCCCAGGTTGGATGCATGAGACAAGTGCTCAGGGCTGGTGCACTGGGAAGACCCAGAGGGATCGGATGGAGAGGGAGGCGGGAGGGGGGATAGGGATGGGGAACACACGTAAATCCATGGCTGATTTATGTCATTGTATGGCAAAAACCACTACAATATTGTAAAGTAATTAGCCTCCAACTAATAAAAATAAATGGAAAAAAAAAAAAAGTGATTGCCAGACAACAAAAAAAAAAAAAGAGAGAGAGAGAGATGTGGGTTCAATCCCTGGATTGGGAACCCACTCCAGTATTCTTGCCTCTAGAATCCCATGTTCAGAGGTGCCTGGAAGGTTGCAGTCCATGGGATCACAAAGAGTTGGACAGAACTGAAACAACTTAGCACATATATATAGAGAGAGAGGAGAGACGGAGAGAATATAATATACCATGGTAGATTATATACAGTGGTAGAAATATACAATGGTAGAAAATACCAACTTTTAAAAAAATGTTTAAAAATATAAACATTAAAAAGACAGAAGGATTAACACTATGACTGCTTATTTAGAGAAGAGGATTTATTTTTCTGGTAAGTTTTCATACAAGAAATCCCCCTTGTACGCATTTCGATCAACCTTCATTCATGTTAAAAGAAACTAATTGCTTTCCATTTCATTTTCACTTAAAGCTGGCCAGTTTCTTTCCTAATATTACACACTTATGCTTCACAGACACTATTTAAAAAGAAAAAAAAAAAAGCTTAAAAGTTCATATTAAGGAAGGAATGAAAGGCTTAAGAGCTTGAACTTGATTCTCAGATTGCCCCTGGATTCAAATCAACTATACCTCAGTTGTCTCTCCTGTAAAATGGAAGTTGTGAAGATTAAATGAGAAGGTACAAATAAAGCACTTGAGATATCAAATGAACATTAAATTATAGCTCTTACATCAATAAAATGGCTTCAGTTGTCAAAACTTCATACTAGTGATTCACTGGAATATTGAATCAGTTCTCTAGTGAATACAGCATTGATTGCCAATTTCCCTAAATCTTCAAATGATAAGCTTTCCTTAAAGGTGAAGGATATTCCATGGGCGTCCCTGGTGGCTCAGATGGTAAAGAATCTACCCACAATGCGGAAGAGCCAGGTTCAATCCCTGAGTCAGGAAGATCCCCTGGAGAAGGGAATGGCAACCCACTCTAGTATTTTTCCATGGAGAATCCCCATGGACAGCGGAACCTGGCAGGCTACAGTCCATGGGGTCACAAAGAGTCGGACATGGCTGAGTGACTAACACTTTCAAAGGTGAAGGATACTTCATGGATGCAAATGCCCCATGCCTTTTGATCTTAAAACTACACTCCAAGTCACTCAGGAATCTCTTCATTTAGGCATTTGAAAAACCCAAATCAGCATAACACAGCCTTACAATGTTCCCAGTGTAACCCTATAAAAGATTTACTGGTCAACAGACAATAGAATCATGAAAAGCATTTTCCTTTATCTGCATTGTAAAGTCTGGCTATCTTGAAAGTGTGAAAATTAAAAGGTTTTATAGTTAAGTATTTTTCCTCCAAAATTCCTAGCTTCATGCAGGCTAGATTAAGGATGATACGGTTGAACAATTAAATGCCCAGGATTTCAAGAGTAAAGCTGTATTGCCCCAGGAGCAACCTCAAAGTAGCAAGTAGCAATTAGCCATTCAGAGCAAATGGCTGTTTGACTATTTATAACCCCTGACCATTCACTGCCTTCAGGGGCCCGAGTCTCCTTCATATTAAGGAATGAAGTTATGGCAGATTCCATTCCTAGGACCTGTAGAATCTGGGTGGAGCTTGGCATTGATGCTGTCGCTCAGCTGGTCTTGTTTTCTGTGCACCAGGAACTCTGTCACTTAAGGAAGGTATGTGACATCTGCATGTGTTCACTGGGCCACCTGATTCACACAAACTTGAGCAAAGTTGGGTTTGTTTTTAGGTAAGTCAGTGATAAAGGCAGCATTTCAGGTGCCTACACGAATTTCAGAGACCATAGGTATGGTGGTATAATATTCACACAGTAGATACCTATAAAATATCTATACAATACCTATATATTATCATATCTACTAGAGCAGAGACTTCTGACTCATGTAGCAATACTGAGAATATAGTCAAGTCCTCAGTAAATGTCTGTTAACTGATTGAGTAAAGAAATGAATAAGATAAAGCCTTGAAATTAGTGACTTGGGCAAGAAAAAGGAAAAGAACACCCAGGGTATAGGTGGAAAGGAAGAAAGAATCAGGTACTTATGAGATTGGTGTGACAACGCGTGGTCACGTGCATACATGCTCAGTCGTGCCCGACTCTTTGCAACCCCATGCGCTGTAGCCCGCCAGGGATTTTCCAGGCAAGAATACTGGAGTGGGTTGCCATTTCCTCCTCCAGGGGATCTTCCCAACTCAGGGATTGAACCCAAGTTTCCCGCATCTTCTGTGTTGGCAGGTGGATTCTTTACCACTTGTGCCATGATGATGAGTCTAATTGCTCACCAAGTGGGTTTCAATTTCCTTCCTCTTTCCCAGCTTTCTCTCCCATTGTTATAAATACACGGATGCATTGCTGGGGGGTGGGGGGGAGCTCGAATCTTGTCTCACTTCAGTATTCTTCCAATTTACCCTCTGCTACAGAGAAAATAATACCCCCCCCCAAGATATCTATATATCTACATTCCCCAAAATCTGTGAATACATGTTACATGACAAAGGGGAATTAATGGTTATAGATAAAATTAATGTTAACTGGTTGACCTTAAAATAGAGAGTATCTTGGAATATTTAGGAGAGTCTCATGTAATCACAAGATTCCTAAAAAGTGGAAGAGGGAGACAAGAGAGGAGGTCGGAGTGATATGATGTGAAGAGGACTGGATACATCTTCACTGGAGGAAGGGACCACCAGCCAAGGGTGGTAGGCAGCCTTCTTCTAGAAGCTGGGAAAGGGTGAGCAGCGGATTGTTCCCCCAGTCTCCAGGAGGAACACATTCCTGCCAATTGATCCCTTCCTGGTAGCCCGGTGAGACCCAGGTCAGACCTCTGCTTAGGAGAACTGAAAAATAATATATGTGCATTGGTTTAAGCCACTATGTTTGTGGTGATTTGTAACGCAGCAAAAGGAAACCAACACAATTTCTCTTTGACCCTGAAGACCTCCCTGTCTTGCCTCTTTGTTTCCAGGGAGCTCTTCTTTCCTGGTTCCACATCTCTTACTGTTCCTTTGCAATTTCTTGTTAGCATCTCTCGAATATCTCTAAAATATGGTTCTTTCCCACGTTACACAGTTACTTCTCTTTTTCTGCTCTTCAGGAATCACAAATTTGCTGAACATGGCCCAGATTCAGCCTGCAGCTATGTTTCCATTGGCCTCACAGTTTTTTTTTCACAAGCCAAATTGAAATGTACTTAGGTAAGACATGTGTGCTCTAGTTTTTGATAACTCACCCTATTCCACACTGTAGTTCACCTAGCCTCCTTCCCTGGCTTAAACTAAGGAAAGTCCTTTAAGGTTTTGAGTTGAAGCCCCCTCTCCTAAAACATAAATAGATAATAAGATGTTGAGAAGTTATATACTGGGCTTCCCAGCTGGTGCTAGTGGTAAAGAACCCACCTGCCTGCCAGTGCTGGAGACATAAGAGATGCAGGTTTGATCCCTGGGTTGGGAAGATGCCCTAGAGGAAGGCATGGCAACCCTCTCCAGTATTCCTGCCTGGAGAATCCCATGGACAGAGAAGCCTGGCGAGTTGTGGTCCATAGGGTTGCAAAGAGTTGGACATGACTTAGCACACATGCAAGACCTTATATTAAAAAGAATTCTTAAAAAAAAAAAAAAAGTCATGTGAACAGTTGACTCATTGGAAAAGACCCTGTTGCTGGGAGTGATTGGGGGCAGGAGGAGAAGGGGGTGACAGAGGATGAGATGGCTGGATGGTATCACCGACTCGATGGACATGAGTCTGAGTAAACTCCGGGAGTTGGTGATGGACAGGGAGGCCTGGTGTACTGCGATTCATGGGGTCGCAAAGAGTCGGAAACGACTGAGCGACTGAACTGAACTGATATATATATATATACGTACACACATAGTGACAAGAAGGAAATGAATCAATTGTCTCGAATCTGCTGAGTGGTGACTAGGGTCAGGCCTCTTTGGCATGCTCTATTCCTCCCCTTCCCACTAGGTGGCACCAGAACTCACAATCAGGGCACCAGAAAAGGCTGTCCTCTGGTGTTTCTTGCAGAATGACTTTGTATAAGGAAAACTGATGTGATGTGAACATAGCAAAAAAAATATTTTTATAGCCACTTCCTAATTTGCCTTTTCCTTCACCCTGGGGTTTATTTCCCAGTAGTTAACAATTTTCAGCTTAACTGACTGTAACATTCTCAAGAAGAGCTTCTGGGGACCCTGCCAGTTTAGAGCACTGGTATAGACCAAGTAATGCATCCTGAAGAAATAGCTAACAGCCAGCTGGAAAGCTGATATAGTGGAAATTATTCCACTCTTGATGCAATAAGGGGGACCATGGAGGATTTTCAGGTGGCT
The DNA here is from genome assembly GCF_033118175.1 of Dama dama. NCBI lineage: Eukaryota > Metazoa > Chordata > Mammalia > Artiodactyla > Cervidae > Dama > Dama dama. Next base: position 66,767,553 of record NC_083710.1, read on the forward strand.
GGTTGAATTACCTCCTAGACACTGAACTCTAGTTAGAGGATGGAAAGGAGGTGTAAGCCTGAGCTAACTAATTACCTAATTCTTCAGGAAAGAAATCTGAGCGTCCAGAACATTGTCCCTCCTTCCTTTCTGAATGCCTTTTCTCCGTACAAGCTATTTTACACGAAAGAGAGCCCCTCTTTTAGGTATTTCTTAATTGAACTTTTTCCTTTAGTGCCACTGTTCAGATCTTATTCTGTCTTTTTAAAGGACGGGAGGAAAATAGGCTTTCAATTTGTTGGAAAGTCAGTGTGATCACAAATTGACACAGAAAGCAGTCATTTCTGGTCACAAGTAAATTTGTATGTGGTGACAAAGTACCCATAAATCAAGATTCCTGTTTTAAACATACTAAGACCAGTTCATATGTTTCAAAAAATCAAAAGGCAAATGGCAGAGAGCCCAAATCATCACAGGTTAAGTGGGCACATGGAATTTTCCCCTAAATCCTTCAAGCTGAAATTTGAGGAGGAAATGCAAAGTTAGTGAACATGTTACAAAGGAGGCTTTGTTAAAGATACACAGACTCTGTCTAAATACCACAGTCTCAATTTTTCCCTGATTCTAAAGGCAAAGGAAAAAATGTGTGTAACATCACTTAATTTCATTTGAAATTTTTATGCTTCTAGTTTTTCTACACCCACCTCTTCTAAAATGGGACATAGAAGAGAGAGGCTAAAATAGATGGTAGACTTATGGACTTGGATAAATAATTAATGGCCTGGAGTAATTAGCTGGAAGATGTTTAATCATTAATCTGTCTGAGTCATCACAAGCATTTGCGCCTACTCACAAAGTATTGCACTCATTATGAGTGTATATATTTTGTCAAGATGGAAATTAATATATGATGAGAATCAGCACTTTGAGAAATTAAAATATGAAACAAGTCTGTTTGGTCTCCTCTTTGTTTGTTCAAGATAAACGAGATTTCACTTTTCTTTATTTTACCTAATTAGAAAAAAGTTGTAGAAATTCCATCTGTGTGCATAAGCAAGAAGTCAAACTTTTTGGTGAGTGAAGCAAAATAGTTGGCTCATTTTGTCTTTGTTTCGGGACTTTTTCCAGGAGAAAAAAAATGGCCAAACCAAAAACACCTCATTATTAAAGTATCTGGTGAACAATTAGGCTTCTTTCAGAGGACTTCAGGGGGAAAAAAATGTCCTTTAACATAATGCTGTTTTGCAATTTATGGCTTCGTTCTTCAATGTGGTGTTTTCCAATACAATTTTATTACAGGCTTTAAATTATACTTTCACAGGAAAGGTCTGCCTTTAAACTTTTAGGTCAGAATTGTTCAGATCTTTTCACACTGAATCAATCAGGTTTAAAGCTGGCAAAATCCTTGGCAGCCTTGTAAATCTTTCAAAAGATGTTATCCAATTACCCTTCATGGGCCACAGGATTCTACAGCGTGACTATTTCCTTCTCTACGAGGAATTAAGTGCTCATGAGAGGTTAGAAACCAATGGAGTTGAAAAGTAAGGTTTTGCATTTTTTTCTCCCATTTACATGGTATAGATATAGCTCCAGCTACTAATACATAGTGAGAACTGCCACAGACATTCTGATCTGAACAGTGGCCCTGCTATCACTGAAGTTTTTTTTATTTGCTTAAATTAGCAGAATTTAAAAGAAGAATTTAAAAAGAAGAATTAAAAAAAGAAAAAGCACATACTAGTATCAGAATGGTGCACATTACAAAACCTTATTTAGGACCTGTATTCAGTATTTAGCATAAAGTTATATGCCAAATAGAAAGCACAGGAGATCACTATTTCTCTCAGTTTTTCAAGAAAAACAAATTTTGGGGTACACTCTAAAAATACACAGGGGATTGGAAAAAATAACAAAGAAAATAAATGTACTTCTTTAGTGTGGGTTTTGATCTTCTAAAAAATGTGTTTATTTTCCACTTTAAAAAAAAAACACGTATTCATCTTTGTTAGTTCTTCCTCTAGGTTGTCAATATAGAATACTAATAAAATGCTAAGGAGACATTCAATTTATATATAAAGCTTATTTCATGCCACTTGGCTTCGAGAGGAAAAATTATCATGGACAGAATCATTTTGAAATAATTTTTCAAGGAAAAGTGTGAATGTGCCTACAGATTCCCTCATGAAGCCGAGAAAAGCTTTGCTTTCCTTTGTGATGTAAAAGACTGCTTGGAGGTTATGGGATCCCAGTTGCACCTTTGACCTCAAAGCCTCTGGAGTCATTCATTTGTCATGACCTTTGACCTTTGGCAAATCACAACCCTGACTATCTGTTTCTCTTGATTTTTACTACCTATAACAAAAGGTCTTTCCCCCTCTGGAATGCATAAGCAGAAGTCATATAAATGTTTAAAAATAGTTTGTCAGCCAACACTCTGGCCAAGAAAAGATAAGTATCATAAACAAAAACAAAAAAAATCACAAAGCATGAAGGAAAATATCTAACATTTAAAGTGTCCTCCAGTGGAATAGATTGATTTCAGGGACTACAGTGTGAACAGTTGGCCACATGTTCCCTCTCTTAAAATCTTTGTTTTCTTTGATTTAAAACGTGATGTAGCAAGAGGTGGGAATTTGGTGCTGTTATAAATTGTACTTCTGATTCTTTGCAGGCTGGTCATTAAAACTTGCAGACATCACCCCTGCAGCTGTGTATTCATCAACACTTCCTTTCAACCACTATCTAAATTGCTTCCATCTCCAAAGAAATGCAATTCCCCTTATCAGGATTGTGAGTGAAAGGTGAATATGTGTAAACATTTGGACTAAACCATAGAATTGGAACCAACTCAAGTACAGATGAGGAACCAAGACAGTTCATAGTTTTAAAAATGTGTGTAGGAGTCCTCTGCATCAAAAAGTCAGTTACTCAGTGTATAAAGTGTTAAGTCTCAAATATTACTATTTTTTTAACAGTAATTTTCTTATTTTATTATATTATTTATTTAATTATTTTTTACAGTAGGTCCCTGTTGGTTATCTATTGTAAATCTAGCAGCATGTACACGTCAATCCCAAATTTAGTCTTTATGATATCAACTGTTACACATGTGTATGTTCATGCTTGGTTGCCCAGTTATGTCTGACTCTTTGTGACCCCAAAGACTGTAGCCCACCAGGCTCCTCTGTCCATGGAATTTTCCAAACAAGAATAGTAAGGTGGGTTGCCATTTCTTTCTCCAGGGGATATTCCACACCCAGGGCTAATACAGACTACTGATTGGTACCTATCAATTGATTTGAGCCTTTGCTAGTTTTCCTTTCTAATACTCAAGTTTGTTCATTTGCTTATTTATTTAAAGCAAATATTAGGAAAGAGGAAGCTTGAAGTTATAGATTAATAAAAGTGTGAAGGCTCAATACAGCAAAGAGTGATGTATGCTTTTTCAGCAAGTTGAGAATTAAATGCAATCTCTTGAATTTTAATACTCTAGGATTTGTCTACTTAAGGAATACTCTTATGGTTACTTATTTCCCAGCCCCCATGAAGATTCTTATTTTTCCTTTTTGCATTAAGATAGACCATTTTAATATTTATTTTGGGGACAGTTTTATTTTTAGCTATTTTTACTGGCTTTATAGTGGAAATCCACCAATTTTTTTTTTCCCTCACAGCTTCTCTTTCTCCAAGGATCAAAAGAAGTGCTTGCTACTTTGAAAATACAGTCCAAACTGGCACATTGATGAAGTTAGTTCTAGATGGACAGTAACCTGGTTTAATTATAATTTAGAAGGAAGATGAAGGGTTCACCAAGTACTCAAACAAATCTAGTTAAAAATCTTGACAACAAAGATTTTTCAGTATTTTTAATTCATTTTAAACAGCTGAAAATGGAATCTCTTCTTAAAATCTTAATACAAATCTGTTTATAGAAGTATATCAGCAGTCTATAGATTTTGTAAGCTCTAGACTGATTTCAGTAGAAAGTTGTCCAACTGGTAAAATGTTATCCTTCCTGAGGTCAAGGTAGGAAAAGTGAATGGGCTGTAAACTGTGGAGTGGCAGGTATACTATGCTCTCTGAAAGTCTGTGGGATACCGTGTGACATTCTGTGCTATTCGAATGTATTTTTTCCTAATTTTCACATCACCGCAAGACCAAAAACTTCCTGCAGCAACCAGAATCTTTCCCCCCACAGATCTCAGCTAAGGGTCCTGTGGTTTCAAATTAGAAATCTCAGAATTTAGTCTTCATTACTTTCCCATTGGAATATTTATGACTTCCTGTACAGCTAGTCTTCAATAAAACTTAATTAACCATATGGAAATTGGAGGCACTTTGTTGAATTCTGAAAGTGTTTTGAGTCTGAAAGTTGAGTCAATAGAAGATAAATTGACCCCTTAATTTCACAGAAATCTGTGATGCATCATTTGGGTAAGATAACTAAATGATGGACATCATCCATGTTTTAAGTGTTTCCCCTACTTTAAGCCATTCAAATAATGCTGTCTCTCATTTCTTTTTTCCTCCTTCTTCCTGAAAAACAGGGTCTACAATTTTTATAGCTGTGATTTTTAGGTAATAATACTATGAAAGATAATAAACAAATATTACTTAGGGTTTTAGAAGGTTAATATTGATAGCAGTATTTCTTAAGACCCCTTTAATCTCTAGAGCAAGGCATTTTTGAAATGCAAAACATCAGTCTCATTGCTCTTGCCTCCGATCACCTCACCCCGACAACCACAGGCACAATTCTGCTAACCATATGTCAGTCACTATCCCTTCAGATAGAGCAGAGTTTCTCAACATGGCTACCATTGACAATATGGATGGGATAATTCCTGGTTGTGGGGATTGTCACCTCTCATTTTAGAAGATGCAGACTGGTCTCTATCCCCAGATACTGATGTCACCCTCCTCAAGTCACAGCCAAAAATGTCTTCCATGCCATACTGCCATGCTGAGTCGCGTCAGCCGTGTCTGACTCTTTGCGATCCCATGGACCAAAACATCTTCAGATATTGCCAGATGTCCCCAAATCCCTGTCAGTTGTGAACCACTGAGATCGAGATTAAATGCTCAAAAAAATCTGCAAGTTATTTTCCTACCTATCAAATCTTGTATTATTCAGACTTCTTCAGAGAAACAAAACCAATAGCACGTGTGTGTGTTTAGTCATTAAGTCATGTCTGAATCTCTGCAACCCCATGGACTATAGCCTGCCAAGCTCATCTGTCCATGGGATTTCCCAGGCAAGAATACTGGAGTGGGTTGTCATTTGCTTCTCCAAGGGATCTTTCCGACTCAGGGATTGAACCCAGGTTTCCTGCATGGCAGGCAGATTCTTTACTACTGAGCCACCTGGAAAGTCCTTATAGACAGTGTGATATTAATAGAAAGAGATTTATTATAAGGAATCGGATCACAGAAATAGGGAGGCTGGCAAGTCCAAATCCACAGCATGGCCCAGCAGGTGGGAGACCCAGGAGAATGGATGGAACAGGTGAAGTTAAAGGCGGTCCACTAGAGAGTTCACCTCCCTCAGTAATCCCTTCCCAAGAAGAGACCTTCAGGCTTCAGGTACACAAACCTTCCTACAGTTCCTTGAACACATATTCTTGCCCATCTCGGGTCTTTGCACCTGATATGCCCAGTCCTGTGGCACTTCTTCCCGCCACATCCTGTCATTGGGCAACTAACTCCTTTCCATTAACATTCTCTTGCACTTCCTGATGACATTTTCCCCAGCCTTCTTGGGTAGGTAACCTCTTCTCTAATTTTGCTTCCACAGCACTTATGCAGCTTCTTCAAATCACTTAGCACTGCAAAGTCCTTGGGGCCCTTTCATTTTTTATTTTGCTCTGTAACCCCAGTACCTGGTATATTGTAGTAAGTACAGTTGTTCCTTGGGACAACTCCACAGGGGGTTGGCTCCAGGAGCCCCGTGAATACCAAAATCCATGGATGCTCAAGTCGTTCATATAAAATGACATAGTATTTGCATATAGCCCATACACATGGTCTCAGATACTTAAATCATTTCTAGACTACTTATGATACCTCATACAATGTAAACGCCATGTAAATATTTGCCAGGACACAGGAAACCAGTTTTGTTTGGAAGAACTTTCTAGAATTCTTTTTTCAGAATATTCTCAATTCTGGTCAAATCCATAGACGTGGAACCCACAGTTACAGAGCTGAATATTTGTTGGCCGCCTGAACAAATGAATGAACATTTACCCCAAATGTTTTTCAGATGATTACTGGCTTCCCAAGTGATCGTTGGTGAAGTTATTGACATCCTAGACCTCGTTCCCACTGTTTCTTATTCCAACCCTTTTGAACACTGTAAAACACATCACTTTTTTTATACTACAGGAGCACTTTTCTTGTTTTTTTTGTTGTTGTTTGTTTATTTATTTATCCATATTTGGCTGCACTGGGTCTCTGTTGGCAGTGCTGGCTCCTCACTGTGGTGGCTTCAATTGTTGCAGAGCACAGGCTCTTGGGCACGTGGGCTTCAGTAGTTGCAGCTTGTGGGCTCTAGAGCATGGGCTCAGTAGTTGTGGCACACAGGCTTAGTTGCCCTGTGGCATATGGGATCTTAATTCCCCGACCAGGGATCGAACCCACGTCCTCTGCATTGTCAAGAAGACTCAAGCACTGGACCACCAGCAAAGTCCCATGTCATGAGCATTTGTAAATACACTCTATACATTTTGGAATTTAACACTTTAAGGAAAGGTAGGTATCAGTGATCAATGTATTGTCTCTGGGCTCCAAATTCACCCCTCAGCTCCTTGCTTTGTGATATTGAAGTTGGAACACATGAAGATTTCTCTTTTGCCAGTTGGTACCATATTTAAGCTTTGTCAATAGAGTGTGTCACAGGAGGGACAATGCCAGAGAGAATTCACTTGACTGGATTGCATCCTCCCATCTTGTTCCTCAGATGCAGCTGCTAGCGGTGTGTGTTCAGCAGGTCCAGTTGCACAGCCCTCTGGCAAGTTTTGCCAGGACCCCGGCGGAAGTCTCTGAAATCAGTTCCTCCTCACCAGCCCCTGCCAGCTGGCCATGACCAGTTTTGTTCTGGGGCTATTCAGTGAACTATCCTGTCACCCGATGGGTCCAGTCACACACTCTCACCAGTGAATTCCAAATCTGTGTTGGAGATATCCCTCACTCCAATTGCCTTCCTTCATCAGGTACTGTCTCTCGGTGCTAGGGGATTGTTTGAGTTCTCCTCTGTGCCCTCGGAGAGGCTATATACTTGCTACCAGTTAATAATTATTTCTATTAAATGATCTCTTTTCAAATTACTGGTGTGAATTCTGTTTCCTAGGACTCTGAAACAGCAGATCAATGAATTAAAAAGTCTGAATACACACACATAAACACACGCATGGAGTCTTATTTCAAGAATATTGAAATATGCCTTTCTAAGATGAAACATTGTAACAAACAGCTTTTTAAGGACATCCTATAATGATCAGTATCCAAGAAACAGAATTTTACTGCTGGATGGAGTCCAAACGGCCACTCAGCCCCTTTTTTTTCAGTGGAAGCATCGCGGTCACCAAGAGGTTAAGTGACTTCATATACTGAGTGGATGTAAGACCCTGGGGACCTGATAGGCTGCAGCTCCTCCATAAAATGTTCCTCCACTCCGTGCCCCACCCCCACCCCACCCCACCCCCACCCCCGGGGAAGATGCTCTCTGGACCTTCACAAGATGACTCACTGGCTTTTTTTATGAGGACTCATGGGAGGGAGAGATTTCTCTCAATTCTAAGTACCAGAAATAATTATGCTTCTTCTGAACAACTGCTCCAGATTTAGCTCATGGACAATGTGAATTACATAAATGCTCATCTTCCATTTAGGATGGTGGCCAGGAAGCTCCTGGCTGGGGGACGGCACCTCAGGACACACACACCTTTTGCATCCCCGCCCTCCTCCCGCTTAGTCTCAGCTCTTTTCTATCCTGTGTTCCCTTTTCCTTTGATTGCCTCACATATTAACCCTCATTATCTTATTACACATCAGACCCTTTAAAACAATTTTTTAAGAATAAGCTCGCTAATCAGCTCTACTCCAAAATAAAATAAAAAATTTTTAAACGGATAGGTTAGCTATAAAAATATTCAAGTACAAACCTTCAGTTTTCCTTATGCTCACTTCAGCTTTCTTTTCATTACATTGTGTTTGCTGACAATGGAAAGGAGTTTAAATACTTACATACTCCCCCAAATGGGTGCACCTTGAATGCCTAAAAGCAATGTGTTCAAACATCTCAAAACATCCCCCTGTCAAATTTTCTGTATGTTGCAGGGAGCTCAACCTGGTCCTCTGACAATCTAGAGGAGTGGATGGGGTGGGAGGTGGGAGGGAGGTTTAAGAAGGGGGGACATATGTATAACCTATGGCTGGCTCATGTTAATGTATGGCAGAAACCAACACAACATTGTAAAGCAATTATCCTCCAATTAAAAATAAATAAAATCACCTGTCACTTGCTTACCTAATATGCCTAATAAATTGTCCAAATAATAGAAATATTTATCAGCTTCTTAGCTGTTCTATCAGCGCAAAGACATCCAAGCTGATAAAGCTGACTGTAGCAAAGCTGGCCATAGGTTCAGCAAAGATAATCTTTTATCTTTTTCTTACCAGTTCATTGAATGATAGTGTCAAAATTCGATTTGTTTCAAGGATGGTCATTTAGCCATGTTCCTCAAAATACAGAGGAAAAAAAGTTTCTTCTCTGTCCTTTTTCTTTATTTTTATGATCTTATTATTTTTTCTTGCTGAATAAGCCCCTTTCTTTTTTGTGAGTCTCTCTGGGATGGTGAGAGATGGCTATTCGGAACCTTATTTACACCCAGGTCCCCTCATGTTTCTGTGCTTCTGTAGCCCAGCTCTCCACCTGCCATTTATCATGGGCAGTGACTAAGACTTTGTAAGGGCAAAATAAATATTTGCTGAATAAATCCTCAGAGCTGCTACGACAAATGGAAAGTACTGGAGACAAAGAAGCAGTCTCTGATATAAAGTAGCTGCAGCTGGAAATACAGAAACTGCATGAAATTCCCACTCTTCTCCTCATAACTCCCCCAAATGGGAAAGGTTTCTTTTTTGTCTCTCTCTGTACTGAAGCTGAAAAACCATATACTTTTGGCTTTGTCTGATTTCAAAGACATTTTTCTGACCAATGTTTTTCTTATTTTCCTTCACTTCAGAGAAACCCGGGCACTTCATGCCCTTGGTAAAGATTCATTCTTTTCATTCAGTATCTCTGTGAGAATTTGCCAAAGCTTTTCTGCAAATACACCTGATAACTTTTGGCTCATTCATACCCAGAAAGCCTTCAGTGAAACAAAGTCAGGCACATTGACCTACCAACCAACCTAACAGAGGGAATCCTGGGAAATGGGCCACAGAAACAAGTGGGCTGAGAAGGTAGAAGTGAGAATGAAGCGCTAAGGAGGTGATGCCTCTGCATTCCTCTTGTTGTTAGGAGTGGAATGTAAGACAGAGGCTTTCTGCCATTTCTGACTTAACTCTGAGTATGGTTCACAGATAGTGGGCCAACATCCTTTTAACCTTTAGATTTCCAGTTTATTTCAGAAAATATAAGATCAATTTTCCAAGTAATTCAATCAGCTCATTGGGTTAATGCCCTTCATGGCTTCAAATATCTTCTCGTGCCTAATTCTATTACCCAAGACTTTGATCTTCAAAACTAAAGTCTGTGTTCCTCTCAGGGCTCTTCTGGGGGTAAATAGGTTGACCGAGTCAATGATGAATGAATCTTTATCTTTGGACACTCTAAGTTCTTCACATGATGGAACTAATAGAAATTAGAATAGACAAAGGAATTAGGAAAGACACATTTCAAATACCATGTTCTTTCAGTTGATATTCATTAAAAAGCATTAACATTAGTTGTGGTTCAGTTGCTCAGTCGTGTCTGACTCTGCGACTCCATGCATGGACTGCAGCACGCCAGGCTTTCCTGTCCTTCACTATCTCCCAGAGTTTTCTCAAAATCAGGTCCATTGAGTTGGTGATGCCATCCAACCATCTCATCCTCTGTCACCTCCATCTCCTCTTGCCTTCAATCTTTCCCAGCATCAGGGTCTTTTCCAATGAATCAGCTCTTCACATTAGGTGGCCAAAGTATTGGAACTTCAGCTTCAGCATCAGTCCTTCCAATGAATAGTTAGGGTTGATATCCTTGGGGAGTGACTTGTTTGATCTCCTTGCAGTCTAAAGAAATCTCAGGAGTCTTCTCCCGCACCACAGTTCAAAAGCATCAGTTCTTCAGTGCTCAGCCTTAGTAGATTTTCAAATACATACCAATCTGAAAAATGTGTTTTTTTGAAATTATTCATAGAAAATTATGCTTATGTTTTCCAGTGTTATCAATCACCTGAAATTTTCTGATGAGCACTCTTAAGACATTTTAAGAGGGGGAGGAGCCAAGATGGCGGAGGAGTAGGACGGGGAGACCACTTTCTCTCCTACAAATTCATCAAAAGAATAACTGAACGCAGAGCAAACTTCGCAAAACAACTTCTGATCGCTAGCTGAGGTCATCAGGCGCCCAGAAAAGCAGCCCATTGTCTTCGAAAGGAGGTAGGACAAAATATAAAAGATAAAAAGTGAGACAAAAGAGCTAAGGACGGAGATCCGTCCCGGGAGCTCTTAGGCGGCATCACTTGGGGTAGGGTCCGGGCCTGAGTGCCCTGAGGACAATCGGAGGGAGCTTCTGTGAGTTGCCAACATGAACTGTGGGAGACCAAAAGAAAGAGAGTAAATTAACCGGCCCGAACACACTGCCGGCCGTTCGCAGAACAAAGAGACCGAGAGGGTCCAGAGAGGAGCTCGCAGGCTGCGGACCGGCCCAGCTCCGCCGGAGGCAGGAGGCAGGGGGGAGGGGAAGGTCGCGGCGAGACACAGGGCGCAGGCACCCGACCGGCGCGGGCGGGGACTGGGGCTGGGGACGTGGAGGGCAGAAGGCGCGCGCACCCGACTGGCGCCAGCGGAAACTGAGACTGGGTCCGCGGAGGGGAGGGGGCGCGCCACACCTGGGGGGGGGGGGGTGCGCCCACCAAGCCCCTGGCTGCCTGGACCGCTCTGACGGGGAAGGCACAGAGAGCAGGCGCAGCTTTTCCTTCCGTGCTTTTGTGGAACACCCGAGGGCTGGAACCTCGCGCAGCGCTGGGGCGCTCCATATAGAACAGCCGGGAGCCTGAGCAGCGCAGACGGAGAGAGCAGCGTCAGCCCCTCCCGGCAGCCCCAGCCCATCCCCGCGGCGCAAGCCCGTCCCCACAGCGCCAGCCCCGCCCCGCAGCGCAAGCCCCTCCCCGCAGAGCTACGGAACTAGCTACCTGAATAAGAGTCCACCTCCGCCCGCCTGCGTCAGGGCGGAAATGAGGCTCTGAAGAGACCGGCAAACAGAAGCCAAATAAACAAAGGGAACCGCTTCAGAAGGGACTGGTGCAACAGATTAAAATCCCTCTAGGAAACATTGACTACACCGGAGGAGCCTGTAGATATCGAGAAGCGTAAGCTGGAACGAGGAGCTATCTGAAACTGAGCCGAACCCACACTGACCGCAACAGCTCCAGAGAAACTCCTAGATATAATTTTACTTTTTTCTTTTTTTTTATTTTTTTTATTTTTTTCTTTTTTTTTCTTTTTTCTTTTTTATTTTTTCTCTTTTATTTTCCTTTAAAATCCCCTATTACTCCCCCATTACTCCTTAACTTTCATTTCCATAGACTTTTACGATTTTTTAATTAGGGGGAAAAAAAAAATTTTTTTTTTCTTTTTTTTTTTTTCTTTTTCTTTCTTTTTTTTCTTTCCTTTTTCTCTTCTATTTTCTATTTTTCTTTTTCTCTTATTTCTTTTAAAGTCCTCTAGTACTCCTCTACTACTCCTTAATTTTCATTTTCAATACACTATAACCTTACAAAAAAAAAAAGAAGAGAAGCTCTATTTTTAAACTGAAGATTATTCTCTCCCAATCTTGACTCTCTGTTTTCTACCTCAGAACACCTCTATTTCCTCCTTTCCCCTTCTCTTCCCAATCCAATTCTGTGAATCTTTGTAGGTGACTGGGCTACGGAGAACACTCTGGGAACAGACAGCTGCGTAGATCTGTCTCTCTCCTCTTGAGACCCCCTTTTTCTCCTCCTGTTCATCTCTATCTCCCTCCTCCCTCTCCTCTTCTTCATGTGACTCTGTGAACCTCTCTGGCTGTCCCTAACGGGGGAGAATCTTTTAGCCATTAACCTAGAAGTTTTCTTATCAGGGCTGTATAGTTGGAGAAGTCCTGAGACTACAGGAAGAATAAAACTGAAATCCAGAGGCAGGAGACTTAAGCCCAAAACCTGAGAACACCAAGACATTTTAAGACTTTTAAGACATTTCAGACACTTTGCCGAAGTTTGTAATTGTATGCTTAATGAAAGCACGCACAGTGGAAGAGGAAGTTATCCTGGCTTGGTGATGTAATGTTGGGCAGTGATATAAAAAGCAGTGCAGAAACAGAGTTTTCTAGATGCTGTGCACAGACAGGGTCCCTGGGAGCCCAGGGAAACCATGCTGGAATTTGCTGCAGTTCCATCTGTTCTTGCCCATTTCTGATAAGATATGGAATCCTTGAGTAATTAAATCAGAGCTGTAATCTCCCCACTAGAGAGCCTGTCCTTGACATTAACAGTGGTGTTGCCTCGTTAAATCCATTACCTGAGCTTCCTTCCCCCTGACAACCACACAGGTTCCTCCAAGGCCATTTGCCAGATAATGTGAATGAGCAAACATGAAGAAGACAGGCTTGCACAATACTTGATAATATACATATGACAATTATCATGGCTATTTTTGACTCTTGCAGAATGACAGTGGGAATAAAGAGGCATGGAGAAATCTACGGCTTAAGTGTGCTTAGTTTTGGGGTGAAAGTAGAGATAAGGGCTGGTGCAGTTTAAAAATAAATGATTCTGTTGCCATGGTTTCCCTCTTTATAAATTCTTTTCAACACGAATTGCTGTTGTTGTGTTTAATTTTAGATTCATGCAGATTTTCGACAAATAAGAATCCCTATACATCTGAGAAATGGTTTTTCAAAAGCTGCAGGAAGAGATGTTTGGCAGTCTGTCTTAAACACTTCTGAGCAGAATAAACTGCAGGGTTCTGGCTATAGACAACTACCAAAGGAAAGCAAATAAAGAGAATGAGAACTTAGAGAACACATAAGACTACATTTAACCTTATGATTAAAAAGGAATTCACGTTACTGCAAGCTTTAAGAGAAAATGTTGAGCCTTAAAGATGGCCTCTCAATAGTGGGGGCCATAGGGAGACAGATGTCCCTCCTAGGAAGTAAGTCTCTGGACAACCAACCGGTAAATGTCAATTTTGCTAAATATGCATTTATTAATATCAAAGGGTCTAATTGTGTTTTCAAAATCTGTTCTTTACCTCAAATACAGTTGAATTCTTGAATAGGATGTCAGAATTGTTTATACCTGCTCAAAAAATAGCTCTGCTTCATTCTTTTTTTCAATTTAGTAATGGTTATTTCAAACTTGGATATTCTATGACAAACCCAGACAGCATATTAAAAAGAAGAGACATCACCTTACTGACAAAGGCCAATATAGTCAAAGCTATGGTTTTTCCAGTAGGCATGTACGGATGTGAGAGCTGGACCATAAAGAAGGCTGAGCACCAAAGAATTGATGCTTTTGAACTGTGGCACTGGAGAGGACTCTTGAGGACAGCAAGGAGATCAAACCAGTCAATCCTAAAGGAAACCAACCCTGAATATTCACTGAAAGGACTGATGCTGAAGCTCCAATACTTTGGCCACCTGATGTGACGAGCCGACTCATTGGAAAAGACCCTCATGCTGGGAAAGGATGGAGGAAAGAGGAGAAGGGGGCGATTAAGGATAAGATGCTTTGATGGTATCACTGATTCAATGGACATGAGTTTGAGCTAACTCCATGAGATAGTGAAGGACAGGGAAGACTGGTGTGCTGCACTCCCTGGGGTGGCAAAGAGTCAGACACGACCTATGGACTGAATAACAGTGATTCCAAACTTGGAAAAGCATAAACAAAAAGGAAGGGCTGACTTTACCAAAGAAATTCTTCTTCCTCACCCATTTATTACAGGATTTTTTAAATAGTAAATTCCTGTACCACAGTTAAAATAGGACTTGATTTTAAAAAGAAGGAGAGGATAAAATTACTTGGGCAGAAATGCATTATAATACACTTATTATGTAAGCAGTAGACACTGAAATGTTGATAAATGTTTGTTTCAAGAGTAAATTTAATGGTGTATTTAAAATTTTGTTTTTGCTATTCATTTTCTTTTTCTAAGGATTTTGAGGTGAATCTCAATAATCCAGCAAATGAAAAATCCAGAAGTTAGAATACATTAAGATAGTAAAGGTAGGAATTTCTTTTATCTGAGAGGAAATGAGTGAACCATATTTGTCTTTATAAACTTATTTTCTAATTTGGTTACTCTGATTTATTACAGAAATTAATCAACTGTTTTGTTAATTGTACATTTGCCATTTAGTCATTCAATTTCTGTTTTCATTTTTTCTTTTAAAAAAACTGAAAGCTCAGAAAATAAAAAGTAATTCTTGAAATATTTTACTCCAATTAAAGTTGAAACAGAAGTTTGTGGTATTTCTCTTTTTTAAAATTGAAGTATAGTTGATTTACAATATTATACTTGTTTCAGGTGTACTCCATAATGTTTTTGCAGATCATATTCCATTTTAAGTTATTACAAGATAATGGCTATAATTCCCTGTGCTAGTATACCCTTGTTGCTTATTATTTTACCCATAGTAGTTTGACCTGTTCACCTCATATCCCTACTTTGTCCCTCCCCCTTTTCCCTCTCCCCTTTGGTTACTGCAAGTTTGCTTTCTGTATCTGTGAATCTGTTTCTGTTTTGCATATGCATTTATTTCTATTATTTTTTTTGATTCCACATATAAGTGATATCATACAGCACTTGTCTTTCTCTGTCATTTCACTAAGCATAATATTCTAGGGGTCCACCTACAGTGCTTGAATAAACAGAAGTCCATTCTTTTCATGGCTGAGGAATATTTCATATATATATGTATATATATATATATATATATATATATATATATATACACATATACACACACAACACATTTTTATTCATTCATCTGTTGATGGGCACTTAGGTTACTTCAATGTCTCAGCTATAATGCTGCTTTGATCATTGGGGTGCATATATCTTTTCAAATAAGTGTTTGTGGTATTCCTCTTCATGTATCCTATATTAAAATTTATGCATAAGAATTTTAAAAAGTTTTGGAGGGTGTGTGTGTGTGTATTTGGAAAAGAGACAGGGGATTTGATGATTAAGATATTTCAACTAATAGCATAGATATAGCCCAAGTTAATGGAATGATTATATAAGTCTCCACTTCTCTCTGTGAGAGTATTATCTAATGTGTTATAATATTTCTATAATATAAAATCAGACAAAAACTATTGTGAAAAGTCACATGTTTTGAAATTTTCAGGCATAGATCAGAGCTGCTCCTCAGAGCAGACTTTATCAAATATTTACTTTTTCTAAAGGGGTTGGGATCGCCGAGGACCTCCTTCATTGATTTTTCTCTGAGTTTTGGACTTCCTAGTGTCACACACTATAAGGAACAAATCACTGTTGTATACAAGTCACCCAGTGTGTAGTATTTTGTTATAGCAGCCTGAACAGACTAAGAAAATTGAAATCTATTCAAAGGAAGAATGAAATGAGCTCTCTAGGACAGAAAATTATGATAAACTGAAACTAAGGATACACTAGATAAGCATAATAATAGGTTAGACACAACTGAAGAAAAGAAAATGACCTGAAAAATGGATCCAAGGACAAAATATCCAGTTTGACGTACAGAGGAAACAAAGCTAGAAAAGAGACTAAGAGAATACTGGACAAGATGTCAAAAATCTAACATGGCTTTCCAGGTGGCTCAGTGGTAAAGAACCCGCCTGCCAATGCAGGAGACTCAGGAGATGCAGGTGCGATCCTTGGGTCAGGAAGATCCCCTGGAGCAGGAAATGGAAACCCACTCCAGTATCTCTTGCCTGGAAAATCCCATGGACAGAGGAGCCTGGAAGGCTACAGTCAATGGGATCACAAAGAGTCAGACACAATTGAGTGACTGAGCAGGCATGCCTGCAAAGTCTAATATACCTGGATTATAGTCCCAAAAGGGAAGACAAGTGCAGAAGAGAGAATTAATATTTGAAGATATAATAGCCTAGAATTCTATAAACTAAATAAAAAACATCAAGTCACAAATTTAAAAAGCAATACGAACCTCAAGCATGATAAATACAAAGAAAAACACACCTAGGCAAAGTACCAAAATGTGTCGAAAACAAGTGACTTACCTGATGGTTGAGTGGTAAAGACTCCACCTGCCAATGCAGGAAACACAAGTTCAATCCCTGATCTGGGAAGATTCCACATGCCACAGAGCAACTAAGTCTGGGAACCACAACTACCGAGCCTGTGCTCTAGAGCTGAGGGCCGCAAATACTGAGCGCATGGTGCTACTGCTGAAGCCCACACGCCCTAGAGCCCGTGGTCTGCAGCAAGAGAAGCCGCCGCGATGAGCAGGCCATGCATTGTAGCCCCACTCACCACAACTAGAGGGAAGCCTGTGTCCAAAGCCCACACCAGCAGCACAGCCAAAAATAATAAATAAATAATTTCTTTTTTAAAAAGAGGGAAAAGAAATAACTTTCAAAGCATCTAAAGAAAAATTACAGGCTTTTACTTTCAAGGAGCAAAATAATCCCTATAACAAATAATAGAAATAAGTGAAGCCAGAAAACATCTTCTAATTAAAAAAAAAAAAAACCACCAACTTAGAAATCTTTAATAAGTAAAAATATTCTTCTAAAATAAAGAAAAATGAAGACATTTTTACACAGACTAAAATATAACAGTTGTTGCCAACAGATTTGCATGTAAAAATATTATACATATTGTTTCAAGCAAAAGGAAACTTGTGATAGATGGAAGCACAGAAATGCAGGAAAGACAAACACAATGAAATCTTAAATAAGTGTGCAAGTTTAAATAAATAAATATTAACTGAAAATAATCATAATATTTTCACACTGTGTGGCAAAGAGTATTTATAGAATTAAAATGCATGACAGCGATTCAAAAGGCAAGGGGTGGCAATAAATGCTATTAAAATATAGCGTTCAAGATCCTCATATGGGCTTCCCAGGTGGCGTAGTAGTAAAGGACCCACTTGCCAATGTAGGAGACATAAGAGATTCAGGTTCGATCTCTGGGTTGGGAAGATCCCCTGGAGAAGGAAATGGCAACCCACTCCAGTATTCTTGCCTGGGAAATCCCATGGACAGAGGAGCCCGGTGGGCTACAGTTCATAGGGTCACAAACATTAGGACGGTCGCAAACAGTTGGACATGACTGAAACAACAGGGTCCTCATAGAGTCCAAGATTCCATTATATTAGACTCATAGGTCAAGGATTCATATTATAATTTCTAACAGAGTTAGTTAATGTGTAAGTAAAAACCTAAAGGAAAGAAAATGAAACAAGAAGAACAAATGAAAAACAAAATGAGACAATAGACTTAATGTCAAATGTATCAATGATTACATCACAAGTATTTAAATGGTCTAGTAGAAGTCTGAGGCAGTTCAATGGCTTTGAAAAACTTTTTGACAGTTTCTTACAAAACTAAATGTACATTTATCCTATGATCTCAAAATTTCAACCTGTTTTATTTCTCCCAAGAAAATGGAAATATATGCACATACACATGCTTTTAATAACTTTATGCATAACATGAAAAAACTGGAAACAATTCTATGTCGACAGAAAAACAATCATACAGTTTTATACTACTCAGCCATAAAAAAGAATATGTGACTGGAAAAAGTCAGTTTTCATTCCCATCCCAAAGAAAGGCAAAGAAAGACAATGCCAAAGAATGTTCAAACTACAGCACAATTGTACTCATTTCACACACTGGCAAAATAATTCTCAAAATTCTTCAAGCTAGGCTTCAACAGTACGTGAACTGTGAACTTTCAGATGTTCAAGCTGGATTTAGAAAAGGCAGAACAACCAAAAATCAAATTGCCAACATCCCTTGGACCACAGAAAAAGCAAGAGAATTCCAGAAAAACATCTACCTCTGCTTCATTGATATACCAAAGGCTTTGACTGTGTGGATCACAACAAACTGGAAAATTCTGAACGAGATGGGAATACCAGACCATCTTACCTGCCTCCTGAGAAATCTGTATGCAGGTCAAGATGTAACAGTTAGAACCCAACATGAAACAATGGACTTGTTCCAAATTGGGAAAGGAGTACGTCAAAGCTGTATATTGTCACCCTGCTTATTTAACTTATATGCAGAGTACATCATGCAAAATGCCAGGCTGGATGAAGCACAAACCGGAATCAAGATTGCCACGAGAAATATCAATAACCTCAGATATGCAGATGACACCACCCTTACTGCAGAAAGTGAAGAGGAACTACACAGCCTCTTGATGAAAGTGAAAGAGGAGAGTGAAAAAGCTGGCTTAACACTCAACATTCAAAAAACAACAAAAATCCATGCATAAAAATAGGTGGACTAAATACGCTTAAAAAAAAAGCTACCAGACTGGATATTTTTTAAAATCCAAGATAAATGCTGCTTAAAATACACATTAACAAAACTCATAAAAAGACGAAGATTGAAAGCAAAAGCATGAGACATTTTATGCAAATATCAATTTGAAGAAAGCTAGCATGTGTAAATTAATATCAAAGTAAAATTTAAGGAAAAAAAATTGCTAGACATAAAAAGTGATAGTCCCTCATGTTCCTCCACAAATAAAACAACTCTAAATTTGTATGCATCTAATAATATATATCCATAAAATATTTATTGTAAAAATTGCCAGAGTATAAAGAGAAGTAGAAAGGTCATTGTGAGAGATTTTAAACGTCTACCTCATGGAAAGAGGTAATGGAAAGAGAAATCAGACCAAAAAAAATCATTAAAGTTCTAAAAGATTTGAACAATTATTCTAATCCTCTTGACCTGATTGACAATATATAACAAAACACTAAGAATAGATGAATATACATTCTCTTTCAAATAAGCATTGAGTTGTTATCAAAACTGTCTGTGTGCATTTCTAGAAAGCAAGCTGCAACAAATTTCAAAGGAACTTAATCATACAGAGTATCTTCTCCACTATAAGAAAAGCCAGAAATCACTAACAGTCAAATCACTGTAAATTTACCTTACATTTGAAAATTAAGTAATTCAGAAAGGAAGGAAGGAAGGAGAAGAAAGAAAGAAAGGAGAGAAGGAAGGAAGAAGGAAGAAATTGGAATTCTTACATACTAATGAGAAGAGTCCACATTGGTATTATCACTTTTGAGAACAGGTAGTAACAAGTTGAAGGGCTTCCCAGGTGGCGCTAGTAGTAAAGAACCTGCCTGCCAATGCAGGTTAGATGGAAGAGACGCAGGTTTGATCAGGAAGATCCCCTGGAGGATAGCATGGCAACCCACTCCAGTGTTCTTGCCTGGAGAATCCCATGGACAGAGGAGCCTGGCAGGCTGCAGTCCACAGGGTCACAGAGAGTTGGACACGACTGAAGTGATTTAGCACACACACACACACACACACGGTAACAAACAAAACTGAAAAAATACATGCCCACCAAAGAGGCAATTCCACTACCAAGAAGGTACTCAAGAGAAATGCATACATAAAAACAAGCACAAAAATGTTTATGGAAACACTATTTCAAATAGTCCCAAATTTGTTGACATTCCCTTCAAATGATCATCAGACCATTACATGGACAATGGGCTATATTCCTAACATTCATTTGATATATATCATCACACAAAAATGAATGAACTATAGACATACACCAACAATTTGTATAATTATTAATTTTGAGTAAATAACACAAAAGTGTACATACTCTGTCTATATAAGGTTCATCTATATAAATTACGTTAATGGGTATCAGAATAGTAGATAACTCGGGGAAAAAAAGAACTGATAAATACTGTAAGAAGGCGGAAAGGGGGCTTGAGGGTGCTAGCAATGCTCTGTTTTCTGACATGGCAACTGGGTAGCGAAGAACTGGCATGTCCATTTTGTGAAAATTCATTAAGCTTTACACTTAGGATTTATGGAACTTCCTACATGCAAATATTATTTACAGTAAAAAGTTAAATAAAACTGTGAGGGAATTTCTTGTGAATATCTTCAGTAATGGCAAATGTTCACTTCGCTGAGGATGTGAGTAAACTTTTCTTAAAAAGTCAAAGGTAATTTTGAAGCTGATGAATAAAGTAGATGATTGAGGAAAGTCATTCTAACCAAAAAGGAAGTGCAGTTGTAATCTAACGAGATTGATTTTGTTATGAAGCACAGAAAATGGTCACAATAATATCATCCAAAAGAGGGTATCTAAGAATTTTAATCAATGGAATAAACTGGGAGGAATTACTGTACCATTTGTATGAAATCATGCTATTTGATCATGAAGGCATGCTTTTAACTGTATTTCTATATATAGCTTCTCATTTTGACCACTCCAAAAGTCTGGTGAAGTAAGGGTCATAATCACTTTGGGAAGACAGGCGCTAATATTCCATGAGTTTAAAATTTTTTGGAAGAGAGAGAGGAGGAGGAATTTTAGGAAGCTGGTCAAAAGGCAAAGACTTTCAGATAAGTACTAGGGAGGTAATAGACACCATGAGGACTGTAGTTAACACTGCTGGATGTGGTATGGGAAACTTGTTAAAAGGGTAGATCCTCAGCGCTCATCACAAAGAGAAATTTGTTTTCTTTTCTTTTTTCATCTAAAATATGGGCTTTCCAGATGACTCAGTGGTAGAGAATCTGACTGTCAATGCAGGAGACACAGGAGATGCCAGTTTGATCCCTGGGTTGGGAAGATCCCCTGAAGGAGGAAATGGCAACTGACTCCAGTATTATTGCCTAGGAAATCCCATGGACAAAGGAGGCTGACAGGCTACAGTTCGTGGGATTGGAGTGTCGGACAGGACTGAGCAACTGAGCACGCATGCATCTAAAATATATAAGATGATGGATGTTAATCAAACCTACTGCTGCCATCATTTTACAAAATATGTAAATCAAATATCATACTATACATCTTAAAAGTATACAGTGATGTATGTTCAGCTGTATCTCTATAAAACTGGGGAAAATATTAGAACTGAAGAGAGAGAGAGAGACAGACAGACAGAAAGATAGGTAAGCTCCCCAGTCAGTGAATCACCCAACATTACGCACTGTGGGAAACTGCTTCAGGCTGAATTTGTCCAGCATCTTCTGATTCCTGTCCACTTTCTAGTGCCATGAATTCCTGAGAGTAATAAGGATATCTGTATCTCTTTTTGTCTTTGAGTTGTTTCCTTACCTACACTACTGTTTTGAGCAATATGTTATGCTAAGCTTCTGATCTTATTAAGCTACATGCATGCATGTTACCACTTCAGCTGTGTCAGACTCTATAGGACCTTATGGACTGTAGTGCCCCGCCCACCTCCAGGCTCCTCTCTCTTTCCATGGGATTCTCCAGGCAAGGACACTGGAGTGGGTTGCCATGACCTCCTCCAGGGGATTTTCCTATCCCAGGGATCGAACCCAAGTCTCCTGCATTGCAGGTGGATTCTTTAACCACTGAGCCTCCTGGGAAGCCCAGCTTATAAAGCTCATTTATAGCATTTGTAAGGCAGTAATTTTAATGTAAGATCTAGCAGTTTTGTATATAGGTTTGTGTCATCCAGGAATGATAAAGTCAGTAAGAAAATTCTTTAAATCAATATTTTTTCTTGTACCATTGCCACCAATACCTTAATTTATCAAGTTTTCTTTCGGGGTGAATTGATTGATTCAATTATTTTCTTATGCAGAACTGGGCCACTATTTAAATCCAAGTACAGAGTCTCTCTTTCAAGTTTACTCACACATTTATTCATGTTTGAATGATAGCTCAAGCTACTTCTGATGAATTACTTTGTCCTCAGAGAATTAACTTGAAGCATAGAAAGATAACTTCCTTCCCCATACAATGCTTTTTACATAGTAGATGACCAAAAAAATATTTGCAGAATGAATGGATGGATGATTAATGAGACATAGCACTTTAAATAGAAGAGAAACACAGAGCATCCCACTATGTCAGGATTGTACCCTGGACATACTGTGTTTTCTCTGCTTTTTTAACAACTTACGCAGTTGTGCGAGACAATGCTGGGTATGCACCTGATACCATACACTCACATATAAGTGGGTGATTCTCATTTTTTCTGTTGAGTTTTGTAGCTTTTTGGTGTTTTTGTTTTTATATTTCATTGTGGAGAATCCACAAGACCTATGGAAATAATAACTAATAGGCATAACCAGAGCCAAATTAAACTTTTGTTGATGTATTTTAGAAAATGATGTTATTCTGGATTTCTTGTGAAAGAAGGGGAAAGACAATGATTATTCCTTTTTTTTTTTTTTTTTTCTTTTCTTCCTTTATTTTATTTTAGGCTCTTCTGGGCTTTATCTTTGTTGCTGCAAGTGGGCTTTCTCTAGCTGGGGAGAGCAGGGTGCTCGATGTGGTACACAGGCCTCTCACTGTGGTGATTTCTCTTGTTGCAGAGTACAGGCTAAGAGTGCACAGGCTTCAATAGTTGTGGCTCAGTAATTGGGCTCGCAGGCTCTTGAGCATAGGTTTGGGGCTTGGTAGTTGTGGCACATGGGCTTAGTAACTCTGTGGCATTTAGGATTTTCCTGGACCAGGGACCGAACCTGTGTCCCCTGCATTCTTAATCACGGGAAAGTCAGACACTGATAATTCTTTGTTCAGCTTTCTTGTCTCATATTTACAGCTGTGAGTTTTTAAAAATGGAGGCATATATATTTACATGAAAAGAGCACATGGCTAAAAAAATCTACAAAATTAGAGACGTTTTGTATTTCCAGCACTTTTTCCCTCCAATTTCAGCATATCAATTCAAATTGGAAAGAGATAGCTAATTCAAAAGATTAAAAAGAGAGTATTTACAGAACTATAGGAAAAGTTAAAATGGAGCTATCCTACAAAATAAAACATGCACTGAACATACAACTCAGCAATTGTACTTTTGGGCATTTGTCTTAGAGAGTAAAAACTTATGTTCATAGAAGATATATTCCTACAGCACAGAGCAAGGCAGAGAAAGGCAGAGATTTGACCTGGGGGCCAGGAAGCAGGGCACAAATAGAGAAACCCACACACCTCTTCTACATTCAAATGCTTCCCTCTAGTATAATATTTCCCAGAGTGAAATTTTTCTTTTAAAAGTAACATTTACATTTCTGAAATTTCACTACATGTTTTTCAGTTGTCTATGTACCCTTCCATCTGGCTGGCCCTAGAATCCAAACCATTCTATTTGTTGTGAACACTTATTTAAAGCTTTTGTCTAGTAAAATACCTAGTACACCAGATAATTTCATTTCTTAAATTTTAATTAAGGGTATTTATTAAGCTCTCACAGTGAGCAAGCTGCTGTGATAAGTCTTACCAGGGGTATGATTAAGTGGGAAAATCAAGAAGGGCATTTTCCTGACCTCAAAGTTGTTCATAACCCTGTGCAGAACATAGAAATATGTACCAAAAAACCCCACCAAAACATGGAACAAACTAAAAGGAAGAGAAAATTGAGTCTTTAATCAGGTATAAAACTCTAAATTGAAATACTGACATCATTAGGCATGGAACTTTACATTTCCATAGTGAGTCATGTAAGTGTTTGTGGTGGTGGGCAGGGATGCAATGCTTTGGAATCTCACCCCAGAAAAGTAGTTAGCCCAGTCCTGGGATGCCTTTGCATTTCTGAGGCAAACTAGGCTTTCTTTTACTCTTCATCATTTTCCTAGGAAACTCAAGATGATTTTTGCCAAAATCACCTTGTCCCTCTTCTTGTTTCATGTTGCAACTTTCTGGACTTCATCGATCTTTCAGCCTTAATACCTGATCAAATCTTCTCCTGTTTTCCAAGCATATCACAACCTTTGAAGAGAAACCAACTTACCATATGATCATAGTTTTTTAACAAGAGAGGAGAGATTATGTAGATCATTATGAATTTTGAAATATAGGCCACTTAGGACATCACTGTGACATGAAGGCATGTTTTTCATTTGAATTCCAATTTTTTGAATGAAAGAAAGACCCAACTGGGGTTGTCCCAAGTGAAATAAATATCCTATAACCAACTTTGCAGTATTTTCATATGAGGAAATGTAAAAGGACCTGCATCTCCTCTGAAATATTTATTTAGACTTTTTTCTTTAAAACTGTGTTTTCTTTTATTTGACTGTCACCAGCAATCATAAAGAGTGATGAGTTTCCCCAATGGCTAGAAGTAAACAAGGTCTCTCATTAAGCAGCAAAAATTCAACAGTCATGGTTCTTTGTGCTCACTTTCCTTACACAATGACTTCTAATTTGTCCCACAGTTACTTTCAATGTAAAAGGAAGAATCTGACTTAAAATCAACACAATTAGCTCAGTTTTACAAAAACTGTTTGGCTCAAATAATTTATGTAGCATGAAGATGTCAAAAACACTTCAGATTTTTCTTATCTTCTAAAACAGATTTGCTTTGAAATCCAGTCTAACGAGTACATACATTTTGAGTCTATTAGTCTTTAATAAAAGATAGTGAATATTTTTATCACAGTGTCTCTGCAGGATAATACCACTACTCTGCATTTTAAAAAAGCATCTTTATCTTGAAAAAGTTGGCATATCTTTCATCTCGTATCCTCTTTCAGGGGCAGTAGAATCCATCTTGCAGATGAAGAACTGAGACGGAAACAAATGATTTGTTGTCTGAAGTGACATTTGCACAAGAGGCTGGCCCTGCATGAACTTAAGACCCTCACATCCAGCACCGCGTGCTCATAGAAATCAACACTACAGGAGGAACAGGGGTATAAAAGCTCCTATCTCCCTCTGCAATCTCAATAACAGTGGCCACTGCCTTTCTGAAGATGGCTGCTATGGGCACGCTTTAAAATTAGAAACTCAGGAAATCACGACAAAGGGTTTGGGTTTGTTTTCTGGGGAAGGAGGAAGTCAGGAGAACTCACAGCAGAATGCTAAACTGATCACTCCTGGAAGTCAAACTTTTCATCCCAAAATGACAGCCTTCCTAAAGGAAATAAATAACCCCTCCCATCCTGGTGGTTCAGATGGTAAAGAATCTACCTGTGATGCAGGAGACCAGGGTTCAATCCTTGCGTCAGGAAGATCTGGAGAAGGGAATGGCTACCCACTCCAGTTTTCTTTCCTGGAGAATTACGTGGAGAGGAGCCTAGCAGGCTATAGTCCATGGGATCACAAGGAGTCAGAAATAACTGAGCAACTAAAATGGACTCATTCAACATCCTGCATATTGCCAGGGAACTCCATGGAAAAAGAGGTGGGACCTAAGAAGTTGCCCCAGAGGCTGGATTCCCTGGGGCAAAGGGTGGGAAGGAGAGAAAGGGCTGGGAGAGACAGAAAAGCAGATGGTAGGTGATGAGCAGCCAGAGTTGGGTAAGAAAAGAATGCAGTTTAAAGAAAATGGGGAACTTACAAGATTGGCCACGAAGGCTGGAAAGTCCACCCAGTACTGCTCCCTGACGATGAAGTCATGTGTGCACTTTTAGTCACTCAGTTGTGTCCAACTCTTTGAGATCCCATGAACTGAAGGCCATGAGGGTCTTCTGTCCATGGGATTTTCTGGGCAAGAATACTGGAGTGGGATCATCCTGACCCAGGGATCAAACCCGCATCTCTTGTATCTCCTTCATTGCAGATGGATTCTTCACCCTCTGAGCCATCAGGGAAGCAATTCAAATCGAAGGAAAGAGGGCTCCGGGAGGGGAGGGCTGAGGCCAGACCTGTGGTTACTAACTCACAAAGGACGAAGAACAGGAAGATTTAAGTCCACTATCAAACAGAATTTCTGTAAACACTTCAACCCAAATGTTTAATCAATTCTTTGGTCAATGTTCATTGTATTCAATTGTTCCCTTTTTGTGACCAATCCCAGAGAGGCAACCTCAGTCTGTTATCCTTTGCGAAACTGCTGATGCTGGCTGGCCTCAGAAACAACAGCAGCAGCACAGGCGTTTTGAGGAAGGAAAGTAAAAACGGAACATCAAGTCGGGCCTTTTGGGAACTGGACGACTTTGGAGACGACTTGGTTGCCAGCTCCCAGCTCCTTTATCTCTTCCATCTCGAATTAGGAAGAAAAACCTGTTTTCCCTGACTGCATTCCTTTTCAAAAATTTTCCTTTCTCATACCCAGATGGTGCCCTTTGAACTTAAAAGCTAAAGACCTTTGTTCCCCACTGTAAACCGTCCCCATGGCCATGCTGCTTTTCCATTTAGCTGCCAAGCTGGGGAGAATTGGCAGTTATATCGGACAATTAGCACTTTGAAATATTATCCCAGCACATATGTAACAGGTTAGCACAGCGCCTGGACACGAATGGGAGCGCCTTCTTTCCCTCTGGGCACTACCCTAGGCTGGGCTAGTTGCATTTCTACCCCTGAGACAGGGAAAAGCCGGTGTTTGGGGTCCTAAGAGAGGATAGATGGAGAAAAAAAGAAAACTATGAGAGAATGTTGCTGGACTCTCATCTTAAAATTCAGTTTTAGACTGATAAGTCATTAAGCAAAGCCTAAAAACAAACAAAATTACAGGGAGAAAAAGACAACAGGAAATGAAAACATTAATATTGAAACCCCTAAAAGCAATCACCTTTATCTCTAGCTATAAAACAGTCCACATTCTAAAAAGTCAAGTCCAAAGTAGTACAGACACCAAACAAAGACCTATTAGTGGACTGTCACTATTAATAATTAGGGATGGCTGTAAGTTTTTCCCTAGCACTTTATTTATTACAATCAAAATGTTATCACCTAGAAAAAATAAGCAATAGCAGGGGCTGTTATTTATATAATCTGTGAAAATAAGCACTAACCCACTCCTCCAGTCCCTGAATAAAACCCAACATATGGTGGGTATTAAAAAGCAAATGCAGTCTATCGCAACTTTGTAAATTTCTGTTTGTTTTGTCAGGGAAACTCTCACTTAAAGGGAATTTTTCTGCTTCAATCTTCCTTTAAGAGATGAATTCTCTAAAACACTACCCACCGCTTTCAAGATCCTTAAATCCAGAGAAAAGTCGCTCTTAAAAAGTAGTCAGATTACCGTGGAAATAACACAATAATTTAGCCAGCTAAGAATTGAGTGGGTTGGGCTTCCCTGGTGATCAAATGGTTAATCCTCCTGCTAACGCAAGAGACCCAGGTTCCATCCTTGGTCTGGGAAGATCCCACATGTGGAGCAACTTAGTCTATGAGTGCAACTACTAAGCCAGAGCTCTAGAGCCCACATGCCACAACTACTGAAGGCTGTATGCTTAGAGTCCTTGCTCCGCAACAAGAGAAGCCACCTCAAGAAGCATTGTGCACAGCAATGAAGAGTAGCCCCTGCTTGCTGCAACTAGACAAAGTCCACATGCAGCAACAAAGACCCAGCGCAGCCAAAAATGAATAAATAAATCTTTAAAAGAAAACAAGACCCCAATCGAGTTTTTCTGGCTATTCCTCATAATGATTTCCTGACCAGAAGAGAATATAACTTCTAGCTTCACCCTGAGCTAATAAGTCAAGAGAAATTTGAGCCAATGCTTAAAGAGGACATGTATAATCCAGATTGTTATACAGAAAAAAAAATTTTTTTGCATTGTATTTGGTTGAGCTTTCAGAGTGTGATGAAAAGATTAGATCAGACAGCAATCAGAAGAGGTGGGTGTTAGCCTTAGATCTGCAAACTTGAACAATACCTCTCTGGTTCTCATTTTCCTCATCTGCAAAACAGGACAAGAGAATCCATTGGGCCAATCTTTATGTGAGAAAAGATTTCACAGCTATAATCAGATACACGTTATCCTCCACAGCTAGATACTATTCATTTAACAAACTTCTTTTGAGAGTTTCACCTTCCAAAAGGATTTTATTCCATTTGAATGTTTATTATTATTGGGGGTAGCCAAAATCTCTGGTATTTCTGAAAAGGATAAGAAGGGTTAAATCTCAGGTATCACAAAGCTCTCTTTATTCCTCTGACCTCTAAGCCCTTAGTTCTGGAAGTCCCGCCTCTCCTCTCCATGCAGACTGCTTGATCTCACTTGGGGTAGGGAAAGAGATGCTTCTAAATTTAGTCTAAGTGGATTTAACATATGGCATCATACCTTCCCGGGTCAAGAGGTCTTTGTGTTTCTGGAAAACTGGAAGACAGATTTTGCTGGGTGGGAGAAATTGGAGAAGGAAGCCCATTCAACTATTTGGAGAAAAACAGTGACTTGAGGATATGGGATTGCTTTAAACTAAATTTCTAAAAGAAAGCTATGCCCTGATGCTAAAAAGGCATCTTGATTTAGGCTGTGGAGATATTTCCCTGATGGCATCTAAGATATATTAAATTATTTGGCATTTGGTCCATGTGCGAAATGGACTTGGCTCTAAGGGAGTTAGTCAGGCTTGGGTTTGGTAAATTACCTTTATTGGATTTGAGGATAAAAAAATAGAAACACAAGGCGGGTTAAAAGAGAGGTTTTCTTTTCAAAAGATAAAGGGCAAAAATCAACAGAAAGAGGAGTAAGAAAAAAACAACAGTGAAATTAAGACTTTTAAATTGGAAACAATTTTTAATAAAACTGATTCAAATCTTGTACATTTCTTATTAAAAAAAAAAAAAAAAAAAAGACCTGCCTTTACTTTCACGTGTGTACGGGTGGCTTCATGTCAGCAAATTACTGCAATGTGTATTTCTGTGAACTTGAAATACTCATGAGTGGAAAACAAGTATGAAATGCCATATTTCCTTATGGCTTAAGTAAGGCACCATGATTCATGCTTTTATGTCTGTCTGGAACATCCACAAGTACTAACATTCTTGTAAATGTTTTTTGGGTTTTTTCCCCTCATTGCATCAAAGGCATAAAAAGAGTCCAAGAAAAGAACAGCTTTAGAGACAGAGATGAAATGGTGTAAAATCCAAAATGAAGGTGTATATGTGGTTCTGTGCAATAAAACTGTAATAGAAAGTACCATTGTAAACTATGTGAACACTGCCATCTAATGCATCGCTAAAAAGCAGCAAGGGCTTTGGAAAGTTATTCTGGGAAGCAAGAGAAACAGAAAATGACCACCTAATTAGGGACACTATTATCAGGATTTTACTTTAAATTGAATACAGTATTTAAATAACTCATGGTTCTTGTGCCTTATTTTTCAGCACACCAGGGGTATTTAGTTTCTAAATATGTGCCACCTCTCTTTTCTCATTTTCAAAGGATAGATTTTTTATTTTTCAAGTGCTGTGTAGCAAAAAGTATTTGCATTAAGAACTTTTTCTATCTGAGGATTACTTTGTAGCTTGGACAAAATAGGTCATCAAAATCTATCAATAGAAAAAAATCCAAAAACCTAGAACAGATCCAACAACCTGTCTTTATTCAATATGGGATGTGATTAAAATGTCGGATGCTATGTTAGAAGCTATCAATCCTGTATCCACTATGGCCATTTTTGTTGCTCCAAGACAACTTAGAAAAAAGTTTTTTGAAAAATTGTTCACCATGGATGAGGTAAAAGAAGCATACCATGCACACACACACACACACACAACACACATAACACATACAACACACACACACACATATAACAAAACTATCATAACTTCCCCTAGTCTTGTAAAGGAATATTTGGGGAAAAAATAATGAAAGATGTATCAGTGACTTCTAATATTAGAAGTTAGTAAAAAAGTCTTTACGAAAACTTCAAATGAGTCTGCCACAATCATTTATATAAACTCCATGAGCAAGTAAGTTGAAATAAACCTGTATTCTTAGGTTTCATTGCCAGGAAATAGTCGATGGTTATCTTGCTGCAACAATTCCCACCTTGAAGAAACTGAAAATCGCATTTACCAAGAAAGGATGAGTAGCAGGCCAGAGGAGAGAGGGTGCAGTAAACTTGATAAGCTTGGGGAAAGCATGCTGCTGTAAACTTCAGCTGACATGGGCCCTTCATAGTAGCGAAAGATATGTGTGGGTCAAGGCAGTTTTTTATACTGAGAGAGGTAAAATGTTTAGAAAATGATTGCATTTAAACTTCATTCATTCAGTTTGCTGAGCTAAGACCAAAGACAGATGGAGAGATCAATGAGATGATGTCGCTGTGTTTTAAAAATTACACCCCAGTGAGAGAAAAATGAATTTTGCCACCAAGGTCCGGTATCCAGGTTCACACTCAGGGTGTGTCCCCACAGGATCCAAGAATTTTCCAGACAGACCTGGGCTCACTGGATCTCTCCTACAGAGAAAAATGATGGAACAGATGAGGAGAGAGAAGATATCTTCATAAATAAGTAATATGTGTATATATTAAAAGTATGTATCTTACATAAATACACATGACATCATATATTCATACATACATAATATATGACATAATATGGGACACAAATACATAGTATATTTGAAAAGAGTTTAATAACTAGCAGAGCAGATACACAGTAATTATATTATTGAATGTGTAGATAATTATTGGATAAATGAATACACGGATCTATGATTAGTGTCATAAGAGAGGTGATGGGATTTCTTGAAAAGACAAATTGTTTCTGTTATTTTGGTAAGCTGGGATGTGGAGGAAAGATACAGGAGTTTAAGACTATAAATAAATATAAATATAAAATATAGTTGGGATTTGTGCAGCACACTGAAAGTCTGATAATATAAACCTAGGTAGTGACAATACTAAGTAAGGCCATTGAAGGCAGAAGAAATAAAGAATTTATTCTGCATGAATTTATTTCTGTTTGCCTGAATGATAGACAATATAAAACTGAGGGGGAAACTTTTACCTCACACCATATACAAAAATTAGCTCTAAATAGATCAATGGTGTAAATATGACTTAAACATGAGAAGAAAGCATAGAGGTAAATCTTCATGACAACATATTCTTAGATATGACAACAAAAGCACAAACAACAAAATTATAAATAAATTGTACTTCAGCAGAAATTAAAAGTTTCTGTGAATCAAATGATATTATCAAGAAAGTGAAAGGGCAACCAACAGAATGGAAGAAAAATACTTCTAATTCATACATCTGACAAGGGTCTGATAATCAGAATATACAAAGAACTCTTGGAACTCAAAAGCAAAAGGAAAAACAACACAATTAAAGGACGAACGACTTCCCAGTCCTTCCCAGCCAGTCAGTCAGTCAGTTCAGTCACTCAGTCGTGTCTGACTCTTTTCGACCCCATGAATTGCAGCATGCCAGGCCTCCCTGTCCATCACAAACTCACAGAGTTTACTCAAACTCATGCCCATCGAGTCGGTGATGCCATCCAGCCATCTCATCCTCTGTCGTCTCCTTCTCCTCCTGCCCCCAATCCCTCCCAGCATCAGGGTCTTTTCAAACGAGTCAGCTCTTCTCATCAGGTGGCCAAAGTATTGGAGTTTCAGCTTCAGCATCAGTCCTTCCAATGAACACCCAGGACTGATCTCCTTTAGGATGGACTGGTTGGATCTCCTTGCAGTCCAAGGGACTCTAAAGGGTCTTTTCCAACACCACAGTTCAAAAGCATCAATTTTTCGGCACTCAGCTTTCCTCATAGTCCAACTCTCATATCCATACATGACCACTGGAAAAACCACAGCCTTGACTAGACGGACCTTTGTTGGCAAAGTAATGTCTCTGCTTTTTAATATGCTATCTAGGATGGTCATAACTTTCCTTCCAAGGAGTAAGTGTCTTTTAATTTCATGGCTGCAATCACCATCTGCAGTGATTTTGGAGCCCCCCAAAATAAAAGTCTGACACTGTTTCCACTGTCTCCCCATCTATTTCCCATGAAGTGATGGGACCAGATGCCATGATCTTAGTTTTCTGAATGTTAGGCTCTAAGCCAACTTTTTCACTCTCCTCTTTCACTTTCATCAAGAGGCTTTTTAGTTCCTCTTCACTTTCTGCCATAAGGGTGGTGTCATCTGCATATCTGAGCTTATTGATATTTCTCCCGGCAGTCTTGATTCCAGCTTGCGCTTCTTCCAGCCCAGCGTTTCTCATGATGTACTCTTTTCCTTGACGTACTCCTTTTCCTATTTGAAACCAGTCTGTTGTTCCATGTCCAGTTCTAACTGTTGCTTCCTGACCTGCATACAGGTTTCTCAAGAGGCAGGTCAGGTGGTCTGATATCCCCATCTCTTTCAGAATTTTCCACAGTTTATTGTGGTCCACACAATCGAAGGTTTTGGTGTAGTCAATAAAGCAGAAATAGATGTTTTTCTGGAACTCTCTTGCTTTTTTGATGATCCAGTGGATGTTGGCAATTTGATCCCTTGTTCCTCTGCCTTTTCTAAAACCAGCTTGAGCATCTGGACGTTCTCAGTTTACATATTGCTTAAGCCTGGTTTGGAGAATTTTGAGCATTACTTTACTAGCGTATGAGATGAGTGCAATTGTGAGGTAGTTTGAGCATTCATGGGATTGCCTTTCTTAGGGACTGGAATGAAAACTGACCTTTTCCAGACCTGTGGGCACTGCTGAGTTTTCCAAATTTGCTGGCATATTGAGTGCGGCACTTTCACAGCATCATCTTTCAGGATGTAAAATAGCTCAACTGGAATTCCATCATATCCACTAGCTTTGTTCTTCCCAGAAGGTGCTAATAATAAAGAATCTACCTGCCAATGCAGGAGGCACGAGATGCGGGTCAATCCCTGATCTGGGAAGACCCCCTGGAGAGAAAATGGCACTCCACTCCAATATTCTTGCTGGAAGAATCCCATGGACAGAGAAGCCTGATGGGCTACAGTCCAGGGGGATCGCAAAGAGTCAGACATGACTGAGCACACAAACACAACACACAAAGGACTTAAATAGACATATCTACAAAGCATATGGAGAGAAGTACATTATTAGCCATTAAAGGAATGTAAATTGAAGCTGCAAAGAGGTACTTCACACCCATTAAAATGGCCATAATGGAAAAAAAAATAAAATAAAATAACAAGTGTTGGCAAGTATGTGGAGAAACTGGAATCCTCAATTGTTCCTGGTGGCAATGTTAAGTGGTTTAGCCACTGTGGCAAATAGTTTGGCAGTTCCTTAAAAAGTTGTTACATATAAAATTTCTTTATAACCCAGAAATTCCACTCCTGGGTATATATCCAAAAGATATAAAAGCAGGTACTCAAACAACTATATGTACATGCAAATTCACAGCAGCACTGTTCACAGCATCTAAAAACA
The DNA here is from genome assembly GCF_033118175.1 of Dama dama. Lineage (NCBI taxonomy): Eukaryota > Metazoa > Chordata > Mammalia > Artiodactyla > Cervidae > Dama > Dama dama. Next base: position 66,801,033 of record NC_083710.1, read on the forward strand.
ATCCTAAAGTCCATCCATGGGTGAATAGATAAACAAATGTGGCATATCTGTACCATGGAATATTATTTGGCCATGAAAAAGAATGAAGAGTTCATACTTGCTATAAGAGTGATGAAACACAAAAACTTTATGCTGAGTGAAAGAAGCTGCTAGACATAAAAGCTCACATATTGTGTAATTCCAAATATATGAAGTATCCAGAAGAGTCAAATCAATTTTCTGACAAAAAGCAGGTTGATGATTTCCAAAGGCTGAGGGGAGGGGAGAAAATGAGGAGTCACTACTCAATGGGTTTGGAGTTTCCTTTCAGAGTGAAAAAATGTTTTGGAAGTATGGAAAGAGATGGTGGTTGTACAACATTGTGAATGTACCAAATACCACTGAATTATTCACTTTAAAATAGCTAATTTTATTTTTCCTAAATTTCACCAAAATATTTTTTAAAAATCATTAAGGAAAAAAGAGCAGGATATAACACAGAAATATAAGCTAAACAATTGTTATTTGCTGTCAATCAAATGCATGTGCCAGGAAGAATCACACTTTGTTAAGTTCTTGGTTAGAAGAGCAACGTGAACATCTCCATGCTGAGGGACAAATGAAGTAGCTGCAGTGTGAGGTAGACATTGGACAGAGTGATAGGGAGAAAAACTACCTGTTCATAATTTTTAAACTAGTCCTGTTGTAGGAAGAACCATCCCAGGTCTTAGGCAACTCCCTGAGATGGTCACCCAGTGTGGGTTCTTGGCTTTGCACAGGAAAGAATTCTAGAATGAGCCATAGTAAAGTGAAAGAAGGTTTATTCAAGGAGATATATATTCCACAGACAAAGTGTGGACCATCTCAGAAGGCTGCTGCCACCACTGTTCAACTCTTTTGCAACCCCATAAACTGTGGCCTGCCAGGTTCCTCTGTCCATGGGATGCTCCAGGCAAGCATACTGGAGTGGGCTGCCACTCCCTTCTCCAGGGCATCTTCCTGGCCCAGGAATTGAATCCACATCTCCTGATTGACAGGCAGGTTGTTTACCACTGAGTCACCTGGGAAGTCCCTCTCAGAAGACTAGAGGGCCCAAAATATGGGGTAGTTAGCTTTTATGGGCTGGGTAATTTCATTGGCTAATGAATGGAAGGATTACAGTACTCCAACTGTTTTGGGCAAGGGCAGGGATTTCCAGGAGTTGGGATACAGCCCACGTGTTGACCATTTATGGTCGGCCCAGGAACCGCCATGGTACCTGTGGGTACGTCATTTACATGCTAATGTATTACAATGAGTATATAATGAGGTTTAAGGCCTACTGGAAGCTGAATCTTCTGCCATCTTGGACATAATTGGTTCTAAACGGTTTATGTCATATTCTCAATGACTATGTCAGTCTTTTCAAGGTTGGGCCCTGCCTGCTTCTTGTCTCAGTTCTATAGGAGTCTATGAAAAGTCCAAACTATGCTGGTGGCTGCAACAAGCATGGAAATGCCAGATTAGATGTAAGATATTAAGAAATTAATACGATATACTCAGGCCATTTCATCTAATGCATCTACTGTGGGGGTAAAATTTGCAGAGAATGGTTCCAATTGTCTTCCCCATAATTGAATGATATTGACTAAACTGACTGAAAAATACAAGGGCAGCGGCTCAGATTACAGAGCAGTGCAGACATTATTGCATTCATTCATGTGCACAAGGCATATGAAAAAGCAATCATAGGTATAATTACACAGGAGTGCGTGCATGCTATGTTGCTTGTCATGTCCAATTCTTTTCAACCCTGTGGACTGTAGCCTGCCACACTCCTCTGTCCATGGGGATTCTCCAGGTAAGAATACTGGAGGGGGTTGCCATTTCCTCCTCCAGGGGATCTTCCCAACCCAGGGATCGAACCCACGTCTCTTATGTCTCCTGCATTGACAGGCAGATTCTTTACCACTAGCGCCACCAGGGAAGCCCCAAACAGGAGCGCATCTGTGAGCAAGTTTCAGTTATTCACACTCTGTGTGTTCTCTCGAGGAGATGACCACAGGTTCTCACTTAGAAAATATTTATTGAGTCTATTCAATGTGCCAGGCACAATGCTAGACAGTGAGTTCACAAAGGTGAACAAGTTGAGTTTATAGTCAAGTGAAAAAGAACTAAACAGGAAATAATAATGGAGTTAAAAGGTGAGGATGATGATAAGTTCAGCCAATACCAGACATGGGGAAATGTCACCTGTAACAGGTGGGACGATGCGCAGATGAGACCAATAAAGACCTACTCAACTGAGAAGGGCAGGGTTATGCCCGGAGGAACCACAAAGGCATCTGTTCAATACCTGAGAATTAGTGAGAGGAGTGTTTCTATAACAATGAGCTTACTACCAGTGGGGAAGGAAATGATGCATTTTACATAAAAATTGATGGGCAGGTTTTATCTTGCAGGTGACAGAAGTTATCAGCACCTCAACTAGGATGCTAGTCCTCCACCTTCAGGCTCTGTAACTGCCCTTGGACTCTCAACACAGGTACTAGACAGGATCCTCCCTACAGTGGAATATTACTCAACCATAGAAAGAACAGAATCTTGCCATTTGCAACAACCTGGATGGGCCTGACGGAGAAGGCAATGGCACCCCACTCCAGTACTCTTGCCTGGAAAATCCCATGGACAGAGGAGCCTGGTGGGCTGCAGTCCATGGGGTCGCATAGAGTCGGACACGACTGAAGTGACTTAGCAGCAGCAGCAGGATGGGCCTGAAGGGCATTATGCTAAGTGAAATAAGCCAGATTGGGGAAGGCATAGTGAATGGCCTCACTTACATGTGTAAACTAAAAATGTTGAACTCCTAGGAGGTCAAAGGGTACCAACTTGCAGTTATAAGATGAATAAGCTCTGGGCATCTCAATGTACAGCTGGTGACTATAGTTAATACTACTGTGTTATATACCATCAGCTCTCTATTATGTTTGGGTTCCTCATCTGCAGATTCAACCAACTGCAGAACAAAAATATTTGGGAAAAAAAAATCTAGAAAGTTCCAAAAAGCAAAACTTGAATTGCTGTGAGCAGGCAAATATTTACATACCATTTACATTGTATTTAAAACTATTTACATAGTATTTGCATTGTAACAGGTATCATAAATAATCAAGAGCCGATTTAAAGTATACAGGAGGATGTGCGTAGGCTATATGCAAATACTAAGCTAGTTTATATAAGGGACTTGAACAACCTCAGATTTTAGTATCCAAGAGCAGTCCTGGAACCACTGTACCTTAGATACCAAGGACCAACTGTACTTGGAATTTGCTAAGAGAATAAAACTTAACTGTTCTTACAGCACACCTAAAACAATGGTAACTATGTGAGGTGATGGATGTGTTAATTAAATTGATTGGGGTAATCATTTGACAATAGCTCAGATGGTAAAGAACCTGTCTACAATGCAGGAGACCTGGTTTCGATTCCTGGGTCGGTAAGACCCCCCCTGAAGAAGGGAATGGCAACCCACTCCAGTATTCTTGCCTGGAGAAACCCTTGGACAGAGGAGCCTGGTGGGCTACAACCTATAGGGTCACAAAGAGTTGGACAGGACTGAGTGACTAACACAACCACATCTATATATATATATATATTAAGAGTAAGTCATCATACAAATATACAATTTTTATGTGTTAATTATACATCAATAAAGCTGGAAATGTTTTTTTTTTAAATCCTCCCTGATGCATACATACTCTAATTCACACTCATTTCCTATATTGTCTAGTGATGTCAAATTTTTGTCTAGTCCCTTTTTGGTGATTCTGTCCACCAAAAGGATAGGTTTCTATCGTTTTACTATATTGGCTTGCTTTTAATGTTTTTATTTAATAAATAATGCTTTTGTGTTTTAAAATATTTTATATTTTACTTTTTAATATAAAAGGAACAGGAATATACAAGAGGAACAGGAAGTAAAGTGATATGTTCAATTAATAAACAGCTTTCAGTTCATACAAATTAATCATTTCGTGTCTAAAAGTTGGGGCTTTTTCCTTCACAAACTCCCCTGTCAGCAAAGCAATCTACGTTAGGGGAAAAAATGTTCTGTTTAAACTATCTAAATGCCTTCATTTAGAAAGATACTCAAATGACTCTTTCTGGGAGACACTTTATCCATGTCAGATTTCTAACAGCTTTTTCACTCAGTATTCATCTAACTCTGTACTCCACTTGTGGGCTATGGAATTGGCTTTTGTGATATTAACTACACATTTATTTATTTCCTTATTTTGTTGTCGTGTAGGCTCTAAGCTGTGTCTGACTCTTTTGAGACCCCATGAACTGTAGCCTGCCCGGCTCTTCTGTCCGCGGGATTTCCTAGGCAAGAACACTGGAGCGGAATGCCATCTTCTTCTCCAGAGAATCTTCCTGACCCAGAGACTGAACCCAAATCCTTTAAGTTGGTGATAATGACCATCTCTTACTTATGTTCTGCCTGTGGGTTATGGTTGGTTTGTTTGTCATCATTTTTTATGTGTATGGTTCTTCAGAGACAGGACAGGGAGATTCAGATTTAAATAGCCACCATTATTCTCCAGGAACCTACACGTTCTTAAAAATATGATAAAATTCTAACTGAATAGGGAATGCTTTATTCTGAATTGCTTTATAAGCTTCCAGTATTCAAATATAAAATATTCAACTGAAATATTTATTTCGAAACTACTGTAAGTTACCTGTTGACTCCCTGTGATGGTAGCAATATACTGTTATTGTAGCACAGGCTTTCATGATTATTGATCTGCTGCTGCATAATGTAATGGGTTGTTGTTGCTATTGTTGTTGTTGGGTTGCTAAGTTGTGTCTGACTCTTTGCAACCCCATTAACTGCAGCACACCAGTCTTCCCTGTCCTTCACTGTCTCCCTGAATTTGCTCAAATTCATGTCCATCGAGTCAGTGATGCCATCCAACCATTTCATCCTCTGTCACCCCCTTCTCCTCTTACCCTCAATCTTTCTGCATCAAGATCTTTTCCAATGAGTCAGTTCTTAGCAACAGGTGGCCAAAATACTGGAGCTTCAGCATCATCTAATGGGTTAGATAAGAATAAAGCAGTCTTTCTTATTTCTCAAGTAGAAATTTTATTTCTGGTACCTCCTAAAGGGAAGAACTTATTCCAATCACAGTACAAGTTGGAAAAAGTATTTTAAATGCCTCAAAAAGTAATTCTTACCAACTTTATTTTTATCAATACCTTTACCTTCTCTATCATATCTTCTTCATTTTCCTTCTACCCTAAATCTCTAGTCTAATTATCTAAGAGACCCTTACTTCTTTCCTCCTAACCATCAAATTTCTCTAGCCCAGATACTAGAAATCCCAGCTGGGGAATTCTTCATTTCCATGGAGGCTGCCAGAATGGAGGAGGTTTGAGAAATGGGCAAGAGAGATGAAGGGGATCAAGAGGTGCAAACTTATAACATAAAGGTCATAAAGATGTCATATGTGGCTTGATGTCATCATGCCTATTGTCAATAGGCACTAATTTTGTACAGAAGACTTGAAAGCTGCTGAGAGAGTAAATCCTAAAGGTTAGGTCAGTATAGTGACAGATGGTAACTAGATTTATTATGCTGATTATTAAACAGTAGTATTTTATATCAATCAAATAATGTCAGTACTATTTCATAATATTTAGTATAGAAATATCAAATCATTATGTTATGTACCTGAAACCAATATGTCAATTATACCTTGATAAAAAAGATTTTTTAAGAATGTTTGAGTACAATCATATAAATCACATATTTTAAGTTATAAACATGAATATAAACTAGCAGATGACAAACTCTCTTCCCTTCATTTATAAGGAGATAATTTCCACCACACAAACATTCTTACTAGGAAATTCACGTTCTACAAGTGCTTAGTTACATTTTGTTAGATACTCAAATATTCTTTTATATTTTCTGCTTTTGACTATTATTCTTGTAGAAGAGTATTAAACTGACTTGAACCTGCTCATCTCATTTTAGATGGTGCTAAACAGAGTTAATGCCACTTGGTTACATACTTAGGAGCTATACTTACTGAGGAGTGTTAGATGTACCACACTGCAACATTGCAAAACACAAGGAAAACAGGAGAAGCTCCAATTCTTTCTGCTTGTATCCATCAAGCCAATCTTCTCTTTGTTATTGCTGTTCTAAGGTCTCTTTTTCTACTTTCCTTTTTGGTCAATCTCTTTCTCCAAAATGTTGGCTATATAGAAACAACTACAACTGGTGTACTTCAGGTTACCCTTATTCTCCTTCAGGGTTCTCCTTCCTCTGGTCTACTTGGGGAAAGAAGAGCTGGTTCCTATCTATTCCTAAGTCACTTTCCCTCTGTGCTATTTCCATATCCCCCTTGAGACCTCTACTCTCTTGGATAGCAATCACCCCCACCCATTCACACCCCAGAAGGTCATTAAATCAAGGGGACATGTAGCATTCTTTAATGGAGATTTGGAACAAACTCCTTAAAATTAAACACTAGGCATTCCACACTTAGAAGGCCCCCAACTATCTCCATCACTAGAGAAGATTCACCCTTCTAAGGTGGTGATCTTCTAGCATACTGCAAGTCCTGTTCTGTCTCTCTCACTTCTAGGAAGATCCCATCATTCAATTTCTCTTCATTTTATTTGCAGCAAATTTACCAATCTTCTCTTTTGTTGTCCCCTTCTGAATAATTTAAGCATTAGCTCCCAAGGTCAGGCCTTTAAAATTTTTCTTAAATGAAGTCTCCAGAGAAAAATTATGTTACTCCCCTAGGGGCAAAAGCAGCTATGTTATTTGTAATTTTTAACTAGTCTGTTTCCCCCTCCTTGCTATTTGATTTTTCTCAAAAACAGCTCATTTGGTCCTTTATGTCAGGGTCATAATAACTAAAGGTAGTCTATGAATACCCTCAAGGCTTAGAAGAGCTGTTACAAGAGAAAGAATTTATAATGCTCTAACTTGAGGTCACAGAAGATACAACAGTGATGAAAGAATTAAAATATTCATTTTCTGTTTCAATACAAATCCCTCAGAGATTGAAAAAAAAAAATAGTAACACTTCTCTTTTTCTGTTTCCAAGTTGAAGCAGTGCAGAAACTTTAGGCTGATGGTGACAAAGTCATTAATTCAACAGTACACTAAATAAATGAAATAAGCAAACGCCTTGTAAAAGTACAAGGCGATCATGGTTATGATTAGGGGAAGCCAAGGTGCAGAACACCCAGAGAGAGAGCTGTCGGAAGTATTAAAGCCTCCATATGTGGCCCACCTGGCTGCGAAAGAAATCTGGAGAAGCAGTGAAGTGAATAAATCAGGAAAGTAGATCAAAGAAAGCTGGAGAGTGAGATAAATGTAAGTGAATTAGAAGAAAGGGAGAAAACTCTTCTATAATATGACCAAAATTTTGAGGAAGCTAAAATGTAAGATAACAATTAAGGGAAATAAAGATCAAGAGTCTGTATATTTCATATATATGATTAGCCTGTTTACAAATTGTTCTAAAGTGTAGCAGTCAGTATCAGGAAGGGTCCTTAGTGGCAAACAACAGAAATCAATTCAAGTTTAAGCAAAACAATAAATTGCTAAAAGATATATGTCTAGTATCTTAAAGACTTGATTTGAGGGAGGCTGGGGGGCAGCTGGAGAATTAGTCTCAGAAGTGGACAGCACCCAAGGGAGAGGAGGTGGCCTCCATGCCCCCACTGAGCCGGGTTCAGTTCAGTTCAGTTCAGTTGCTCAGTCGTGTCCGACTCTTTGCGACCCCATGAACCACAGCACGCCAGGCCTCCCTGTCCATCACCAACTCCCGGAGTCTACCCAAACCCATGTACATCGGGTCGGTGATGCCATCCAAACATCTCATCCTCTTTTGTCCCCTTTCTCCTCCTGCCCTCAATCTTTCCCAGCATCAAGGTCTTTTCAAATGAGTCAGCTCTTCGCATCAGGTGGCCAAAGTATTGGAGTTTCAACATTAGCTTCAACATCAGTCCTTCCAATGAACACCTAGGACTGATCTTTAGGATGAACTGGTTGGATCTCCTTGCAATCCAAGGGACTCTCAAGAGTCTTCTCCAATACCACAGTTCAAAAGCATCAATTCTTCAGCGTTCAGCTCCCTTTATAGTCCAACTCTCACATCCATACATGACCACTGGAAAAACAATAGCCTTGACTAGACGGACCTTTGTTGGAAAAGTAATGTCTCTGCCTTTTAATATGTTGTCTAGGTTGTTCATAACTTTCCTTCCAAGGAGTAAGCATCTTTGCTCTATTATTAACAGCCCTCCCAGTGGGCACCCAAGCTTCATCTCCTCTAATGCTTCCATCATTGCTGTGGGAAATTCCTCAATGGCCACTTTTCCCCTTGAGATTCAAAAGTGCATGAACTTATTTGTGAAGCAGAAATAAAGACACAGAAGTAGAGAACAAACCTATGGACACCAAGGTGGAAAGGGGTGGGATGGATCAGGAGATTGGGATTGACACATATATACACTACTATGTATAAAAGATATAACTAATGAGAATTGACTGTATAGCACAGGGAACTCTACTCAATACTCTGCGATGACCTAGATTGGAAGGAAACCCAAGGAAGAAGGGAAGGAGGTATACACTGATTCACTTCACTGCACAGCAGAGATTAATGCAACATTGTAAAGCAACTATACTCAAGTAAAATAAATAAATATAAAATAAGAAGGGTAACAGAAAAAGAAAGCAAGCTGGGGGCAGCAGTGGGTGGGAGGGGAATAGCATCGTTAAGCAACTTTAAGGACACGATAAATATTACGGTCATCAGAAAAAAGAAAGAAAGTTCAAAGCCCCAGGCATGAACCTCTACTTGCTGACTGGGCCTGTGTCATATGACCACTTCTAGGACGTGGGAGAGAAAGAGAGAAATTGCTGTGTCTCTCACCACACAGACTGGGGGATTTCCTCAAAAAGAGAAGTCTCTGCTCTACCTTCCCACCAAATAAGACACATCAAATGCCCTCTATAAATACTGAATGTTTGACAGTGCTAGCAATTTAGCTTAGTTGGATTAATAAATGGAAACAGAATTCAGTTTTCCTGACTGACCTGCCCCTCACAAAAGAAGAAAGGAAAAGGAGGATGGGGTCCCCAGGCTGGAGGTGGGGGGCAATCATGTGTGGGGGTGAGGAGCAAAGGCTTTGAAGTCCAGGATTTAAGATTTAAATCTCAGTTATAACATTTACTATCTTTGAACTTGGGTAAATCTGTTACAGCGTCAGATGGGTGATAGTTAAAATAGAAATGAAAAGACTATTATCCATCTCTTAGAATTATTCTGAGGATGAAATTTAAAAATGCATCCCACTTGCTTACTGTTTGCCTGGAACATGAACAAGTGCTCATAAAACGTCAGCCACTCTAACCACTTAAGCTGTGTAGCTCCACCCTGCTCTGACAGGGTGGCCGACACATGCAGTGACTCGGAACAGATTCCCCATCTTTTGATTTCTCTTCCTCCCAGAGCGAAGGGGAATCCTGAAGGAAGCCTTCTGCCTGCAGTGATCTTGACTCTTTTCTGAGTTTTTCTTACTTGACTCCCTTGATTCTGAGCCTCAGTCTCCTGAGACTGCTACCTTAAGAATTAAAGGTATTCTACCTTTGTCTGCATTCCTGAGTTTCATGTTTGGCTAAAAATCCTAACTATGCCAGCAGCCCTTTCTGGTACTACTGTCCTGCTCTTCTCTTGCTAGTCACCTGACCATCAGTCTCTAGCTCCTTTGTGACTGGATCCCACTACCATGAACTTGAACTTGAAAGTCAATGGTCTTGATTCTCAATCACATTCTATCATTCATAAGTAGTGTGACCTTAGACAAGTTACTTAACCTCTCTGGACCTTATATCTGCATTATTTGTACAAAGAGGATGCTAATGAACCTGGCACATAAAAATTACTGTTGATCAATAGCTCAATGAGTGTTCTTCATTATGAATAGGCAAAGCTTCTGGTGGGATATGTGAATGCACACTCAGTCATGTCCAACTCTTTGCGACCCTATGGACTGTAGCCCACCAGGCTCCTCTGTCCATGGGATTTTCCAGGCAAGAATCCTGGAGTGAGTTGCTATTTCCTCCTCCACAGGATCTTTCTGACCCAGGAATCGAACCCACGACTCCTGTGTCTCCTGCACTGCAGGCAGATTCTTTACCGCTGAGCCACCAGGGAAGCCTCTGGTGGGACACTATAACAGAAAAGGCTCTACAACTGATTTTCTCATGAGGGGTTACAATAAGAAATTCATAGAAGATGTGCTAGCCAGAGTATCTATAAGAAACTAAGATTAAGATCACCCCACTAGGGAACTTCATAAAATGATCCTAAAACTGATGGAGAGAGACTTTTTCCATTCATTTCAGCCCTGTGGATCATAATGGAAGATGCAACCACAGGTGCCAAGAAACAGGACAGCATTCTAGAACTGGGTCCCATCACAGAATTGGAGACCAGTCCCTCCAGGTTTCTGGGACTCATTCTACCCAAGGAACAGGGGCCGACCTTGTGTGCACTGTGGAATCATTTGTGGAGTTTTTCAAAAGCACCAGTCTTCAGGTCCCACCCGAAAAGTCTAACATTTAACTGGATGGAACAGAGGAAGTAATAAAATTCAAAATACAAAAATTTTGTTTTAGAAAGAAAGGTAGAGAGGGAAGGAGAGAGGAAGGAATTGCTGATCTGGGAAGTTACAGTTTGAGATCATCTAGATCGTGTGCTTCCTGGAAGTGCCCTGTAATCTGTGAAGACAAGATAAAAACTCTTGATAAATTCCTGTATCTGATGCTGTTGATGAGCTTGAATAGCTCAGACTTTCACCATCAAGAAACTCTTACCAAAGTCTAAACTAAATCCCCACTTCCTGTTGAAAGCTAAGTCCCATTACTCCAGTGCTTAGCTCAGAGGAAACAAGACCTGCTCATGACGTTTACCCTTCTCCATCCTTGAAGTGTCATCTCATTTTACTTATGTGAATTCTTTTTGTGCTTAATGAAATTGATTTGCCTTTTCTACTGAACTGCAGTGTGAATCAGCTCTCAAGCAACTCAGGGCAGTACCTTCTTGCTTCCTAAGCCAGATTTTACTGTAAGAGCCAGCTGTCTGGGCCTGAAGGGCACCAAGGAAGTGGTATGGCAGGACCCAGCATCTGGCCTCCACTCAGACCAACCATTAAACTGACCTGTGGCTACAAGCCCTTGATAGCAGCCTGACTTTATTAAACTTTTCTGCCAATCCTGGGAAATGAAAAACGAGTCTTTGGCAATCTTCAGTCTGACTCAGTGTACATTTACGCCAAGGTATAAAATACAATAGCCACTGTTACTGAGCATCTAGAGTATGCCAAAGATGTTGTAAGAATTAAAGGAGAAAACTTATAGACAGATCACATTGCCAGGAACAGAGTCATCTCAATAAATGGTGACTGGTATTGGCATTATTACCAATCCTGAAAGTGGCCTTAAGAGGGTGACATGATTATTCTCATTTTACAAGGATGAAATCAATGTTTAGAAAGGTTCCACCACTTGCCCAGGGTTGCACAGTTCGTCAGTGGAAGGGCAGTCATTAAATGCAGGGGAACCTTTTAACAATAGAACCTTGCCCAAGATGGAGTGCACAGTACATTTGTGACCATTTATGGTAGTTTCCCATGGTTGGGGAGAAGGTTTCATAGAGACTACAATAAAATACTTCCAAGTCTTTTGCACAGCATCACAAATCACCTAAACAATAATCCTCCAGTAGACCACTGCTTCTTTGGGGTGTGTGTGTGTGCAAATCACACATGGGTATGCACACATAGACAATGTGATTTATTGGCTTAATGGTAACAGGAGAAAGAGATAGGTGATGAACTGGATTAAATAGTGGCCGTAGCACAAATTGATCACATTCAGATATTAATCAATATCATCCATTTCAATTCTCTATTTATTATCAAGGGCATATCATGTGCTTGAAAGTGTGCACTAAATTCCATGGAGGATATAAATAAAAAGAAAAAAAATGGCAGTGTCCCAGCACTCAGAAATTGTCATGTGATTAAAACCCTCTATGAAATAGGGAATCCAACAATATAAGAAACCATTCATTAAAGTGTTCAACTAAACATAAAATTAAATACTAAAATGTATAATAGCTACCTTCAGGATGAGTTAGGGAAAGAAAAGAGTTGGACCATTACAAAGGAAGTCTTCGTAAAGGAAGAGATGTGAGAGATGAACACTGAGGATTTAAAGCCAAATAGAGAAAAGGATGTGAGTGTCCTTCCCTTTCATCCCAGGCCTGTTAGGTATCAGCCTGAGCAAAGCACTGAGGTCAGGAATTCATTTAATTATTCATTCATCTACCATGTAAACCTAATATATGTCAGACTTCTAGTAAAAAGAGAAATCAGCATGATGTATATGACGGACAACAAAGAAGCTACATGAGAGAACAGAGACTTTGATGGGGGGTCTTGAGGAAAAGGACACAGAGATTGGGTGGGATGAAATTCTGCACACCCAGAGAGATAGAAATGGGATGACCCATGAGAAACTGCTCTGAACTACTGAGGAGAAAAAAAGATACAGTGAAAGTGGTGTAAGAGAAAAACCTATAGAGGAGCAAGGCTCTGGTTACTTGGTGCCAGGCTAAGACACAAACATCTGCACACACTACCCGTGGTCACATGTATATACACAGGGAGAAGCTGAGAAACCTTTTGCCTACTTGATTTGGCCATGCTAAATATTCAAGAAAAATATTGCTGGCAATGGATACTCTTGAAGGCAAAAACAAGTCAGTAATCCTCAATTCTGGTTTTCAGTTGGAAATTGAATAGCCATGGTCTAGCTCCTTTAGGAAATGTTCTCTGACACCACCATCCTTAACACAGGTTTGTTCTTCCATTATTGGTAAACAGAAACTATGAGGAAATTTTCATCTGTACCCAGAAATCTATGTATTTAGTTAAAGAAGGGATTTTCCTCTGAAGAGACATAAGGCAATGAGGTGTGAATGCAAAATCTTTTCAATAAAATTAAACAAATTCAAACAGTTTCATGTGCTTCACAGCTACTAAAAAGGCACAAAGATCAAATCTTATTTTCCTATTGTCAGAACTAGGGTCTAATTCTTATAAAAATTCCATGACACCCAAGTTAATTAGTATAAATCTGCCTTAAATGGCAGTTGGCTTCATTAAATGGCAGAAAAACATTTTAGAATGACGCTCTTAGCAGGGAAGGATGTGCATATTACCAAAGAATGGCTTTCATTTTAGAATCCCAGGAAGAATTCCACACAGCAGCAAACATAATTCCACTCAAACCATATGAAATCATTATATACCTAAATAGCTACAAAGCTTTGCTTGTAAAAATAACAGTAAATGCAGGACTTCTAATGAATAAAAATGAAGTTTAAATCTATATCAAGTATTGGCTTGGCAGCTAACAGCTTTGGTCTAAATCTCAGTTGATGTCCTTCTCTCTTAGCTCCAGACCACATGGGTTTGCTTTTTCCCATTACGAGTCTAGTAAATATGGGTGCAACTATCCCAAACACCAGTCAGTCAAGCAAAAGGAGATGTATCAATATTACTCTCAACCTAGCATGTCTATGGGTACACCAGGAGCTTCCGCAGAGACAAAAGTGGCCTGAGACTTCACAATATGAATGATGTCATGGAGACCACTCTGCCCTTTCCTACTGATATCAGCAGACAAGGGAATCAGCCAAGAACAGAAGCAGAAACGGCAGACAGACAAACCTGCTGCAGCCAGTCTCCAACAGTTTCACTAGTTTGGTTCAACGGTTTCTGGAGAAATGGAAGCTATTGCTCCAAATGACTCCTGACAATTTTTAGAGTCACTCAAGCTTCCTACACTGTTGCCCCTTCAATTGCTCACAAAAGAAGGGGCCAGCAAAGTCAGCTACAGATTGCGAAGAAAGGAGCTGGCTTTTGCTTTTTGTCACATTAACAGGAATCATGGGAAGCAAGGAGTTTAGATGATCAGACACGAGAGTGATTAGAGCAATGCCGTACCTGCTTGCTTTTTCTAGTATTGATACACTGACTGGCCCTGCATCTTGAAATACACAGCTATTAATATCTCTCTCATTTCAAAGGCAGAAAGGAACTTAAGAATATTACTGGAATATATATATGTATATATGTAATATGTATATGGAATATGTAATATGGAATATGTATATGTATGTGGAATATGGAATATATATATGTAATATATGTGTAAATATATATGTGTGTGTGTGTATATATATATATATATATATATATATATATATATATATATATATGTATAATTGTTGTTCAGTCACTAACTCATGTCTGATTCTTTGTGACCCCATGGATGGCAGCACACCAGGCTCCTCTACCCTTCACTACCTCTCAGAGTTTACTCAAATTCTTGTACATTGAGTCAGTGATGCTACCTAATCAGTTCATCCTTTGCCACCCCCTTCTCCTTTGGTTTTCAATCCTTCCCAGAATCGGGGTCTTTTCCAATGAGCCAGCTCTTTGCATCAGGTGGTCAAACTATTGGAGCTTCAGCATCAGTCCTTCCAAAGAATATTCAGGGTTGGTTTCCTTTAGGATGGACTAGTTTGATCTTCTTGCTGTCCAAGGGGCTTTCAGAAGTCTTCTCCAGCACAATTAGAAAGCATCAATTCTTCAGGACTCAGCCTTCTTTATGGTCCAACTCTCATATCCATACATGACTACTGGAAAAAACATAGCTTTGACTATATGGGCCTTTATATACACATGCATATACATATATGAGGCTTCACCACTTGCTCAGCAGTAAAGAATCCGGCTGCAATGCAGAAGTCTCAGGAGACACAGGTTTGATCCCTGTGTCAGGAAAATCCCCAGGAGGAGGGCATGGCACCCCACTCCAGTATTCTCGCCTGGAGACTCCCATAGACAGAGGAGCCTGGCAGGCTACAGTTCATAGGGTTGCAAAGAGTTACACATGATTAAATTAACTTAGCACACATATATAGATATATAAAGAATTTCCTTTGCTCTGTATGGCTGAAGATACTATTCTGCTTAAGCATTTTTAATCACTAATAAGCAAATGCTTATAAAATTCTCATTTAAGTCAATATTAGTTTTATTCAGTTGCTATCTCACGTTAGCTCCCTCTGATTGCCCTCAGGGCATTCGGGCCCGGTCCTTACCCTAAGCTATGCTGCCCACTCCTCTCCGTTCAGGCCCCATTTGCTGGTGGCAGATGGGAGCGTCTGGGGTACTTTTCTGCTGGGAGTTGCTTTTAGGCATGTAATCTGTGAGTTTTATTTATTTTTCCTCCCAGTTATGTTGCCCTCCGAGATTTGAAAACTTCCCCCAGACCCGCCAGTGAGAGGGTTTCCTGGTGTTTGGAAACTTCCTCTATTACGACTCCCTTCCTGGGACGGGTCTCCGTCCCTAGCTCTTTGGTCTCTCTTTTTATCTTTTATATTTTTTCCTACCTCCTTTTGAAGACAATGGGCTGCTTTTCTGGGTGCTTGATGTCCTCTGCTAGCAATCAGAAGTTGTTCTGTGCAGTTTGCTCAGCGTTCAAATGTTCTTTTGATGAATTTGTAGGGGAGAAAGCGGTCTCCCCGTCCTATTCCTCTGCCATCTTAGCTACCCCCGCCCCCAGTTTTATTTAAAAAAGGTAACATTTTACTATGATTTACCTCTTGAATTTAATAGTATCTAATGAGTTTTAAATGACAATTTAAAGAACACTCAAACTACCGCACAATTGCACTCATCTCACACACTAGTAAGGTAATGCTCAAAATTCTCCAAGCCAGGCTTAAGGAATATGTGAACTGAGAACATCCATATGTTCAAGCTGGTTTTAGAAAAGGCAGAGGAACCAGAGATCAAATTGCCAATATCTGCTGGATCATCAAAAAAGCAAGAGAATTCCAGAAAAACATCTATTTCTGCTTTATTGACTACGCCAAAGCCTGTGACTGTGTGGATCACAATAAACTGTGGAAAATTCTGAAAGGGATGGGAATACCAGACCATCTGACCTGCCTCCTGAGAAACCTGTATGCAGGTCAGGATGCAACAGTTAGAACTGGACATGGAACAACAGACTGGTTCCAAATAGGAAAAGGAGTACGTCAAGGCTGTATATTGTCACCCTGCTTATTTCACTTATATGCAGAGTACATCATGAGAAACGCTGGGCTGGATGAAGCACAAGCTGGAATCAAGATTGCCAGGAGAAATATCAATAACCTCAGATATGCAGATGACACCACCCTTATGGCAGAAAGTGAAGAGGAACTAAAAAGCCTCTTGATGAAAGTGAAAGAGGAGAGTGAAGAAGTTGGCTTAAAGCCTAACATTCAGAAAACTAAGATCATGGCATCTGGTCCCATCACCTCATGGGAAATAGATGGGGAGACAGTGGAAACAGTGGCAGACTTTATTTTTGGGGGATCCAAAATCACTGCAGATGGTGACTGCAGCCATGAAATTAAAAGACATTTACTCCTTGGAAGGAAAGTTATGACCAACCTAGGCAGCATATTAAAATGCAGAGACATTACTTTGCCAACAAAGGTCCATCTAGTCAAGGCTATGGTTTTTCCAGTGGTCATGTATGAATGTGAGAGTTGGACTGTGAAGAAAGCTGAGTGCTGAAAAATTGATGCTTTTGAACTGTGGTGTTGGAGAAGACTCTTGAGAGTCCCTTGGACTGCAGGGAGATCCAACCAGTCCATCCTAAAGGAGATCAGTCCTGGGTGTTCATGGAAAGACTGATGCTGAAGCTGAAACTCCAATACTTTGGCCACCTCATGCAAAGAGTTGACTTGCTGGAAAAGACCCTGATGCTGGGAGGGATTGGGAGCAGGAGGAGAAGGGGACGACAGAGGATGAGATGGCTGGATGGCATCACTGACTCGACGGGCATGAGTTTGAGTAAACTCCGGGAGTTTGTGACGGACAGGGAGCCCTGGCGTGCTGTGATTCATGGGGTCGCAAAGAGTCGGACACGACTGAGCGACTGAACTGAACTGAATGAGTTTTAATATATTAATCTAGCCTAAAAAAAAAAAAAAAAACCCACAAAGGCAGAGAGCATATACCAACCTACCCATGTGCAATGGGAGATGCCCACATTGACCTAGGATGCCTAATCTGATTTATCTTTTTAATTTATTTTTTAATTGGAGGAAAATTGATTTACAATGTTGCAATGGTTTCTGCCACATAACAACACAAATCAGCCATGATTATACATGTATCACTTTCCTCTTGAGCCTCCCTCCCATCCCCCCATCCCACCCCTCTATGTCATCACAGGGCACCAAGCTGGGCTCCTGGTGTCATATAGAAGCTTCTCATCAGCTATCTATTTTACACATGGTGGTGTATATATGTCTATTAGATTATCAGCAAAGGAAAAGGTACACATCAACTGTTCACATTAAGTCACTGTACCTAGGTCACACACAGTCCATTTAGCAAGTTTTCTATGCCACTGGTCCTCAATAGAAGTGGTTTCAGTGTCCCAGACGGAGGCATGTTCTGAATCAAAGGTGAGAGTCTCAGTTCCCCACACCCAAAAAGGCAGGTGGACAAGAGGTAAATAATATTAGAGACCATATAATACACAGCCTTAAGCTGGGCTTCATAAGGAATAAATTTTTTAATATCCCTTAAGATTTGGAGGCTCTTATTGAGAAAAACAAAATCTATATACACAAAATACAGATCAAATGCTACAGCAAGATCACCAACTGACTTTCTCAGGTCATGTTGCATTTACAAAATATAATTTATGTCATGAGGCAGTATGTTCACTCCTTAAAAACCTCACATTCAGCAAAATCATATATGAAAAATGACCAGAGATTATGCAAAAAAATGAGATTATGGACAGACCACTCACAATCAAGTCAGTCCATAACAAGAACGTGTGCTAACAGAAACAATAATGATCTTAAGAAAAATACTAGTTTCATTTAAAAGCCATTGACATTCCCAATAAATAGAGAAACACTAAGTGAACACATCAGTGGAAGAAGATGTAAGGAAGAGCTGAGGCTGTTGAGTTGTGGAAAAAAGATCAAAATGGCCAAATGTTGGGGAGAGTCGCAAAATCGGGACTTCTAAGACAAAGCCCATGCCCACACTGACTCAGCAGGAAGAGTGTAGTGTAATGAATGCCAAGCATGGACTCTTTTCCTCTATAGCACAAATACATAATATCTGTGTGTCACTTGATGGTGTAAAACAGTAATCCGCTGGGGCAAGCCACACATAGACTGACCTATGTGACTGATGCATTACTATGATATCCTTCTATTACCCACCACGAATAACCTAGTTCTCCACACAGAAATGGGTTGTGGTAGTGGTAAAGAATCCACCTGTCAATGCACCAGACCTAAGAGACAAGGATTCAGTCCCTGGGTGGGGAAGATCCCCTGGACAAGGAAATGGCGACCCACTCCAGTACTGTGGCCTGCAGAACCCCATGGACAGAGGAGCCTGGCAGGCTACAGTCAGCATGCACGCATGCCACACAGAAACAAAAGTTTTAGCAGAGATCAAATGTCCTGTTAATTTTCTTCCCTTACCCAAGCCCCCACTGAACTCCTATCAGTTTCTCCCATTGTTACAAAAGTGATGCTATTACCTGAATACCCCAAGCTTGAATTACATTTTTTTTCACTCCATCTTATTTTTGAATAGCAAGTGGCAAGAGTATTTCATTTACCATCAGAAAGCACCACACCAGCTTTCAGGTCCTCTTTCCTGTCAAGGTGTGGTTGAAGAAAGAACCAACAAGTCAGCTGGAGAGACAAAACACAGGAGAGGGGCAGCTCTTGGTTTCTCTCACCAATGTGAACCCGAGAGTTAGACCTGGGAGTCATGACCAGAGCGGGAAATGAGTGAGTGTAGAGCCACTAGGTTCTCTGCCAAGTATTAATACGGATCGTGTTATACTACCCAAGGGCTAAGTGGGAAATGCTAGACTCTGTGTCAGAACGATTCAAGGAAAAGAGCCAGGGAAACAACAAAGAGAAAAAGCAGAACTGGAAAGGCGGATGCAGTCTGGCCAAGACTCATCCTTCATTTACATGAATCAAGATTCATTTACAGGGACCCCCCTGGTGGTCCAGTGGTTAAGGCTTTGCAGTTCCACTGCGGGGGGTGCAGGTTCAGCCCCTGGTTGGGGAATGAAGATCCTGCACATCATGCATACAACCAAAAATAATAAAAATTAAAAGGAAAAGGTGCATTTACATCCCTTGTGTGTGAGTGCATTTACACCCCTTGTGCGTGAAGTGGGATTTATTTTAGGAAGTTCAGACGAGATTAACCACAACAGCCTCATATCTCCCTAAACTGTGGGTGCAGACTGACCATCAAAATCTAACCTTTCTCTCTCACCCAGTATACAGACAGTTGTCCTGGGCATGTCCCCTCCCAATTAGAACTATATATTCTAAGTTTACTTACTGTTAAGTGTGGCCACATGACTACACTGTCAGCAAAGGAATATAAACAGAAGTGATGAATGCCTTTTCAGCCTCATAATAAAATAAGGCTATACCTTAAAACCCTGAGCACATCTTTTCCATGAGCTCTCTCTTTCTTTCTTTCTTGCTGTTAACTCAGACATTGCAGCAACCTAGTTTCTTGATTGCCATGTAGGATGCCGGCACATGAAATTGGCAGAAAACTGGGTCCAAATAACTTTGAGGAGTATAGTTGCCCTACTGACCTGCAAATATTACCCAAGAAAGAAATCATTTCCCATATTCTTTAAGCCTCCATCCCTTGCAGTCTAGCTTATTTTAAATAATATACCTCCTGAGACATTCTATAGTCTATCTAGTCATATTTTTTCAGTTAGTTAATTATTTTAAAACCAATTTATTAAGCAAAAGACAATTTTTAATATTCAGTCTTGCCATTCCTGAGCAGAATAAAGTGAATCTCTTATGGATCTATTAATAAATGTACCTGAGCAGTGTTCTCCCAATGACATGGGATATTTGTTGATGTTGTTCCCTCCATCTGATGACATTCTTGAACATTCTTTAGCTGTTCCAAATTGTCACAGTTATAATTTTTGAGCCGAGGAAGTCAATAAAGCAAATTCTTATTTTATTTTTAAGAATACATGAGATAGAATACACAGAAATTTCTTTTAAAAACTAAGGAGGCTCTTGTGTTTTGAAATATTGAAGTGTTAGTTGCTCAGTCATGTCTGACTCTTTACCATCCCATGGACTGTAGTCCACCAGGCTCCTCTGTCGTGGAATTCTCCAGGCAAGAATACTGCAGTGGGTTGCCATTCCCTTCTCCACGGGATCTTCCCAACCCAAGGATCAAACCCAAGTCTCCTGCACTGCAGGCGAATTCTTTACTGTCTAAGCCACAAAAACTATAATAACTTACATTTTAAATATACATATGTATATGTACTGGAATATATATAATATTAAGTATAATTATAGATAAAGGTAGCATCTCAAATCAAGAAAAAAGACAGTTTATTCATAAAAATTGTGTTGGGTCTAACTCTCTATTTGAAAAACGCAGCAAAAATGAATCCCTACCTCATGTCTTAGAGCAAAATTATTTCCACACCAATTAGTAATAGAAGCTTAAATGAAAAATAAAATACAAATTTCATAGTGAATATTTATCTAACTTATCCAGCAAATGGAAAAGAATTTTTGATAATGATACACAGAAGTTTCAGAAGGAAAAATTAGTAATAGATTTGATTCTGCAAATATTTAAAATTTTTAATTCAGAGAAAACTGACAAAATATGAAAGTGTATACAAAGGAAATTGATGTCTTTAAAACTAAGAGTTACTAGGCAAAACATTTCAATAGAAAGTGAATAAAAGATTTTAATCAAGTTTTGGGATAGTAAATTAAAATTGACTGCAAATATGTAAAAATGTTCAGCTTCACTAACAATTCAAAATTTCAAATCAAAACAAAAATGAGAGGCTATATTCCAACCATTAGATTGGTAGGGAAGCTCATTCCCCTAGCAAGAGAACACACAGATTGGAGAGTAGGTATGAATTAAGGTTTATGAAATCTCGCCTCCCACTTGGACCACCTGCTCCTGTACCTCACCAGGAGCATGGCTTCCAGATTGACAGGATCTCTAACCTTCTCTGTGTTCTGATTCTCAGGGGTTTCAGCAGTTGTGTCTTTATTCACTCCTATAGTTCCTGATCACTTTTTCTGTTCATGTCAAAATTCCAGAAGCTCCTTTCTGATGTTCATACCCTTGAATATGATCATGTCCATAAAAACTGCCTTCATTAAATAATGACTTCCTTTTGGTAAAATTTAAATGACAACCCGTCAAAAGAAGATTTCCCAGCTAACTAGAGAGAAGAAAATTGGATAAGTGGGGATGCAGGAGGGATGAAGTTCAGGTCCACATGAGAGCATAACTGTTAATGGGATCACCCTGATAGAATATCCTTCCCTCTGCTTTATCCTCTCTCTGGATCATCTGCCTACAAGACAGACCCTCCTTTCCAGAGTATTTCCCCATGTGAGACTACATATGTCCCATTTCTCACTGATTGATAAGCAAATCAATCAAACTGACCCTGTAATGAATGAGGCTCTGGATGTACCCTTTACACCCTTGGGGAAAAGTGTCATTCTAAAGAGGTGGTTCCAATGGCTGTATTGCCAGCACTGTGGCCTGAGGTTCAGCCTTAGGAGCAGATGAGAATCACCTAAGAATGACATCAGAGCAGATTTTAAAACAGATCAAAATGGCCAGATGTCATGCCAACCTGGCCCTGGGGTTGGGCCATACTTTTCTGTTGTTTTTGTTCTTTAGTGTCTTAAAGTACCAGAGACGAATTTAATGCTAATGTTCAACATGGACTGAGTAAACAGTCCCTACAACAGTGTGGTCCCCAGATCAGCATCAAGATCACCTGCGAACTTGTCAGAAATGCAGATTCTCAGGTTTCTGAGAATCTTGTAGGCCCCCCAAACCTACAGAATCTGAAACCCCAAGGGCAGGGTGGAAGACTCTTTGTTAGCAATACCTCCGGGTGATTCTGACACACAGGCTCAAATTTGAAAACTACAGCATCAGAACAGTCATTTTGACATTTTGTGAGTCCCTACTCCGTCCGAGCACTCCGTCTATAAAAATGAAATAATGGTTTAAAAAAGTAATTTTGGTGTAATAAGTACCATTAGAAAAGAGAGACAACGCAATATAAAAGTCCAGAGGAAGAAACTACTAAAACTCAACGTAGGAAGGCTTTTTCAGCAGCCCTTTGATCAGTCTCTCAGACCAGGTGACCAATATTTGACGTTGACAAGGTCATGTCTGAGGGGTCATCACAGACCACAGGCTGGTGACCAAATATTCTATTTACTTTCCATCTTCTGATGAGAGATCTGCTACCCCAGTTACACAAAGTGAGCCTGAGACTGAGAGTAAGAAACGGCGAACTGAACTGCTTTATCGAGGCTTCCCTGGTGTCTAAGAGGGTAAAGAATCCGCCTGCAATGCAGGAGACCGAAGTTCAATCTCTGGTTTGGGAAGATCCCGTGGAGAAGGGAATGGTTACCCACTCGTGTTCTTGCCTGCCTTATCTGCTGGACGCCAGCCTCATGCTCAGAAGTCAACCGGTCAAGGTTTGCTGAATTTAAAGGCTCTGACCCAGCATGTTCAGCACTGAGCAACCAGAGCCCAAGTGAGACTGGGTTCCGACAGAAACACACGCACGCGCTAGCACACACGCACACTCTCTCTCACACACACACTCACTCTCTCTCTCACACACACACACACTCTCACACACACTCACACACACACACACACACTCTCACGCACACACTCTCACACACACACTCTCTCACACACACACACTCTCACACACACACACTCTCTCTCACACACACACACACACACACACACACACACACACACACACACACATCCTGGTGTGCTCCGTTACTTCCGGTCCAGGGCCAGCAATAGCCAAGCCCAGCTCCTCCCGCGCAACCCAAAGGAGCCAACCAGAAGCAAAAAGAAGTCAAGGGGCTGATCTGCCGCTGCTTTGCCGGAAGAAGCTTCCGAGACGGACGACGACGCCACGTTCCGGCCTGTTTGGCCGGGGGCCTCCGGGCCGGGGCGCGCTTCGGTCTCCGCCTCTGCCCGGCGCGTCCTCCGCGAGAGTGCGGCGCCCAGCCGCGGGCGCCCGGGGAACGCGGGGACCGGCCTCCGCCCCGGGTCGGACAGTCAGTGGGGTCTGATACACCGGGCCTGCCCGGGGAAGAGCGAGCCCCTTGCTGGCGGCCCCGCCGGCCAGAGTCGGCCCGCTTGGTCTCTGTTTGGCGGCCTGGATGCGCTGCGCGGGGAAACGGGATCCGGGCGCAGGGGAGCGGGCACCTCTCGGCCTCCGGGGTTCACCTCTCTTTCTTGCGCCGACTCCGTCCCCGTCCCCCTTCTTCCGCGTCCTCCCCTTCGCTAGTTCCTCCTTTTCTGCACCTCTCTGCAGCTCTCCTCCCAGACACGGGTTTTAATGGTGGGAGCCGCTGCCCTGCTGGACACCTGAGCTTGCGCTTTCCTGGAAGCGCCTTCCAAGGAGGGTTGAAAAAGAAATAGCAAAGGATAGAGCGGCTGGAGAGAATTAACAGAAGTGATTTTGGACATCTCCCACCCACCCCTACAGCACAACTGAAAACACAGTCCAGGAGAATCACTGCTGCTGAGCACAATTATCAAGCAGACTAAATAGATGCCCAGGACGTGGCTTTCTGGCAGGGAGGGGTGGGTCCAGCAAGGCTTAGAACACTGGTGTTCCGTCCTGATTGAAAGTGGTAATCACCTAGGAGACAAGGAGAGGTGATGGAGGGGTGCTGGCTTGAGTGTGTCTGTGTGTGTGCGCGCGCGCGCGCGCGCGTGCGCCCGCACAAAGTACCAGGGTTGGCGCTGGGATATATATATATGTATATATATATATACATCTCAACCATTTAAAACTATAAAAGCTATTCTTATGCTCTGAGATGGATCTGCACATATTTGGGATTTTTCATTTTGTTTTGATTTTTTTAGTTCCTGGGAGTGATACTAAGAGGCTGACATGATTCAGAACGACTGCTCTAGAGCAGTTTACAAAGTGTGACTTCAAGACCAGCCAGCGACACTGTCACATGGGAGTGTGTTAGAAAAGCAGCTTCCCCGGTCCCTTCCTGGGTCACTGGGTCAGGAACTGTGGGGTGAAGCCCAGCAGTTTGTGTGTCAACAAGCCTTCCAGATTACTTGCCTGCCTGCGTGCTGAGATTCAGGAACTGCTGGGGATTGGCTGGCCTGTGCTGCTCAGAGAGCGGAGGATGATTTGAATGTTTTTCAAGGGCTGTAAACAAACAAGACTGTGCACACAACCTAGGTGGCCTGCAAGGCCAAAAATATTTACCCATGTGGCCTCTTACAGAAAAAGACCCAGTTCTAGAGAAGAAGGTCTTATGGTGGAGACTCCAGACATTGGAGACAGGAGAACACAGAAATCCTGTGAAGTAGTGAGTTGCTGGGAAGTGCAGGGCAAGACAGGATAGAAAGATATAAAAAACAGAGAGAGGTAAAAAAAAAAAAAAAAACAGAGAGAGGGAAGCATGTTTGATTCTCATTCATGTGAAAGACCAGCCTTGCTTTAAAGGGTGTGCTATAATCTCTTGAGATCAAAGTACATTTTCTCTCTTTTTTTGTAGATGCACGTTAATATTAGCATCAAACAGATATGCAAGACAAGTCAACGTGTGGCACATGGGAGTCACAACAGTCTTCTCAGTGGACTATGACATCAGCTAGGTCCATACTCAGCTCTCAACTGGCACTTCTCCCTCTGCACATGACTGTTTATATGGTGGTTTGTTCTCCTCAAGCTCCTTGAAGACAGAAAATAGAGGTCATGTTTATCTTTGTGTTTATCACATTTTAGGACCTACTGTGACAGGCAGCCAATAGGTCCTTAAATGCGTATTACTCGATATGCTTACGTGTGGTTCCCCAAGATGTAATGGCAGCTCTCCATGTAAGTGCTAGGTTAGGTATTTGAAGAAACTGCCTGGACAATCCCAAGGACAGAGGAGCCTGGAGGGCTACAGTCCATGGGGTTGCAAAGAGTCGGAAACCACTAAAGCGACTTAGCACCTAGCATATACCAACTGTCAAATAAGAGACTGAATAAAGTAAAGGCTTTGAGACCTCTGAGATAGTGAACATTTTATATATATATGTATATAAAGTATTTTTTAAAAGAAATAAAGTTATCTCCTGCTTTTCGAATTTTATTCTTATGAAAGTTCTGCACCAGTTTTTCATGGCTGAAAGAAATCAGAAAAGGATTTTTGTTTTCACAGAAAAAAAAATGAAAATTGTGTTCAGCATCTGCTGAACTGCAACCCCCAGGAACAAGAGTGGCCCCGCCAAGCTCCTCCCCCAGAACCTACGCTCAGCACCTCAACACCCAGCCACCATAGCTTTGAACTGTCTGAGTATCTGTGCTTTATCTCGATTTATTTTGTGCATGCGTTAATAAGATGTATCCTAAGATATATGCTTCTTTGATTTAAGCCACTTCGGCTTCCAAAAGTTTTCATAGGAACACTCTCCTTCTTGGTATCAGGGGAAGCTTGTAATGTGTGTCTTTGATTAAACAGTGTTTCCCTGCATACAACAGGGCCTATCTTTAACCACTCAAAATCAATATTTCACTGGAGAAGCTTAATGTTGGTTCATGTTGCTAGTGTTATTTCTTCACCTGAGTCACCTCCCTATTCACCATTCTTCATAAGTTTAGCAAACTTAGCATATATGCTTAGATTTCAATTCTAAAGACCAGAATCACAGCATCCATTTCCACTGAATGATGTTTCTGGGTGCTGGCTGACAGCCAATACTAATACTACTTGGCTGCGGTGAAGCTAAGAGGAATCCTACTAAAAGAGAAAAAAATCCTAAATAACAGATATGTTCACACGTTGCTCTCCATTTAGTATGCAATCTGTTTTAAAATATGTGATTCTTTTAATCCAGAATTAATATAAAATATAAATTTATTTGCATTTCAGTACAGTCTTATGTATTTTAACAAGAAACTAAGTTTTCTATTGTCCGTGTGTGTAAGTTTCCCACCCCCCCCAAATGTCATATTGTACTTTTGGAAAGGAATTATTTAGAGATTTGGTAACCCTTTTCTGATAAAGCAAAAAGAAGCCACTGATTCAAAAGCATATGTCTGTTTCCTCAAAACTTAATCCCACTAGAATTAATGGTCCTATTTCAAAGTTTCTTCCTGCTATCCAGACACCTTATTTGCCACTGAACTAAGAATAGGTGTAGCCAACACCTGCATAATCTACTACAGTGAAATCCTGATATTTTTAAGATCTAGAAATTTAGCATTATCAAGCACAGAGCACCTAGGTAAATCCAGTTGGAGGCAGCCACCATTCGAAGTCTCATTTATGCATGTAACTGTAAAGACACAACTTCAGCTTGTGTCTTTGGCAGAATTAATTTTTAAAAAATCTATCAAATGACAATATCACTTCATGAAAATGATATGAATGTATGATGGTATAGGTTGAAGCTGCCTGGGAGGGTGAGGGATGGGACCAGGGTAAAGCAAGAGAGACTTTTCAGGCATGAACTTTAAGGAGGCATTCCCTCTCAGGACCCTGCAAGGGCCTTCTGTGCAGGCATCTTCCTTAACTCACTGTATTACTGGCTTTGTTTGATAGCTTGTGTAGTAAGTATTTTAAAGAGTAAGTACTGACTCACTTTTATGGCAGAAAGTGAAGAGGAACTAAAGAGCCTCTTGATGAAAGTGAAAGAGGAGAGTGAAAAAGTTGGCTTAAAGCTCAATATTCAGAAAACTGAGATCATGGCATCCGGTCCCATCACTTCATGGCAAACAGATGGGGAAACAGTGGAAACAGTGGCTGACTTTATTTTTTTGGGCTCCAAAATCACTGCAGATGGTGATTGCAGCCATGAAATTAAAAGACGCTTTACTCCTTGGAAGGAAAGTTCTCACCAACCCAGACAGCACATTAAAAAGGAGAGACGTCACTTTGTCAACAAAGATCTGTATAGTCAAGGCTATGGTTTTTCCAGAAGTCATGCATGGATGTGAGAGTTGGACTATAAAGAGAGCTGAGCACCGAAGAATTGATGCTTTTGAACTGTGGTGTTGGAGAAGACTCTTGAGAGTCCCTTGGACTGCAAAGAGATCCAACCAGTCCATACTAAAGGAGATCAGTCCTGGGTGTTCATTGGAAGGACCGATGTTAAAGCTGAAACTCCAATACTTTGGCCACCTGATGCAAAGAGCTGACTTGTTTGAAAAGACCCTGATGCTAGGAGGGATTGGGGGCAGGAGGAGAAGGGGATGACAGAGGATGAGATGGTTGGATGGCATCACTAACTCAATGGACACAGGTTTGGGTAAACTCCGGGAGTTGGTGATAGACAGGGAGGTCTGGTGTGCTGCAGTTCATGGGGTTGCAAAGAGTCAGACACAACTGAGTGACTAACACTTTCACTTTCTTTTATTGGCTCATTTTATCGATAAATTGTGTAGATGTTTTTAGCCCAAGTGCTGGTTCCATCCAAATCACATTTTCCAATATGCATATATATTCACACATGAATTGTCTGTAGGCATGGAGGATCTGAAGAGGCAAGGGTGCCAAGAACTGTTACAGAGAAACAGAACTGTCTGATAGAATTAATGAAACAAGCTTTTGAACTGTTGAGTAGAAAGCAGACACTGTCATCTGTGATACCATTTGGACAAGATGTATGTCTCCCTGGGCATCTCAAACAAATCACCACGTACAGAGCTCCCTGCCTGGCATCGCTAAAGAATTACCTGGCCTTCACAAGGAAGACCTCAGAACTCCCTTTGGAGTTTTCCAAGTTGAAGAGATATCCACACTATTGAAAATTGGTTGCTATGAAAGAATAACTCAGTCTGAGCTAAAATGCTTTGCAGACCATGAAGGAAAGCGGCAGAGCTGTAAACACTAACGGACCTTGTAAACAGTGGTTTCAGACATTACATCTCCCCACTGTGGCGATGAGGTTTTTTTTTTTTTCTTTCGTGTCAGTTGCAAGCCCTACAAAAAGTCACTGGGAGCTTCACTGAACACAAATGATAAATTTTATGGAATATAAGAGGGAAGGGGATGTCAGGAAGACTTAAAATGATACTTGCATTCAGATTACTTCAATTAAAAAAAATCTTTTAATTGAGGTTCAACTCTGTATTAGAAAGGTTATTTTAGGAAATGTTTAAATGACAAACCTGATTTCCATGAATTTGTTTTTCAGTCACTCAGTTGGGTCCAACTTTGCAACCCTATGGACTGCAGCATGCCAGGCTTCCCTGTTCTTCCCTATCTCCCAAAGCTTGCTCAAACTCATGTCCATTGAGTTGGTGATGCCATCCATGCCATGAATAGATGTTAACATTAGAATCCAGGGTTATTCTGTTTGATAATATATAAGAATGGGAGGAATAAATGAAGATAAGGTCAAATTTAAACATTGAAATGAATGCTATATCTTAGAAAATTAAAAGATATAAAACATTAAGTCACATCTAAAGTTCCTGAAATCCCAGTCTTGGAATGATGAAAACTATCCTATATTTAATTTTGACTGAATGACATAGAAGGCATAATGAAGGCAAGATCCATATACATGGATATAAATGTTCATATAAATACATAAATACAAATATATACTTAAATGTATGTATATGTGTGCATATGTGTGTTGGGGGGGGGGGTACAGACACACTTACATGTAACACACCCAGACCACAGTCAGTCTTATGAAGGCAATATTCTCTAAAGACAGCTACTTATTTTGTTTTCCTGCCTTTGAGCCCAGTACCTTTACTGAAATCATCAGGTAGAATCCTTTCAGTCCTTCCGTGTCTGCAACAATACAAGAGTATCTATAAAATTGCCTACAAGAGTTCCATAACTTAGAGCTTTAGGAAACAATAAAAGACTTCATGGAGAACGATTGAACTAGCATAGTAAAACCTTATATTCAGTTTTACTAATCAATAAACAGATGCACTGACACTGAATTACCTTAGGCAAGTTACTTAACATCTCTCAATTTCAGTTTACTCCGGAGGATCATAATAGGAAAGAATACCTTACTGTTATATGGTGGATGACATAAAATAATACAAATAAAGTACTTGGCATGTACCTAGCTTTTTAAATACTAGCTATTTTTTTCATCATCCATATCATAGAAAATAAACTTTCTCCTCATTGAGAATTGGCGAAAACCATTAGCTGGATAGGATACGAAGCATCTGATTTATGGTTCTCTTTTAATCTCTGGGTTCTGCTTCCCATGTTTGGAGTCCTTCACAGTGTTCTTCTCCTGGGGGTAGGATGCCTCCCAGCACCGGGGCTGAGAAGTCTCAGATGTTATCTGCAATATCTCAGCAGTTCCCATTCAATATCCCAGTCTTTTGTCTCCCACAGTACATGATCTTCCAACTCTCCTCCAAAGTGCCCCTCTGAATGCCTGCCAAGGATTACTCATGTCCCTGAAAATGGCTTCTCTCTCCGTGCCTCCTGTCACCACCCCATCCTCTGACGCCTGCATGCATGACCCCGTGCACTCCCAGATCTGTGTCCCAACCTTGGTTCTGCTGCGGGCACGGGAGGAACCTGGTGCCATGACATTTCCAGTAGGAAGAGTCACCTCTGAGTTTGGTCACTGCTGAAAAGAATCCCCCATTATGTGATACCCAAACCATGATGCCGTCTGTTTGGCTCCACTGAACGTTGATCTGCTTGGAGAGAGCAGCCAAGAGAGCTCACTTTTTACAAATGTCATTCCTGATTGGTGTCTACTGCAAAATGCTTAAGACAGAAAACATCAGACATAAAAGATATATAAAACATAAAAGATACTCCGGGGGCCAGGTGTTAGCATTACCATGACATTTCATCACCATCTCTATCACCAGCAAACACTTATATAGTGCTTCCTGTATGCAAGATACTGTTCTAAGCACTTTATGTATATGAATTTACTTCCTCCTCGACAATAAGACTGTGAGATAGAAACTAGTATAAAACTAGCATTACCATTTTACAGGTGGGCAGTTTGAGGCACAGGGGGTTAAATCGGTTGCCTGTGCACACAGAAGAAAATAGCAACCCACTCCAGAATTCTTGCCTTGGAAATCCCATGGACAGAGGAGCCTGGAAGGCCACATTCCATGGGGTTGCAACAGTCAGACACGACTTAGCAACTACACCATCACCACCACCAGGGACTCCAGTCCAGTCTATCCCCTTTAAATGGTATGTCTGGAATAAGATTACATGTGATCATTATACATAATGCTTAATATTGCTCATTCTCTAACCTTGAAATTTCAATCATTCACATACATGCAGTCATATCCACAAGAAGAGAAAAACTATTTAAAAATTACAAAAGGAACATTTTGGCCACTTAACATCAGAAATAACCAACTGGAAATAGAGTCACTTGTCTTGTAGCAGCTTCCCTAAAATAAAAGTAAATAGAAGAGGCAAAAGACTACAAAGCCAGACTTGCGGTACGTTTTATGCTTTCCCTTTGCAGAAGCAGAAAATGCAGGATAAATAACTATTTCATGAAACACTCTTAGGAGAATTATGAGTACCTTTAGAAATAGCTGTAACACAAGTCAGCTCTGCAAGTCTTGATTAATACTGCCATCTAATGCCCAGTGGAGAAATCCAAATTTAGTTTAGACTCCAAATATGTCCTAGTGCTGTCCTCCAAAATCACTAACAGAAATGGCAGCACAAATAGTATTATCAACTAGGACCCTTTAACTGCAGCCATCATTTTGAGATAAATTTTAGAAAGCTCAGGTTCTAACACTGCAGTCCAGTTTCAGGCCCTTTGATGTAGATACAGTGACTCACTATAAAGCTGATTTCATTATAACCTACAAGGTACAAGGCAAAACATCGCTCAGTGGTGACAGAAAGACTTGTTGATGTAATCAATATTTAATCTGTCTTCTATTTAAATCTCGTCAAAGTTTTCACATTTTTCCTCTATTTCTTCTTCTTGAAAAGTGATAAAACCTTTCTCCCCTTGGATAAAACATTTCTTTAGAAATATACCATAAGTAAATTTGAAATATTCTCTATATTACTGAATTTTTATCATCTAAGGCTTAGCTAATGATATTCTCCTAACGAGACTTTCACAAATTATGACCTCATTCTTATCCACTTAGTTGAGAAACTCTTAGAAAACTGTGGCTATAATAGACACGTATATATCATACCTAGAAGAATTCAATTCATGGGTTAAAGCTCACTCAAACTTCCAACTTCCCGAAAGTAAGAATGCTTCGGTTAGTGTACTAAACCACAAGCACACCATCAGTTGGTTACTCATTTTCCCAAGGACTGTTCTCACACGTTGAGTGGGCCTCCACTCAAAGCCCAAGTGGCTTATGGCAGGACGACTTGAGCAGTGTGCTAGGGAGAATCTGAGGATCAGAACAGGGGATGCCTAAGTGGGCAGTGAACTTAATCATGACTCATCCATTTAGCATCCTCCTCTCTCCTTTGGGGGCTTCCCTTGTGGATCAGCTGGTAAAGAATCTTCCTGCAATTCGGGGAGACCTGGGTTTGATCCCTGGGTTGGGAAGATCCCCTGGAGAAGGGGAAGGTTACCCACTCCAGTATTCTTGCCTGGAGAATTCCATGGACAATCAGAAATCTCTTTGATTTCCTGTTCTTTCCATTACCATTATAAACAATGTGGTCCAAAAACCATTAGGTAGGGCACAAAATAGAAGATGTTCAAGTAGATGTTCAAGAAGAGCTATAACACCCACTCCAGTATTCTAGCCTGGAGAATCCCCATGGGCAGAGGAGCCTGGTGGCTTATAGACCGTGGGGTCGCAAAGAGTCGGACACAACTGAACGACTAAGCACATAGTTGGCGCTAGTGGTAAAGATCCTGCCTGCCCGCCAATGCTGGAGACATAAGAGACGCAGGTTTGATCCCTGGGTCTGAAAGATCCCCTGGAGGAGGACATGGCAACCCTCTCCAGCATTCTTGCCTGCGCATCCTATGGACAGAGGAGCCTTGTTGGCTACAGTCCATGGGGTCCCAAGAGTCTGAAGAGACTTAGCATGCATGCACACCTCCCTTTTGCCTTCAGTTCTGACGCCCATGCTGTCCTGCTGAGGCTGACAAGAAAAGCATGATGAACCTAGTGTCTGCTATACAGAGTGAAGTATGTCAGAAAGAGAAAAATAAATATTATATTAATATAGTAACGCATATATATGTGGATACTAGAAAAATGGTACTGATGAAGCTATTTGCAGAGCATGAATAGAGACGCAGACATACAGAACAGACTTTGGACACAGTGGAGGAAAGAGGCTGGAGTGAATTGAGAGAGTAGCATTGAAATATACACATTACCATATGTAATTTAGATAGCTAGTGGGAAGTTGCTGGATAACACAGGAGCTCAACCCAGTGCTCTGGGATGACACAGAGGGGTGGGAGGGAGGTTCAAGAGGGAAGGGACAAATGTATACTTTTGACTGAGTCATGTTGTTGTATGGCAGAAACCAACACAAAATTGTAAAGCAATGTTCCTCCAATTAAAAATTTAAAATAAAATCAGTCTTCAAAAAAATGAAAAATACAATCACAGTTTCCAAAGGGCAGAAACATCCAGGGCTAGATCTAGACTAATTCCATCCTCTGACATTTACACAAGTATCTAGGGAAAGGAGGAAAAGATGGTATCTAGGCAACTTCAAACCAGTTTTTTAAAGAGTTGATTTACTGTTAAAATGATTCTGAAAGATGATAAAACATTGTCAAATCTGTAACTAAATAGCTATTTTTAGAACAGCAAGTAGTTTGAATCCATTCAACCTATGCAGTTCAAATCAGTTTGTGGTTGGCACAGCCAAGATCATTTGCTGGGGTACTTGGAACTGAGCACAAAGGAAAGGAAATAGCTTGACCTGACATTAATTAATATAATGTTGTTAGGAGCAATTTAGCCTACTAGATCCAAGACCAAAATTCTTTGAGATTTAACCTTTCTGGTATGAAGTACTTCTAAGCAATTTTCAGCAGCTCCACGTGGGAATTCTTAAAATGCAGAACTAACATTATTAGAATAATGGCTATGAACCAAGAATGGGAAAAGGCAGACATTTATATTGACAGAGATAAATAATGGGCAAAGTAAATTATTAGCTAAATACCTGTTATACGTGAACTAACGCATCTCACTTATATTTATACACAAAGCATAATGTAAAAGGAAAAACAACTACACTAGAATCCACTCAAAGGAGCATAACAATAGTTACTAGGGGAAAATGATTTTGATTATATCATTAAATTTAAAGCGTTCACTTTAGACACTGAACACAACCCTCCAGTGTGGACCTTTTGTCATAGGCTTAATGTGAAGAGAGCAAAAAAACTTGCAAGCTGATGTGTTTATCATCTCCAGATCACTTCACTCTTGTTTGGGATACTGAAAATACGCACACAGGAAAAACAAAATCAGCATTGCATTCCTCAAAACAACTTCAAAAAATGGGGAAATATAAGAAAGAATAAAGTGGGGGAAACCACTTGTACTGAATTTCATTGGCCATCAGGGATTATGCTTACCCAGTCTCTCTCCAGATTCCATGAAAGACAGAAACCAAACACAAGGCACCAAAAAAGGTCTGCTCCCTTGAATCACAAAGGAGCCAAAATGAACGTTTGAGTTTTATGTAATGGTTTTCCATGTTTTGAGAAAACTACCTATTTTCTAACCTTGATTTTTTTTACCCTAAAAAATAGAAATCTCCATCCAGTAATTAAAGCTGGTTATTTTGTGTAGTGGCCCCTAACCCTTATGGTTCTTGATATCACATATCCCTATGGTTCTCAATATTACGTATCCCAGACCCTATGGTTGATGCTACATATCCCTTTGAGAATCTGATGCTCTCCCCCAAGAAATCCACATTCTTGTACATCACTCCAGTGGATTGTCCAAACAGCTCATGGAGATGGCTATTGAATGTTAGTCCTCAGGACTTTTAACACATTTCGTATGATTCCATTACATACTAAAGAAAAACACAATCAAATGTTAACTGATCACTAAAATTTTGACTTTCCCATTATTCAGTGGTAGAACTGAGGCTTAGTGAATTTGTGTGACCTGACCAAAGTCACAGAGCTGGTAAGCAATGAGGTTGGGACAGGATTTTTGTGTAGTAGCTGAAGGAACAGATAGTGGATTTCACTTGCCCAGGTTCAAATCCTACCTCAATCACTCACTATTTGTGTGAATTTCTGTCCCAATTTCATCATCAATAAAATGGAAATAATAATAGTACTTCATGGATTTTTGAAGATTAAATGAAATAAGGTATATACAGAACTTTGAACAGTGGCAGGCATGTAATAAATGCTCAACAAACCTATTGTGTTATTATGATGTCTATAAACATTGTGTTCCAGATCCTATATTAGCAGTTTCAATCACAAAATGTTTTAAAGATAATGTTCAAGAAATATCCAGGAGGCACTTCCCTGGTGATTCAGTGATTAAAAACCTGCCTGCCAATTCAGGGGCCATGGGTTTGATCCCTGGTCTGGGAACTAAGAGTCCACCTGCTGCAAGGCAAGTAAGCTGGTGTGGAACAACTACTGAACCTGCACTCTGGAGGCTGTGAACCATAACAAACGAAGCCACTGCAATGTGAAGCCGGTGTACCACATCTAGAAAGTAACCCCCATTCATCGCAACTAGAGAAAACTGGCGAGCAGCAACAAAGACCCAGCACAGCCAAAAATAACTAAATAAACAAATAAATTTTAAAAAATAAAACAAAGCCATATAAATTTTAAAAAGAGAAATACCCAAGATATCACATACTTTTGTTTTCATAGGTTTGTTCTACTGATGTATCTTAGTAAGACTAATAGTAGTTTGTCTATGAGAGTCTTCCATGTTTAATTTTTCATTATTAAGTTTTTAGTTTGTCTACCCATGGAGTCTTTATCTGATCAAAGAATGCTTTTATGGCATGGCACTACATATAACTTGTAAGAAACAAAGCTTTCCATTTGTTAACTTCATATTAAAACTGATTTTAAATGGGAAAGTCAAAATTTTAGTGATCAGTTAACATTTGATTGTATTTTTCTCTAGTATGTAATGGAATCATACGAAATGTGTTAAAAGTCCTGAGGACTAACATTCAATAGCCAACAAAAGTTACTTCCAACAGGCAACTACAGAGTAAAAACACCATGCATGCATGCCAAGTGGCTCAGTTGTGTCCGACTCTTTGTGACCCCAAGGACTATAGCCTGGCAGGCTCTTCTGTCCATGGGGATTCTCCAGGCAAGGATACTCGGCTGGGTTGCCATGCCCTTCTCCAGGGAATCTTCCCAACCCAGGGATCAAACCCAGGTCTCCCGCATTGCAGGCAGATTCTTTACCATCTGAGCCATCAGGGAAGCCCCAAAACACCATAGCAGAGCTCAAATAGTAGTAGAATATCAATCAGGAGACCTAGATTCTGGTTTGGTTTTCTCTTCTAACAAGTTCTGTGATATTTGACATACATATATCACCTGTCTGGATTTCCTCATCTGCAAAATATAATCTAATACTTGGAGCTAACTTCTATAGTGGATGCTATTGGAACTCCACTGTGGTGGACAATGGTCTCATGCTTCCTCATATTTTCCCTCCAGAGGTGGAGTCTATTTCCCTGCTCCTTGAATCCATATTGGCCCTGTGACTTCCTCTGATGTGGAGAATTGAGCAGAGACATCTTCGTGCAGGTCTCAACTGGCGGCTTCTACTTTGGCTCTGAGATTGCTTCCCCCATTGCACAAGCCATCCTGCTGGATCAGGGATCAACAAATTTCATCTGCAAAGAGCCAGACATGCTAGTAGGGGAAAGGAAACTGAAAGTAGAGTCTTTTGAAATAAAATTAATTTTCAGGTTATTTTATTCCACTTTGTATCGTTTTCTTAAAAGTAGTGGAGTGTGGTTTGGACACAGATTTTTGCATTGTTCCCCTAAAATCTGTCCTATTAGACTTTGCCCCCAGCATCATGTTTCTAGATGAACAGTGCTTCTGAATCCTGTCTCTAATTCCCCTCCTTTTCACTCACAGAGAGAAAAAAACACACTGATCCACCATCTCACAGAAAATTGAGACTATTAATGAATTTATGCACATAAATTACATTGAGTCCACCTAATGAAGGGTAATTTATAAATGTAATGTATCTATCATCATTACTATGCAAACAGCATTCTGAGTATTTTGAGTAAAAAATAAAAAAGAAGACAGAAATATTGCCATCCACAGGTTCCCTGCAAACTGGGAACTGGGTAGCTGACAAAAGGGAACATCTGAAGGAAATCTAAAGAACAAGTAATGACAGCAGCAGGGTGTCCTTTCAAGAGAAGACATAAAGAATTGTCAGGGAGGAAACGTTAATAACTAGCAGAGTGAGGTGTGTGGAATGAATCGCTAAGAAATGTGAGAGAAACAGAAAGAGCTCAAATCTAAAGGCTAGAAAGAGAAAATATAAGAACAAGAAAATACATTTATTAGAACAGATGACAATGATTCTTCCTTGCTGTCTTCTGGAGATTGAAATGCTCAGAAAAAGAATTTAGTGAAAAATAAAATCAAGGATGCCCTGAAAAACATTGATTGGAATGTACAGATTCTTAGATACTGCATAGTTTTTAAAAAATGAAAATTTAAGGTTAATATTTAATTTTAAAATGCCATCATTTCAAATGCTTGATTTCTTTACTTCTTCATTACTAGTCAAACAAAACCATGCTGTTGCCCTTGCTTTCTAAAAGGAATGAAGAAAGCAGAAAGAACATCCTAAAATACAGATTTCCTTTTGAAACCCTGGGCACTTCATCCAATTTTCTACATTTCAGTTTCCTTGTCTCTAAATAAGAAAATCAGGCGATGTTATACATTCTGTAATTCTTTGGCTAAAACTGAGTTTTTATTACATGAATGCTAACTAGAGGAAACATGCTAAGTGGCATTTTAAAGTCAGATTGCTGTTTGTAACCTTAGAATACAACTTAGTAAAGCAATACTGTCTGAGTTGCCTGAAATCATAAACTAAAAGGACTCAGAAAAAGCTAATTTGGTACAGCTGGAAAGAAATCTAAGGATGCATGTTAATCTAATGACTGTTTAGGGTAGGAAATTATAGCTTAAATAATTTATGTGAATTTGAATGTTCATTAAGGTTTTATAGCATTTCAAAAGGGAACTAAAAATGGTGGCATTTTCCTTCACAGAAACCAGAGCTAAGTATATGGCAAAGCATAATTAATATACACATTACTTCATGAGTGTTTATCCAAACCAGGAATTACAGAAAATAATAAAGTATTTTGAGTAACATGTGTGTGACTATTTACAGGGAGTGAACGCTTGTTCATGCAAGGTTGAAACAAGAATCAACTAGACACCCTTTAAAATTAGGAAAGCTTAGGGAAGTGTTTTCATGGATAGGCCTGACTTCGTCATAATCAAGAGGAAGGAGGTAAACAGGAAAATGAGGATAAAGATGGCCAAAGAGACAATAAACAGTGGTCCAGCTGTAGAAGACAAAAACAGTGAGAACCCTGCACTCACATTGAGGGGGATCACCCTGGAAATAAATGCAGGGAAACAATTGTTCTTCAGAGACAGGAGGGAAGGGGGAAGGGAAGTACAAATAAAGTTAGTTGCCAGTTGTCAAGACATTTGCTTTTTCACAGACTCCAACTGTGGTCTTTCTTCTTTGGATTTAGGGCTCCCCAGGTGGCGCTAGTGAAAAAGAACCTGTCTACCAATGCAGGAGATGAAGGAGATGCAGGTTCCATCCCTGGGTGGGGAAAGTCCCCTGGAGAAGGAAATGGCAACCCGCTTCAGTATGCTTGCCTGGGAAATCCCAGGGACAGAGGAGCCCGATGGGCTACAGGCCACGGGGTTGCAAAGAGTTGGGCACAACAGCAGATTTATTTATTTTTAATATTTATTTGGCTGCACAGGTCTAAGTTGTCTTCGTTGAGGCGTGTGGAATCTTTAGTTGTGGCATGTAGAATATAGTTCCCAGACCAGAGGCCCCTGCACTGGGAGCTCAGAGTCAGCCACTGGACCACCAGGAAAGTCCCTCTTCTCTGGTTCTAAACCACTCCTCCTCGGCCACCAGCATGCAGAAGTGCTTTAGGCCTCTTACATTCAACCTTGTGCCCCAAGCCGTATTTCAATTTTGATAACTACTCTCTGGACACTGGTAGTCTCTGGACACTGGTACACATGGATCTGATTGGATTCCATGATTGATTTCTGATTTAGATTCCCCAAGTCACCATGGATATTCACATCTGAAATTTTCTCTATTTTTCACTTTCTTAAAACTACACACTTTCATTCCCAAGGTTGGGACTATTTAGTTATTAAAAAATGTTTGAATGGCCTACTCAATTGGCTATTTGATATATGCTACAGTCTAGAGCGTTGTGATATAAAATACACATGAAGTAGTGGTATTAGCTAAGTCTTCAAATATAAGTGTTTGTATTTAGATTGCTTATTACCTAGGCATCAATTCCTTATGTTATATTTAATTAATTCTGAAAAATTATGTATTATTAGATGAATATATATGTAATTATATTAGTAACACAGGTTTAAAATAAATTAGCACTTTATTAATATCAAAACTAAATATTTGAAAATTACTTTAGTGCATGGTTGAACATCTTACTCGAAGCTACTCAGTAAATTTCTACTAAATGAAAGATAACATTCTCCATTTCCTCTGATTATTTTGTTGCCAAATATTAACCATTGTCACTTCAATAAAAAGATGAGGACTACTTTTCTAATTAATAAAATGAGTAAGTATAATTTAGGAGTCCTTATTGAAACAGGTATAAAAGATTTGGGAGGGAATAAACAATAAAATGATAAAATGTTAGTTACAGGAAGAGTTTGTTTCTTATTTGCCGTCCTCTGGAACAATTTAATTGCAACTGATCTTATGAAATTGAAGTTTCTGTAGCATCCACACTCTTCCTTAGGGCATCTACGAATCATTTAAAATGGAATAAAGTAGAGTGAATCCTAACTAATAAACCAGTTGCACTATTATTCATAAGTACTGTTTAAATGTTAGTGGACATTTTCTGTGAATGAAAAGAACATGGTTTAGTTAGATGATGTTATCTTTATAATTTTACTGGCAGTTTAAGTAAGAAAATGAAACACCGGCTGAAAAACAAAGGGTCATTTAATTTCCTTTGCATTGTTCAGTAATCTTTGTTTAATACTTTAATGAGAACATTCATGCCAAATTTATATAGATTTTTTCCACTTTGATCTCTTTACCTTATTAAATATACTCATTACTGGTATTAAATACAAAAATAAACTGCAAATGACCCACATATCACTTCTTTAAAAATAATTATAACTTAAAATGTTATAAATGCAGAAGAAATCTATTTGAATCCTTGATTTTTGTGGCAAAGAGTAACATCTTTAAACTATTTGTACAAAGAAAAATGTTGATTCCTCTACATATACATGAATAGTACAATGTCATACATATGGGAATTACAACAAATGTAATAATATGTATAACCCTTATTTTTATTCAAGAACAATGATTTTTCACTTATTTAATTACATTATATTGAGTGTCTACAATATACTAGTCACTGTACTGGGAAAAATTATTTAACACCTCAGATAACTAAAGATCTGATATGACTAAGTCTATTTACATAACTTCATTGTCTTTGAACTCCTTCTAATGAAGACAATTAATCTTCACATTTTGTATATGCATCATGGTATAGTAGACCAAGGATGGGTTTTAACACCAGATTGACTTGCTTTCAAATGATAGTTACATTACTTACTGGATATGTGATTTATGTAAGTTATTTAGAACTTTCCAAGCCTCATTTTCTCATCTGTGAATTATAAATGATAATATAGTTGGGCTTTTATAGGGTTGTGGTTTGCATGATGATTAGACACACACACACACACACACACACACACACACACTGTTTATCATGAAACTGAACACATTATAAATACTCCTCAAAAGGGAGCTTTTAATAAATCTCAATGCTGTGATTCAGGAAAGACCACGTACAGGGACACTGCATTAGTTTCCTCTTGTTGTAGTAACAAATTACCACAAATTTATCAGAGTAAACAACACAAATTTATGATCTTACAGTTCCATAGATCACAAATGCAACACATAGGTGTCACCAGGCTAAAATCAAAGGCACTACTACGTTCCTTATTGGAGGCTCAGGGAAGATCTGTTTATTGCCATTTCTAGCTTCACAAGGTATCTGCATTCCTTGGCTTGTTACCCCTTTAAAAAAGACAGTTACAGTGGATTGAGTCCTCTCATCCATCTTTCTGTTTACAACCAGAAAAGGATCTTTGCTTTTAAAACTCACGTCATTAGATTTGTGCTGAGTTGCTTCAGTCATGTCCGACTCTGTGCGACCCTACGGACTGCAGCCCATCAGGCTCCTCTGTCCATGGGATTCTCCAGGGAATAATACTGAAGTGGGTTGCCATTTCCTCCTCCAGGGTTTCTTCCCCACCCAGGATCAAACCGGCATCTCTTATGTCTACCTGCACTGGGAGGTGGGTTCTTTACCACTGACACTGCCTGGGAAGCATGATTAGATTGGACCCCCATTAGGTAATGCAAGATAATCCCCTTTAACTCAAGGTCTGTAACCTGAATCACATCTTCGAAATCCCTGTTGCCGTCTAAGGTAACAGTTTCTGGAGGTTTGAGACTGGACATCTTTAAGACTCATCACTTTGTTTATGACAGGCACGCAAGGACCAACTGGGAGGTATCTTATTGTGGCACTAGTGGCAAGAAGTCAGACGTAAGTACTGCTCGTCCTGGTTATCCTTGGCAACATGTAAATTGATCATAAAGAAGCTATCGATTCTTCTTCAACCTACATGAAAACACGCTTAGAATATCGTCTATTAAATTAGAAGTGATCATAACACTCTTTGACTACCTATAAGAGAGCAGTGTACAAGTGGAATTCAGAACTAAAAATCAGTCCATTGACACTGAAATCCTCAAGGTCTCTGGAATTACCTTCCTATCAGAATCGTTATAGCCCATGGATGTAACTATCTGGAGCTTTACTGTTTAATCACTTTATGCTGTCTGAGAATATCACACTGTATGTTCTTCTCATTCACTCTCAGGTATAAGTGACTAATAATATCTTAAAAACAAACAAAAAGATGCAAGATGTCATGGACTGGTTCCAGCAGCTTTCTCTGGATAAAGTAAATGGATGATTCTAAGTGGATCTACCTAAGTCGTGAGGTCATGCCACTATCTCACATTTTCTGGCTTATGAGCAAAGATGTAATCAACAATTTAAGGAAATCATTTGGCTGCTATGATTAATTCCCTTCATCTTATAAAGGAAATAAATATTTGCCATTTTAGTAAACACTAAAGTAGAGTGGGAAATCTATTTGACTTAAAGAATTGAATGCAAATTCATTAAAAGTTTACAAATAGTTTTGGTATATCTACAAAATTCCAGACACTAAGTTAGGCACCAGAGCCTCAACAGATGAAATCATCGTTGTCTCAAAGAACCTACACAGTAATGAAGGTTGAAACCCTAGAGAATACCGTTCTAGCCCCTCATGTAAGCCACAAGAAACTGAATTCCAAAGAGATTTAACTGCAACTGGTTCAGCCTTCACATCCACTAAAGTAGAATTCATTAGCAAGATTGGATTTTTGAGATTAGAGAGATCAGGGCGTTCAGGAGAATATTGACTCCAATTACCCCAGTAATCCAATAGAGCAAGGGCTCGAAAGACACCAATCACATTAGTATTAGAGAAGCATTAATAAAGACAGCTAGGGCTCCCTCAAAAACTCCGGGTTTTCACTCCATCCAGCAGGTTAATTTGTGATTTTCATTGAACAGTTTGACCTTTCTAAGCTTCAGAAACTTCACCTGCAAAGAAAGGAGGCAACGTGGCACGGAGGGTAAGAACCCAGAATCACATGGGTTAGAATTCTGTTTCTCCTAACCTCAAACTGAGCGACCTTAAGCACAGTACATCCTGCAATGTTAATCCCCTTACAAGGGAATAATAATGCCTGCTTCAAAGTCTTGTTACGAGAAGTAAATGTAGTATGTACAGCACTCAGGACGGTGTCTGGATAACAGCAAACATTCAGTTGATGGTAATTGGTATTATTATCAATTGCAGTTTGCAAATAAATTGTGAAGATTAACAATAAAGGCAAACCAGTTTCTTCATAAATGGCAATATTATGCATTTCTGAATTTTAATAATGCAACACTTCAGAAGTTTTTATAACCATGGATCCTGCCCTCTTGCCCCAACATCTGTATGGTTAATTCTTCCCCAATTCACAAATTAGGAATTTGACTTTCAAAAGGTCCAAATGGTTCCGGATCATATACTAAAGTGGGAATGGACAAAGAATTCAAACTCAGTGACCCTTGGCTCTCTAGTCATTGCTCTTCCTGTTAAATTATATCACCTTGGCAGTTTAACAGTGTACTGGAAACATTTTCAAGGGAGAATATTTATATACACAACTCTTGGCACCATAAATATTTGTCTGAATTTATCCTGCTCCAGGCCAATCAACACCTTATGAAACTTGTGATTTAAAAGGCTTGGACTTTTATTCATGCAATGTTAATATAATGGAAAACAATTCAGTATCTCCAGCAGGAATGAGTTTATAGGCATCAGCAGGTGGCTGACTACATAAACTTTACCTTTCCTGACATTTTAAAGCAACTAATAGAGTTTTAAAGCATGTACATTTTGTATCATTTAAATAGTGGAACTAATGATAAACAAGGTTTATAAGAAATGTGAATTTGAAGCATTTTGTTTACATTCAGTTGGGTACATATAAACGTTGATGAATGCTAATGGGAGTTACCAACATGCATTCCATTCATAGCAATGGAAGAACACTGTGTACAATTCCAAATAACCCTTTTAACCTTGTGAAAAATGAATAAGGAACTGGTGTGTATAGAGCACTAAAGCATAATAAGAGCAGAAAGAAGTGAGTTTAAGCCAGTTCATCCTCAGTCTAGAGAGTAAGAAATAGCTCCAAACAAGTACGTTTCATGAGGGTTTGAACTTTCAAGGCCACTTTCCTCCTGGGCCAGTCAGGGGTGAATGCCTTTATTTCTTGCTAGTCATTTCTCTGTAACAGTTGTCTGACTTACTTCCTTACCTCTAATTCAACCATATTGAATTAGAAATATAATTAGGAAGTACCTACTAATCTATTCTACAAGTATGTATTTAACACCCAGTGCCTATAAAACTTCTGTCCCTCCTCTCCAGAAATGGAGAGTCCAGTGGGGAGAGCAGAAAATTAAGCAGGAGATTTCAGTAGAGTGTGAAAGCAGCTAAGGTATACAATGTAATAAGGGCTGAGGCATGGGTAAGCAGGGTGTTTTAGAAATATGTGGAAGTAAAATGGAAATAATTCCAAAGATTCTGATGCGAGGCAGAGAACATCCACTGAACAAGGCACCCAGTAGGGACATTATAAAATACAAATGCAGTTCCTGCTACTCAGGAACTT
This sequence comes from Dama dama, assembly GCF_033118175.1. Taxonomy (NCBI): domain Eukaryota; kingdom Metazoa; phylum Chordata; class Mammalia; order Artiodactyla; family Cervidae; genus Dama; species Dama dama. The sequence continues at coordinate 66,844,885 of NC_083710.1, forward strand.
CACTGTAATTGAGAAGAAAGGAGTTCTTTCTCCTTTTCTCCAGAACTAAACTGCCTCCTAGACATGCCTCCACTTGAATGTTCCTCAGGCCAATGTGAGGAAATTACCTAGACTGCATCACAGAGAGATAAAGAGTTTAGGAACATGAAAGAGCATTGAAGAGCAAAGAAGACAAAATGAGAAGTTCCCATATACAGATGGTGGAAGTTCTAGATGGTGATAACAGAAAGAACCCGGGAGATGTATGCAAAAACATTATGGTTGACATTGTTCCTTAAGTAATAAGATATTCAGAATGTAATTTATTTCCCAAAGAGCAAAAGATCCATTCAAGATTAAGAAATGAATGATAGATGATAGACAGATGATGACAATGATGAAAGATAAAAGTAAAACTACATGGTACCCATCATAGACAAGACATTTAAAGCAATCAGGAGAAAAGACAGATTGTTTCCAGGGTTCAATAATTAGGCTGAAAGCAAATTTCTAAATAATAAAAGACAGAAAATGTTAGCTTCAAAAACTTGAAGGTGGTAAACAGCCTAGATTCCTATGCTTCTGATAAGGAAAATAGCTATCCGCTATCGGAAAAAATAAGGTACACCCTACATTTATTTCTTTTAGGGGAATTTTCAAAATGGGATATATACCCTTATTTGACTATAATACTTTGTGTACGGTCCTTCTACAAGTCAGGAAGATGGAATTTAAAAACAAAACAAGATCCCTTGAAGCCCTATGATTCAATAGTTTGGGAATTTAAAATTTGATACTTCACTTTTAAGATGCTGATTTCAAGAGTGAGTGGTATTTAACCTTGAACTCTGTTCAATGTTAGGTCCTAGCCTGGATGGGAGGCGAGTCTGGGGAGAGTGAATACATGTGAATGTGTGGCTGAGTCCCTTCATTGTTCACCTGAAACTACCACAACATTGCTAATTGCTGTACCCCAATACAGAATGTTTTTGGTGCTAAAAAATATACATAAAATTTAAAAATATAGTGAGTGGCATTTAAATGAAAAACTTATATTACTATTCTGTAATAAACAAGGAACCCAGGTCTCCAACATTGCAGGCAGAGTCTTTACCATCTGAGACACCAGGGCAGCCCATGAATACTAGAGTAGGTAGCCTTGTCCCTTCTCCAGGGGATCTTCCCAACCCAGGAATGGAACCGGGGTCTCCTGCATTGCAGGCAGGTTCTTTATCAGCTGAACTACCAGGAAGCATATTACTATCCTATTACAAACAAATGTAGATTTTAAGGCAAAATGTCAGAAAGATCATTTTGGAAACAAACAAACAAACAAATCACACATGGTTAGTTCAACTGAATCACACATAAATTTAAATTGGACAGAATGAGAGAAATCATCTCAGATCCTGTATACACACCAAAAGAGTGGGGGTGAGGACACTCACCATCTTCATTCACAGTTTGTGAGGGAGCCATGTTGTCTGACTTGTAAATTCCCTTCCCATTTCCTCCTGGTGAAATGGGAGTGAATATCTATCTGACTTAATTCATGAAAAATCTCATTTAAACAGAGAAAGTGATGATTACCTGTCAATCGGTTTCTCTTTACTGAGAACATAGTAAGTTTGTGAAGACATTTGTTAGGTTAATAACAGTAAGAGGAAAAATAAGAAAATAGAGGAACAGAGGTCAGAGAGATCGCTAAAGGCCAACACTAGCAAAACGCCATGGAATCTCTGCTGCTAGACAGGAAAGGCCCTGTCTGAAGCCAGGCTGGTCTCTTCCTATGGATCCTCAGGGGTGTGGGGGTTGGGAGAACCAGTCTATCCAGAGATCTCACGTGTGTTGTTACCCACGTCAGCCTGTGAGACCCTCTTTTCATCACAACTTAAACGTACAACACATACTTTCTTATTTAATACTCTCTATAAGTTAGTCCCTGTTATCTCTATTTTAGAGACCAGAAAACTGAGCATCAGAGAGTGTAACTAATTTGCACTGAGTCAAATGGCTGGTAAGCAACAATGTCTGGAATTGAATCAACAATGAACCTACATAAACGTCCGTGTTCTTTTGGCATGAACGAGTCCCAGTTTATTCACTTGTAAAACATGGGGATCAGAGAAACCCACATATTCTCCTCCACCCTTAAAATGACATGGCTATCAAAAATGTCTTAAATGTTTGCTCTTCAAACTCAGTGATTAAAAGTGACAGACGTAGCATATTGTACAAACATGTACTTGAAATTTTAATGCTACCTACCATACAGAATCCACTCCAGTACTCTTGCCTGGAAAATTCCATGGATGGAGGAGCCTGGTAGGCTACAGTCCATCAGGTCGCAAAGAGTCGGACACGACTGAGCGGCTTCAATTCACTTCACTTCACCATACAGAATCCTTACATTTTCCAGGATAGTAAAAGTAAAAAATGAAGGAACTACTGAAAACAGGACTTTTTTTACACTAATACCATTTTAAGGTAAAATGGTTATGAGTTCTAAGTCACAGTAAGTTAGAACAATAAAAAATATTTTGGTGGTAATAACATTAAGATTTGTGCTATGAAGAACCTCTGCAATTGTCTTTAGTAAATTAGCTAATCAATTTAGTCACTGAAAAATATTATTTTCCAGTTTATTAGATCACAAAGGTGAAAATACAAATTTATACTCAGAATTTTAGAATCTTGGAATTTCATACATTTAGACTTTGGAGATCAACTTATCCAGCACTTACATTTTAAAGATGAGGAAAACAGACTCAGGAAACAGACTCATGGTTATTCCATTTTTTAAATATTGTATATTCTGATAAGGTGGGGGTGGCCTCATCCAGACTCTGTAGGTCTCAAAAGAAACAAATGAGAATTGCAAAAATTAGTCCACAGTTTCTCCTAGGGATGAATATTATGTTTTATTTGCCCTTAAAATACATGAGTAAGATCAGTCGTCTATAGTAAACATCATCAGAGTCTCTATTATATAACTTTAGTTGGTTTGAAAATCAGTAGAAACTTTATCTTGTTCTATTTATTACATGAAAGGGTTGAATTTCATGCATTTTTTACATTTTGCCACCAAAAGATATGCCAGCTCTAAGTTGTTAGGAAATGCTGCCTCATTTAAAAAATGAAAGTTGAAATTAAAAACATTTTATTATTAAAAATTTTGAAGTGCCTGATGCTAAAGGATATTTTTATCTTCCTTTCTACAGGAACTTACAATGAAGTGGATAACCTGCTGGGGAAAAGGGTGCATTTGAAATATTGGGTCTTTGTTGTTGCTGATTTTTAGTCGCTAAGTCATGTCCCAACTCTTTTGCGACCCCATAGACTGTAGCCTGCCAGGCTCCTCTGTCCATGGGATTTCCCAGGCAAGAATACTGGAGTGGGTTGTCATTTCCTCTTCCAGGAGATCTTCCCGATCCAAGGATCAAACCCAAATCTCCTGCATTGGCAGGCAGATTCTTTACCACTGAGCTACCTGGGAAGCCTGTGGGTCTTTGTGGGGTCCTTCATTCTAAGGGGCTGCTGGGGGCACCTAGCTGAGCTCTGATGACCAGGTGATAATGTACCATATTCCCCTGCTCAAATCCAAGGTCAAATCGGGTGAGAACACCATGAAAACCAGAACAGAGCACAGTCAACCTTGCAGATGAGCTTTACTCCACATACAAAGACAGCCCTATTTTTACTCGGGCTGCAGCCAAAGGGTGGGTAAGCAGCCTCGATCCACACATCTGGAATTATGAGTTTACAGTTTATGGACTGGTGAGGGTCCACTTAAGAGACTGACAAATTTAGCTATCTCATACATGTGGAATTATGCAGGAGTCTTTCTGTGACTGGTTTCTGTCACAGGAAGTCCTTAGCAGAAAGTCCTCAATGTTCATCCACATTGTCACATTGCAGGATTGCCTTCATTTTTAAGGCTGAAGAGTATCCCACTGTATGTATAAACCACGTTTTCTTTATTCGTTCATCTGTTGATGGATATTTACATTTTTCCACATCTTATGAATAATACTGCAATCAACATGGGGCGCTAGTATCTCTGAGATCTTGATTTCCAATCTTTTAAGAAAATACTCAGAAGTGGAATTGCTGAAACATATGTTTGTTCTGTTCCATTTTTTGAGAAATTTCCATACTGTTTCAGAGCGGCCACATCATTTTACGTTCCCATCAACTGTGTGAAGAATTCTTCACACCCTTACCAATACTTATCATTTGTTTTTTGGATAATAGCCATCCTGACAGATGTGAGATAATATCTCATTGTGGTTTTGGTTTGTGTTTTCCTTCTTCAGAGATATGTCTATTCAAGGCTTTAGCCCATGTTTTGCTGTTGCTCTGCTCCGCTCAATCATGTCCGGCTCTTTGTGACCCATGGACTATAACCTGCCAGGCTCCTCTGTCCATGGAACTTTTCAGGAAAGAAGACTGGAATGGGTTGCCATTTCCTATTTCAGGAGCCCAAGTTTTAATTAGGTTATTAGTTTTTTGTTTTTGTTTTTTACTATTGAGTTATAGGACTTCTCTTTTTGAAGATTAACCCTTTATCAGATATATACTTTGCAAATACTCTCTCCCATTCCACAGCTTGCCTTTCGTGTTCTGGTTATATACATATAACTCTGTTTATACAAAAACTTAAGACATAAAATGTAGATCATACCATGGTAATAAAGTTTGAAAACTACTGCTATAGCCTGTGTTGTAATTTGCACAGTGAATATTCTCTTATTAACATTTAAATTTTACTTAGTTTTTCTTATTGATGTGCTCGTTTTGATTACTTATATTTTTCTAGAATACAAAAGGCTATTTTCATATTAATGTATTAATATAGCTATTCAAACATTTACTATTTTAGTTATTCCCTAATATATTTTGTAGTATTCTGGATTCTCTGCATTTTAGTTTTCTCTTTCTTTATTAGATTTGCCAGAGGTTGGACAAACTTAGTTTTGGATTTGTTTATTATTTCTATTTATCTACTCTTTCTGCATCATCTTTTTCATTTTTATTCTCCTTTATTCCTTATCATTAACTTGTGCTTTTGTGACTTTTTGCACTTAACTTTTCATTTATTTATTTTCATTAATTTCCAATAATTGAAGCATTGTGGCTATGATTTTGCTTGAATTATAAACCTGGCTACCACCCGTTAATTTCAGTATCTAAATCTATTTTCTAAATAAATTATTTTGTCTTTCTAATTTTCACTCCGTATAAAACCTAGGAGAGATTTTTTACACATGCATTTTAAACTATTTTTTTAATTGTTTAAAACTTTGTTGTAAAATTTTAGCTTTATTGTGTTTAAAACATGTGATTAGTACATTTCTTATTTTTTGAAAATGTTGAAGTTTTATTTGTGTCATTGTATGAAGTTTATTTTCTCAATGTCCCATGAACACTTGGAAAGTCTTTCTCTGTTGATGGGTTCTGACCTAATCAACTATGTTACTTTCTGTCCTCACTATAAGTTTCACTTTAAAAATATTATTAGGGAGAATTAAATTTTTTTTCCAAACCAAAAAATTGGGAAACTCTCATGAACATTATAAAATATTTCCAGTTTACATGTAATAAGTATTTTCAACATTCTATATACCTTTAAAAGATACTTGGAGTGCCTGATAAATAGTAACAATTTCAGTAACCGCAGTTCAATATATTTTTTTAAAAATAGAGAAATAATATTAGTTATGGTACTTCCCAGGTGGCTCAGTGGTAAAGAGTCTGCCTGCCAATGCAGGAGATGCAAGAGACATGGGTTCGATTCTTAGGTTGGGAAGATCCCTGCAGGAGGAAATGGCAACCCACTCCCATATTCTTGCTCAGAAAATTCCATGGACAGAGGAGCCTGACGGGCTACAGTCCATGGGGTCAGAGTCAGACATGACTGAGCACAACCTAGCAGCAATATTATTTATATTGAAAAAAATCATTGTGAGTTACCAACTGTATTCAAAATATATACTTTATTCCCCAAAGATCTACAGATTAAGAAACTAGATAAGTTTATAGTATGTAACTTTCTATTATTTTTCTTCATCCACTACTGTGATATATTTAATTTTTTTAACTTTTGTCAAATCAAAGAAAACAAAGGTTTTAAAAAAGAATAGAAATAGACTGGGCCTTTAAATCCAGGATAAATACATTCCTTTGTTCAGAACTACAAACAAATACAAAAAACAGCCAAAAATTGTCATTCGCACAAGTACCTTCAGGCTATAGTGAGAACTGAAAGGCGGCCAAAGATGTGTTTGTTTTCTGACAAGTACTCAAGTACCATAATGCTAACTTGAAACAGTATGACAGTTACTCTCACAGCATGAAGACATTTATTTCCTAAACCACCTTAAACACTAAATTATTAAATGACAGAAACTTGTTTTTTAAACGATGGCATTAAATAAAGTCACAGATACCAAGCAAGCAAATACATGAAAAAAAATAATAGTTGTCACATTACAAGCTCATATCTCTGAACATGGCAGAAAAATAGAAATTGAGACAGAATTGGGTAAAAAAATTATTGGATGCACAGCCAAGATTTCCAGGGGAGAAGTGTAGACTTTCAGTCATAACATTGTATTTAAAGTCTGGGTGAGTTACATGCCTCTCCTAGATCTGTGTTCCCACTCTTATCCTGGGATAAAAATCTCTCTAAAGAGAAACAAAGAAAAATAATAGTACCTAATGCTCACTGAATGACTATGGATAAGAAAAATACTTAAAGCATTTTACATATACTAACTCATTCAGCCCTCATAAGAAACATGAGGTAAAAAATTCTCTCTACTTGCAAGATGAGAACACGAAGACAGAGCAACATTGATTTACTTGCCTGAGGTTCTTCTGTCTTAAAAGTAAGCAATTTGAATACAGTCAGTCCATCTCCTAACCCAGTTGGAATTATTCCAGAAATGTAGGATCGAGTTAATAATAAAAAATTATTAATGAAGAAAAATAAACATTATTCATTTCACTGGTAGAATTAAATAAGTAAAATCATGTTATCAACTCAATTAATTCAAAAACAGCATATGATAAAATTCAGTGTCTTTCATAAGAAATATAAACTGACAAACAAAAAAACAGAAAGGAATTTCCTTAACCTGAAAAAAAAAAACACGTCTACAAAAAACATCAAAACAAACATTACATATAATGGTGAAATGTTGAATGTATTCTCTTTAAGATAAAGCAAAGATAAACTTTATTATCACCTCTATTATCAATAAGATAAAACAAAATTGCATCTATAATTAACATCATACACAGAAATCAATTTTAGGTGGATTAAAAGCTAAAATTTGTTATTTTTGAAGATAGTATGAGAACACATCTTTATGACTTCAGATTGGGAAGAATTTCTTAAAACTCTAAGACTTCAAAGTATAAAGAAAAATATTGATAAATCAAACCTCATTAAATTTTTCCACTTCCATTCATCACAAGTTACTGTAAGCAATAAAGTAAGAACCATACAATAGAAAAATATTTGGTGCACATATAGCTGACCAAGGATTAGTATCTATATCCATAATATATAAAGAACTTATACATATCAATATGAAAAAGAAAATTCAATAAAAACATAAACAAAGAGACTTCTTTTTACACACAATGATGAAAGAGATCACACTTTATTATGTAACTATAATGTAATCTAGTCTCCCAGCCCCTTAAAAATCTCAATGAGATCTATTCAAACTCCCATTCTATGAACTGGGGAAATTCAAAATCTTCTATTTTAATATCCAAATTTCTAGTAATGGAGCAGGTAAGGGTGTGTCTTAAATCCTCACAAACTCTTCTGCTATGATTTTCTAACTCCAGTTGAATTGTTTCCATATTCTCTGTCTCGTGGGTTTTTTGTTTTTTTTTTTTAAGAAATGCAGTTGACATATAACATATTAGTTTCCAATGTACAACATTATGATTCAATATTTATATATGTTGTGAAATAATTACTACAATAAGTTTAGTTAACATTCATCACATGCATGGCTAATTTTTTTTTTTTCTTATGATAAGAACTTTTAAGATCTACTAGCTTAGCATTCTGTCTGTCTCATGGCTTTTTATATATTGGTCTTGGTGTCATCTTAAATATGAAATGAAGGTCTCTCTACTAGTTCGTTTCTCAAAAGCAGCATCACAGTCAAAGGGGTTTATCACAGCAGAACTTTCACTGGAGGTCTGTGAATCTTGAAAAGCAGTTTTCTGCTCGAAGTGATTCTATCCCACCACAGTTTTTAACCTTCCTAATTTTTTGATTTCCTATTTCACCACCACCATCCTCACTTCTGTTCCTTCTCTCTCTGCATCTGACTCACAGAAGTCAAACAATTCCCTCTTTATTTTTACTCCTGTCAATACTCAGACCCTCAGGGTCTTACCTGCCTCAGTAAAAGTTGCATAAACATTCCTACAAGGAATTCTGGAGCTAGCTGTTAAGATAACATATTTTCTCCCTGCTGTAGTTAAAAGAAAGAAACATGACCAGTGCCGGGACCTATAGCAAGTAATGATCCTTATGAAGATATCTTATACTTTGAATTTTTTTATCTTCAGTTTCATTGAGATATAATTGGCATACAGCACTGTATAAGTTTGAGTCCAGCATAGTGATTTGACTTACACACGTCATGAAATCAATCAGTAACTTTAGTGAACATCCATCATCACATATAGATAGAAAAGAAAAAGAAATGAAAATTCTCCTTGTGATGAGAATTCCTAGGATTTATTCTCTTAATTCTCATATGTAATATTCAGCACTGTTAATTACATGAATCATTTTTTACATTACATTTTTTGTACTTGAAATATTTGAGAACACTCAAAATATGTTAGAAATCAATTTGCAAGGTGGGCTATGGTAGACTACATCTCCACATGCCTAAACCTTTGAGCATACTCTGGCAAATTGCTATTTGTCTAGACATGTTTTTTGTGCGTCTAATGTTCTATCTATTCCTTCTGTTAAATTTTATAATTCAATGTACTTATTTATCATATTACTCTAGGTGACTTATTTTAAAGATCTATTTTTCTTTTTAAGATAGTTTAACATTATTTATTTTTTATGTGAACTCTATAAAGCTTTTGTGTTTTTTGTTTTTTTTTTTTTCCCTACTGAACCACACCTACATTTCAGGGTAGACTGATCACTGTGGTATTTTGCAAGTAATTTTAAACTTGATTTTTAAAAATTAAACACACTACATAGACATGTGTTTTTGATCCATCTCCCTCACCCCCAAGCCCAAGCAGTTTTCATCAGCTTGGTATCTAGCTTGGGTGCCACCATCTGCCCTCCTCCAGATAACGGCTGGTAAGGATCGGAAGTGGTGACCAAAGTGGTCACCTTAGTCATGACTGTGATTGACAAGTTTCCTAAACCACTTCCTCTTCAGGTAATAATGTCCCTTGGTCCCGTTACTTCCTCATTCCACACACGCTTAAAATTATTCTCAAAACCAAATGACATCCCATTGATAGAAAGAAGCACACACAACACACGTCAATCAAAATCTATTTTAAAATATGAGCATGATAAATACTTGGAACAAAGTGCAAAGCACTTTCAGTGTTAAAGTAGAGCCGAATTTGACTCTAAACAATGATGTTGAAATGAATGCTCTTGTTCCTTTAGCATCTCACTCCTCTTTAAATATTTTCACTGCCTTGCCTGAGGCTTCTGGACTTAACACTTGGGAATTGACAGCTAGCAAAATTCACACATATAACTATTTTTTGCCATGGTTCTCTAGGACTCTTCATAGCAGTTTTTCGATGTAATGATGTTTACAAATTGTGACATGGAGCCTTGGTTGGTGGCTCAAAGGAAAACGGTTTTCTTATTATGAGATTTTAAGGCTATGTGCAGCCTTAAATACCATCCATATAGGAGGGGAGAAATTACCATACCCTAACAAGGTCTGTAATAGTTACTTCTGACAAAAAGCGAGACCTGCCTGTCACCTTATTTCACAACCATCAGAGTAGTCATAGCCACAAACTATTCAAGATTTAGGCTGGAAGAACAGAAAGGCTTGTCTAAAATAAGTAATTAAAAATTCAGCCTGAAGCAACCCATTTTGAAATTTTCAAGTGTTCTAAATTCCAGTAAAGCAGGATTTATGTGAGTTATGCCCCTGGTATAATGCAGGATTTTCTTTCTGGACAGAAAAATAGATAAAAATAGAAGTATTTTAGTTTTATTTCTCTCTTTTTTCCTCAGGTGTCTTATCCAGGAATATAGAAACAGGAGGTAGACACATGCCATATGCAAAGAGTTAAGACAAAAAATCACCTCTTCCAGGTCCTGAAAATGGCCCCTGAACATGGATGCAGTCACCGTGCAAAAATACAATCTTCACAGTTCTTGAAATGTATAGGGTTTGTTTTTTTTTTTAATCTTTACAATTTTTCTAATCCTAAAAATTAACCATCAATCCAGAAATGAATCCCATGACTTGCAAATAAATATTTTCTGTTTTAAAAAGTATAGTTGCTCTGAAAAGGCTACATATTGTATGATTCTGAGTATATGATGTTTGGGGAAAGGCAACACTATGGAGACAATAAAATGATCACTGGTTCTAAGGGACTTTGGAAAAGGGAAGCATGAATAGGTGGTGCACAGAGGAATTATATTATATGATATTTTAATGGTAAATTAATGTCATTGTACATTTGTCAAATCCATAGAATGTACAACACCAAAAGTGAACCCTAATGTAAACTGTAGACTTTGAGTGATGACAGTGGGCCCATGTAGGTTTATCAGCTGCAATAAACCAATACCACTCAGGTGCAGGGTATTGATAGTGGGTGAGACCGTGCATGTGTGGGGACCAGTGTCTATGGAAACTCTTCGTACTTTCAACTCCAATTTGCTGTGAACTGAAAACTGTTCTAAAAAATAAAGTCTGTTAAAAAGAAAAAAAAAAAAAAAGTATAGTTGGGACAAAGCAAGAAATGGCAGTTACTGCTCTGCAAAACTTCTCATTAAAGAATCATAAGTAATTGCAATAAATATCTTAAGAGGAACTATATATGACACCAGGCATAAAGGTTAGCCTCAAACGGAAATTCTTGTACAAAAACCCATAGACATCTGATTGCATGCAAAACAGAAGCATTATAAAGGGTTACATGTGATTATCTACACATGTTCAGTTATAAGAGGTTACAAAAGAAGTGGGCTGGGCTTGATCCGTGTGTCCAGCTTACAAACAGAACCAAACTTTAGCAATATGACCTTCTCCACTGAAAATAGAACTTTTGAGTTCAAGTTTGAATCTATTCCTTTTTTCAATGGTGTTGAATCAGTTTCTCTCTTTACTCTTGCTCTGAGAAGCCAGAACTTTAAAAACCTTAAAAAGCATGGTATTTCAAATGTCCAAGCATCTCAGAATGTGTGTGCTAAGGTCATACTCACCTGTACTTGGAAAGGAATGGCAAACTTGATCAATGCCTTCCCATGGAATAAACTCATAATTTTTGTTCCTTTTTTTTTCTTTTTTTAAATTTTCATATCCATTTTTAAACTTACTTTAACAAGACTCCTTGGGACTTCCCTGGTGGTCCAGTGGTTAAGACTCCACTCCTCCTATGCAAGGAGGTTTGATCCACGGTCAGGGAATTTAGACCCCTCATGCGTTGTGGTGTGACCAAATGATTTTTAAAAAATAAAAAGAAGTGGAAACAAAACTCCTTCAATGTAGTCTTCTTCGGAATTACCATCTCTATTATAAGGACCAAAAAGGGATGGGCTAGCCACAAGATCACTCAGGCCCTCTAATGCCAAAGGAATATACTGGAGAATAAAAATTCATGGTAAAACTAATCTTGTCACCATGTACATAGAAATACGGAAACTCTTTCTTATGTGATCAGTTTAAAACTCTGTATATTCTTTAGAGGATAAGTTTCTTCGAAGAAGTTGCCTGGTCCACAGGAATTGTTTGCTTCTAAATCCATGCTCTCATCTGTAGTGTTCCAACCCACAATCTCTCTAAACAAATCCCTCTCATAATATTGTTTAAAAATTCAAAAGCTAGACATTTTATATTGTATACCTCTACCTTCACCTTCTCGTGTGCATATAAAGGTCTTTTAATACAGCTTGGGATAAAAATAATTTAAGGATACTTCTGATTTCCAATGAGATCATGATGGAGAAAGAATGAGGTCAGCTCCTCCTAAGTTTCTCTAGGATGCAGGCATGGATGGTGGCTGTGTATCTATGAATATGTTGAGATATTTCATTGATGTCAAGTTCTGGAAAACTTGTGTACCTAAAAGGTCAAGACTGGGGAAACACCATAATGTGAATGAAGGATGTGATTGGGTATAGAGAGAACCTGCGAAATATATGAGGGTAAATCTAAAAACTATTTACAAATGACAAACAGAAAGCAATGCCAGGTTCAAGTTTGATTAAAACACCTTGCAAGATTTCTAGTTATTACACATAGGCAGAAGAATGCTGAGTATGAAACATTATGCAATGGAAAAATAAAACTGTATTCTTAATAGAAAGAGCACTTTAGATATTACATAATTTTCACAAAAGCTTCATAAATATCTCACAATGTGATTTATGAAAGTACAAAAGAATCTAATATTCTTCAGTTCAGTAGAAAGCAAACAGACTCAGGGGTTATCTTGTAATATATGTATATATGCACAATTTGTTTTCTCCATTTCTGATTGGCTAAACTTTAACCACAAGAAGTTCCAAAATCATGCAATTCTACAAAGTATGTGCATAAAATAAAAGCATTTCAGTAATTGAATATATTTTGATATATTCAAACCTTTTCAGAAAAATAAATAATGAAAACAGATTATGTTTGTCTGAGGACACAAACATTGACAAGAATGGGAGGCGAGATTGATGATCAAGAGTCTCCTTCTATCTCCCAACATTATGATGGATGGTGGAGCTAAACCACAAATCAAAGAGATACAATGCAATTTTCAGCATTTTTAAAATCCCATTCTTTAAATTCTGAAAATGATGGAACATTTATTCTCTCGTGAAAATATGTTCACAATGAATACTTCCTAAGAAAAACAGAGAGAAATGTTACTAGACACAGGTTGGTTTTACCATTTCCCAGTTTTATAGCACTGAGTTTATGTACCACCCAAATCCCTACCGCCCCAAGCTCTGCTTTTTATCAAAGCCAAGTGAGACACACAGAATGCCTTCCGTCTCATTGTTTATCATATGATAGAGAATAAAACTGGAGGATTCAACCTGCTTCAAATCCTAGGAGTTAGACCCCTCAACAGAGGTTGCCACAAAGGATGCGAGGGCCTGAGAAGACAACTTGCTCTCCTGCCCCGACTCCCACAGCACCAGCTCTGTGTTGTTTTATTTATTGGGCTTCCACACAAGTGTTTGTGTAAAGAAGGGATTCACATGCTTCACAGATTTAAAAGGTACTGTCTGGGACTTCCCTGGTGGTCTAGGGGTTTAGAAGCCCCCTTCCAATGTAAAGGACCTGGGTTCGATCCCTGGTTGGGGAACTAAGGTCCCACACACTGCAGGGCAACTAAACCTGAGGGTCACAGCTACTGGGACCACGCTCCACAACTAGAGCAGCTAGCATACCACGACAAAGACCCAGAGCACAGCCAAAATAAAAATAATAAATAAATAAATGGCACTATGCTAGAGAATTTGATGTCTGCATTTAAACTCCTTTGGTCGCATGCCTCATTTCTATATATATATTAATATACCAAGGGAAAGGGTAGCTGATAGATAGTCAGCAGAAGGCAAGATACCAAATGAAAGAGTCTGAGAGATCTTTAGTAAGCTAAGTGACTCCACTTAATCATTCCATAAAAAAGCCCCAAAATAGCAGGTGGAGATGGGGGAAGCCCTGGGCATATTTATGAAAGAAATTTTCCCACTCTCACTTTTTTCTGTTTATTCTTCTGTTACTCATATGCCTCTTGATGCCCAGTATCTGGCATTTTCTCTTTCTGTGTCAACATTTGTACCCTTATCTTGCTAGCTTACTTCATTTCTGTTTAAGTCGGTAACTTGCTGTTTGCATTGGGAAAACCTTTTTAAAAATGTATTGTCCCATTAATTAAAATCATAAGATCATGATTTTGAGATCTAAAAGAGATAAATATCTCTGAATCAAATGTCTAAGAAAGATGAACTCTGATAAACTTTGCAAAGACTCTCAAAGTATAAGATATATCTGCTTATTTTCCAACAAACATTTATTGTGCCTTGACTGAGATCCACCTGTGCGGTGATGGGCTCAGTCACTCGGTCGTGTCCTGACTCTTTGCGACCCAATGGACTGTGGCCTGCCAGGCTCCTCTGTCCATGGAATTCTCCAGGCAAGAATACTGGAGTAGGTTACCATTTTCTCCTCCAGGAGATCTTCCTGACCCAGGGATCAAAAATGTGTCTTACATCAGCAGGTTCATTTTTATCACTGAGCCACCTGGGAAGACAGCCACATAGGTCTTTTAAGGAACATTCCAAGGAGACTCAAAATCTCAAGGTAGAGGCCTCACTGGTGCGGGCATGGCTTTCAGTCTTAAAACCCAGAATCGCGATATTATCCATTTACTCAGAAGCAGAGGGCTCTGTAAATGAAGGGCAAAAATCACAGGATTTGGAGTCAGAGATGTAGGTTTGCACCTTGGCTGCAACTCTTATTAGCTATTTGTGTTCTTAAGCAAAGTGACCTAATCCCCTTTAAAAAAAAAAAAAAAAAAACGGTTAAGAAAATAATACCTGCCTCACAGGATTGTTGTGAAGATCAGATGAGATGGTGCATTTAAAAGGGTCTTACATAGTGTCCTGGGCTAAACACAGGTTGGTTAGATTGGCTTCTGGAGGGAAAGAGACTCTCCAAAGAAAAGGGGATTTCTACGTGCCAGCAGGCACCCAGCAGGGATTCCCTCCAGGCAGCCTTTGAAGGCTGATAAGCATCTCCAACAGCTGCAGAAGAGAATACTGGGACCCAGCGAGAGGGCAAAGGGCATGCCCTTTGCCCTCCTGCTTTCAGCTCAAAGGCCATCTGCTAAAGATTCCCTACAGGGAAATATAACTCCAAGGAGGGAGGTTCAGGGACTATTTCAAGGAATCCTAACCTCCTGAGGGCGTTAGCGTTGAATTCAAACTTATTTTACTTATTTTATATTACTTTTAATTAATTTATTTTTATCATCTATCTGCTAGAATTTAAAATGGTTTATATTTAATGCATATATGAATATCTCTAATATATACTGTTTGGCTAAGATATATTTTACCATGTTTACATTTGTTCTAAACATGCCTATATATATACTATAGAACTGTATGTATACATCCTATAACATGTGGGTGGGAGGCATATATAGAAAAAAAAACCAAAATGTTAACAATGTTTATCTCCTGAAAGATGAAATTATGAATGCCTTAATTTTCTTTTCTACTTATTTCTGTTTTTCAGGTGTTTCCTTTGAAAATAAGTTTCCTTAGAATAAAAAAGTCACAAAAAAATTTCTGATTAAAATGTATAGCTCATATTAGTTCTGTCTGTTTTATCTTTTATATATAAAACATTTGATGAATTTTCATTGTTTTTGTTTCTGTCTCAATCTACCTTTACTTCATTTTCACTTTCTTTTATTTATTTCACCTATTTCTCTTACTGCTTTTGATCTGTATTTTCTTTTGAGTCCTCTTGTCATTTTGTTTCCTGTCATCACCATTTGTTGTACTTTTCATCATCATCACTTGTATTTTGCATTTCCTATCTTTTACTGAATATGGCAAGACCAAAGCAGATGATTGCTTCCTCACGAATTGCTTGACTTCACCAAGGAGATTGAATGTTTTCCCTTCCGATTAACCCTGTAGTCACCTCCTCTGACCCCGAGTGTCTCAAAGCAGAACTGTTTAATTTTTCAAGTACTAACTTGGGAAACTGGTGAGGTTAAAATACACACTCAGCAGGCAAACATTAAATCCATCTCTAGTATCAGTAAAGATGATTTCAAAGCAGAATGATGCTTCAACTAATGTCCTGTATCTCTGGATCGAGTCTCTCCAGCACCCAGAGCCATGAGTCTACCTGTTTATCTCCACTTTCAGGCAGGTGTCCTACAAGCAGCACAAAATCACCACGCCAAAATGGAACCCATCATTCCCTCACCACTCCAGAAAAAATTGTTCCA
Source organism: Dama dama (assembly GCF_033118175.1). Classification (NCBI taxonomy): domain Eukaryota; kingdom Metazoa; phylum Chordata; class Mammalia; order Artiodactyla; family Cervidae; genus Dama; species Dama dama. Next base: position 66,861,106 of record NC_083710.1, read on the forward strand.
CCTTGTTCCCCTTTCTCTTAAAGAAACAGAACTCTTTGCATGCCCCTGGCCACCCAGTAGGGATCAGTGACCTTGTCATCTAAACAAAGACCCAGGTCAGAAACTTGGAAATCTCCTATACTTCCATACCCCCAATTTCCACACCCAAATTTTCTTTTTAATGCTTGTCCCATTCCGTGATTTTCAAGTAGAGAGATGAGGACATCCATGGTGGGCTATAGTCCATGAGATCACAAGGAGTCAAACACGACAGTGACTGAGCATGCATGGACAGTAACATTATACAGGGTAATATATGAAGGTGCAGAATAAACATAATGAATCTTCCTGGAGTACCCTTCTCTTTCTGTCATCTTCATCATAATCAGTAATGTAACACATCACATTTTATGAAAAGAAATGCATGAAGTATGTGGAATGCAAAATAAGCATGTATTTTAAAGACTCTGTCTAACAGTTCAAAGAAATGCAGGGCTATGGTGGGATCTCAGAACTCAGTCACTATAGCCTCAAAGGCCATGCCCTTACTCCCCCGGGTTACTGGTATGCTCTGGCAGGAGTAGTTCTTACATCCTTAAGGATTGCTCATGACTGGATCAGGGTGTTTCCTCCTCTCCTTTCATGCTGCCACAGTCCCTCTTTTCTCACCAGGGCTACTGTGACAGCCTCCTGATTGCTCCAGCTCTCGCCTCACTCGGCTCCAGATCCCCACACTGCCCTCAGAAAGGCACGTGCAAATGCTGAATTGACCTCGTCCTTTCTCTCTATAAAATCTTTCAACGGCACCTACTTCATGCAGAATAAAATGAAAGCTCCTTAGTATGACATCTGATGCTTTTCAGATCTGGCCCCTGCCTCCTCAGCTTTCTCCTCTTTCCTTCATCCCAGGAATTACTGGTAGGTCACTAACTCCACCCTTTCTCCCAGACAGAAGCATCTGCACCCCAAGTGTCTCCCCTGTTTCTTCCATTCACCTGATGAGTTCAACATCCTATAATCGTTGGCACATGCACGCTCAGTCTTTCAGTTGTGTCTAAATCTGTGACCCCACCAACTGGGGCCCACCAGGATTCTCTGTCCATGGAATTCTCCAGGCAAGAATACTGGAGTGGGTTCTTTTCCTCCACCAGGGGATCTTTTCAACCCAGGGATTAAACCCACAGCTCCTGCATCTCCTACACTGGTGGGCAGATTCTTCACCACTGAGAGATCTGAGAAGCCCGACATTCTATAATTCTTAGTTCAAACATCAATTGTCAAAGTTCACTCTGGATTCTCCAGAATTGTTCAGGTTCCTCTCTCTTTGGTGCCTGCAGAACACTCACTCTGGTAACCCCCAGCCACAACCCTGTTCCTTTACACAGAGCTCCATAAAGCCAGGATTGTGTGTTGTTCATCTCTGTTCTCTAAAGTCTATTCTGTTCTGTAGTTTTTCTGAGACAATTGTTAAGGATACCCTACTTTGCACCAGGAAGTCTCAAAAGTAGTCTGTAGCCTAACTGCATCTCAGAATGACCTGGAATATTTTTTAAATTTAAAGATTTTTTTGGTCTCTGCAATTTTGATTCAATTATTAATTAAGAGTCTCTAGGGAATACACTGGGGCTTCGCAGGTGGTGTTAGTGGTAAAGAACCTGCCTGCCAATGCAAGAGATGAAGGTTAGATCCCTAGGTGGAGAAGATCCCCTGAAGAAGGAAAATGGCAACCCTTTCCAGTATTCTTGTCTGGAGAATCCCATGGACAGAGAAACCTGGTGGGCTACAATCCATGGGGTCACACAGAGTTGGACAGGACTGAAGTGACTTAGCATGCCTGCATGCACGGACTACACTAAACATTTTAAATAACAATTTTAAAATTCTACAGATCATTCTGACACAGCTTATCCAGGACTGGCATTGGGGTCTTCTGCATTCAACCATTGTGATCAGCTTGCTAGGGTTTGAATATTAATATAACAACAATGTAATTTGTATCATTAATATTTTTACAAACACCCATTTAAATGGGTTAATTTAATAGCATTCTTTTTAAGTCAGTGTGTTGTTTCTTCAGTTGGCTATCTTCCATTATATATTGACTATAAGTAACAATTTCATTATAAAGACCCACTTCTGATTTTGTTTTCAAATTCTTGAGAGCTTACCATAGATTCCAAATCCTTAACCAATGTGATAGTTGTACGCCATCCACTTACAAAAATAACCTAGAAATCCACTTTCAAAATAGCTGCAGAGATGTTAGAAGAGGAATATGAGTCTATTTCTCTCAGTTGAGACTCTCTTACCAACTGCTGACTGCCTTTCTGCCAAGCTCCTAGCACGGGTGTCTTTATAGGAGGGGAGGGAGATGGTTCATTGCAAGTAATAAACTCACAATAAACAAGCAAACAAACCAAAAGTCATGGGGTTCTTCTAACATCCAAAGTTAATATCCATCAATCCCATTGGCTTTGAAAACAGATAACTATATGGGGTTGGACAATCAGCAAAGTGAATTTTTAAAAACAAAGCTGCCACATTCCAAAAATCTAAATAAGTGTTGTCTTTTTACAATCCTTGTCTTCATTGAAGACTTTAGATATTTTCCCATTACTGCCACTATACCCTAAGGTCATACTAAAAACTAAAAGAAAATAACTTGAAAAGTGCAGAGATGACAAACTGTGTCTGTGTTGATAACAGATTTGAATTTTGAAAACAACCAGGAGATATGTGGCTCCAACTCTGATTAAAAGTTGAAAAAAGGCAAGAAAATATGCTACATAGTGAAGGTAAATTCTGGTCTAGTCTTAATTCATTTCTAAAGACAACTGCAAAAGCATACATCTTAAAAGTTTCAGAAAATGATAATATCAATTGAATAAGAATAAAGCTTCCTATTATGTATTCTGATTTTGAAAATATTTATTTGGGGAACTTCCCTGGTGGTCCAGTGATTAAGACTGCACTTCCACTGCGGAGGGCACAGGTTAGATCCCTGGTTAGGGAAATAAGATGCCATGTGGCATGGCAGAAAGAAAGAAGGAAAGCGTTTATTTGGATTTTTATATACTAGAAGATGAGTAAAGTCAACCATATCACTTTATAAATTTCAGGATAGAAATTATTAGTTTGCTCCTGGACTTTTTAACCACTTTATACATTTATATAATTTCAAAATTAAACAAATCTTTTTTAAAAAGAAAAAAGGAAGCTTTTCCAATTTGCACTAGGATAGCCAAATCAACAGACGGCTACTGTGTCTGTTCTTCTCTCAGTCCTGTTCTCTGCATAGACTTTCTGTAGTGTTCAAAGCAGGTTTTCACTTGATGGTAAGAATTTAGAAGGAATAGACAAAGTGTTCGCCAAAAGAATTACCTTCATAGAAAGCAGAAAGTTCTTGGCATAATAAAAATAAGCTCCATAGGAGAGTTGGGCAGAATAGCCCTGTGACTGCTGTGTATCCTTGTTGGGGGCAGAAACAGTACAAGAGATGCAACTAGTGGAGAACTGGGGGTGGGAAGGAACCAACACCTTCTCCAGTCCTTGGAGCTGATCCAACATCAGGCCAAACTGAGAAGCAGACCAAGTTTGTATTGAAACCTTTCTCTTCTCCCTTTAATGATCACACTCCTTCTTCTGATGATCTTTATTAAGATGTTAGCTAAGAATTACTTAAGGAATACAAACAAGTCAATGCCAATAAATAAGGCAGCAAGAGATCTAGGGACAAAAAATAGTTCCTCTTATTGTGAGAATAATTTCCCTATTTTCCCTCAGTGACCATGGCAGCCTTGAGACTGTTATTCTCTTATGTTAAACATTACCCTGAAGGTATATTTAAAACTTCATGTAGGGTTATTAAAGAGAAAATGATGCTCAAAATCCAAGGAGAGAAAGCTCAATGTCAAACCTGTGGTCCTTTCCTAACTGGAGGAGACGCTGTGTACAGAGAGACTTCAAACATCACTATCCCAACTGGCACCAGGCTGGTGGCCAGAAATTCTGCTCCTGGTACTGCTTGATCACCCTTTTCCAGGTACCCATGCTGCCTTTGAGTGTGAGAGACTTCTCAAATATGGCAGATATCTAAATTAGAAAAAAATAAAAAAACTCTTTAGCCTTGATCTTGGATGACTGAGCCAGTTTTCCTGTTTTTTTGTTTTCCCCGCCCGCCTCCTCATTTGTAGCAGTCATACAGACTGACTCTTTTTGCAGAGTTTTGGGTCTTCGCATTACTATTAAAACGATAGGAGAATCCCCAAGAAGGAAAGGAAGTCATTGTTGCAATGACTGAGTCATTTTATTTGAAAATTTTAAAGGGATGATACCTCATTTGGATATTATCACATTGCATTTGAGTTGTATCTTCGTTGGATGTACAATGCATGTATAAGGTGTGAATCACGGAGACATGAAAGTGGGAGGAACTAAGACCCGTTTTGGCTTTTATTCTGGTGACAGAACTCCTGATCTGGTTCTTTTCCAACCAACTCTCAGTCTGAGTTTGATTCAGTATTGTCGTTCTGTCGCTAAGTCTTGTCTGACTCTGTGCTCTCAGGGACTGCAGCACACTAGACTTCCCTGTCCTTCACCATCTCCCATAGCTTGCTCAAACTCATGTCCATTGAGTCGATGATGCCATCCAACCATCTCATCCTCTGTTGTCCTCTCTTCCTCCTGCCCTCAATCTTTCCCAGCATCAGGGTCTTTTCCAATGAGTCAGCTCTTCACATCAGATGGCCAAAGTATTTGGAGCTTCAGCATCAGTCCTTCCAATGAATATTCAAGGTTGGTTTCCTTTAGAATTGACTGATTTTATCTTCCTGCAGTCCAAGGGATTCTCAAGAGTCTTCTCCAGCACCACAATCGAAGGCATCAGTTCTTTGGCACTGACAAACTGATGCAGTATTTGTTACACTTTTCTCTATAAAGTGTTTCCCCCACCAACCTCCAAAATAAGAGGAATAATAAAGTACACAATCCAAAATTGAAGGTTTGAGCTGAGGGACCATACTATGAATACTACCCATATTTTATCTTCATCTCCCTACCCCAGGTTAGTGTAATTTAGGAAGTTACAACTATGTTTCCTACCTATTCATATTTTGATAAAGCAGATGCATATTGTAGACTTTGAAAATAAAGCTATATACTTAGTTAAATCCATTCTTCCAACATGATCTTTTCTCCCATCTTTGGACGGAAAAGACTAAAAGTAGTATTTCTACTAAGACAAAGCATGCAAATTTATTCATAAGAGCTAAATGGGAATAAAACTAACTTATGTCACTTTCAACACAATAAGTAAGGTAATAACATGAGAGGGTTTCATTAGTTTCTGATTCAAAAATATCTTTTACTATGACATAATCATAAATAGTCATGGAATAATGAAAATGGTAACAATAATAACAGTAAGTGTCTGTCTGCCCTTTGCATGTGGAGATGAGTCTCCTATTACGCCTGCTGGAAGCTCTAGGAAAAAAAAAATTATAAAGTCAAATTAAGCACGCTGAGGACACCATCTTGATCCCCCTTTAGGCGATCGTTCCTGGTTCCGGGAGTAGTTTCCCATTTCCAGCTCCCTCAGCTTCTTAGGGTAGCTCACAGACAGGAAACTCCAGGTGCCACAACTCCCTGCCTCCCTTCCCTTTGGCCTGACCTCACTGGTGATTCCACAGACCGCTGACTGCAGAATACACCTCACCTCCAGCTCTAAGTCACCACATCTTCAGATTTAGCCACACACCCTTGCCCCAGGAGCTAGACAGGATATATGGAAGTTGTCTGGCATCTACCGAAGGTGGGCTTCAGTTTTAAGTCACCCTCCCTATTAACTATTCACCATGAAATGTTGTCTTTTCTGTGACCCTGCCCCACCCCCATTCTTACTCTGAATAACTGTTTAACCCCCAGACCGAGGCTCAGTGTCTCATTACTCTCACTGACTTTCAGTATTATTTCCCCAGTCAATTGACTCGTACAAAGGTGATCCCTTTTTGATAACGGGGGATCTGATCTCAACCTTTCTTCACTTTCAAAACTGTAACCCAGTTTGCAAAACTGAACTTCTTTCTTGGTTCTTATTATGAGAACTGTGTTCCAGTTACTCACATAAGTTATCTTGGGATGAGCAGATAGTCTTGCTTTGTTGCTATAGTCGAGAAAAATTTAATGTGCAGTTAAGAAGGAACTCCTACGGGTTCAGATTATTCAACTAATTTAGCTAAATTAGAAAGTCACTTCATTAGCCCACCCAAAATCCACACGTTCTAAGCAAAACCCATCACAGAACCTCAAATTCACGCCTCTGATTCCTCAGAGCATATTGGCATGATCTTCACTTCCATTAGCAGTTCTGGCTGGTGGTTCTGGCTTCAGTCCTTGAAATTTATGTTTTTACAAACAACTTCTCCATCCACATCACAGTTTAGACCCAATTCCAAGCTAGGCTTGTCAAGAACTGTGAAGATTTTGAAATTTTTACCCTTCTTGCAAGTTAAGATCTTGCCAGTTTCTTGAATGCTGGCAAAAAAACCAAAACACTCCTGGATCAGAGACAAAGCTGTTTATTACTCACAGAAAGAGCAGTAGTCAGAGTTTCAATCTTCTTATGCTGGCTCCTAAATCTCAACTCTCATAAGATAATGAAAAGAGGAGCAGGTGAAAGCTGTACACCAAGAGGATTGCCTTGCAAACGGAAGCAACACTGAGGTTCCAAATCTTTTAAAACAGGCAGGAAGAAGAACTGTCCATTGCTCCAGAGCGAGACAATATCTTTATCTTTCAAGGCTGCTTGCTATAAGAACATCCCTTAAGAGACAGTCCTGATCAAAAGCAGTTAGTCCTTCCAGTCACAAGACATGTAGGAAGAGAAAAAATTCTATGGTGAATTGTCTCCCAACATTGATTTCTCATTTCTGTACTGTCTTGTCTTCTGGAGAGTTTTCTCAAGCCTGCATCTTGTCAGCCACAGTAATTAATCTAAGCCACAGAGAGTGGGACCAAATCAGTGACTGGTGTCTCCAAATGGGATCTGCATCTGTCGGGGAACACAAGGTGACAGCGCTTCCAACATGACCTCGCTGGTGACTGGTGAACCTCAGGGTCCACAGTTCAATTCACATAATTCAATCTATTATTTCTGGAGAGACTGTCTATCTTAGTCTGTCAGACTGCTTTAACAAAATACCACATACTGGGCGACTTAAACAAAGTAAATATATATCTCATAGTTCTAGAATCAGGGTCACCTGAGATCAGGATTCCTCTTGAGAGTCTGTAGACAGCAGTGTCTTTGCTGTATTCTCACATGATGTACAGATCTCTCTCTGATCTCTTCTTATGAAGGCACTAATCCCATTCATGAGGTTGCCACTCTCCTGACCTAATTACCTTCTCATAGCCCCATCTACAAATACCATCACATTATGAATTAGAGCTTCAACACATGAATTTTGATCAGACACCAACATTCAGTCCATGGAGCTGCCTGAGGGCTATTAGTCCAACCTGCCTGGTCTTCCATGTCACCGTAATGGCTATAGGAATGGGGCTTGAAAAGACATCACAAGGTACTGACAGGTATTTTGCATGGGAAGTTCAGGATCTTGGGTCATCTTTGATGCTTCTAACAGAATCCCAGATAAGCTTTTAGGGAACAGAGATCAAATTATGACCAGTCATGTATTAGTGGGCTGCCCTGGTGGCTCAGAAGGTAAAGCGTCTGTCTGCAATACCAGGGACCTGGGTTTGATCCTTGGGTCAGGAAGATCTCCTGGAGAAGGAAGTGGCAACCCACTCCAGTATCCTTGCCTGGAGAATCCCATGGACAGAGGAGCCTGGTTGGCTACAGTCCATGGGGTCGCAAAGTGTCAGACAGGACTGAGTGACTTCACTTTCTTTCTTTCTTTTCTTTCTTTCGTGTATTAGCAGCAAGAGATAAGAGAGTCAGCAGTTGGTTTATTTTAAAGTATTCACAACAGTTGGGAAGAAACACACCATAATGTTTTCCTGGGTGAGGAAAGCCCCAGTACTGATTCTGAAAAACAGAGATCAATAGTCTCCCTTGTTTCTCTATACATTTCAAGGTCTACCATGTTCCCTCCCAAGGCTGCTGCTCTCCTTTTACTGCAGCACCTGCCCAAGAAAAAGGAGCGTGTCCTATTTCAGTAGCTGTAACTTCAATTTTTTTCTAATCATCCGCTCCCTACATCCAGATCTTTCATCAGGAAGAATCAGGCAAGACCTTCCTTGGAGGTCCAGTGGTTAAGACTTCAAGCTTCCAGTGCAGAGGACACAAGTTAGATCCCTGGTCAGGGAACTAAGATACTGCATGCTGTGCAGTATGACCAAAAAGTATCCGGCAGAAGAGGGACAACTGCATTTTTATAAATTGTCGAGAGACCTATTAAGTTCTCTTTTTTGGTATGAGCCATTTGGGGAAACTCAGTGATTAGTGTATTCAGCCAAGTGGTCACTAGCCATGTGACCTTTAACTGTGTCAATCCAAGAAAATCCATGTGATTGAAGCAAGAAAAGCTTGGTTCTCCTAGGCTAGGCTGCCATCCAAAGTGTGTATAAACCAGAGGACAGTACGGATGCCATTAAAGAGAAGAAAGAAGCATCACACCCAGGATGGTCAGGACAGAATCTAGAATTTGCCAAATGGGTATAATTCTCCTATTTGACACTTTTCCTTTCATCATAACCCAGGAAGCAGTTGAGAAGAGACAATCCCTTTCCAAAGATGGTGCATTCCATGATCAAACTTTTTTACTAAGGTGTGTAGATCAGAAGATAGTGAGGGAAGACAGTTGTTCTCGAGTTAATTTTTTAGGTGGCCATTCCAATGCTCAAAATACCCAAAGGCAGTGGATGGTTTGGAGCATAGAAGGTCTATAAATAGCCTCAATTGCTCCGAATCAACCTAGAAGGATGAGACGGGGAGGGAGATGGGAGGGAGTTTCAAAAGGGAGGGGATATATGTATACCCATGGCTGATTCATGTTGAGGTTTGACAGAAAACAGCAAAATTCTTTAAAACAATTATCCCTCAATAAAAAATTAATTAACTTAAAAAAAATAGCCTCCAAACGGAGGCTGCCTCCCTTAGCCAGAGACTCTAATAGGGAAAACTGTCATTTACATAGATGGACATCAGTCAAAGCTTTTTGAATAGCTTCCAGGGATAATTTTAATTCAGGCCCTACTCAAAGGATGCCTCTGTACCAAGTAACTGATATAAAGGAACAAGGAGAATATCCAAGTATGGGCCAGTAACCAAGGAATCCAATAAGTCATTTGGCCTCCTCTTTGGTGGAGAAGCCCGAACAGACAATACTTTTGCCCAGACTCCTGGAGGGATTGTGCTGTGTGAATCTAGCTGTGTAATCTGTAAAAACATTACCTGCATACACTCTTAGCACTCTGCACTTACAAACTAATCAATAAACACTGGCTTACTTTAAGATCACTGCGTAAAGTAAACCCCAAGAAGTGGCTCTCTTCCACTGAATTAGTTGCTCATTGTGCAGTCCCATGCTCTTCACACTCATCCAGCCATAGCTACAGAGGACACTCTTAACAAGTTGGAGGTCCAGTATAACAGAACATTTGTGAGGAGGCAAAACAGGACTAAAATTTAGGCTACGAGTACCTTATAGGTAAGCACTGGGACATACATGCCACATCTGAAAAGAGGGGAAATTCTGAGCGCTGTGCTATGCGAAGCTGCTTCCTTCCTGGATGCATGGCTGTAGCCCACGAGGCTCCTCTGTCCATGGGATACTCCATGCAAGAGTACTGGAATGAATTGCCATGTCCTCCTCCATGGGATCTTCCTGATCCAGGGATGGAACCCGGCTCTCCTGTGCTTAGTCACTCAGTCAAGTCTGACTCTTTGCGACCCCATGGATTGTAGCCCACCAGCTTCCTCAGTCCATGGGATTCTCCAGGCAAGAATACTGGAGTGGGTTGCCATGTCCTCCTCCGAGGGATCTTCCCAACCCAAGGATAAAACCCAGATCTCCCACATGGCAGGCAGATTCTTTACCAGCTGAGTCACAAGGGAAGCCCAAGAATACTGGAGTGGGTAGCCTTTCCCTTCTCCAGGAGATCTTCCCAACCCAGAGATCGAATCCAGGTCTCCAGCACTGCAGGCAGATTCTTTATCATCCGAGCCACCATAATTTGCTGAGAAACATAACACATCACTCCATTCCAAATATTTTTTTATCAGTGTGATGAATGTTTTATTAAAAATACAATAATTTCTTTTACCAAGTCAGGCTAAGCCTCCTAGGACTCTATTAAATAAACGAGCAAAATACAGTTAAGTTTTTTTTTCTGAAAAACTTTGCAGAAAGTCAGCAGTGGTAAGAACGAGAAAAATCCAAGAATATAGTGAGATAGGGCATACAGGATCTGTTGTATCTTCTTTGGTCTCAATGTAACTATTTTTAACAGAAAGAACTAAACAGACCTCTCTCAGTTTCTCCTGCATGGGCAGGTGGGTTCTTTACCACAAGTGCCACCTGGGTAATCCGAAATTTTGAGAGTTTCCCAAAGAATAAGGTCAGATCTCTAGGTTGACCTAGAGTGTTTATGTTTTGGATAGTACTTGTTGTCAAAATTATCTACACAATCCAGAAACTATCAATACATAGACACAGAAGTATATTCAAGGTTGCCCAGGTCTGGCAGGGAGTGAAGAGTGACTGCTTCATGGATATGAGGTTTCTTCTTAGGGTGATAAACAAGTTCTAGAACTAATGTCACTGAATTGTACAGTTTAAAATGGCTAAAGTAGTGAATTTTATGCTATGCGGATCTTACCATCAAAAAAAGAGATGATTCACACAATTGAGAATGACCTTTTTTTTTTCCTTTTTAAAATTTATTTGTTTATTTATTTATTTTAGTTTCTTTTTTTTTTTTCCATTTATTTTTATTAGTTGGAGGCTAATTACTTTACAATATTGTAGTGGTTTTTGTCATACATTGACTAGAATTAGCCATGGATTTACCTGTATTTCCCCCCCCATCCCCCCTCCCACCTCCCTCTCTACCCGATCCCTCTGGGTCTTCCCAGTGCACCAGGCCCGGGCACTTGTCTCATGCATCCAACCTGGGCTGGTGATCTGTTTCACCCTAGATAATATACATGTTTCGATGCTGTTCTCTTGAAACATCCCACCCTCGCCTTCTCCCACAGAGTCCAAAAGTCTGTTCTGTACATCTGTGTCTCTTTTAAGTTGAGGACACAAAACCGATTCCAAGAATTGTGTGTGGGGGCGGGGCGGGAAGGTGATCATAAGTGAGCAAGAAGGAGACATAGGTCTAGTTTATCTAGAAGAAACAAGGAATAGATACTTGAATGACATCAAATTTCTATTAGACTTTTGTGTTTTAGTGTGCAATCAAAATCTCACTATTTTTAAAAATATTCAAACGTATATAATTTAGTAGAAATGGCCTAAAAAGCTTGCAGCATGTAGTTAAATTAGCTATCAGGTCAAGAGACTTAACAACATATTTTCCCTGTCTTTTACATTTCAATTTACCATGATAAGGAATAATCATCTTTCTTGTGAAATACAGAATTTATATAAGTGCATTAATTGTTTTGAATACTAAACCCAAGTGACAGCATTGGGGGCTTATTCTTAGTTGTACCTTCTATACAATAGGATAATAGCTCAGGGGCACGATCAGCAATGAATTTAAATGATTTCTTCTGATATATAATTCCACCGATAAATATTTACCCCTGTGGGATGCTCCAATGTTGCTTTTCTAACAGTGAAATTCAACAAAATTTATATAACTGGTGATTGTGCAGAGAACCCTGAGGCTGTCCCATAAATATTAATAGAATCAAAATGCAAACATGGAGACCAAGAATGCCTAGAAGGAAGAAGTCCTTGCTGAACTAGGAGCACCTCCTTCGGTGCTACAATGTAAGAAACAGTAAAGCCTAAGGAAGCTCCATTTTTTATTCAGTTCTATCAAGATACGTTAACTTGAGAAATAGTCTTGGGATATTTTCATTTTTGAGACCATCTGTCTCTTTAAATGAGCTTTATTTAAATGAATGAAGGCTAAAAAAAAAAATGGTCAGCAGCAAGGATTTTCTGGGTAACTGGTTTCTTCCTCCTCTCAGTTTCTGGAGCAATGTTTATGCTCAAATGACCAGAGTGAGGATATCATAGGGTCTTCCTCCCGCATTGGCTGTGAGATTCCCTGAGAGCAAAGATTATGTCTTACTTGTACTAGTCATCCCAGGTTCTAACCACAGAGTCAGTTAGCATTAAATAAAGGTTTTCTTGATAAAGATGGGCTGCAAGTAAGCAAAACTGTCAGTCAGCATATGTTCACAGTGGTCAGTTATGGTTTCTAAATCCAATGATAAGAAAATTGAATATATTCCATACACGCATTGGAAAGAGGACTCTCCTAAAGGGTCCTAGGGTAAAGAGAAGGCATATCAGAGGAATTTGACATCTCTTAGGAACTTTGGGATGTTTCTCAGGCTCCACAGGAGCCAGTTTGCCTGATTTCCATGGTATTCTTTAACCAAAGTTGCAACTAGGTGTCCTACTCAGAATCTACTTGGCAGGGAGGTATTTCCCATGTTATAAACTGGCTATAATATCTTCTCCCACATCCATTCCTCTTCACCATGGTCCTTTACCATACCAAGGGTCATTCATAATGAACAGTAGACAGAACGTTTCAGCTGAGTGACACGTATAATCCTGTCTTTTTATGATCTTCCGTCCTGTACGGCATGCTAAGTCACTTCAGTCATGTCCAGCCGTTTGCGACCCTATGGACTGTAGCCCACCACACCCCTCTGTCCATGGGATTCTCCAGGCAAGGATACTGCAGTGGGTTGCCATGCTCTTCTCCTGGGGATCTTCCCACCCCAGGGATCAAACCCTTGCCTCTTACATCTACTGCATTGGCAGGCGGGTTCTTTACCACTAGTGCCACTTGGGAAGCCTCCAAACCACAAAGCAGACCATTCATATTCCAGAGGTTTCTGATGATTCCAGACTTGCCCCTCCCCTTCCCCTGTCCTGCTATATACTAAGTCCAATATTATACTTTGAAGACATCAAGCTTTAGAAAGTGTATGTGTTAACTGGATTAAACAAGGGTAGTTTCTGATCAAGAGGGCTACAAACGCTGCTAAGAGAAAAATGCAAGCTGGCTTGGAGAGTATTCTATAGCAATTAGTTGAGAAACAGTGAAAAGCAAGACAGGTTATCACATAAAATACACCTGCTCAGCACCTTTTATTTTTTTCACCTTTCTAGTCAAAACCAGAAAAATAGTAATAATAATAATAATGAGTAACCTCTGTTGAGGACTAAGTATGTGTCAGACACTGACAAATATTTTATGTATACGTGTGCATGCGTGCATGCCAAGTCAGTTCAGTCATGTCCGACTCTTTGTGACCTACAGACTGTAGCCCACAGGCTCCTCTGTCCATGGGATTCTCCAGGCAAGGATACTGGCGTGGGTTTCTGTGCCCTCCTCCACGGGAACGTCCCAACCCAGGGATCAAACCTGGGTGTGTTATGTCTGCCCACATTGGCAGGCAGGTTCTTTACCACTAGCACCATCTGGGAAGCCCCATTTTGTGTATACAAATACACTTAATTTTCACTTCAAGCTCACCAGTAACCATTATCCCCATTTATGGTTGAGGATACCAAGGCAAAGAATGGTTAAATAACTTGTGCAAAGTTGATGCCAGCAGTAAATGTAATGAAGCTGCGGAAGCCCTTACTCTAGACAGCTTTTCCTGGAACTGTGTAAACTCCCTTGTTCTTCAGGAGACTTCAGTCTTATTCTGTGTGAAGATTATTCGTTCATGTTGCTTAATATTAATTCAATATATAAAGGTTCAACTTTGTGAAAGCAGAAAAAAGTCTAGAGAACTGGAAGTGGAAAACATTTCAATTGCTATCTCTCTTTCTCTCTCTCTCTCTCTTTTTTTTTTCCCTGCAAAAGGTTGGGCAACCTAGAAGCTAAAAAATACTAATGTCATCTGAAAGAAATTGCTTCTTTCCTGCCCTCTTCTCCAATTTTGGGCCTCCACCAGTTGGAAACTGGTATGAATGTGCATAATGACAACCTCTGAATGATCATCATGAAATGACTTTCCCCAGTAACGCCAGATTTATCTGCTGATTTTAATACCCTTCATTCTAAAACGCTATTATCCTGAGTGCATGCAGGGGACAGTACACTTAGTCATAAGTGATGGATGAATTCATTATCTTCAGCCAATTTTAATGGGTCATCTAGAAAGAAAATCACCAGTCAGTTTTGGCTATTGAACATTGCTACCTCACGTATCTTATTAAGCCAAATATAAAAATGGGTGGTTTTTCATTTTCCTGTCAAGACAACAAAGGTCACCTATCACAGGCTTGAGAGACATTCATGTTTATTTCTCTTTGGCCTGAACAAAATGGAGAATGTCAAAGTTTTTATCTTTTTCCATTCTGAACTGAATATTTCAAAACCAAGTGCCCTGCAAAGAGGAAAGGTGCTTCGAAGGAATTCAGAACGAACAGGTTTCACTGCAGAGAAATAGAACTCGACATTAATGGATTCCCTGGGTGACAGTGTTAATCTGATGACACTACTGAATTCCAGGGTTTCAGCCCCATCATTAAGAGCTGAAAGTAAATACATTGGTGTGGAATATAAGAAGAGATGCCCATGAGTATCAAGGCTGTTTTCTACCCTCGGCTACCAGAAACCAAAAACACTTAATACACGTGAATGTATGATTTTCATGTCTCAACCTTTCTTTTCTATTCTTGGTTAAGAAACCCCTACTTCTTAATCTTTTAAACTATATTTTTATGTTTGACTCATCAACTTGTACTTTTTCTCCCAGATTCAGTTCTAAACATCTGCAACCATGGATTATGGGAACGGCGAACAGGCACATTTTTCAAGCTTTATGTTCAGGACATAACTTAGCAAGATGTCCTTACTCAATGACTCCTACTTAAAAGATAGTCTTTTACATACAGTTGTCTGAAAAGTGAATGTGTGTTTTTCCGTATATAACTGCACTAATGTTATAACTACCTGACCTGTATATAACTACCTGACCTGAAGTTTCTTTGAGGAAACTTTTAAATTTAAATTTTTTTAAATTTAGCTTTTAATTTTAGCTTTTAAATTTAGCTGTCTAAAATTTTTTTTAAAGTTATTAAATGTATTCTAAAACCATGAAGTAGTCAACAAACAACCAGAATTTGAAAGTTATGACTATTATCTCAGAAAGCATATTTCTTCCTGTTCTTTACACAGTTGTATCAATTTATTAAATGCCTATGGAAATATTTTTTCTATAAAAATTGGACTGGATGTGAATTTCATGGCATTTGAAATATTTTCTTTAATAACCCAAACAATAACTTTTAAATACAAGCCTGTTCTTTTAATTAAGGTTAATTATTTAAAAATTCCTTGAGACCCTATGTGACATTTCCTGTCAATTTATTGATGTGGGTACAACATTCAAGGGTTCATTGACTATCATCAGGCAAAATCTTGCCAAGTAGTGTAAGTAAGTAACTGTTAGTCGCTCAGTTGCACCTGACTCTTTGCAACCCCATGGACTGCAGTCCACCAGGCTCCTCTGTCCATGATATTTTCCAGGCAAGGATACTGGAGTGGGTTGCCATTTCCTTCTCCAGGGGATCTTCCCAACCCAGGGATTGAACCTGGGTCTCCTGCACTGCAGGCAGATTCTTTACAGACTGAGCTAGAAGGGAAGCCCCCACCAAGTAGAGTGGACCTGGGCAACTCCTTTTCTCAGAGTTCATAAAGTTAGTAAAGCCAGAACAGCTTCCTTTTTGGCTCAGATGAAAAACCGCCTACTTATCAAAATAGCAAAACATAGGGAAAGAACGAAATTGGTGGTCCTAAAACGCTTTAAAAAGTGTAAAAATCTATAGAAATTATTACACAGAAAAAGATTCTTTCCATGTCTTTCTCCCATTTCCTTCATGAATTGAAGTCATCATTGAAAAATCATTCCCTTAAGAATGCTCACCAATAAGAAAACTCAAGTAAAGTCATGTTTTCCTTTTTCAAACTTGAAGTTACTTGGAAGTATTGAAATACACTTCAGACCTTATTTCTGAAGTGGATATAATATTGTCCATAATTTTAAAAAGCCTTGCCATATCATAACTTACTAAAATAAACTTTAACAGAAGTTCCCAAAGATTGTTAAGCAGATGCAAGTTAGTTCTACCATATCCTATGTTTATGAATATGGCCCAAAAAATGCTAGAGAAGGTTTTAAGCTGTAGCAGATAAGACAAGTCCATCTGTTTATGTCATCTGCTACTCTTTATATGACACAGTAAAGATTATAAAAGGAAAATCAAATTCATATAGCATTTATCTAAGAGGTTTCTATAATTGAATTCTTAATAAGGATTCAAGAATTTCTTTTCTCTTTTTTTCTTAAACCTCAAGTTACTAATTAAACTAGTAAACTGATATTTTTAATATGCTCCCTTTTGTTTAAATCAATGTAATTGTTACACACTAATCCAATTTGGGGGCTCCCCAGGTGGTACGGTAGTAAAGATCAACTGTAGTAAAGAGACTTGAGTTCAATCCCTGGGTCAGGAAGATCCCCTGGAGAAGAAAATGGCAACACACTTCAGTATTCTTGCCTGGGAAATGCCATGGACAGAGGAGCCTGGTGGGCTACAGTCCATGGGGTCAGACACAACTGAGCACACACACATACAACCCAATTTGATGTCTTCAAACTAGCTTAAAAAAAAAAAAAAAAAAAAAATATATATATATAACCAATTTCTCAGCCTATCACTCTGTGGAAACACGTAAGAACACACCTATTTGAATCAGTCCTCTGTTTCTAGTTGTTTTTAAGCTGTATGTTAATATTCAATAGTATATCCATGATATAATAATATAAAGTCAGAGTTCTCACCACTGTAATTTAGATCCTATCACTTTGTTCATCCATTGCAGTATCTTCTTAACTGCTGCCCTAGACTACAACCCTCAAACTCTAATCTTTCCAACCAAACCAAAACTTCATTGTAAGGGTATATTATGACCAGTATCAGGAACGCAAGATCTCTCCTCCTCCCGCCCAGACCCACCCTCAAGGAGGTGGGATCAGTATCAGAATCACTGGGTGACAACTATACTTACTAGGAAATGAAATGTGAGACACATCCACTCCATTGGAGTCATTCCATCTTTGATGAGCTTCATCAGAGCGCTTGTTACCCAAGCATTATGGATAATGCAGTGAGTAGTGTGGCGCATCTTCCTGGTGGAAAGGGGACTCCCATTTATTGGAAGTCATGAGGCAACCTAGTGAAAGGAGGTGTGAGATAAACACATTTGCCAAAGCCTCTCCAGGCTTAAGGTGTGCTTTTCTTCAGCACGTCCTTCTTTCGTGGTGGTCCTTTCTTCTTCCTTCTTCCTCCTCTACCCCTACTTCTCTTCCTTGACCTATTTCTCCTTCTACTCATTTATGCATTCATTCATTCATTTAACAAGTATCCATGAGTGAATGTCACTGCTGTGTCAGGCACTGTATTAGGTACAAACGTAAGGTGGTTCGGGGCATCCCAAGTGGCACTAGTGGTAAACAACTCACTTATCAATGCAGGAGACATGAGACATGGATTCAATCCCTGGGTTGGGAATATCCCCTGGAGGTGGGGATGGCAACCCACTCCAGTATTCTTGCCTGGAGAATTCCATGGACAGAGGAGCCTGGTGGGCTACGGTCCACAGGACTGCAAAGAGTTGGACGTGACTGAAGCGACTTGGCCCAGAAGGTGGTTCACAAGACACTTGTGGTTACCTCTCCCTCCTAAAGCTTTCAGTGGATCAAGGAAAATATCAAATAACATATTGCAACTACCATGGTACAAAGAAAGAAGATGGACAAAATGTGATAGAAGCCATAATATAGTCTTCAGAAAGAAAAGGACACTTGAAAGAGCTGACATCTAAGTTGAACTTTGACAGGAACACAGATCAACCAGATGATGTGGTGGGAGCAGGGAGGACTGTTGCAGACAGGAAGATGCTGAAAATCCCCAAAGAGGCAGGAAAATAGAGTGAGTATGAAAAGATGGATGGATGCTAAGAACTGAAAGAAATTCCACTTCGCAAGAGCAATGAGTGAGGGAGACCCAGGAAGGAGAAAGAAGCATCAGGTATAGAGTTGAAAATAACTGAACAGCGCCAGATCCTGGTAAGGGGGAAAGGACAGTCTCCAATATGACAAGAAAGGACACGGCCTTATCCAATAAAGGAGCACTCTGACACGGTGGCAGGAGGGAGGGAAGGAAGAAGGGTTTGTAGGTTTCGAGGTGGAAAGCTGAGGAAGCGTCTCTCTCAGGGCTTAAACATTTTTTCTGTTGAGTCACGAGTGAGCTCATTTGCCATGAGTGAGGGGGTGGAGAGTTGAAATAATTGTGTGGCACACACGAGCATGAGTCTGATTGGGAAATATACAAAGATTATCAGGCAGTACTGAGAGCCCGGGAGAGGTGATGACTCTAAGTTTATAATGGTACCAATCTTCTCAGTGATGTAATTTTCTCCAGCAAGTCTTATCAAGCAGAATAATGGCATAGACGTTGGATTCATCCAGGAATGATGACTTGCCAGGATGGTGTGATGAAAAGAACAGACGCCAGAACCATTGGCAGGAGCGTTGCCGAAATGATAGTCAAGGTAATTTACCACCAAAACCACGGAGGGGAAACTAGAAGAGGCTGGAGAATAAGAAGTATGCAAAACAACCAGCTGATCAGAGAGCCAAGGTCATTCTTGCTCCTTCCATTCTACCAGATGAGCCACAAAAAAGGACACATCGACAAAGCAGCCATGATAGGGGTAAGTACTATGGAGAGAATTATAATATGGTGACGTGATACAGAGTGACAGGGTGACCGCTTCATATTGATTAGTCAGGCTGTCTGGGGAGACAACATGTAAGCTAAAATCTCTATGACAAGAAACATCCAGTTTTGATAATGAAGGGAAAGAGCCACCCAAAAAGACGATAGAACAAATGCAAATACACTAAGACGGGAATGAGCTTGAGTGGGAAGAAGGTCACCACACTGTGGTGAGTAAGGCAGGAGAAAATGCTAAAAATGAAACCCAAGTGATACAGTCTGCTCTGGCTAGCGTTTAACAGAAGAAAGAGAAGGATTTTGTTCTTTTTTATATCAAATGTTTAAGCAGGAGGGGTGATCTGCTTTATTTTTTCAAAGATGACTATGGCTACTCTGAATATGTGTAGATGACAAACATGAGAGTCGGGAGATGAAGCTGTTGGTAATTACTCCAGGGATCTAGGGAAAAGATGATAGTGCAATAGCCTAAAGGCTAATAATGAAAGGGGGAGAGCTGGAATCGGTTTCAATGGCTTGAATGTGGGGAATAAGTAAAGAAGTATACAACCTTGAGAAGGAAGCAACAGAGGGTAAATGGGGTCATTTTCTAAGGATGGAAGGCAAAGAAGAAACAAGTTTAAGGACAGAAATAAAGAACTGAGTGTGGGCAATATTAGGTTTGAGCTGTTTGTTAGGTCTCTGAATGGATATTAGTTATGCAGGAGGACACACAAATTGAAATTCTTGTCAGGAAAGAAGAGTTGGAAATAATGGCCATAGACATGTTAGAGGAGGCGATGAGAATAGCAAGAAGAGTGGGAAGCTGAAGTGATGCTGAGTTTTGAGGACATGAACATGTCAGTGAAATAAGAGGCCATGTTTTGGGTGTTACTATCACTTACAGAGGCTGTAGAGCTAGCATGCTCCAGGGAGAATCAAGAGTTTAAGACCAAAAACTATGGCGACTCAGGAAGGACAAAATTGATGGAAAGTTCAGTGAGAGAGTTGAAGAAAAAAAGGCTGATTGTAGAAATATGAAGAAGCTTGCAGTTTTAAGACAGAATGAGAAAACTTGGAATATGGAGAGTGGTAGTTGGAGTTCTGACACTTCCTTAAATTCTTAGAGAATTTAGCTGCAGCTTTGAAGGCTGTTGACAAGTGCATCCTTTTCTTCTTTGGAAGGGTCGGCAAGTTACACTTGCTGGTCACATCCTACTCACCACTTGTTTTTATAAATAAAATCACTGCAGCATGATCATCCTTCTTTGTTGACATAATGCCTAGGGCTGCTTTTGCACTCCCATAGCAAAGGTGAATAACTTTGACAAAGATCATCTGGCCCACAAAGTCAAACTTAAAGCTTTGAAATATTTATTATCTGGCACTTTATGGAAAAGATTTTCTGATTTCTAATCTATGGAGCTGTAGCATAGGACCAATGACCAGGGAAATAAAATGTAAGCCTTGTGGTGTGGGATGCAGAGGAGGTGGCTCCTGTGACCTTTCAATGCATGCTTTTGGACTTTTGAAGAAAGATTATGCATGTCCTCATATAACCAAGACAAAACCTCATATAACATGATGATAACCATAGTCAAGAAACAACCTAAGTGCCCATCAATAGACGACTGGCTTAAGAATATGTAATGCATATATAAAATGGAATATTACTCAGCCACAAAAAGAATGAAATATTGCCATTTGTAGCAACATGGATGAACCTAGAGAACATTATGCTCAGCGAATTAAGTCAGACAGAGAAAAACAAGTACTATATGGCATCACTTATAGGTTGAATCTAAAATATAATACAAATGAACCTATATATGAAGCAGAAACAGACCCACAAACATAGAAAACAAACTTGTGGTTTCCAAAAGAGAGAGGAGGGGAGGGATAAATTGGGAATATGGGATTAACAGATACAAGCTACTATACATTAAATAGATAAGCAACAAGGATTTACTATATAGAATAGGGGACTATATTCAATATCTTGCAATAAGCTATAACAAAAAAAGAATCTGAAAAAAAAAATATATGCATATAACTGAATCACTTTGTTGTACACCGGAAACTCACACGATAATTTTTGAAAAATCATGATGATATACTGCACAGTACTTTCTATCACATACATCCTCAAATAAGCCCTGATCTTCCTCATCTCTAAAGGAGGACAGGACCTGGCTCACTCTTCAAAGCAAACGTCTGCAACCATTGCTCTCAATGTCAACTGCATGAACACCCAGTTGCCTCTATTGTCAACTTAATCTTCTTGGTGCTCAGTTGAACATGGTACCCTTTCTAGGTCTTGGTCAGGTAAGGAGGATTTCAGAGCAAGGTTCTCTGAGATTCAATGCATTTCAGCTGTGTTCATTCACATGCATAAAACTATTTCCCGAAAGCAAAAACATGCTGCCCCGTGTGGCTGAGACGATAGAGCTTTTCAACACTAGTGTGACAAGATCTAGAAAGTGAGGCTGAAATGTGGGTGGGGTCACACACGCAAAAGGCTACAAACACTAGACAGGATTGCAGATGAACAGCCTGGAGGAGATGCTGCACTCCGGGGAGGAGTGGGTGCTGCGGCACGCTGAAGAACCCCTGCCCTCTCCGAAGGGAGCAGTTGCTACTCAACTCCAGCTTAGTAGTCATACAGGAACGAAAATCCAGCCAAGTAAATCGATTATTCAAAAACAGTCACATATTTTGATTTTGGTGTTAAATTTCTGGTTTCCCTTAAGCACAATTGTTGCCTCGTTGCCAAACAAAGCCTGCGTTGGGGTGCCAAACAAAACTCTTCAACCCTGATTCACACACTGCCAAGGGTAACCCAATTTTTAGGAGGAGGAAGAGATAGAAGCCAATTAGCCTGTTCTTGATACAGAACTAAGACTTAAGCTTAAAAAACAGTCTTTGTTGCCCATATGTGTGCAATACTTAAGCCCTCCAGTAGGAAACTACTGGGGTGTCAGAATCCCAAATCCCAGGTGGTTTAGGGTTCCTCTTCTTGGACTTGGGCTACTGAACTCCATGCCTCTGCTCTAAGAGCCGGAAAGAGAAACATCAGCTGGTAGCCAGCATCCTCAAACCTTTGAAGCCCTTCTGCTGTCACATTTTCAGGAGAAGGAATATAGAGGAAAAAGACAAACCAAATCCTTCAGTAAGATATTTGAGGTCCTCTATAATTGGATTTCAATAAATCTTTCAAACCAACCCATCTTCAATTCTTCTGTACTCCACTCAATTAGAATGCTCACTGCATTCAAATATATTATGCATTCTCATTTCCATATCAGCTTCCCTTCACCTACCTGAATCAAGGACTTTGTCATTTCTGTGACCTTTTAACTGTACTGCTTGTTGCCTCTTGTTTTGTACTGCCTGAAAACATAGCTTTTAATTTTCCCCGAGTATCTAATTTAATTACTAGGCTGTGTCCTCCAAGAATAAGATGTCAAGACTAGATTAAATGTACAAGGATTTTTTTTTTATTGGGAGAAATGCCCGAGAAAGAAAATAGGGAGAAAACTGGAGAAGGCTGGGAGAACCATCCAAAAGCTGATCCTGAAGGAAAATGGGAAGAAAGTTCAGGTGAAATCATCCTAGATGGCTGTGCTATCAGAGGAAGGTTCAGAAATACTCAAGAGAAGGTTATAAACCAAAGGTAGAGCTGGTCCAGGAGTCCATGTCTCCCAGGAACAGACCTGCCTCAGAATCTCAGTAAGACTCAGCCTCTCACTCAGAGGCTCAGCCTATCTGCTCCTTGGCTGGGAGCAGCCTCTAGGAAGCACGGACTCGGTGCAAATGAGCAGTCAATGATGCTCTGTGTAGCTGGAGAACCTGAGAGGTACATGTTTGTGACTGCCATTAAGGGGATAATAACATCATTATGGGCTTTGCAGTGGTGCTAGTGGTAAGGAACCCACCTGTCAATGCAGGAAATGCAAGAGATGCGGGTTCAGTCCCTGGGTTGTAAAGATCCCCTGGAGGAGGGCATGGCAGCCCACTCCAGTATTCTTGCCTGGACAGTCTCATGAACAGAGGAGCCTGGAGGACTATGGACGATAGGGTTGCAAAGAGTGAGACATGACTGAAGTGACTTAGCACACACACATGCAATCTCTTTATAGATAGAAAGAATCTCCAGCATAGTTTTCTTCTTATACAGAAATTAAAAGAGTGCTATGGTCAATAAAGGCACACATATGTACATGCATACATCTCTATGTGGAAAGAAATAAAGCATCAGATAATATATAAGCATTTAGGTTCAATGTATTTGTACGGTCTTAAAATGGACAAATACTACAAGTATGGCTCTAGTCCCTCTACTTAAATAGTTGCTTTACTAATCTAAACATATCTATATTTTTCTATTTGTACCTGAGAAATCCATAAACAGGATAAGCAGCAGCAAGCATTATATCTGTAAGGGCCAAAAAGCTGCCCCAGTGGCTTGAATTATTCACATTTGTGACACCCAACATACCCCCAAGGAGCAATGGTACCCCAAGGAGGCTAGCACTAATTTGAATAATTCAGTAAAACACACAGTATGTTTTGAACATACATAATATTGTAAATCTTCCTTCTTTAAAATTTTTTTCCGGTGTTGCTTATTTTTCACTTAATCAACATGTAGAGGTCATGACAATATCACTTAGTCTTACTACATACTTCCCACACTTTCATTAAACTAATTATCTTGAAATGTAATTAGCTAATTACTGAGAAAGGTAGATAATGATAGTGAATGGAATGTAAGATAAGCATTCATGAACAACAGGATCCAAATATTCCAGTCAGGGAGAAGACATTCAGGGTTGGCTGAGAGACAAGGAATATTCAATAACCTTTTGATCAGTTGCACTTGAATCAGAGCTAACAATGCTACACTGTGTTATTCCAACTGGGTAGAAATCCAAGGCCTCGATTTTTAAGTCCTAACAAAGCGCCTTTACATTTCAGTGATACTGAATGATGTACTAAAGTACCCTAGTTCAGACTGATTGCAATTTGTCAACTGGACTCTGCAGTCTTTCTCTCTCTTTTTTTGCCTTTTTAGAAAGTATTGTGCAGAAAAGATTTGCTTTCATTTGCAGCCATTGTCAAAGCAACATAATTTATTATAATTTATCCTCATAAACAGAATTTATTATAATTAAACTACAGCATGTTTCTGAAGGGCCAATATTCTAAACTTTACATTGCTCACAATAAGGTAAAGGCATATGTGTTTAGAATTTTGAAAATAGATTTTTTAATTAACTGGCTCTGGACCAGAGCATCTTTCAAATGAAAATACAATAAAGCATCTAAGCAGATAGGTTATTTACTCAGAATAATTAGATCCATGCTGTAGCAAGCCCTTTAATATGTGGCTTTGCTGTAGTATTTTCTAGTTAACTGAGTATAGTGGACTGGCTAATGCAGGGCACCAGTGTAACATGTACCGTGGTGAAATACCTGTATTATCCAATAGTCTCATCTGAGAAAAGCCACACCATGATCAAAACCAACCATGAGACCCTACCTCCTGTAATCAATGGATTGGTAATAGGAACAGTGAAAACTCCAAACTTACTATACAATATATTTATCATAATATCTCAGATTCACTTGTCCAAATTTCCCAAAATGTGAGCTCATTTCATAAAGACCAGACTAATGGTTGCCAAGGAAGCGGGTTTTGGGGGAGGGATGGTGGAAAGCTGGAGTTAGCAGATGTAAGCTTTTATATATAAAATAGATAAACAACAACGTCCTACTGTATATCACAGAGAACTACATTCACATTCGATGCCCTGTGATAAACCATAATGGAAAAGAATATAAAAGAATATATATATATGTGTGAGTATATATATATGTATAACTGAATCACTTTGTTGTATAGCAGAAATTAACACAGCATTGTATATCAACTATACTTAAAAAAAAATGATTAAAGAATGTGAGTTTGAGACAAAAGTTTAGCCTACCACACCTTGCTGCCAGCCCCCTGCCTAATAGCTAATAAGCCCTCAACAGATATTAGCAGATTTAGAATGTAAACAGTGCAGAAGAACACTAAGACTAATTTAATTCAACATATTATTTATTTATGCTGTACATGAAGCAGGCTACAAACGAAAGAGAAACTCTAGGCATCATCCAGGAATGTATAATCTTCTTTGAAAGTGAAGACAGTTATCCAGTAGTTCAGAATCACCAACATCTAAATAAGGTGGCTTGTGAACTTCATGTGTTAGTGAGGGATACAAACAGTAGATGCTGACAGAATTCAGAAAGGAGAAATTTGTGTAAGTTCAAGTGACCAGCAAGCACAAACACCCTAACTATGAAAAGCAAAGAAGAAAAGAGGGGGCATCGACTAGGTGGAATATGGTGAGTTACATATTCCAAGGGCAGTTGGGAAATAGACTGGAGTGGTTGATTCACGGTGAGAACTAAAGAGAGTAAGAGTGGAGAAGTGAGGTTGGAAATAACAGGTGAAAAGCCCTGAAGCCATTCTGAGAAGTTGAAAAGTGTCATGGAAAAAGCACTGGACTAGATCAGGAGATAGTGTCTAGGTTATCTTGCCCCCTGACTGCTCTGACATTGAGTAAAGACTCTGGCTTCAGTTTCCTCCTGCATAAAGTGAAGGAAGACAAAAAACCAAAGGTCTTGGCGAGATAGAATTCTGAGAAGTTAGGCGCGCGGGAGGGACTGAGGAAAGAAAGGTTTGGGCAGGGTGTGTCTTGCCCAAAGAAACACAGAAACAGCCTTGCAGATGGCCGAGTAAAGGTTTGTAGTAGAAAACAGTCACCAGAGAATGGAGCTCTGGAATAAGGGGCTAGCAAAAGAAATAGAAAGATAGAGGAAACTTAGAAGACACTATCAGCCAGACTTGATGACCTGTAAGAAGCACTGACTCGAAAATAATGTCATTATTTTGAACTGAGGTGTTAGATATCAGAGCCTAATTAAAATAAATCTATATTAAGGGCAAAATCAATGTGAGAAAAATCAAATACAACTCTGCTTGGGTCCTGTCCACCCTAAATACCTCCAGTCCACTGCAGGAATTGCTGTTTAGTTTCATCCTTAATTTCTACCGCAAGGAATCCTAGAGCTTGAACTTGCTAAGGACCCTTCAATATCCACTCCTAGATCTCCCAGCTCATTTGAGTGCTTCTTCCTGTGTTGATCAGGGCTTCCTTGGTGGCTCAGATGGTAAAGAATCTGCCCGCAGTGCGGGAAGGCCCTGGTTTGATCCCTGGGTTGCGATGATCCCCTGGAAAAGGGAATGGCAACCCACTCCAGTATTCTTGCCTGGGAAATCCCATGGACAGAGGAGCCTGGTGGGCTACAGTCCATGGGGTCGCAGAGAGTCAGATATGACTGAGCAACTAACACACTTTCCTGTGTTAATCACACCTGGCCTTCTTCCAGAGTGGTTCAGCTTCCCATACCACTTGCTGTTTTGAGTCTTTTTTTCTTATATCAATTCTCCATTCTCAAGTTATTACAATCTGGCTGAAAAGGCTTTCCTTTACTGAAAAGGAAAATGATCTTAGTCTACCTATGCATGCTCAGTTGCTCAGTCATATCCGACTCTTTGCGACCCCATGGACTATAGCCTGCCAGGCTTCTCTGTTCATGGGATCCTCCAGGCAAGAAAACTGGAGTGGGTTGCCATGCCCTCCTCCAGGAGATCTTCCCCACTCAGGGACTGAACCCGAATCTTCTACGTCTCCTGCACTGGCAGGCGGGTTTTCACCACTAGAGCCCATCCAATCTCTCTCCCACTTTCAACTCCTCTGACTTTGCCTCTGACCTCTAGGCCCAGATTTAAATGAATCATATGGTTAGCTTACACTCACCTGGAAAAGCTCTCTCTCTTAAAAGCCGCTGTGCCACGTAACATAACCCCGTCATGGGAATTAAATCCTCATGTTCTCAGTCCCAGGGAATATACAGGGTACATGCGCTAGAATGGGAACCATCTTGGAATTCAGCCCAGCACTGGCAGGTAAAAGGATTACAGACCAGTGGCTAGGCCCCCAAGTTGTCTTAGACATTTTCAGATGTTTCATCCAAGGTCTGGTATTTCCATGATGTTTATTAATGAGATGACTTAATTTAGGATTTAAGAGAATGTGATCTGTAGTCTGCCTCTCGGGTAGCGTTGTGGCTTCTGCCACCCATTTGATGTGTGATCTTACTCTAGATCCTTACAGATCTCTCAATCTAGCTGCCTCATTAGCAAGATATAGCGATAAATAGTATTTGCCTCATACACGTGTTATAAAGATTAAATGAAATCACTCACGTAAAGCTTTAGCACTGGCGCACATATTCCTGGCTTGTAAATAGTGGCCTTTTACTTTTTGTTAAATGAGGTTCAGAGATTGAACTAATATTTCTAGAATCACACAGCTACCAAGTGGAAGACCTGGGGTTCAATTTCTAGTCTTTCTGACTTTAGAACCTACACTCAGCCCACCAGGCTAATGCTACTCTAGGTCTCTTCATAGCCTCCTTCAGTTCAGTTCAGTTCAGTCGCTCAGTCGTGTCTGACTCTTTGAGACCCCATAAACCACAGGCCTCCCTGTCCATCACCAACTCCTGGAGTCTACCCAAACCCATGTCCATCGAGTCGGTGATGCCATCCAACCATCTCATCCTCTGTCGTCCCCTTCTCCTCCTGCCCCCAATCCCTCCCTACATCACGGTCTTTTCCAATGAGTCAACTCTTCGCATGAGGTGGCCAAAGTATTGGAGTTTCAGCTTCAGCATCAGTCCTTCCAATGAACACCCAGGACTGTTCTCCTTTAGGATGGACTGGTTGGATCTCCTTGCAGTCCAAGGGACTCTCAAGAGTTTTCTCCAACACCACAGTTCAAAAGCATCAACTCTTCAGCGCTCAGCTTTCTTTATAGTCCAACTCTCACATCCATACATGACCACTGGAAAACCATAGCCTTGACTAGACGGACCTTTGTTGGCAAAGTTACGTCTCTGCTTTTTAATATGCTCTCTGGGTTGGTCATAACTTTCCTTTCAAGGAGTAAGCGTCTTTTAATTTCATGGCTGCAGTCACCATCTGCAGTGATTTTGGAGTCCAAAAAATAAAGTCTGACACTGTTTCCACTGTTTCCCCATCTATTTGCCATGAAGGGATGGGGCCAGATGCCATGATCTTAGTTTTCTGAATGTTCAGCTTTAAGCCAACTTTTTCACTCTCCTCTTTCACTTTCATCAAGAGGCCCTTTAGTTCTTCTTCCCTTTCTAAAGGCTGGTGTCATCTGCATATCTGAG
Organism: Dama dama; assembly: GCF_033118175.1. Lineage (NCBI taxonomy): Eukaryota > Metazoa > Chordata > Mammalia > Artiodactyla > Cervidae > Dama > Dama dama. The sequence goes on from NC_083710.1 coordinate 66,889,350, forward strand.
GTTACTGATATTTCTCCTGGCAATCTTGATTCAAGCTTGTGCTTCATCCAGCCCAGAGTTTCTCATAATGTACTCTGCATATAAGTTAAATAAGCAGGGTGACAATATACAGCCTTGATGTACTCCTTTTCCTATTTGGAACCAGTCTGTTGTTCCATGTCCAGTTCTAACTGTTGCTTCCTGACCTGCATACAGGTTTCTCAACAGGCAGGTCAGGCAGTCTTGTATTCCCATCTCTTTCAGAATTTTCCACAGTTTATTGTGATCCACATAGTCAAAGGATTTGGCATTGTCAATAAAGCAGAAAGAGATGTTTTTCTGGACCTCTCTTGCTTTTTTGACAATCCACCGGATGTTAGCAATTGATCTCTGGTTCCTCTGCCTTTTCTAAAACCAGCTTGAACATCTGGAAGTTCACGGTTCATGTATTGCTGAAGCCTTGCTTGGAGAATTTTAAGCATTACTTTAATAGTGTGTGACATCTGGGTAACTGAAGCAGCTCAGTCAAAGGAGCACAGGTGGGGAAAAGAGGCGGACCCAAATTCAGCCTACCATATTCCTATGCTATTCAAAATACTTGCAGTTTCTGATGACTTAGTGAGTGGGCTTCCCTGATAGCTCAGTTGGTAAAGAATCCACCTGCAATGCAGGAGACCCTGGTTAAATTCCTGGGTTGGAAAGATCAACTGGATAAGGTATAGGCTACCCGCCCCAGTATTCATGGGCTTCCCTTGTGGCTCAGCTGGTAAAGAATCCGCCTGCAATGCAGGAGACCTGGGTTTGATCCCTGAGTTGGGAAGATCCCTTGGAGAAGGGAAAGGCTACCCACTCCAGCATTCTGGCCTGGAGAATTCTAACGACTGTATAGTGCATGGCGTTGCCAAGAGCTGGACACGATTGAGTGACTTTCACTTTCACTTTTAGTAGTATAGTTAAATCATCTGGTTTCCACTGAGGTTAAATACAGAACCATGATAGTTCTTGGTAAACTATTTGTTGTTCCATTGGATTCTGTTAGCTTAAAAATATAGACTTGAGGGACTTCTCTGGTGGTCCAGTGGTCATCCAATGCAGGAGACACTGGTTCCATCCCTGGTCTGGGAACTAAGATCCCACCTGTTATGGGGCAACTAAACCTGCTGAATCGACAGAGCCTATGTGCCCTAGAGACCATGCGCCACAACAAAAGAAGCCTGTGCCACATAGAGGAACCCTGAGCGCCACAACAAGACTCAGCACAGTCAAAATAACAAAAATAAATAAACAAAAATATGGAGTTGAAATGTAACCACATCATGAAGACTTAATGCTATTGAATCTTTTTAGCCATTTGGAGTAATATCATATATGATACATTATTCATCTCATATTAAAAATCTACCATCTATAACTTTTCCAACCGCTAACATTTATCCTCTCCACTGATAATCTTCTTATTTCAGAGGAACAAAACCAAAAAAAGTAACTGTTAGTCGCTCAGTTGTGCCCAACTCTTTGGGACCCCATGGACTGCAGTCCAGCTTCCATTTCCTTCTCCAGGGGATCTTCCCAACCCAGGGATTGAACCCAGGTCTCCTGCACTGCAGGCAGATTCTTTACCAACTCAGCTACAAGGGAAGCCCCTTAAATCCTTGCACAAGAGGTGAACTATCTAAGACAACTGCTTCACTTGTGTAGGGTTACAACCCTTTTCACCTGACTTGCCTGTTTCAAGTCAAGGAACACTCCTGAAATTGTCCCCTCACTTTTCTGCATCTTTAATTATTCCCCCACTAGGGGAAACACTAGCTGCCCTTCCTCCTGCCTTAAAAGCAAACACCTTCCTATCCCCACGTCTGTTTTTTAACTTCCATTTCTTAATCTGTCTCACTAAATATCCGCTCTATTCTTCCAGTTGCTCTGACTAAAAGCCCTGCAGTCTTCTTTTATGCCTCCCTTTCCCTCATTGTTGTTTAGTTGCTTAGTCGTGTCCAACTCTTATGACCCCATGGACCGTAGCCCACCAGGCTCCGCTGTCCATGGGATTTCCCAGGCAAGAATACTGGAATGAGTTGCCATTGCCTTCTCCTGGGGATCTTCCCAACTCAGGGACTGAACCCACATCTTCTGTGTTGGCAGATGAATTCTTTACCACTGAGCCAGCACGGATGTCTGCCTTCCCCTCATACCCCACAGGAAAGTCTACTCCCTCAGCAAAGTCTGAGAACTCTAACTCAAATAGAAACCAAATCTGATCACGTCTTTCTACCCTCAGCCCCACCATCCCCACCCAAAGACATGTCCTCTCAATGAAATCCGAGGACCTTGCTGGGTTTTACAAGATCCTTTATTATCTGATGCCAGGTTTCCTCTTCAGTTACACCTCCAACCACATCTTGTTTCTCTCGTTCACTCACACCAGTCTCCTTCGTGTTCCTGGAAAGTGCCAAGCCAGTTTCTGCTTCATGCCCTTTGCGTTAACTGTCCTCTGAGAAACATGTTCTGCCATAAAGACACACAGATACCTCCCCCACTTCACCTCATTGTATCTCCTCAGAAAAGCCTTCCTCAAACCACCTCAAACATTCTTTAATGCATTTGCCTGCCTCATTTTATATGTTATATATCAATATTTATTTATTAATAGCCACAGCTATTTTTTAACTGTCTTTTAGCAGTTCCATGAAGGCAGGAGGATTTATCTACTACACTCACTGTTTTATCTACTGGGTTTAGCATAGTTCTTGACACATTAACACGTATCTAACATTTGTAAAGTTAATGATGTAAAGGTTTCACTTTCACCCTTAAATCAGTTTTCCAGTTCTTGTTTACATGGTGAGCACTGTGGTCATGAAGCAACAGGCTCTGTGCTGGGCACTGGGTATGCAAGGGCCAATTAGGTATACGTGGTTCTTGCCCCTTTGAAATTTAAAGATTGATAAAAGACATTGACAAATGAACAGTGAAAATCCAAGGTATCAGCTCTAATATAGGAGGGGCAGTGTGGTCTAGGAACATAAAAGAGTAACTTCTCTCTAAAAATCAAATAACTCTGCCTGTAAGATTTGGGAGATAAATTGAGATCTGAAGAAAGAGTCAAAACTAAGGGCTGGAGTTGGTAGGGCTGGTGATAGATTTGTTTACCATTTGCATGTGGGAAGTGAAAAATTCAAATAAATTGGTTTGGAATACCCCTAAATTTTACTCAGTAACAAATTTAATCCCCACATCATTTATCTGATCAAGAAAATCTGTTTTTACTTGGTAACCTCATTTTGTACTTTAAGTTAAAGACATCTAGAGGTTTCTTAAATGTTCACTAAAAGAAGCAATTTACAAATAAGCCATTTTTTTATTGAAATGTAATTGATTTTACAATGTTGTGTTAGTTTCTGGTGTATAGCAAAGTGATTCATATACAAATATGATTTTAAATATAGTTCTCTGATATGATATGTGCTATACAGTAGGACCTTCTTGTTCATCTACTTTATATATAGTATATATAAACTATATATCTGCTACAAATATATCTACAAATATATATATATTTGTATCTGGTAATCCTAAACTCCTAATTTATCCCTCCCCCTCCCCTTTGGTAAATATCAGTTCATTTTCTATGAGAATATTTCTGTTCTGAAAGTAATTTAATTTGTACCTTTTTTTTAAGATTCCACCTATTAGTGATATTATATGATATTTGTCTTTCTCTGTCTGGCTTACTTCATTTAGTGTGATAATGTCTAGGTCCGTCCATGTAGCCACAAGTGGCAATAACAAATGTGCTATTTTTTTCTTTGAATCAGATCACACCCATTTAATTTAAAAGACAGGAACTAAGCACATGTCATCTGCATAAAAGTAAATAAGTCAGGATGCCTTCCCCCTAGGCGTGCAAAGAAAATAATATCTGCATGCAAATAATTAGAACACAGAACAATAAATGAAAAAGGAACCTTAATAGTGGTTTGAGATGCTTTGAAAGTGGAGAAGACAAAGATAAGAGATTATCTGATTGACTAAATGAGTTTACCACCTATGCAAACGGAGCAAGATCTAATTACTAAAGACTTCAGGAATATAGAAATTCTTTAATTCCTATAAGTCACTGGAGACTCAAGGCAAAAAATATTCTTCAAAAATGAAAGTCATGAACGTAAAAAAGAATTAAGGAAAAGATGATACCAGTAGTTTATCTCATCCCTTCTGAGACTGAAGGTGGAATTTCAGTGAGGATAAAGAATACATGTTATCTTATTTATATTTTAAGCTAAAATGAAGAATAGGTTGTTAATCCTCACCTATAGAAATCAAAGATAAAGTCCCAGGCTATGTGAATGTTCTCACATGAGAAAACAGAGCTTTCTCAGTTTTTGTTTGTACATTTTCCAACAAAATGTCTGCAGAATAATCAAAAAACTTTAATGAAAACAACCTTTTCTGATAGATTCTTTTGGTTAGCATGCTTTAGAACTCAATTCCTCTATTATCTTTCTTTATCAAAGAGTAATATGAAAATCACAAGCTTAGCCACATTTAGTAAAATAGAACTTTCATAGTGTTATATAAAATTTCTTGGAAGATTTTAGTAGGAAGACATTCTTCATTTCTAGAAACAGTTATATGAAAATTGCAGTAGCAGATCTTAGGCTGATTCCTTATAACATAGTGCCATCTAGAGATTAAAGCTGATGTTGCTACAAGCTACATTAACCACAGATAGCTTCTATTAATAAATGACATTACATTTTATAGCTGATAAGTTCAGTAGGGTACATCTATAGGGTGTACATTTGAAATAAATTAATGCGCATATCCACAAACGACGGCTTCTCAGATGGTGCTAGTGGTAAAGAATCTGCCTGCCAATGCAGGAGACATAAGAGATGCAGGTTTGATCCCTGGGTCAGGAACATGTCCTGGAGGAGGGCATGGCAACCCACTCCAGTATTTTTGCCTGGACAATTCCTTGGAGAGAGGAGCCTGGCAGGCTACAGTCCATAGGGTCATAGAGTAAAGCACAACCGAAGCGACTTAGCACGCACGCATGCATACACGAACAAATTTTTAGCTGGTACACTGACATCTGCTAATTGCATTGAGTGGCCTCTCCTGGTGACAGTCCATTCATGTGCTAATATGTCTAATGTGTCTAGTTTAGTGACACATTGTAGCACTGAAGAAAGTGACATGGGGCTATAAGATTATGCATTTGATTAGATGTCTCCCTGGTGGCTCAGACTGTAAAGTGACTGCATAAAATGCGGGAGACTCGGGTTCGATCCCTGGGTCAAAAAGATCCCCTGGAGAAGGAAATGGCAACCCACTCCAGTACTCTTGCCAGGAAAATCCCATGGACGGAGGGAGGAGTCTGGTAGGCTACAGTCCAGGGGGTCTCAAAGAGGCAGACATGACTGAGCGACTTCAGTTTCTTTCTTTTTTCTGTGAGAAAATATAATTGCATTTCTTCAAGGGAGCAAGACAGTTCTACCATAAATATGAAATTGTATTAAGTACTTACTCTGGGTCAGGCATTGTACTCACTATATGTATACATTTCCTGAGGCTGCTATAGCAAATTACCACACATTTGATGGCTTGTTGTTGCTCAGTCGCTCAGTTGCGTGACACTCTTTGTGACCCCACAGACTGCAGCACACCAGGCTTCCCTTGTCCTTCATGGTTTCCCAGAATTTGCAGAAACTCATGTCCATTGAGTCGGTGATGCCATCCAACCATCTCATCCATCCTCTGTCGCCCCTTTCTCCTCCTGCCCTCAATCTTTCCCAGAATCAGGGTCTTTTCCAACTATGGCTTAAAGTAACAAAAATGAATTCTATCACAGTTTTAAAGGCCAGAAGTTTGAAATCAAGGTGTAGGGAGGCTGTGCTCCCTTTGGAGCTCTAGGGAAGCAACCTTCCTTGCCTCTAAGCTTCGGGGAGCTGTCAGTAACTCCCTGGATTCCTTGGCTTGTGGCAGCATCACTACAACTTCTGACTTCATATCTGACACACACATCTTTGTGTGTCTTGCTGTGGCCTCAACACTCCCATCTCTCCAGTCTCTGCTTCGGGATTCACATTTCCGCCTCCTCTTCTGTCTGTGTGTCTTCTCTCTGTGCGTTTCTCCTGTGGGTCTATTTTAAGGACACTTCTCATGGGATTTAGGGCTCATTTCAACAATCCAGGATGGTCCCCTCATCTCAAGACTTTTAACTCCATCTGCAGAGATCCCCTTTTTTGCCAAATAGGGAAACATTCACACATTCCAGACATTTGATATATCTTTTGGGGAACCATCATTCAACCCAATATACTATGCCTTTTAAAGAAAGGAAAGGAAATAGAGAGGTAAATGGCTTCTACTTCAATAAGCTTATAGCACAATCAGAAAAAGGCTTGTGTGCATAGATAAACAATCTCCCAGATCAGGGCTTCTCAGTATTGACATCTGGGACTAGATAACCATTTGTTGTGGGGGGTTGTCCAATGCATTTTTCAAATGTTTAGCATTCCTAGCTTCTACCCATTAGATGCCAGTAGCACTGTCTTAGTCATGACTACTATAAATGGACATTGTCTCCAGACATTGCTAACTGCTCTGTGTGGAGTGAAACAGCCCTGGTTAAGAACAAGTCATCTAGGGAATTCCTTGGAAGTTCAGTGATTAGGACTTGGCACTTTCACGGCTGGGGTCTGTGTTCAGTCCTGGTTGGGGAACTAAAATCCTGCATGCCACACGTGCTTCTGTGCTCAGCCAATCAGTCACGTATGACTCCTTGCAACACTATGGGCCATAGCCTGCCAGGCTCCTCTGTCCATGGGATTTCCCAGCCAAGAATACTGAAGTAGGTTGCCATTTCCTCCTCTAGGAAATCTTCCCAACACAGGGATGGAAAAATATTTGCAAAGTATATATCAGATTAAGGGTTGATAGTCAAAACATATGCAGAACTCATAAAACTCAATAGCAATAAAACAAATAATCTAACCAAAAATGGACAGAGAACCTGAATAAACGTTTTTTTCAGAGGAGATACACAAACGGCCAACAGTTTGTACAGGGTGTACATCTGAAGGGAATGAAGTCATTATCTTAAAAATCTATCTGTACCCCCATGTTCACTGCAGCACTATTCACAGTAGACAAGATATGGAAACAACCTCAGTGGATGAATGGATGAAGAAATGTGGCTATATATACAATGGAATATTATTCAGAAATGAGAGAAATGAAATCCTACCATTTGCAACAACACGGACGGACCTTGAGAGCATTAAGCTAAGTGGATTAAGTCAGAGAGAGAAAGACAAATGCTGCATGATCTCACTTGCATTTGGAATCTACCAAAAAAAAAAAAAAAAGCGCCAAATTCATAGAAACAGAGTAGAATGGTGATTGCCAGGGCTGGGGGTACAGACTTCTAGTTATCAGATGATAACTAGAAGATAACTACGGTCTGGGCATCTGTTATTCAGAATAGTGACTGTAGTTAACAATATATTATTTACTTGAAAGTTTCTAAGAAAGTAGATCTTAAATATTCTCGCCACACATATAAGAAAAAGCATAATTATGTGAGGAGATGGATGTCTTAACTAACCTTATTATTAGCGACCTTACTAAATCATTTTGCAATACATACATATGTCAAGTCATCACATTGTACACCTTAAACTTACGTAATGTTACATGTCAGTTATCTCTCAATAAAGCTGAGGTAGAGGAAACAGCAAGTCCTCTACATTATCATAAACAAGTCTGATGGCACAGACGTTCCTGATGGCGTCATCAGACAAATCTGATGGCACAGAGGAGAAAGAAACCAAAATGGACTGGGATGGTTAAATAAGTTTTCATGGAGGAAATAAAAAGTCACTAGATGAGAATATAGCACTTGGAATTGTGGAGGAGGCCATGGAAAGCGTTACTAATGTCCTCTTACTGAGAAGCACTGTGAGCTTGTGAAGACCAAGAACCACACTTTATTTATCCTTTTTTTTTTTTTTTTTAAAGTTTGTTTATTTATCCTTTTTTTTTTTTTTTTTTTAAAGTTTGTTTACTCAGGCCACACTTTGTGGTATACGAAACCTTAGTTCTCTGACCAGGGATCAAACCTGCAACCCTAGAGTGGAAGCAAGCTGTCTTAACCACTGGACTGGCAGGGAAGTCCTAATACACCTTGTTCATCTTTATGCATCAACCTCCTAAGCACAGTCCTTGGCACAGAGTAACTCTCAAAAATATCTGTTAAATGAGTCCATGTTATTCACTCAGTCGTGACTGACTCTTTGTGATCCCATGGACTGTGGCCTTCCAGGATCCTCTGTCCATGGAATTCTCCAGGCAAGAATATGGGAGTGGGTAGCCCTTCCCCTCTCCAGGGGATCTTCCCGATCCAGGGATGGAACCTGAGTCTCCTGCATTGTAGGGAGATTCTTTACTGTCTGAGTCACAAGGGAAGCACAAATGAGTACGTGAGGTTAGATAAATAGACTGGAGTCAGAAGTGAAGGGTCTGAGATCATAGACAAGGGAATTTTAAATTTATTTTGTTGGTGAAGGGGAAGTCTTGAAGGATTTTGAGGATCAAAGATAAACTGCATAAAGAAAGCCGTGGTATATAAAAAATATTGAAGAGGCCAGAAATACAATCAAGAAAGATCAGCTAAGAAATTATTAAAACAGTCTCACTGTGAAGTAATGAGTTCTGGGACCAAAATAATGACAGTGGGAATTAAAATGAGGTATCAATGACAAGAAGAAATAATTGTCAGCTTCTTATTACTGGATTTGGAGAAGATGGAGAAAAAAGGCATAAAGGAAAAATTTAAAGACAGGTTGACTAAGGGAATAGAGTTTGGTCATTTGAAAAAAATTCAAAAGTCCAGAGTGGGAGAAAGATGATAAGGTTGTGATGAGTTGCTGTTCATGGAGATGAAGGGCATTTTTTTTTTTTTTAGGTAACCTCCAAAAAAGTGATTGTAGTTGAGAATGGAGCTAAATAAATATGAGATACTTTGTGATCAATTTTAGGACTTTGCTTGCTAGATACTACTCTCAAAGAAATTCATAAGACTTTTTGGATCACTAAAAAAAGTTCTTTTTGCAGAGATTTTGGAAGCAGTTTGTCTGAACTCAAAATCATGAATTCTATTTCTACTCAGTGACTCTCATCTTGGACTGAAAGGGCAGACAGTTACGGATTACTGCATTATTCACACTCTAACATGCCAGCCACTATTTCCACTGGAAATTCTGACATTCAGGACAAGAAAAAAAAAATTTAAATCAACAGCTATTTTAACATGACAAACAAGTTTTATTTTTTAAACGGTTTATGTAGTAAAAGAGAAAAAGGACAGAAAAGACATAATATTTTAAAAATCTTTTAAACAATTGGATTTTTTTTCATTGTCAATAGTATACACAAACTGGTTATTAACAACTTGCAAAAATAATATACTTAAGTTATTTTTAATTTTCTATTCTGTAATTTTAGGTTGTAATCCTTTTTAATACTCTAAGTTATCATATTTTTTGAGAGTGGACTATTGTATGGTTAATTAAGAAAATAACTTGATTTAAAAAAATGTTCACTAGGCTAGGAATTAGTGAATGAAGAATAGAGGCAACTCAAACTCCAAATGTGCCCTTAAAGAAAAAGGGGTCTTTTGTCAGCTATGTGGGTCGTTATCTAATTACCTTATCTGTGTAGGAAAAACTTCACAATCATTATTTGGTATTCCTCTAATTAATATGCAGGTATATACACACTGAATTGTTGTGTTCAGTTCTGGAGAATAATTAAAAATAAGAATTAACTAGCAAAATCAGAACTAAAGCCGTCGATTTTGGTGGACTTTATGATTAATTTGCCTTTTGTTTATTTTGCTAAAATCGGTCCCATGTAGCAGTACAAAATAAGATGAGAAGCTGACTCAAAATAGTTTTACATTTAAATCCAAAAATCTAAATAAATAAAAAGTTTTTTCTAACAAAAAAAAAGAATTCAGTGTTTCTTATAAAACCTCCCTTAGCAGCATAATAAAGAGCTTTTCCCTCAAGAGCTACCCACTAGTCCAATTAATTAAATTAATTAACAGACAAATAATTGAAATTAAAATGGTCATTATTATCACCATCTTCTTCTAGAATTTATCTGAACTTCAAGTATCACAAACAGACCCTGTTTCCGAAGACAAGCTTCACTGGGAACTCGAATATGTATAGGAAGGTAAGAGAGGCATCCCTTGAGGTCTTGCATTGCTTCGGTTAATCATTACAGGAGCCTTGTATTTTGTTTCAAGTGCCCTGGGTTTTATGTCCCAAAGCATTACTCCATGGTTAGCTTTACTCCATGGGTGAGGAGAAGGTATTCCAGTAACCTGGGTTATTGTGAACTCGACTTCCCATTTGGTTCAGTGGGTAAAGAATCCATCTGCAACGCAGGGGACACAGGAGATGAGGGTTTGAGCCCTGGGTCGGGAAGATCTCCTGGAGGAGGAAATGGCAACCCACTCCAGTATTCTTGCCTGGGAAATTCCACGGATGGAAGAGCCTGGTGGGCTACGTCCATGAAATCGCAGAGTTGGACATGACTAAGCAATTGAGCACACACACACATCACCTCTCGATAAAAAGTTTAATTTTTGTGGGTCAGTTATAAACAGAATTAATGAAAATTCTGAATAAATCTTGGCAGCTGACATTGAGGACATTCATTCATTTTATTCACCAGACATTTACTGAATGTCTGTTGTTTGCAGGTACATTTTAGGTATCCTCAAAATACAAGTAAGAAAAATGCACTTCCAAGTTAATATTGTGCTTCCCTGGTGGCTCAGCTGTAAAGAATTCGCCTGCAATGCAGGAGACCTGGGTTCGATCCCTGGGTTGGGAAGATCCCCTGGAGAAGGAAAAGGCTACCCACTCCAGTATTGTGGCCCAGAGATTCCATGGACTGTATAGTCCATGGGATCGCAAAGAGTCGGACATGACTGAGCGACTTTCACTTCACTCCACTTCAAGTTAATATTAAGAGAAAGCCTGCAAATGTGTAACAATGATGTAAATGAATGCACCCTGGGAGTTAGAAAGACATTTTAAAGCAAGAGTGTGGACTCAAAGAAAAATATATGATTGATTCAACCAATATATATTATTCATTAAAAGATTCTTTGGGGACTTCCCTGGTGGTCCAGTGGTTAAGAATCTGCCTTTTAATACAGGGGATATGGTGCAATTAAGCCCACACCCACAACTAGGAGCCTGCACATGGCACTAAGATGCAATGTAGCCAGATAAATAATAAATTTTTTCTTTAAAAAAATTAACTTCTGCTCTAAAAATGGATGTATTTGGATCTCCAACAATGTTAGATTATGAACATTAAATATTCAATGCACAATATTTACACAAAGAACTCTAATAGTAAGAGAAAACAACTGCTTTGAGTCGTAAAAACATTAAAATATTTTTCTAACATATATTTTATAAGGTATGGAAATAAACTTTTTAAATCCAATAGAAAATCTGACATTTTTTACACACTAAAATATGAATCCTACTTTATAAGCATACCCTTTCATAAAAAACCAGACTAATAAAAGACAATGGTAGCATATATAAAATGTCTACTGCCTTTCAAGTTGCAGGCACCCCAAAATATTAAGTAACAGCAAACTGAGAAATAGAAAAATAATCTCAAGCTTTCAATTTTGCAGAGAGAAAGAAAGAACTGGCAATGTTTACCTTTTTTTGAGATTATATATGACATGATAATGCTTAAAAGCAAAGAGTTTATAATCAGACAGACATTTTATAAGCTGGCTGTGTTTTAATCCAGGGTTTAATTCTCAAGTCTCAAGCCAGGGTTTAATTTTATCTAAGGGTTAGGCTTTAAAGTCAGTCAAGGAGATGAAAATAAGGTACACAAAATTTACCTTTGAAAACCCTGTGAGAATTGGGCCCCCTTGGAAAACAACATGTCATCTCTTTATAAACCATAACCACCAGTTTTCTTTGTGCTTTGTTTTTTTCATTCAGTTCAGTTGAGTTGCTCAGTTGTGTCTGACTCTTTGCAACCCCATGGACTGCAGCACGCCAGGCTTCCCTGTCCATCAGCAACTCCCGGAGCTTGCTCAAACTCATGTCCATCTAGTCAGTGATGCCATTCAACCATCTCATCTACTGTCATCCCCTTCTCATCCTGACTTCAGTCTTTCCCAGCATCAGGGTCATTTCTAAAGAGTCACTTCTTCACATCAGGTAGCCAAAGCATTGGAGCTTCAGCTTTAGCATCAGTCCTTCCAATGGATATTCAGGACCAATTTCCTCTAGGATTGATTGATTTGATCTCCTTGCAATCCAAGGAACTCTCAAGAGTCTTCTCCAACACCACAGTTCAAAAGCATCAATACTTTGGCACTCAGCTTTCTTCATGATCCAATTCTCACATCCATACATGACTACTGGGAAAACCACAGCTTTGACTAGACGGACCTTTGTTGGCAAAGTAATGTCTCTGCTTTTTAATATGCTCTCTAGGTTGGTCATAGTTTTCCTTCCAAGGAGCAAGCATCTTTTAGTTTCATGGCTGCAGTCACCATCTGCAGTGATTTTGGAGCCCAAGAAAATAAACTCTGTCACTGTTTCCATTGTTTCCCCATCTATTTTCCGTGAAGTGATGGAACCCAATGCCACAATCTTCATTTTTTGAATACTGAGTTTTAAGCCAACTTTTTCACTATCCTCTTTCACTTTCATCAAGAGGCTCTTTAGTTCCTTTTCACTTTCTGCCATAGGGTGGTGTCATCTGCATATCTGAGGTTATGATATTTCTCCCGGCAATCTTGACTCCAGCTTGTTCTTCATCCAGGCAAGCATTTTGCAGGACATGCTCTGCTTATAGGTTAAATTAGCAGGGTGACAATATACAGCCTTGACATACTCCTTTCTCAATTTGGAACCAGTCTGTGTTCCATGTCCAGTTCTAACTGTTGCTTCTTGACCTGTACACAGATTTCTCAGGAGGCAGGTAAGGATATCTTTAAGAATTTTCCACAGTTTATTGTGATCCACACAGTCAAATGCTTTGGCATAGTCAATACAGCAGAAATAGATGTTTTTCTGGAACTCTCTTGCTCTTTCTATGATCCAACAAATGTTGGTAATTTGATCTCTGGTTCCTCTGCCTTTTCTAAATCCAGCCTGAACATCTGGAAGTTCATGGTTCATGTACTGTTGAAGCCTAGTTTGGAGAATTTTGAGCATTACTTTGCAAGTGTGTGAGATGACTGCAATTGTGTGATATTTTAAACATTTTTTGGCATTGCCTTTCTTTGGGATTGGAATGAAAACTGACATTTTCCAGTCCTGTGGCCACTGCTGAATTTTCCAGATCTGCTGGCATATTGAATGTAATACTTTAACAGCATCATCTTTTAGGACTTAAAATAGCTCAGCTGGAATTCCATCACCTCCACTAGCTTTGTTCATAGTGCTGCTTCCTAACGCCAGGACCACTTGACTTCACAGTCCAGGATGTCTGGTCTAGGTAAGTGATCACACCGTCGTGGCTATCTAGGTCATTAAGATATTTTTGTATAGTTCTTATTTGTATTCTTGCCACCTCTTCTTAATATCTTCTGATTCTGTTAGGTTCATACCGTTTCTGTCCTTTACTGTGTCCAATGAAATGTTCCCTTGGTATCTCTAATTTTCTTGAAGAGATCTCTAGTCTTTCCCATTCTATTGTTTTTCTCTATTTCTTTGCATTGAGTATTCCTCTAGCTTTTTCATTAAGTACCTGATAAACTAGCTGGTGTGTGCTTAAGGATCACACTGTACAAAATGAGTAAACTCTGCTGCTGCTGCTGCTAAGTCGCTTCAGTCGTGTCCAACTCTGTGCGATCCCATAGACGGCAGCCCACCAGGCTCCTCCATCCCTGGGATTCTCCAGGCAAGAATACTGGAGTGGATTGCCATTTCCTTCTCCAATGCATCAAAGTGAAAAGTGAAAGTGAAGTCACTCAGTCATGTCCAATTCTTCGTGACCCCATGGACAGCAGCCCACCAGGCTCCTCCGTCCATGGGATTTTCCAGGCAAGAGTTCTGGAGTGGGTTGCCATTTCCTTCTCCAAGAAAACTCTAGACTCTCGCTAACGTTAACTGGACTAGCAGGTGGGTTCACCCATATTATTCAAATTGTCATTTTGCTTCCTATCTTCTTCCCTACAAGTATTAGGGAATTCACATAAGATTTTTCAGTATGCGTATATAATGTGATGGGATTGTAAACACTGATATGCTTCAATATTATTAAGACAATGAAACTAACATCTCCTTCTCAGAGATAATGAGGGAAGTAAATGAGATTACAGGCTTCCTCAGTGGCTCAGGGGTAATGAATCTGCCTGCAATGCAGGAGCCTCAGGAGATGTGGGTTCTGACCTTTGGGTTGGAAAGACTCCCTGGGGCAGGGAATGGCTACCCACTTCAGTATTCTTGCCTGGAGAGTCCCATGGACAGAGGAGGCTGGTTCATAGGATCACAAGAGTCGGACATGACTGAAGTAACTTAGCACACATGCATGCAAATGAAATAATATATGTAAAGTACTTAGGGACCTGCCAATCACATGTAATAAATTACAGTATCTTTTAGTCAGCAAATACATGAGCAAAGTATTACTTTTCAACTTTGAAGGTAGGGGCAAAGGTCTTCCAACCGACAAACACAAATAGCCCCTGAAATTGCTATTTTCTTAAGGGAACAGTATGATCCATCTCATGTTTTAGAAGGATGTGCTAATATAGTTGCTGTTGGTGTTTCCAGAACTATTCTTTCCCTTCTCCACATTGCTCTGTGCCCTGAAAGGCCAACCATTATGGACTACATCCACTGGGCTCCCTGACTTTCAGTTTGACCAGTAAAAGTCATGGGCACTGAAGGGAAGAGGGGATGAAGTCAGTATCTGTTTCCCTCCAGGCTGTGGATCTGCAACGACTGTATTTCTCAGCTGCTGTTGTTTAGCGCTTCACCAGGGGATCTTACCTACCCAGGGACTGAACCCGTGTCTCCTGCGTTGGTAGGCAGATTCTCTACCACTGAGCCACCTGGGAAATTCATGTTTCTCTACCAAAGGCCATCGCTCTTGTGATCTGACTTCCTACCACTAGAGCCACTGGGGAAGCCTTTCTCCCGCTTTTGGGAGATGATTCTTTCCCTGGCCCCTACAGGTAACGGCTCCCTGTTGTTGCATGGAGGATGGATTGGAAGGGAAGAAGATGGGAAGTGAGGAGATTACTAGAAAGTACTTGCAGACAGGAAATAATGAGGATCTGATCGAATCGGTGGAAGGTGGACCAGAGAAAACAAGACAGAAATAACATGCACTTAGAATATATCTAGTATAGGATAAAAGAAATTGCAACTCACTGGATGAAAGAGCAGCGGAGAGAGTCAGTCCAGGAGGACTCCCAGGGATCTTGCTTCAGCAAACATATGAAGATTGATGCCATTCACAGAGATGGGAAGTGATACTTTCTGATTTGCTTTTTTCCCTTAATTTCTATTATCACTCACTGGGAAATGGATTGCTTGCTTCTTTGAGGTATCTCATATTTTATTCAGCACTTACTAGGACCCCACCTACTCTCCTCTATTGGACTGTGAAAACTATTTGGGTATATGGCTTTATTTTTGAGTAGTCAAAAATTGTTGTTGTTGTTTAGTCACTAAGTCGTGTCCGATCCTTTTGTGACCCATGAACGATAGCCAACCAGACTCCTTTTCCCATGGGATTTTCCAGACAAGAACACTGAAGTGGTTGCCCTTCCCTTCTCCGGGGGGTTTCCCCAGACCAGGCATCAAACCTGTGTCTCTTGCATGGGCAGCCAGATTCTTTACCACTGAGCCACCTGGGAAGCCTAGTCAAAAATTAGAGCACACTATTTTAATTAAAAAGAATTTTAAACAGCTCTATTGAAATAAAATTGACATAAACTATGTTTTTTCAAGCGTACAAGGTGTTAAGCTTTGACATATGTATACTTGTGAACCATCACTACAAGCAAAATAATTAACATGTACACAACCACTCAAAGTTTCCTGTTGGCTTTTTGTAATCCCTCCTCACACACCCCTTCCCACAGCCCTCCCTACTCCAGACCCAGGCAACAACTATCTGCTTTCTGTTACTATACAGTAGGGTGTAATTTGAAGAAATGTGTATAATCTTTATATATTCGTATTTACAAATAAATACATGTATGGATTTATATAAACAGTCCATGTGCTGTTTTCCTGGTTTCTTTCACTCGGCCTAAGTATTCTGAGATTTATCCCTACTGTGGTATGTATTCCTTTAGTTTGTGTAGTGTATCATTGTATGGACATACCATGATTGTTCATATACTCACCTGTTGATGGACACTGTTGTCATCTCCAGGATTTCATATATAGATTTATCAATTTTTTTTTTGAGCATGCGTGCAGAATGTGGGATCTTAGTTCTCTGACCAGGGGTTGAACCCGCATCTCCTGCATTGGAAACACAAGAGCCTAACCACTGGGCCACCAGGGAAGTCCCCTAGATTTTTCAGTTTAATGAAAGTGATTATATTTCTACATAAACTCCTAATTCTGCCACAGAAACTAGCAAATGCATATACCTCAAGAATCTAAAAATAAAAATATGAGAATAAATAAAACTAGGCCTCCAAAAAAGCTGCTACTATTTTGTGTTTTTATGGCTTTTCGTTTTTAAACAAATTGAATTTGTGTACATCCAGCACTGATTCATTCTAAATAAAAACTAAAAAAACAAAACAAGAACATGCCATCATCCATTTGCCTTAAGGACACAATAAACTAAATAAAAAAAAAATCCTGATCATGGTTTATATTAGTTTTAATCCTATATCTAGCACTATGTCCACACTGAGTACTATACTCAATAGAAAATTCACTGTTTTCTTTTAATCCAGTAACAAGGAAAGGGTGAACAAAAGCATAAGGATATCATCAAAATACAGAGAAAGTAAGAATGAAAAATGTGTTTAATCAAATTTGTAGGCTTTGTAAATTTTTGTGGGCCTAAAGATTGAGAAATCGTTTCAATACTAATACTGAACTTTAGTGTAACTTTGCAGTATCTTGCCCCTCAGTGTCTAGACTGCTCTTGATTTTTCTGAAGTTTTATTCAGGTTTCCAAATCCTTTTGCTGTAATAGTTATCTTGAGATTATTCTATACAGAATCATATATCTGGGGAAAGTCATACTTGCTTTAAACAAGCATTTTCCTCTGTATGGTTTTCAGAGTGATTTTCATGTGTTCCTGAAGGGGAATGAAAAACAGTCATCCCTCCAACAGGAAGCCTGGAGAAACATCCAGCTCAGCTCTGTGGTCATGCACAGCTTCCTGTTACATTCCAGGAATTGCTCTTGGGTGTAAACAATCATCTTCCAGGGACAGGCCTTGGGTATCACTCTCAACTGTAGAGCATAATCTGGCTATCGCTGTTAAATTCATCCTATAGAGTAGGACGTCTCCAGCTGCTGAATATGTCAAACCCTTGTCAGGCTCATTCTAGTGATCATTACTTTTAGGAAAGCAGAATGCATTATTGATAGGAGTCTATGCATCTTTTCCTCCAAATAAAACACTCTTTGATTGATTGTTTCACCATATTGAGAAGTCTGTTTAAAAGGAGGATTTCCACAAGAGTTTTATGCTTTCTAGCATCTGCCAACAATAAACATAATAATAAACAAGGACCTGCCTATAAAAATGCCCACACCATCATCAGAATATGAGGATATTTGAGAAATTGCTCAAAAATGAAACACGACTTTCTGAATAATATATTACGCTAGTCAGGACTTAGGACTGTACTGCGTAACGACCTAAAAATCTATACTCAATGACTAGATAGAAATGCACATGAGACACAGATTTAATCCCAAAGTTGATTAAGACTGTCAGGTGAGTTGTCCAATATGAGGGCTACCAGACATGTGTGGCCATGTCAATGTGAATGTAAATGAATTGAAACAGAATAAATACTTCAATTGCTCGGTCTCACCAATCACACATATCAAATGCTTAATAACCACATATGGCTAGTGGTTGTAACAGTATACAGCAAACATATAGAGCATTTCTAGCATCACAGAAAGTTCTATTGGCCAGGGACAGTGTACAAAATACAATACATAAAGAAAGATGAAAGGAACTCAGATTTTTGCTCTCAGAAAAAAAAGGAATGGGTGACTTGCACCACATGAATTTTTCTGCTGTTTCTAAACATTTAAAAAATTTGAGTGAGCCAGCTTTTTTAAACTAAATTGATTAGAAGTTTTAACTATCATTACATAGCATCATTACATAGCATACATATCATTACATAGCAAAACTAGATTAACCATATTTAATTTGGGGCATATTTTTTTAAAATAGGTACTTAGAATATTTTTACAGAACAATAAAAGAAATCACAACAAATTACAGTTTTAAAAAGCTGACAAACAATAGAAACTCAAAACTAGCATTTTTAGTGACTGTCTAGCACATCTTTATACCCCCTAGATTTTGTTTCTTCATATGATAATATTCTGATAACATTTTATAGAGAGAGAATAGAGAGACAATTATAGTGTGGTTAATTGTCAGTTAAAATTTGTTTTTTATCACTGAAGTTAGGACGCATAAAAACATGTGACTTCACACACACACTTTTTCCTGTAGTACTTGCAAGTTTGTGCCCTACAAATAGATATTCTATAAATTCTCCATTGTGTAATTACCAATAGAAAGGAGAATTATAGGTGATAAATTAATAATTCTATTTTTTTACATTTTATTTTTTGTTGGAGTATAGCCAATTAACAATATTGTGATAATTTCAGGTGAACCCAAAGGGATTCAGCCATACATACACATGTGTTCATTCTACCCAAACTCCCCTCCCATCCAGGCTGCCACATAACATTGAGCAGAGTTCCCCGTGCTATCCAGTAGGACCAGGTTTGTTATCCATTATAAATATAGCAGTGTGTACATGTCCAAACTCCCTAAGTATCCCGTTCCCCCCATCCTATCTGCAGAAACCATAAGTTCATTCTTTCAAGTCTGTGAGTCTCTTTCTGTTTTGTAAGTTCATCTGTATCATTTCTTTTTAGATGCCACATATAAGGGATGCCATACACTCACTGGTTCTCCTTCTGTCTGACTTACTTCGCTCAGTATGACACTCTCTGGGTCCATCGATGTTGCTGCAAATGGCATTACTTCATTCTTTTCAATACCTGAGTAATACTACATTGCATATACGTACCACATCTTTATCCATTCCTCTGTCAATGGACACTTAGGTTGCTGCTTCCGTGTCTTGGCTATTGTAAACAGTGCTGCAATGAATACTGAGGTGCATATATCCTTTCAGAGCATGGTTTTCTCTGGATATATGCCAAGTGGGATTGCATAGTCTGCTTTTTAAGGAACCTCCATATTGTTCTCCATAGCGGCTGTACAATTTACCGTGTAGGAGGGTTCCCTTCTCTCCACACCCTCTTATTATTCACGGATTTTTTGATGAAAGCTACTCTGGCTGGTGTGAAATGATATCTCATTTTAGTTTTGATTTGCCTTTCTCTAATAATTAGCAATGCTGAACATCTTCTCATGTGCCTCTTGGCCCTCTGTATGTTTTCTTTGGAGAAATGTCTATTTGGTCTTCTGACCATCTGTTGATTGGGTTGTTTGTTTTGATGCTGTTAAGCATGATGAGCTGTTTGTAAATTTTGGAGACAAATCCCTTGTGGGTCACATCATTTTCAAATATTTTCTCCCAACCTGTGGGTTGTCCTTTTGTTTTGTTTATTGTTCCCTTTGCTGTGCAAAACCTTTTGAACTTAATTCGGTTCCATTTGTTTATTTTTGTTCTTATTTCCATTATTCTGGGAGATATCCCATTATTGCTATGATTTATGTCTGAGAGTGTTCTGCCTATGTTTTCCTCTAGAAGTTTTATACGGTCTGGTCTCACGTTTAGGTCTTTAACTCAATTTGAGCTTATTTTTGTGTATGGTGTTAAAGAATTACCTAATTTCATTTTTCTTACATGTAGCTGTCCAGTTTTCCCAGCACCAGCACTTTATTGAAGAGACTGTCTTTCCAACGTTGGATAATTTTATATGCAACATTATCAAGTACCCCTGATAAAGGAGAATTTCCATTTTGATTAGATGGTGAGAACCAATTCCTTGCTTATAATTTTACATGCCTGAAAAATAGATGCATTTCCCACAAATTAGATTTGGCTCCATACACTTCAATTCTTAATTTTCCTCAGCTCTCATGTAAGTCCAGGGAAAAGGCTCATATTATTCTACAATATCTGGTCCTAAATCTTCATTTCTCAGCACTAGTTAAGGCATCTGGGAAACAAGCAGGAATAACCTTAGAAAACAATTCTTAAGGGTAACTAGCAACAACTGAACTACATTTAGACATGATTACAAACCACAAAGAAAGTAGGTTCCCTACATTCAAAATAATGTATCCAACACTCAACCTCCCTTCAGTTGAATCCCCCAAATGTCCCTGGCCATTCTACAGCCATTTATCACCAAAGGGAAGCAGGACAGGGAGTACATATGAATATAAAGTGATAGCAGTTTAACTAAGTACAATTAAAATATCTTTTTTCAAATTTCACAAAAAAATATATGATCATGTGACACAATGCTAGAATCCCTTCCAGGACTTCGGAAGGGATCTATGCAAGTATGAAACCATGAAGCTAAACTTGACTAGTTTCACGGTAAATCCCACTGCAACAAAGGATACATTCTTTACCGACAGACTGAGAAATGAAAGTTGAAATATAAGGCTTCTGGTTAAATATAAGATAGATTTCCTGACATGGCTGCTCAGCTTTGACATTATGACTTAATAAATATGGACACTTGAATTCAATATTCAAGAAGCTGTTTATTTCTTTTTAGCTACTTTGCCTCTGTTTAAAATATACTGCCATGAGATAAGTGGTAGCTTCTAAAATCTTCAAGATCTAATATCCATATTTCTGTAACATAAGGTAACAGAGAGAGGGTGAAAGTGATCTATGTCGACGTTCAATAATTCTTTATAATGTCAGAGAAATGTAGCCATTACCGAGTGAAGTATATTTTAAAGAAGTAATTTTAAAAGAAACAGGAGGTAACACTAGCCATCCGTTATACTTAGCCTCGATTATTATTGATGCTTTACTGAATTCTTGTTCTATCCTTTGCTAAGGACAGGACAGTTTTTTCTATTCTCTCTCTGTTATCAGGTTACAGAGAGAACTCTGGCTACAAAAGCAGTGTGTTTGTTTTTTTTTTTTTCCTTCTCAAAAGCGATAGCCAATGTTTTCCTATTTCCTTTTTCTTTCCCAGTCCTGCATAATACAAACAAAAACAGCTCCTCATGGAGAACAGTTAGTTGATACCAAAAAAAGAACCTCATCTGCAGGCCCCTCTCTCCAGCCTGCCTCCACTGGCCAGAAGATAAAGATCATGAATGTCAACAATAGTTCTCCTCCAATCAAATTTTCCTTTGTGGAAGTGCTGTTCTATATTTACATTATATAGAATATTCTCACTCTAAAGGTCTTCATTCTTTCACCTTAAAAATCACCAAATTAATAATTTAGCCCCATTCATTTGTTTCTACGGCAACCATCACACTGTGAAACAGACATATCTGTTCCCTAATAAACTCACCTTGTGAACCAACATACAGTTTAAATTTTTAAGTTGATGTTAGAATCGAACATCACACAGACGCATTTGATCGGAGCACATCAAGTTTCCTGAAAAGTAACTTGAAGTGGTTTCTCCATAATCGGAAAAGATTACAAGCTAAGACTGAACTTTTACAAAGTGTGATTTGGAAACATTTTAAAGTCAACACATATTTCCTTAGTAACCAAAAGCATCACATATAAGAGTCTACACAAAAGTAACTAGACTCTTCTCCTATAGAAGACTGAAGTCTAGTTTAAAAAAAAAAATTAAAGGTCCTTTAACAATAGCATTCAACTCATAATGACTATGAAAGTAAGAAAAAATCACACAAAATATATGATTGTTATAGGACTGTTCACAGATCTAGAAGAATGATCCAAGGAAAAGAGTGTGAGTTACAGTTTTGGGGGTGGATGGCATTAATGGCAAGAGGGACTTAAGCACTGGTGCCAATGCAGGAGTTGTTGGTTTGATCCCTGTGTCAGGAAGATCCCCTGGAGGAGGGCAAGATAAGCCACTTCAGCATTCTTGCCTGGAGAATTCCATGGACAGAAGAGCCCGGAGCTACAGTCCATAGGGTCACAAAGAGTCAGACACGGCTGAAGTGACTTAAGATGCACACATGCTCAGTATGACATGGACAAAAGAAAGAGACTAAACATGAGACATTTGGAAAGAGAAGGGTGACTCACTTTATTTCTAGCCTAATGTTAGCAAGGGGATATACCAGAAGAAAAACTTAAATGATGAGGACCAGACTTTATATAGACTTAGGGCTTGAATACAAGTTAAGCATTTTATTCTATAGATAATGCAAATCCACTGGGAAAAAAAAATCCTTACAGATTAATGAAACAAATAAGTACTATGTTTTAGGAGAAGTAATCTGGTAGTTCTACCAACAGCGTATCAAATATAGAGGAAAGATCAGAAGCAAAAAAAATGTGTTCTATTATTAAAATCCCGTATGTTGAGGCATTCTTTAGTTCTGGGAACATTTTATTTGGTCATAAGAAAATATTTTTACTTACTAAATCATACGAAGTAGCATTTTATTTAAAATATCTTATGTCTATGTGTACTGATGAGATTCATCTATGGTTTTCACTATGTGCTATGCCATGCTTCATTGCTCAGTTGTGTCCAACTTTTTGAGACCCCCATGGACTGTAACCCGCCAGGCCCCTCTGTCCATAGTGATTCTCCAGGCAAGACTACTGGAGTGGGTTGCCATGCCCTCCTCCAGGGGATCTTCCCGACCCAGGGATCGAACCCAGGTCTCCAGCATTGCAGGCGGATTCTTTACCATCTGGGCCACCAGGGAAGCCTGGTTTTCTCTATAGTGGAATCCTAATCAGTTTATTAATGATATAATTTATTGAGTGTTTGCTATATTGACTATGCCAATTGTTTTCTATCCACTTGTATGTCATTTCATACTCATAGCAACCCCTTCTCATTTTATAGAAGATGAAATATAAGCCTATAGGTGACCACTGGTTCAAAGCTACACAAGTAATAAGAGGCAGAGCAACAATTTGAAGTCAGGCTGACTCATTCAGAAGACCGCTGCACTAGGCTGTCTTATAGGATAAGATTTATTGTAGAATAAATCAAGAAATTCATGATATTTCTGTTTATTCTAAAACTAATTCCATATAACAAAAAGTATCCATTTCTTTAAGTGGCATAAACATCTCCTAGAGGATCTACTCTGTCTAGCTGTGGCTACACAGTATTGGGATATGAACCTTCTTCACCTTAATTGATTCAAATGTAACAAAATACTTACTAGTTCTAGACAGCAAATGCTAGAGACAAGTGATACAGCCACATCCCTTCTCTTAAGAGCTCACATTTTGGTGGAGAAAATATACTTGTAAATAACTACATTCTTTATAAGAACCTCAACAAAGGCACAGGAGAATAAACTCTAAGACCCACACCTACCATATACAATCACAACTGAATTGTCAAAAGACAGAGACTTCCAAATGAGATCTGTTCACAATTCACATTCTACCAAATCTTTAAGTAAGAATTAATGACCATCCTTTGCAAAGTTATCTCTCTTCTTGCTTCTTAAGATAACTTTTCAAATAAACAATCTGTATACTGTAGATTAAGTTCTGCTCTCAGGGGATCTCAAGCTAAGAATTGCCACCAGGAATTTCCACAGCAGCATTATCTGTAATGGCAAAAAAAAAAAAAAAGTGTTTTATATATATGTGTGTACATGTGTATAAATCAGAAAAGTCAATTGACACATGAATGGAATGATAAATTGTGGTACATTCAGAATAGAATTGAATACTAGAGTTAAAATGATATAAGAAATAAGTCACAAAAGAATATACAGTATAATTCCATTTATATAGAGCTCAAAAACAGACAGAACTCAACAATATTTTGTTTTTGTATAAGGAATATATTCATATCTGGTAAGGCTATAATTGAAGTCAAAGAAATGATAAATACATCATTCAGTGGTTACTCCTGGTGATGAAGAAAGAGAGCTTCAAAAATATTGGTAGTGTATTCCTTAAACTGGGTTGTTGGTACACTGGTGTTAGTTTTATTATTTTGTTATGTCATACATTTGTCTTTATACCACACATATATCATATATGTAGTTTTACATGAATGAATGATAAATTTATTGGACATTTCAACAAATGTAGTTAATTTTTAAATTAAAAAACATTACTTTTTAACAGGAAAAGTGGGTTTTTAAAATATAAGCTTTATTAAATGATAGATTTATTTAACTTAAAAAAATAACAAAGTTGCTCTTTCACCAACAGCATTTTCAAAGTTTCCTAGGGAAAATCCTAGAAGAAAATGTGCTTCTTCCGTAGGCAGTATACATTTTGAAATCTACCAATGAGGAAACACCTGCCAAAAATGAATTTCATTAGGAAATAAATTTTGTAATTTACCATCTCCATGGCTGCCAACATTCAGTGACTGAAGCTCTAAACCAAGAGGTAGCCAACTTAAGGTGCTTTTTTTCTTCCCCTTCACATTCCAGTTTGCTTACTGGATACAAGCCAAGACTTTTAGATGACTCAATTTTTCACTCTATAAGATGAAGACAGTACTTGCTATCTCCCAAACAGAGGTTATGAGGATTAATCTGTCCATAAAGCATTTGAAGGTCCTTGCAATAAAGATTAAAACCGTATATAAAATTGTTGTGTTTTATAGGTGTGAGTTTACAAGACCAGTTAACTCGAAAGAATTTATTTTCGAAGAATTAGCTGTAGTTTAAGATTCTATGACACCACATATGTGGTTTGATCTTATAGATTCATGGTCTTGAATAACTAGGCTTCTCATTGATGTGGTTATTTAAGAAAGACAACGGTAATTTTCCAGTTACTATTTTTGTATGCATTTACTCTTCCTGAAATATGGTTGAAACTATAAATATCAAAGCTGGTTACTATTAATACTTAGTCCTAGACACCATCCTACAAGTGGCACTGGATGAGTAGTGTTGCTGGTTTATAATCTAGAAATCTAAATGTAAAATTAAAGGTAGGCATAAAATTTATATCAAAATATGCGTGTGACCTAGCCAAGGATATTTTTTCTTCATTAAAAATCATGTCATTAACATTATATAGCTTACTGTTAAATACTGCTTACTCACTATTTACATATTATACTGGCATGAGGAAGTAAATACCTTTTAGCAATTCATGTCTGTTTCTAAACTTGTTAACAATATCAATCTATCATACGTAAAGATATTTTTTTTTCAAGATTTAAGACACTGAAAAATAACTCTGGGTCTCAAGTTACTGCAGCCTCAGGGTCAGGAGGCATTAGCCTAGCTTTTAGAGAGATTGAAGTCTTTTCTATTCTGTTTGTGATTTAACAGCGTCTCAGGATGCATTTAACCAGCTCACTTTTCTTTCCATACAACTTCCCCTGTTCATTTTTTTTCATTCACTTATTCATCATCCAACAGATATCTATTAAATGCCTATCTACTATGTGAAAGCTTTGCTAAGTGATGAGATGCCAATGAAACAGCACCCCGTCCTGAAAAAAATCCATAGTCTACTAGGCAAAACAGAAGAAATACTTGATTACAATTCAAAATTCAGTACTTTTTAAAAATTATTAACAGTTCAGAAGAAAGCACTGTGATAGGTAATAGGGCCAAAGATGAGTAAGACACTGATGCTTTCAAGGACTGAATAAGGGTACCAGGGGAAATCACTTAAAAGGAAAGGATAAATGTTATAAAATACGCACACAAATCCATGGGAGCAGAGAGCAGAGGTATCTAAATAAAACTGAAGAAACTGGGAGATGGCTTTCCAGGTAAGACTCCTAAGGTTCAGACCTAAAGACAAAGAATTATCTAGCAAAAACGGATGTACAAGCACGCATGCCAAGCAGAGAGTATAAATGGATAAAATGGCATGTGTGAATGATCATGTCAAACCCCTATTTCAAACCTCTCCATGGCTTTCATAGGCTTGGACTTGAACTTGGTACCAGGACAGCCCTGAACATCCTTTGCTCACTGTCTCCAGGACAACCCTCTCCTGCGTCACACTGAGCTCTCACAGCCCCTCTCTTCCTTCGCCTACACCGTGCCCTCTGCTTGGCACGGGCGCCTGTGCATCCTGTTTTGCTAGATGGTTCTTCATCTTCAGGTCTGAACGTAGGAGTCTTTCCAGGAAAGCCACCTCCAATTCCTTCAGTTTTATTTAGATACCCCTCCTCTCTGCTCCCATGGATTTGTGTGCATATTTTATACCCTTTATCTTTCCCTTGTAAGTGATTTCCCCTGGTACCCTTATTCAGTCCTTGAAAGCATCACCATCTTACTTATCTTTGACCCTGTTACCTATCACAGTGCTTTCTTTCATAGTATCTACTCAATAAATCCTGTTTTCTTAGTGCTCTACAAAAATGAATAAATAATTCTTGCCTGGGAAATCCCAAGGACAGAGGAGCCTGGGGGGCTACAGTCCATGAGGTTGCAAAGAGTCAGACATGACTTAGTGGTTAAACAACAACAACAACAACTATGTGTTAATTTGAAAAACAACTTGCATTGCCTAGGTTTTCTCAGTGCTCTGACTGCAAATTTTTGTACTAGGTGAAAGCCTTTCTTTCTAAAAAACTACCAATCAAATATTTTCTTTAAAGAAATTTAAAAATGAATAATTACACCTGTATATAAACGTACATCTGATAGAAGAACACTTAGGAAGTATAAGAGCACATAGAAACAACACATCAGTCAAGATATGTTTAAATTTGGGAAATGGGCAAAAAGGTCAAAAGCAAAGATATTTCCTATGTTAACTTTGGAAGGGTGGCTGGAAATAAGCCAAGCACCGTGATGGAAATAGGAGTGCTTTGATACAAACTAGTGTCTTCATGCTGCGGGAACATCACATAGCACGTCGCAGAAATGAAAGCCAGTGTATCCCAGTCTCCCAGGGGGACTGACCTTTCACTGTTGCTTTACAAACAAGACAGAACTAACCGCTTTGCCACAGCCAAAAGTGGAGTACGGTAATTACGTGTTCCCTGGGTTCTACTTTCTCTTAGGTTGTAACTGTCTGCCTGAGCAGGTTAGACATTCTCCACACCCACCCTTTCTCTCCTCCCTTCCCTGCTTCTTCTCTGTGACTTTCTCCTTTCATTCCCACCTGCCTTTTCTTATATTCCTCCTTTCTGTTAAAACAACGGCTGATGACAAGCTTTTTGCTCCCCCTGACAATTCAGAATACTTTGGGACCTTAAAGATCATTCTGACCAGCTCCATTTTACAGATGGAAATACAGGGATCAAAAAAATAAAAAAAAGATTCTTATAGCAGTCATTCTTAGTGTCACAGCAAAGAAGCAGGACTCAGTCTCCCAACTCCTCATGAAATAGCTTCAGACTCTGTATTATCATGCTGCTACAACTCTACTGAATTTTAAACATTTATTTAAGTTCAGAAGAACAGTTTAGAAACACTGGTTTCTCCCAGCAGTTTCTCTCTACCTGGGCTGTGATATTGACTTCCTGGAGACTGCAATTGTGTGAAGGTGGAAAACAGAATTATTTTGACAATATAAATGTAGAGCATGAGCGTTTTCTTCTTGTTACAATATGTATTTTTCCATCAAAGCATCACGTATGCAGCAGAGTGGGAAATTACTGTATTAATGGCTGGCACAGGCACGTGTCTTAGGAATTCTGCATTGATGGCCAGACCAGTTCATACGAAATGAGGAGCGAAAAACAGTAACAGGCGGAGCCTGCGAGACACTTGAGAAACTGCACCATTCCCAGCAATGTCTCGGCTCTTCAGGAAAGTCCTTAAACTCCTGAAAAGACTTGCTATGGAGTGATCCTTGGTAGGAACTGATGAGTAGCAGGGCTGTTTGCTTTAGAAGGGCTTCCCAAGTGGTGCTAGTGGTAAAAACAAAACAAAATCTGCCTGTCGGTGCAGGAGACATAAGAGATACAAGTTCAATCCCTGGGTCAGGATCGAAGAGCCTGCAAGTGGCACTAGATGAGTAGTGTTGCTCGTTTACAATCTAGAAACCCCTAATCTAGGAAGATCCCCAGGGGGTGGGCATAGCAACCCACTCCAGTATTCTTGCCTGGAGAATTCCCATATACAGAGGAGCCTGGTGGGCTACATTCCATGGGTCACACAAAGTCAGATACAACGGAAGTGACTTAGCACACATGACACATTCACTGTGGCAGCCACTGCTAATACCTGTCCAATAACTCCTACCCTCATTGTTCGTAATTAATTAACAGAGCTTCTTTTTTTGTTGTTCCTTTTTCAGATGAAAAAGGTACACAGTTCTCACCACTGAAATGCAGCTGGATGACAGCTGGGAATTTGGGTCTCCTTATGAAGGTGACTCTCTGACTCCTCATTTTCCTTTTTCCTGCTGGAAGTGTGTTCAGGGGAATGATGGTAAGACACCCATCTTGCAACCAGGAGGGTAAGAGTCCGGCCCTGCACTGAGCATGGAGCAACAGAAAGAAGGAAAGAGCCCAGGGCAATGAGGATGTTGTAAAGCCAGACTGAGAAAAATAACCACCTATTTGTTTGAGCCATTGTTGTTGTTTTCCTGTTACACTGCTGCTAAAAGGAAATTCTAACTGATAATTATGCAAACATAGAAAAACAGGGCTCTCCAGGCGGTGCAGTGGTAAAGAATTTGCCTGCCAATGCAGGAGGCTCAAGAGTAGCAGGTTGGATCCCTGAGTTGGGAAGATGCCCTGGAGTAGGAAATGGCAACCTGCTCTAGTATTCTCGCCTGGAAAATCCCATGGACAGAGGAGCCTGGCAGGCTATAGTCCATGGGGTCACAAAGAGTCAGATATGACTGAGCACACACATGCACGCACACACACACACTCACACACAGAGAGAAAGGGGAAACAGGATCATGAGGAAGTATGCTGCAGGGGAGTGTGTGGAAACCATAGTGAAGGGTTTGAATTCTCACAGACCATGAACCTGAGGAGTCTGAACAAATTATACCCCAAACCTAAGGAAAATGGAGGTTCCAGTGTACATTTTTGCAGCATGATCTAGCAAGAATTTCAGTTTTAACCTAATCTATCTTTATCCTAAGACTTGGGCATATCTGGGCAAACCTATAGGTCCTAACAGGTAGGAAGAACAGGAGTCTATTTCGATGAGAATCCAAGTATCTTTCTGGAGAAGAATTCATTCTTAGGGGAGAAAAGGTAGGTGTGTGTGAGACTGTTTCAAGGCTTAAAATCTGTCAGCAGAAAGAAAGACTTCTGCCTGTGTCCTAGGAAAAGGAGGCTGCAAAGGAAAGAGCGATGCAAAAATGAGCTCTCTCTGAATACCTTCCTATGAGAGGAGTGATGGTGCCGAAGTTAATTGTTGCAGTGGCAACGACTGGTGGCAAAAAAAACCCTGGTGTTAAGAGTTCTAAATGTACCTTACAGGTAACATGATCACAGACACTGCCTCTAAGGATGTTCCCTCCCAAGATTCCCCTCATCAGGTTATTCATTCACTATTCTAGGTTCTGCTGTGAAGGAATGCTGCAGACGGAATTAAGGTTACTAATCAGCTGACTTTAAGACACAGTGAGCCCAAAGATAATCACTTCTGAGATTTTAAAAGCCAAAGAAAAATAAAAGGGAAAAGAAGAACCAGGAGAGATGAAACAGAAAGGTCAGAGGGAATCAAAGTGTGAGAAGGACCTGACCTGGCTTTTACAGTGAAGTGGATCGTGAGACGGGGCATTCATATGGTCTCTAAAAGCTGAGAATGGCCTCCACTGCTAGTCAACAAGGAAAAGAATTTCAGTTGTCTGGCCACGTAGAACTGAATATTCTCAACAACTGTAATCAGTTTGGAAGCAAATTCTTTCCCAGAGTCTCCAGTAAGGAATGCAGCTTCCCAAAGTCTTGATTTTAGTCTAGTGAATTCCACACTGGACTTCTGACCTTTCAAACTGTGAGATAAATTTTGTTTTAAGCTGCTAAGTTTGTGGTAACTTGTTATGGCAACAACAGAATATTAATACACTATTCTACTGTATTACAATTAATTCTTTATATTTGCCTCCTCTAGTTAATTCCCATCACTTAAGGAAAGAAGGATATCTTTGTCATTTTCTTAGTTTCTTATTTGTCTATTTCTTCTACTCCTCCTAAAGTTTCTCATCTATGTTTTTCTCAATTTTGGTATAGAAATTCTAGTACCTTTCCTTGAAAATACTTGCAATTTCTTTTCAAATACCTTTGCAAGATGTATGGTTCAAATATATTTATAAAAACAATGACGTTTAATTACTGCTGAGGTCTTTTTGTGATAGGGATATGTATTAGTCTCTGTTCAGTGTGACATAACAGAATACCACAGACTGATGGTTTGAACAGACATTTGTTCTCACACAATTCTAAAGGTGAGAAGTCCAAGATTAAGGTACATCAAGCTTGGTTTCTGGTGAGACCCTTCTTACTGGCTTACAGATAACTGTCTTCTCACTGTGTCCTCACATGGCCTTTTCTATGTCCATCAGCTCAAAGAAAAGAGAGATCTTTGGTGTCTCTTCCTCTACTTGTAAAGACACCAGCTGTGTCAGATTAGGAACCTACTTTTATGATCTAATGTAACTTTAATCTCCTTAAAAACCCTGTATCTAAGTGCAATTATATTTGAAGTTAAGGTTGCAAGATATAAATTTTGAGGTGACACCATTCAGTCCATAACAGGGCAATAAGGTCTAGTCTAATTTTCATCTCAAATAATAAGAGTTATGCTTCAAGACATGAGAGACATGGGTTCAATCCCTGGGTTGGGAAGATCCCCTGGAGAAGGAAATGGCAACCCACTCCAGTATTCTTGCCTGGAGAATCTAATGGACCAAGGAGCCTGGCAGGCTACAGTCTGCAGGGTCGCAGAGTCAGGTATGACTGAAGCGACTTAGCACAAAGGCATACTTCAAATAGGCATGCGTATATTGGGCTCATTTACAGTTCTGATACTATTTACCATCAGGTTCACTGGGGAGAACTGTGTAGACAGTCTGACATCTCTTTCAGTTCTTAGTGATCAATTCTATTGATGCCATTTTTTTATCTTATTTTATCACTTTCAATTCGTATTTATGTTCCAGTGGAAAATCTACTGAAAAACTCACTGTTCTGAAAAAATAAGCAAAAAGTGACATTTTAAAATGATTTTTAAAATGATATTCCTTTCCTAATTTACAATAAAATAAATTTTGTTAGTAAACAAAATGAACATATTCATTATGGGAACCAAAATTAGAATAAAAATTAGGTCTGGTCTCCAAACTAATTTGCTCTTTTAACTACAGTTTGTTCTCTTTTTCTTACTGGCATAGTCACACTCTGGGGGAGTGGAAAGGAATTTCTACTTTACTTTTCAGTCCACACTTTCTGGAACCTGTTTGTAGGACATACCGTAAAAAATCTCTAAGCAAATAATTCTTGCTTTGGATTTGTGCTTATTAAGATAATGTTCAACTAAAAATCACGGGAATAGTGTCAAATTAGAATCCTAGACAATACAGTGATCCTTTAAATCAGAGTTTGGCAATTTCTGTTTTTTTCCTGTAAAAGGTCAGATAATAAATATTTTAGACTTTGCAGGTCACAAATCTCTCACAGTTATGTAACACTACACAGAAGCACAAGAACAACTGTACAAAATTGCTGTGGGTGTGGCTGTGTTTCAATAAAACTTTATTTGTAAAAATAAATCCAAGTGGTGACTGGATTTAGTTTATGCCTTTAGTTTATGAGGCCTTGATTTAAATCAAAGTGTGTTTCTGGTACCAGCAGCACCAGCAGCATCTGGGAACTTGTTTGAACCACAGTCTTAGATCTCACCCCAGAAACACTGCATCGGAAACTCTGGGTATAGACAATCTGTGTTTTAACAAACCCTCGTGTATGTTAATACAGATTTTCACCAACATATCACAGCTTTACTTATGAAACATTATAAACTATTAAAAACAGTGGTGATTTCCAAATTTATAAGAACCATATAGTGTTTTTCTAGTATTATGATACAAATTGAGCCAGGAAGTTGCATTTACAGATAATGAACTCTTATATACAAAGAGTTTAGCTTATTCCTCTTTCTGTCCTCTACTCCAAGCAGCAAATAGTGGGCTCTCTGGAAATATTTTTTGAATAAACAAAGTCAAAAATAAGAAAAGATGAAAAATGACGTACTGACTTTCCTCATAGGACAGATTGACAAGGAAACTGATTAACTGTGCTGACTGCTTTCTAAACACTGAATGAATGAATGAGTGATCCAAACAGGAAGTAAATGATCTGACTTCTCTGTGAATATTAAGTTAATGTTCTCTATGCCTAAAGAATTTATAAGTAGCAGAAATAGAAATATGCAAACTTTTACCCACTGATGGAAACTTTTGATCACAGGTTCACATTCTTCCAATTCAGTTTGAAATTTCTCATTATTCTCTATCTCCAAAAAGTGAAAACAAAGTATTCAGAAGTTAGAAAAATTTACAACATCTAAGTGTGATTTGGGGATCAAGTTACAGAGAAACAATGTAAATGGTTCCTAAAAAAACTGCTTCTTTCTGCCTTTGTCATACCCATCCTCACCTGCCACCCCTAAACTGCATCCTCCCCAAGTCAAACCTCAGCACTGAAGAGTGCCCTATGGAAACAGGCCAGACTTAGTCCAGACATGGTAAGCCTACATCCTCCATTAGAGGGCATTTCTGTTTGTTTAGGTCAATCTATCAAACATTGACGTGTGTGTGTGTGTGTGTGTGTGTGTGTGTGTGTATGTTTAACGGGTTCACACACACACATATATCTCAATGTTTTACATGCAATAACTATATTATATTAGATGCTGTAATAAAATAATATCTATTTATCTTTCGGACTTTTAGCACCTATCTAGTGTTTACAACATTACTCAGCAGTGACTTCAGTGAGATGGCAGAGGAGGTTATATTAGCCTTCATCCTCTCTCTTTCAAAAAAAGAAAAAACTTAAATAGCTATCCACAAACAAAAATAACTCTGGGAAGGAGCAGCTAAGGACCTACTGCAACACAGTGGGGGCAAAAAGAATGGAGAATAACTACACAGAAAGGATCAGATCTCAGACGAGATTGATCGAAACAGTCAAAGAAATCTTGAAAAAGAACAAAACTGTAGGCATCATAATTGCAGATTTCAAACTATACTACAATGCCATAGTAATCCAAACAGTATGGTAATGGCATAAAAATTGACAGATAGACCCGTGGAGCAGAACAGAGAGCCAAGAACTATTATTAAATTTACACATTATATGGTCAACTAATTTTGAAAAGGTTGCAAGAACACAAAATGAGGAAAGGACAGTCTCTTCAACAAATGAAACTGGGAAAACTGGGTATCCACATGCAAAAAAATAAAACTGGACCCCTATCTTACACCATTTAAAAAAAATTAATGTGATATAAAGAATCTGCCTACCAATGCAGGGGATACCAGTTTGAATCTGGTCTGGGACGATTCCACACGCTTCTGGGCAACTAAGCCCATGTACCACAACTCCTAAGCCCGTGTTCCGCAATAAGAGAAGCCATAACAGTGAGAAGCCCACACCCAGTAACTAGAGAGTAGATCCTGCTCTTTGCAACCAGAGAAAGCCCTTGCACAGTAATGAAGACCCAGGGAAACTAAAAGTAAGTAAATTTTTTTAAAGGGGAAAAAATTAATGTGATGGTTAAAGAATTATGTAAGACCTGAAACCATAAAACTCCTAGAAGAAAATGTAGGGGGAAATTTCCTTAATGTTGTCTTGCAGGGATTTTTTTTTGGATATGACACCAAAAGCATAAGCAACAAAATAAAACTCCAGCAAGTGGGACTACATCTCACTTAAAAGCTTCTTCACTGCAAAAGAAACAACAAAATGAAAAGTCAATCTAAAGAACAGAAAAAATATTTGCAAATTATTTATCTCATAAGAGGTTGATGTCTAACCCCTTTTGAGGAACTTATATGACTCAGTAGCAAAACAAAATAATAATCTGATTGAACACAGGCAGAGGACCTGAATAGACATTTTTCAAAAAAGATAAGTAAATGGCTAACAGGTATGCAGAAAGATGCTCAAAACAATTACTCATCAGGGAAGTAAAAATCAAAACCACAGTGATATATCACCTCACACCTATTAGGATGGCTGTTAGCAAAAAGTCAAGGAAACAAATATTGACAAGGATGTGCAAAAAAGGGAACCCTTGTGCACTGTTGGTGAAAATGTAAACTGGTATGGTCACTGTGCAGACAGCATGGAGAATCTTCAAAAAACTGAAAAAGAACTACCATAGGATACAGCAATCCCACTTCTGGAGATATATATATATATATATGAAGGAAATAAAATCAGTATATCAAAAAAATACCTTCACTATGATCAATGCAGCATTATTCACAATAACCATGACATGGAAACAACTTAAGCTTATTGGCAGATGAATGGATAAAGAAAATATGATACATATATCACATTGAAGTGAAGTGAAGTGAAAGTCAGTCGTGTCCAACTCTCTGCAACTCCCTGGACTACACAATCTATGGAATTCTCCAGGCCAGAATACTGGAGTGAGTAGCCTTTCCCTTCTCCAGGAGATCTTCCCAACCCAGGAATCAAACCAGGTTGTCCTGCATTGCAGGCGGATTCTTTACCAACTGAGCTATGAGGGAAGCCCATATATCACATTACATTTCATCATATATGTAATGAAGCATTATTCAGCCATAAAAAAGAAAGAAATCCTGCCATTTGTGCCTGGAAGGCATTAGGCTAATTGAGATAAGCCATACAGAGAAGCTTATATTTGGAATCTAAAACAAAAAAACTGTCAAACTCATAGAAACAGAGAGTAGAATGGTGGTTGCCAACAAGTGGAAGGAAGAGAAAATGGGTAGATGTTGATCAAAGAGCACAAACACTCAATTATAAGATGAGAAGATCTGAGGATCTAATGTACTGAAGAAAATTGAAAATGATTGTCAATTATTCAAATATTTATAAATACTGACTCTAGTTGTTTAGAACAAAGCAGACAGCTATTTATATACCTGAGCTATTTACTGAAGTATCTGATTCTTTGAATTATATAGAAGCAACTTCAAATTTTAGTTATCCAAGGCAGATTTGGTCTCAATATATATTCAAGGAATCAGTTACTAAGTAACCTCAACCATTTCTAGTTTATGATAATCTAATTAAACACAATGAGTAATTTTGCACAAAGTTCAGTATGTGTATGTACAGCGTTAAGGGTCTTTTCATTATATAATTCCATAAATACAAAGGTATTGGTTACTACAAATGTGTGCTAATTGCTTTTGTTAACAGATTTCAGATTGATGACAACTGGAAATAAATAATACAAAGTTATGAATCCATTATTTTGCTTACCAATTATACAGTCAGATGGTTGCCCTTTAAAACATGATTTGGGGGAAGTAGGCTAACTTAAAATTTGAAGGACTCATCCACTCATCCACTGTTGATATAGTTTCAAGAATCTCACTGCTAACAATACTTTAGATGTCTGCTGAAAATGAAATGGAAATATTTTAGAATTGCGCATCATTTTTTACATTCTTCAAGCAAGAACAACATCAAGACTTTCATCTTTGGCTCAGCACAGTGTGTTATTTAGCTAAGTCAACTGAAATCTTCTTATGTAAATTATGGAAGAGAAACATTCACTTATTAACTTAATATCAATGAACAGAAGAGGTATTTGTTACAACAGATAAGGGAATCTTGTGTCTATGGCAGAAAAAGGTTGTGTTTCAATATCTTTATAACTATCAGCCCTGTGTTTGGTTTAGATAACAGCTGTTATATTAACTATATTCATCAGAGGCAACAGTAAATAACTTGCAAAGGTGAAAAAAATAGTGAAATACTGAAATAAAAGTGGAGCTTTTATTGATTTCTTAAATTGTCTTTAAAAATATCATCTTATTACTAGTTCTCCAAGAGAAACTATAATTATTTTATGAATTTCCTTAAAATAGTAAATATCAATTAAACTATTGATCCATTTATTCTTAAATCAGTGTTTTCCAGACAATATGTAAATACAAAATACTATTAATACATATAATAGCATTATGTGTCTACATAATATTAAAAATAACATTTTTAAAGCAATAAAGTTTAATCCTTCCTAACAGAATGTTACATGCTATTTTCAAATTTTGAATTATTTAATATAGGAAGCTTCACTTTTGTCTCAACTTTAATATCACTGAAATAATTTTTTACACTTTAACTTTTAAAATAACTTTATGATATAAATAGATTTTTAGCTTCTCATTTGGAAATAATTTTAAACCTATGAAAAGTTCAAAAATGAGAATAGTAAAAAAGTCTAGATACCTTTATAAATATTGCTAAAATTTTATCCCATTTGCTTAATAGTTAAATTTGTATATGCATATATTTAAGAATCTGTGTGTGTGTTATGTTTTCTGAAATATTGAGGGTAAGTAATATACTTCATGACACTTTCCCTTAAATGTTTCAGTATGTATTCCTACACTGAATAGGGTATTGTCTTACTGAACCCCAGTACAATTATTAACTTCAGCAATTAACAGATAAGTTATTTTGTTTAATCAACCATCATCCTTTCAGTTTTGGTGACACAATAATGCCCTTTATAATATTCTCTTCTTTAGTATAGGAGTATCCAAACTAGTGTGAGATACAGCGTTTAGCTGTTAAGCCTCATTTGTCTTCTTTAGGAAGGCTGGGAATGGAACATTTCCTCAGCTTTCCTTTGTTTTTTATGACATTGACACTTTTAAAGAATTAGATTAGAGTCTTCTTTTTTCCAACAGACCATTTCTCATTTTAGATTTGTCTGCTATTTTCTCATGATCAGACTCAGGGCATGCATTTCCAGGTAGAATACTACATTGGTGATGTTGTGTCCTCTTAGGGAGGCATTCAATGTCCATCTGCTCCTCACTGGTGATAATAATTCTGGTCACTAGCCAAGGTGTCCTCTGATTTCCTGACTGAATAATTACTATTTTTTCCCTTGTAAGTAAGAACAATTCTGGGGGAAACTCTTTAGGACTATGCAACTATACTGATTCTCTAGACTTACTATCCACTTAAAATTCTTCCCTCTTCAGATCTTTACTATAATGGTCACAAAGGCAAATTTTCCAACTCCATCATTCCCTCCACATTTACAACTCAATCCTCAATATTCTACTGTGAGAACCTCCCTTCTCTAGCATTCATTCATTCATTCATTAGCTGATCATCTGGGTATACTTGTAGAATCTATTGCTTTTTTCACTGGATTAGAATTACTGACTCTAATTATTCTGGTGCTCAAATTTTCCCATATTTAGCCAGTAGGAGCCCTTTCAAACAGGATCCTATGTTCTGTAAACACGTATTTCTCTTTTCGGTGTTATGTATTTTATTATTTTATTACAGTAGCACAAAATAAGCACATTGAACATATCTTCCAGTAAAAAGAACTCGCAGTACTTTTCAGTTCAGTTCAGTTGCTCAGTCGTGTCCAACTCTCTGTGACCCCATGAATCACAGCACACCAGGCCTCCCTGTCCATCACCAACTCCCAGAGTTTACTCAAACTCATGCCCATCGATTCAGTGATGCCATCCAGCCATCTCATCCTCTGTCGTCTCCTTCTCCTCCTGCCCTCAATCCCTCCCAGCATCAGGGTCTTTTCCAATGAGTCAACACTTCGCGTGAGGTGGCCAAAGTGTTGGAGTTTCAGCTTCAGCATCAGTCCTTCCAATGAACACCCAGGACTGATCTCCTTCAGGGTGGACTGGTTGGATCTCCTTGCAGTCCAAGGGACTCTCAAGAGTTTTCTCCAACACCACACTTCAAAAGCATCAATTTTTCAGCACTCAGCTTTCTTCACAGTCCAACTCTCACATCCATACATGACCACTGGAAAAACCATAGCCTTGACCAGACGGACCTTTGTTGGCAAAGTAATGTCTCTACTTTTTAATATGCTGTCTAGGTTGGTCATCACTTTCCTTCCAAGGAGTAAGCGTCTTTTAATTTCATGGCTGCAGTCACCATCTGCAGCAATTTTGGAGTCCAAAAAATAAAGTCTGCCACTGTTTCCACTGTCTCCCCATCTATTTCCCATGAGGTGATGGGACCAGATGCCATGATCTTAGTTTTCTGAATGTTAAGCTTTAAGCCAACTTCTTCACTCTCCTCTTTCACTTTCATCAAGAGGCTTTTTAGTTCCTCTTCACTTTCTGCCATAAGGGTGGTGTCATCTGCATATCTGAGGTTATTGATATTTCTCCTGGCAATCTTGATTCCAGCTTGTGCTTCATCCAGCCCAGCATTTCTCATGATGTACTCTGCATATAAGTGAAATAAGCAGGGTGACAATATACAGCCTTGATGTACTCCTTTTCCTATTTGGAACCAGTCTGTTGCTCCATGTCCAGTTCTAGCTGTTGCTTCCTGACCTGCATACAGGTTTCTCAAGTACTTTTAGCTATTTAAAAAACATTTTCTTCTATTTTTATTGAGATGTAATTGACATATAGCACTGCATAAACTTAAGCATAATTATTTGACTTAACTACATCGTGAAATAACTATTACCATAAGTTTAGTGAACATCAATCACCTCACACAGATACAAAATTAAAGAAATATCAGTAGAAAAAACTTTTGTGATGAGTATTCAACCTTCATATTTTCAACTTTCAGCAGTATTAATTATACTTATCATGTTGTACATTATATCCCTACTACAAGTATCTTCTAACTGGAAGGTTGTACCTTTTGACTGCCTTTATCCAAATGCCCTCCTCCACTCCTGGCCACTAGACCAGCTCTGGTCACCACAAATCCAATCTCTTTTTCTAAGAGACTTTTGTTTGTGAAGGATAATTAACCTGCAACATTATATTAGTTCCTGGTACAAAACATACTGGTTTTTTTTTTCTTCAAAACATACTGTTTTGATATTTATATACATTTCAAAATGATCACAAGGATCAGTCTAGTTGCAATATGTCATTACCCAAAGTTATTACAGTTATTGACTGTCTTCCCCAGTCTGTACATTCATACCCATGAATCATTTATTTTGCAACTGGAAATTTGTACTGTTTAATCTCTCTCACCTATTTCTTTGCTCCCCATTGTAACACATGCATATTTTTCCTTCCTCCCTCCCTCTATCCATCCCTCCTTCCTCTTCTTGTTCCCTCTTTTTTTTTTTCTTCTTTCTTACCTTACAGCATAAAGACTTTATTACACTTACCTTGTTTCCTTCTTGGAATCAGCCATTTCTCCAAAGAGCCATTATGGTGGGGAAAGGTATTAAGAGGTCAATATATGGATTCTGGGGGTGGTCTCCAAATGCATTGTGACAAGGGTTAAGAACTAGTAAAATCCTATCAGACAGCTGAATCAGTTCTTTGACTAAATTAGATCTGGTTTATGTCTAGTTCTATTTTATTATACTATATATTGAGATTACATACTGATAATAAAAATAGTGTGGTGATTTTCTGACTCCCTTAAAAAAACTTTTAAAGATATTTATGCAGATTTGTGGTTACCAGAGGCGGAGGTGGGGGGAAGGTGAACTAGATGAAAGCAATCACTTTCAGTTACAAGATAAATAAGTACTAGAGATGTTATGTACAACATGATAAATATAACTGATACCACAGTATGTTATATATGAACGTTAAGACAGTAAATCCTAAGAGCTCTCGTCACAAAGTTTTTTTCTCTCTCTTTAATTTTGTTTCTATGCAAGATGATGAATATTCATTAAACTTAATGTAATAAATATTTTATGATGTATTTACATAAAATCATTGTGCTATACACCTTAAACTGACACAGCACTAGATGTCAATTATATCTCAATAAAACTGGAGGATAAAAACATAAAGATATTTATGCTGACACCATGTGGCACTCTTCAAAGGTACATGGAAATCATTAGACTTTTCACAATATCTCTTTACAGGGTTCAGATTAATCCAAAAGGAAAATGCATTCTTTGACAGAATGGGAAATTCCTGTAACTCTTCTGATGAAGGAATAAATTATTCAATATTTTCATGCCCTAAATTTCCCCTAGTGCCCCAACCCACCTCAAAAAGAAATTGAAACTCCACATTTACATATCTACACATATCCATACGAGTTTCACTGTAATATGTCTCATCAAGGTGTGCAATTAAATATAAGAATCTGTTGCATTCTCTCCAAGGTGAGCTATTTAGCAGTGAGGCTTCATTACAAATTGTTTCATTTTCTTGAGAAAACCTGCTTTTCTTAACAAATGTGACCCCCACTTTTGTCAAGACTAGAATATGGCTCCATTTTAATACTCATTAGATTTGTGATTTCTTGACTGATAACCACTTTCCCTATTAGAGGGGAGACTCCTGAGTTCAGAGGCCAGCATGTAACCAGGGCTATTATACTGCAGAACTCAAAGAAAGATTTGCTAACTTTTTAAAGGGACCGTGATCCAACATGGAATATGTAGACAGCATTATTATAAATTGTGAGTGTGTAGGTGTACGTCTCAGCCAAAGACCAAAGATCATGTTGGAATTTCAGTGGAAGAGGGGGAAACTAAAGAAAATTTTGTAGAGTAAATTATAAGTTACTTCAACTTAGTATTTTATTACTTCATGAGTTTCCAGCATTTTCACTGGTGAAGTTTTTGATTTGCTAGAAAATTCATCCTTGTCTCAGACTCCTTTCTACTCACAACTAACAGACAATGCCATGCAGCACAAGCCTTATCATACCCACAACCACCTAGGGAATGCATGTAATAAAGGGCTGGAGATTAGTGTAAATCTCCAAATTTACACTATTTGGAGTATAAATCCAATGGGATTTAAAATTTGTCTGTGAGATGAGTGAAAGTTGCTCAGTAGTGTCTGACTCTTTGGGACCCCATGGACTGTAACCTGCCAGGCTCCTCTGTCCATGGAATTCTCCAGGCAAGAATACTGGAGTGGGTAACCATTCCCTTCTCCAGGGGATCTTCCCAACCCAGGGGATCTTCCCAACGCAGGGACTGAAGCCAGACGTCCCGCACTGCAGGCAGATTCTTTACCATCTGAACCACCAGGTAAGCCCCAAATTTAAAATGTTTAAATCCTAGTTAATAAAGCAGTTTTGTTTTTTAGTAATTAGATAATAACATAATCTGGTATTGTAATGACTTTTTGCTCTTTGTGGTGGAATTAGCATGGTCTTGCTAGGAATGCGATTTCAAATTCAAAAACACAAATATCTCTCTCTTAGATTTTGGACAACACTATGCAGATTGACTCTGAGTTCTTGATTTTGAATAGCATGTCACCTTTTCTACTTGTTTAAAAAGAGAATTGAGTCAGGAACCAAAGTAGCAGTATTAGGACTAAGGAGCAGATGTTAAATAAAAGTCAGTAGAGACCATTATAAGGTAAAACTTTTGGTAATCAGCATTATCATTTTATGGAAGTAATGAGGAATTATTTTCTCCTTTCTCTTCATTATCTTCTCTACTATCTGCTGATAGTAGGTACAGCAAAAGTCAAGAACATGAGATACCAGAGATATATTTTTAAAAATCCAATTGACTGTTTACAAAGGATAGATGTATACAGAGAATTCATGCAGTGTATCTGGACAGACCAGATGGTAACAACAGTATTAACAACGACTATGCAATAACAGCAACAACTTTTTAGCACATACCACATACACAATGATATGCAAACATGCACATAGTCTTATTTAAATGGACCTTTCAGTTTTATAATGATGGTGAAGCAGCTAATACTATCCCCATGTTATAGAGGATGGTACTGAGGCAAGTGAAGAAAAGACAGTAAGTGAAAGAAACAACATTTAAACTTGTTACTCCAAAGCTAATGGACTCCTCCCAATTAACAGCGTAGATTCTAGATAGATAAGCAATTTACAATTTATATTTCTACAGTGAAGAATTTCTCCCATATAATGCTCTATATCAAACTCTGGTTATTTTTTTTAAATCAATTCTTTACTGAATATTTACTCAGGTGAGTGAATAATGTCTTCCAAATAATAATAATTATATATCTAAGAGTTAAATGGTGCTTACAGTATATCAAACACTGTTCCAATGTGTTCAGTTCAGTTCAGTCAGTCATGTCCAACTCTTTGAGACCCCATGGACTGTAGCACACCAGGCCTCCCTGTCCATCACCAACTCCTGAAGTTTACTCAAACTCACGTCCATTGAGTCGGTAATGCCATCCAACCATCTCATCCTCTGTCATCCACTTCTCCTCCTGCCCCCAATCCCTCCTAGCATCAGGGTCTTTTCAAACGAGTCAGCTCTTCACATCAGGTGGCCAAAGTATTGGAGTTTCAGCTTCAACATCAGTCCTTCCAATGAATATTCAGGACTGATTTCCTTTAGGATTGACTGGTTGGATCTCCTTTCAGTCCAAGGGACTCTCAAGAGTCTTCTCCAACACCACAGTTCAAAAGCATCAATTCTTCGGCGCTCAGCTTTCTTTACAGTCCTACTCTCACATCCATACATGACTCCTGGAAAAACTATAGCCTTGATTAGACGGACCTTTGTTGACAAAGTAACATCTCTGCTTTTTAATATGCTGCCTAGCTTAGTCATAGCTTTTCTCTCAAGGAATAACCCTTTTTTAATTTCATTGTGTAGCCTTACTCAAATTTCATGATTATCCATGGTAAATATTTATTTCAATATTAAAAATATGTGTACTTTTATC
Source organism: Dama dama (assembly GCF_033118175.1). Classification (NCBI taxonomy): domain Eukaryota; kingdom Metazoa; phylum Chordata; class Mammalia; order Artiodactyla; family Cervidae; genus Dama; species Dama dama. The sequence goes on from NC_083710.1 coordinate 66,932,483, forward strand.
ACATATGGATATAGATTCAGAAAGGTTTTTTGGTTTTTGTTTTTTTTTTTACTGTATTAAGTCCACTTGACTAATTAAATAACCCTGGGAAAAACAGGAAATATCATCAAAATGAATTTATAAGAGTTCCTATATGATACACTATTCCCTGCTTATAGAGATTTCCCAGAGGGAAATTGAGTTTTTCTATTGTGATTTCGTAAGTATTTGGAGAAATATCTGCCTTGCAATCTAGTGAATAAAATATTTCTATTTAGAATTCTTTGTACTTATATCCTGCCTATTAAAAAACATTGTATTTTTAATATCACCCCCTAATACACATTTTAGCATTAAAATTACAAGCTAATTATAAGCCAAAAATGACAGACAGAGGCATGAAATAGAATAGCGTTTCTTATTTTATAGGACATGAATCTGTGGAGAAAAGAAAGAGCATCAGGTTTTTTAGCCTTCTCTGCCTTCTCATCACTGTGCTGTACCATATATTTTCCTTCATCAGATTATAAATGTTCCTTAGAACATTCATTCACTCAGCCATTCTTTTATTTAGTACCTCCTATGCATCATGCAATATTTCAGACACTTTGGTGACTCAGTTACAAAAATCCCTTGTCCCAACAGAATAACATCCCAGTGCAATCACAAACACAACACATAAAAATATGGACTTTAATGCCAAGTGGACTTTTTATAAAGTACACTAAGAAGAAGAAATCAATGTAATTATTTCCCTCATAATTTTAATGTAAAACTGAATTGCAACAGGAAAGACAGTGGTAAGGCCATACCATTACTCTGCTGTCAAGAGAAGGTAGGATGCGATTATATACTCCCGAGTCCTTCTCTGTAGTATAATTTTCTAAATTTCATTTGCTGAGAGAAAGGAAACACTTTGTATGGTTTATGGTTCCATTTAAATTACAGACTTGTGAAATCACTTTTGCGAAAACTCTTGTTAATCAAGTTTTTTGTAAGGAGAAGGATTAACCCATTCAGCCTCTATATCCTATAAATGCATGGCTTCCTGGGTACTCCCTCCGTACTCAGAAACAGCTTGCCAGGAGAACTTAATTGTATGTCAATGACTATAAATATATACTTTTTTCTTAAGTGAGTTAAGGTAAGCAGCAGGTGTATTTTCACTGCCATAAAATATTAATTTCAGAGAGGTAAAATGCTACTGTCAGACAGGCCTTGTTCTGTTACTTTTAGATGTTGCTAATAGCTGTTGTTCAGTCACTAAGTCATGTCCGACTCTGCAACCCCACAGACTGCATCATGCCAGGCTCCTCTGTACTTCACTCTCTCCCAACTTTGCTCAAATTCATGTCCACTGAGTCAGTGATGCTATCCAACCATCTCATCCTCTGCTGCCCCCTTCTCCTGCTGCCTTCAGTTTTTCCCAGCATCAGGATCTTTTTCAATGAGTCTGCTCTTCGCATCAGGTAGTCAAAGTATTAGAGCTTCAGCTTCACCATCAGTCCTTCCAATGAATATTCAGGGGTGATTTCCTTTAGGATTGACTAGTTTGATCTTCTTGCTGTCCAAGGGACTCTAAAGAGTCTTCTCCAGCCCTACAATTCAAAAGCATCAATTATTCCGTGCTCGCTCAGCCTTCTTTATGGCCCAGCTCTCACATTTGCACATGACTACTGGAAACACCATAGCTTTAACTATACAGACCTCTGTTGGCAAAGTGATGTCTCTGGTTTTTAATACGCCATCTAGGTTTGTCTTAACTTTGCTTCCAAGGAGTAAGCGTCTTTTACTTTCATGATGGCAGTCACTGTGCACAATAATTCTGGAGCCCAGGAAAATAAAATTTGACACTGCTTCCAATTTTTCCCCTTACAGAGATTTTGTTAACTGCAGGACAGACCCCCAAATTTTTCTTTTATGAGACTTCACTCAATTATGTTATTTATTTTTTAAGAATTTTGTGATGCAGATTATTTTTAAAGCCTTTATTGAATATGTTACAATATTGCTTCTGTTTTATGTTTGGCTTTTTGGCCACAAGACATGTGAGATCTTAGCTCCCTGACCAGGAAGGGAACCTGTACCCCCTGCATTGAAAGTTCAATTCAGTCACTCAGTCATGTCTAACTCTTTGTGACCTCATGGACTGCAGCATGCCAGGCTGTGCTGTCCATCACCAACTCCCAGAGCTTGTTCAAACTCATGTCCATTAAGTCAGTGATGCCATCCAATCATCTCATCCTCTGTCATCCCCTTCTCCTCTTGCCTTCAATTTTTCCCAGCATCAGGGTCTTTTCCAATAAGTCAGTTCTTCACATCAGATGATCAAAGTATTAGAGCTTCAGCATCAGTCCTTCTAATGAATATTCAGGACTGATTTCCTTTAGGATGGACTGGTTGGTTCTCCTTGCAGTCCAAGGGACTCTCAAGAATCTTCAACACCACAGTTCAAAAGCAAAGCATCAATTCTTTGGCACTCAGCTTTCTTTAAGGTCCAACTCTTACATCCTTACGTAACTACTGGAAAAACCATAGCTTTGACTAAGCGGACCGTTGTCGGCAAAGTCTTAACTACCGGACCACCAGGAAAGTCCCCACACCCAAGTATTTTAGATTTGTTCTCACAATTAGTCTATTTGCCAATACATTCTCTTGACTCTTGTGAATAATCTTATCCTATGTTTAATCCCAGACTTGAGACTTATTAGATTTCCAGTGCCCTGAAAATCAGCCAAATCCCTCAGCTTAGGCCCTCACACAGGAAGAATACTCAGGACAGTCCTGAAGTTGGATAGTTTGAGTTTTCATGAAGAAGGATCTTTTGTTCTCCTCCCAGGAACTAAATAAAACGTGTCACTAGGCCAGCTCCTGGAGCCAAAGTTAGGAGTCAAGTCAAGGCCACTTAAACGAGAAATAGGTAAGTTTTTAAAAGAGAAAAAAGAAAACAAGTAACTGTCTCTGACTATCATTCTTGAATCATAATCATTTTAATGCTACTTGTGTTTTCTATGATAATTTCATCTTTTCTCATTTTGTAGAAATGTGGTGAAGTCACCCTACTTCAAATATACTAATTATTCAACCCACATATTTCCTGACTTATTTGTGTTTTGTCCCATAGTTGAATTCATTGGATGCCTGCTTCTAGATTACACCCCAGCTCAAGATTCTGAGGATCTAGTAGATATCTGTGACAGTGGACATTAATTCAGCCCCAGCCATACTTTCTGAGACTCATGATTGTGGGTTCTAGTCTAGTGCCAACACGGCACCCGAGGTCCGAGAGACAAGGGCCTGCCTTGCCTCTGTTTCTGAGTTTTTGTTCTACTGAACACGCAGTGTCCCCTAGAACTAAAACCCTTCCAAGCTCCTACCAATTCCTGTCCCAGCACCTGGAAATTTCTCCCTAAATTTCTTACCAGTGTCTGGATCACTGCCGCCCATAGAATAGTTAATACATTTCGGTAGGCATCTGGAGAATTGTATGATTAAAATATTATACTTCTAAAACTAGCCTCATCACCAGTGTTTGCTTTCTGGAAGTTTTGTACTTTTGACTTAAAAGAGTACATTTTAAAATCAAAATATCTCATGAACGTTTTACTCTAGGAGTCAAACACCTCATTAAATATTTTTTTTTTTTTAAGTTGAAGTACTTGTTCTTTAAAGGATGTAATCAGAAAGGAAGACTATAATAGTATTCTTAAAAGGATACAAAGTTTTGACTTTGTTCATATTTATTGGAATAATACTTTGACTTGTTCAAGTTAAAATCAATGGAGAAGTATTTCTACTCAAAATAGAAGAAGGGAACCAAACAATTTGAAATCTCAGCATCTTAAAGAAAGTGAGATAGAAACATTGTCTTGTAAAGGATGTTAAGAAATACTCAAGCATCTCTAAGAAATATTCCTATTTCTAGGAAATACTGCAATGAAAAAAAGTGAAAGTATGTTCTATTGCTTGAAACTATGAAGATCCAAGCTTTTCATTAACTGAAAATATGAAGACATTTCACCAAGTCAAGAAGCCAGTACATTATCTAGTACTTCACTGAAGGTTTTTATCATCATCATCAGACATAAAAGTCTCACAAGTAGATGAGAAAAAGAATAAATGAAGAATGCACATTGCTGAATAGTACTATAAAAGCAGGCAAATTTTCAGGAGTATTCGTGTTAATACAATGATTTTAAAATATCTGACTTTAATCAAATTGTAAAAGCTTAAGAATCCGGCATGCATCTTAAAAATTTATATCCTAAAAATAGTCATAAATTACGAGTTGTTATTCAGATAATAGTAACACTTGACAATTCTTGATACTGAGACACAAGAGAAATTTTTCCTATGGATACTTGTTAAGAGGGTATAATATAAGAACATTCTTAAAATAAATACAATAACAAATATAATATTTCTTTTAACATTTTTAACAATGTAAAGCAATGTCTATTCAATAAAAACAAAAACTGTTCCATAAAAGAGACACTGTGGAGATAAGTGGGTTTAAAACAATATAGTTGAGGCATACATTTCTGTTGTTCTTGTTTAATCTATAAAGTGAAGTCGCTCAGTCGTGTCTGACTCTTTGCAACCCCATGGTCTGTAGCCCACCAGGCTCCTCTGCCCATGGGATTTTCCAGGCAAGAATACTGGAGTGGGTTACCATTTCCTTCTCCTGGTGATCTTCCCGACTCAGGAATCGAACCTGTGTCTCCCACATTGTAGGCAGACGCTTTACAGTCTGAGTCACCAGGAAAGGTTAATCTATGGACACATATTAGAGCAAATTTTCTAGATTTTTTTGAAAATCAGATTGATGAGAATGGGGAGAGGGGAGGGAGTGAATAGAACATTTCCAAAGAGAGATACACATTAGCACAGTCATTTACACACAGGTACAGTATTTCAATAAATTCCATGATACACAGCCACAGACTACACAGACTATTGCTTTTCAAATGACAGATCTCTACCCATCAGAAGCTTACTAATTAACTTAATGGGCTGGAAATTGCAATTTAAATAAAGCAGTGGGAGGTGGGGGGGGGGCAGATATGGTAAAGTTCTGACACTGGTGTTATAGTTTTGGAATAGTGGATGAATCTACCTTAATTCATCCATAATTCAGACAGGAAAGTAAAAACAGCAAACTCAAAAACCTCTGGACAGTTATAAAAAAAACCTCCCAGACCTCACCATGTGGGCACACAGGGACAGCCATAAAGACTTGCACGATCCAGAGAGAATTAGCATCAGAGTGACAGGAAGTGGAGGGAAAAGGAATGGGCTTTGTTGACCTGAGACAGACAGACTGCCAGATATGTCTCCTGCAAAGACAGATTTATTGGGGATCAACAAAGAATCGCAGTTTAAGGTCTGCAACCATGGCCAGTCACTGGCAAGTCTTCCCCACACCAAGGGAAGGAACATTTTTATTGAGAGGAAAAGGAAATTGGGAGTCTTGCAATAAACAGAGTCCACGACTTTTCATTGGTCGAGTCCTTGCCAGCAAAGAAAAGTAGTCTTTATTCTTCCTGTTGGGCTCTACCATTGTCCCAGGGTGTGAGAGCTCCCCCTTCTGGTCTCTCAACTCTATTTAATTGAGGTTTCTATTTATTAATTTTGTACAGATTGATGGCCCTAAGAATAAACAAAATGCTGGAAATTGTGGCAGGCCAATATGAGTGTAGAAGCTGAAACCAGCCAAAGTTTCCTCAAGACCCAACTTACAAATAAGGGCTGCGTGTTCAAATGTGATGTAATCTGATGGTGCCTGAACCTATAGGTTATTAAATGAACATACCAAACCACCTCCCAATTTTAGAAGTACAATGTTATAATCATACAAAGAAAACAGCTTTTCATTTAACATAAAATTTTGACAATTATGGCAGGGCAGCCATACCGAGACTATTCGGGACTAATAAGAATTAACTAGAATTCTATCACATTTCATCAATTTTAAAGAGGTATATATTTTTTTCATATTTTAACATTTCTAAATCATCATGTCTCTCACATTTTACAGTCTTACAATTAATTCCAGCACTTTTCCTTTGTTCATACATTAAATGAATAATTAAATTATGTGTCTTACAAACAGTGGCATCTTAGATATGAAGGCAGATAGCATTTTCTTATCAGAATGATTCATCATATGCTTTACCAATTCAGAGTCATTATTTTCCACTCAAAGTAAAGATGTTTGACCAGTACAGTAGAATTCAATGCTACTTTGACCAATAGACAGTAAAAACAATACACTTACTGTTCGGGATAAAGAAAATCTCCTAGTTATGGAAAATATTTGATCACTTGAATTGTACTTTTTATCTATTTCCAAATATTTTAAGAATGCAATAGCCAAGATAGAAAATGTCTATGATTATGATTTATTGATTGCTCTATAAATGTTGGTCTTAGAGAAATGTGGGGGAAAGTAGAACTTTGAATAAAATTGAAAACAAGATTCACAGTGCTAATATCATTTACATGACTGGTGCCTACTGCCATTATATGAATTTTTTTTCTTTGATGCTAATAAACAATAGAAAACATGATGACATACTTTAAGTTAATACATTAAGTACAAATAATATAAATAGAAATTGTAACTTAGGGTACTTTTATGACTGTCATTATTTTTTATGTAATTATGTGATATTTTATCAGCCAATGTATTAGTCTGGAACTAAGCAAGAAACAAAAGTCACATAGTAATATACATTCGCTGTTGTTCATTAGTCTTTAAGCCATGTCTGACTCTTTTTGGACCCCATGGACCCCAGACCTCTCTGTCCATGGGATTTCCCAGGCTAGAACACTGAAGTGGGTTGCCATTTCCTTCTCTGTGGGAACTTCCCAACCCAGGGATTGAACTCCAGTCTCCTGCATTAGCAAGCAGGTTCTTTACCACTGACCCATCAGGAAAGCCCACAAATATTGTTGTTTAGTCACTAAGTTGTAATTTAAATAGGAAATGTTTAACATAAAGAATTACCAAGGCATGACATATTAAAAGGTATGCTGAGACTGAAGGGATGTTCTTAAGGAAGGACAAACTTGGAAGAATGGTCCCCTTCTGAGGCTGAGGTTCAGACCTAATTCAAAAAGGTATGATGGGAGCCCAGCGGAGGGCAGAGAGACTGGCTGCAGGACTGTCCTACAGGTGGTCCACTGTTGCCAGAAATGCAAGACAGAGCCCTTCAGCGGGCAGGAGAGCCACAGCTATGGGAGAATGTGCAAGGGGAGTTAAGGACGCTGTTGCAGGAGAGAAACCTGGAGTGCTGGTGCAAACATGGGGAGGAGGGCAGAAAGATGCCCACCTTGCCCAGGCTGGGGACACAAGCCTCCTCAGGAACTTGCTTCAGGGTGCAGGGTAGGGTGAGTTGCATTGCATGACCTCACAAACCCACAACACTTGATTGAGTACCCCTGCAGCTCAGAGCAAGTGAAGGAAAACCACCCACACAGGAACCACAGAGAGTTACTCCCTTCCTTAGCAGGGTCCCTCCCACTCCCTCTACAGACTAAGCTGACATCATGTTCGCTGAAAACAAAAAATGCTTGCAGAGTTCAGCATGGGCTCTCAGAACAGGTAGTGAAGGGTGCTGAAAGGCGATACGTTGATAACTGGTAGTACCCATTGATTACTGGTAGTACCCATTGATAACTGGTAGCCCTGAAGTGTCTGCTCTAGGAAAGGTGCTGTAATCCCTGAGTTAGATACTGGGGAAAACACTATCATTAGGAAGCTGTATGGTGTACCAGAAAGAGGAGAATAAAAGGGAGAGAAACTGATAGAAATTATGCACTGGGAGAACAGTCCTAGAAATCCAGGGCCCCAGGTAGTTAGAGTACAAATACCTTTCATTTGTTTAATATTTTAAGAATTTTATAAAATGCTACATATTATTTCATTTTGAGCCTCAAAATCATCCTTGAGATTAGTTGTGTTAGTATTGTTGTTGTTATTTAGTCCCTAAATCATGCCCAACTCTTTTTGTGACCCCGTGGACTGTACGTAGCCCTCAAGGCTGTTCTGTCCATAGGATTTCCCAGGCAAGAATACTCGGGTGGATTGCCATTTCCTTCCCCAGGGAGATCTTCTCAACTCAGGGATCGAAACCAAGTCTCTTGCACTGGCAGGAGGGTTCTTTACCACTGCGCCACCAGGGAAGCCCGTATTTTTATTACCAATTTTTAAATGAGAAAACTATGGTCCAGAATCATTAACAGACTCACCAAAGTACCAAAGCTAGTGAATAGCAGAGGATTTTATCTTAAATTCTGAAAAAAATGCCTGTATAGCACTGTAGGCTTTGATAGTGAAATTAGGCTAGACTGCCCAGGGTCCAAGTACCCAGAAAAATGCTGCAAATTACAGAGGAGTCTATCAGCAAACAATTAAGACTGTACTAGTCTAGCCATCTTAACAAGACAGCAGCTACTTCTCTCTTCTGCAACTGTCCTGGGCAATCCTTATCTTCTTTCAGCACCCCGACTACACACACAGACACACACACACACACAAATACACCCCACACACTCCGTGGGCACAAGGATAATGCCTATCCTGGAAACTTTCAAAGATCTAGCATTAAACCTTATCAAAATAATCCTCGGCTGCCTTTATTTTTGGTTTTTCAAAAAAAAAAAAAATTAATGTGTATCCAATCTGGGAAGAAGGAACAGATTACACAAAGGTAAAAGTCAACTCACAAATGTTCATTAGATCTGCTAGGTATTAATATGCCCGCTATTTTCCTTGACTCAGTGAGTTCCTTCCTTATTTATATAATTTTAATGTCATATAATTCACCTCAGTTTCAATCCATATAGCCTTCAACTTTACTCACATCTTTAGTTCTACTACTACACCCTGCTCTAAGTATTTAAATTATATCTGAGGGTTGAACATATCAGTGTTAAGGGCAAAAAAGCCCCAAATCTGTCTCTTGTCTAAAATATCCAGATACTAAAAAGGAAAACTCTACTCTGTTTGAATAACACAGATAACTTCCTGTACCTTCCAAATCCCTTTATATATTTTCTAAATGAATACCATCAACTGTACGGTTGTTCTATTTTTTTTTCCCTTTCTTTGGGTATTTATGGTACAATTAAATTGTAATTCTTACGGCACTCACTGCCCACTGGTGTTTTCCGGAGCTTTCTCATTCTTTGGTTTCCTCCATAGGCATTTCTTTATTACTAAATACCACTACCAGAGAGTTAGGCAGGATGAAGGTAAGTCAGTGAAACTAAAAACCGGCTGTGGTAAAAATTTCTAAAAAAAGCTGAAGCCACCGACTAATTTATAAATAGAGTTCTGATTATCTAGTGATCAACAGCAGAAATAATTTAAAATGTGTAGTCTTCAGAATCTTTGAGTGAGTGAACACAGTTATGATAATGAAGAGAAAGGAGCAAAGAGGATCTCTCTGGGTTGCTCCTCTCTCTTCTGCATAACTGTTTCACATCCGCATAAATCTCATACTTAAAGCAATTTACAAAATAGCAAAATTCAATATAAAACCTAAGTATTCTAAATTATTTGAAATAAAATAGCTCTTTTTTTTTTAATTGGGGAATTGTAACATGGGGCTTTGGGGACAGGATTTTTTTTAAATAGGTGTTATGTTCTTTTTTAAAAAGCTGTTTTAACATTAGAAGGAGAATTTCCTGATGTGTCTGTAAAGCTGCAAAAGCTATACTGGTAACAGCAAGGAGAGACAAATTGTGTTCTACGGAATGAATGGTACAGGTTAGAAATGATAGACTGAAACAGCTCTGTCAGGGAATATTAAATTTATTTTTAGAAAATATATTTAATACAACAAAGGTTATTATTACTCAGTGGAAGAAAATAACTCCACGTACTCAGTCTAAAAACAAAAGATATTTGACAATATAAAGTTTACAAGAGTAATCTAATCCCAGGACACAGATGGATCTTTACAAAGAAAGCTTTTCAATCATCATCTATTCTGTTTTTTTCAGATGTTTCTCCACCCAACCTGATAAGCAGGGGAATTTGCCCCACTCTTCTCTGAAGAGCAACATACAGTTTCAGGTAAAAAAAAAATGTGTTGACATATTTATTATTGGTGGATGATATCTTCCTTATTTATTTTTTTTTTTTTACTATTTTAAAAACTTTCCAAATATTTAACATTGGAAAGTATGATTTTGTTGAAACAATATTTTCTCATCTTAAATTATGAAATCTATAGGATTTTACTTAACTTTTTTTTCTGGTTTCAGGTAAACCCCCAATATTTGCAACTGACACAAAATGACAACAAATAACACAGTCCCTCAGCTATTTGTATAGCAGTTTTCTAAGGTATCTAGAATTTTTAAATGGCTGTATTTAGTGCCATGT